>NC_058082.1:511056690-511673800 GCF_014858855.1 Bufo gargarizans | reverse complement strand
ACACAGTCAGTGTACATGCAAAATATGTTCTCACCCCCAGCCATCTGCTGTCAGATAGCAAGGGAGAAAAACCTCCAGGGGTCCAGGCTTCAAGGAGGCCCCAGGTGGATAAAGTCACACCTCTTCCAGCTGACAGGCACAAGGAGGATGTAGCAGGAAAACTCCCGGCAGGAGGTCTCAGCCCTGCACCAGATCTATCACTTTCCCACAGAAATGTTGGCAACGAAATTTCATAAGGAATTATGAATCGTCCATCCATTCCAGGCATAATTTGGTTATCTTTTGGCGATCCAGGGGCAAAGCCAAACATCCACGTGGTCCTGGCTTGATGCTAGGATACCCGGGAGGGAAGATATACATATCTCCACACATAAACCCAATAACGGTACCATTCTTGGACTCTACTGGTAGTCGGAACCCAGGCGAATCCATTGGTTCCAGAACCATCTCCCTGTGATCTTCTGGCCTGGAGCTTTGAACCCTAAAGGGTTTTGTGGGTCATTTGCTGCCAGCCCAGCAGAGGGGGGGGGGGGGTGAACTCCTCCCAAAGGCCAGGTGGGGAGGGACCAGCTACAGATTAAAAGGCTTGTGCCAACAAGTGGGCATGTCTTTTTCTGAAAGGGGGTCACATCTTGGCATGTGTTTGGAGAGACCAGGAAACAGCTGACATCACTGCCCCCCACGTGACCGCAGCCATCCTAACCCAAAGTAACATTCATCTACCCAGTAACTGACTTGTACTCTGTGTAATCCTGTGTGTACCAAATTACCTGTATGTGTAACCTAGGACCACTGTATATATTCTGTGTGTATAGTGTTATATCTAGTGTGCCCTTAAGGCGATTAAATATATAATTTAATCTTGTGCTGTCTTGTATCTCGATCACGAATCCCCACGTCCGTGTTTTGGCCTAGTTATAAGCTATTGTGGGTTGGTTTCTCACCCTATATAATCCCGTTAGCGGACAGGGCTTATATCAAACGAGAAGCTGGTGGCAAATTACCCGGGCTGAGAAAGCGCTGCTTTCACTGCGGCAGTGAAAAGGCTCTCTCAGCTTGTTGCCTCTCTGTACAGTTTACACAGACAGGTGTTTGTGTAAACTGTACCAAGCTGACCTTACATGCTCCTCCAGGACGGCGTAACATCTTGGTAACCAGGGACCATACCGCGTCTCGTGAGCTCAACATAGTTGACGTCAAGCAGGCACGAGAGGTGGTATTCATCACAAGCCCTTAGGCCCCTTTCATACGGGCGAGAATTCCATGCGGGTGCAATGCATGAGGTGAACACATTGCACCCACACTGAATCCGGACCCATTCACTTTAATGGGGCTGTCCAGATGAACGATGATTTTCACGCATCACTTGTGCATTGCGTGAAAATCGAAGCAAGTTCTATATTCAGCGTTTTTTACGAAACGCAGGCCCCATAGAAATGAATAGGTCTGCATGAAAATCGCAAGCATCCGCAAGCAAGTGATAAATTGATAAAAGTTAATTTACTGTATTATTTTCCCTTGTAACATGGTTATAAGGGAAAATAATAGCATTCTTAATACAGAATGTACTAAAATTTGGCTTTAGGGGTTAAAAAATTTAAATAAATTAACTCACCTCATCCTGTTGTTCGCGCAGCTGGCATCTTCTTTCAGGACCTGCCAAAGGATCTGGTGAGTGCGGTAACATCAGTGCAGGACCTCCTGAATGAAGATCCTTTGGCAGGTCCCGAAAGAAGAAGAAAGAAGAAGATGCCAGCTGCGTGAACAGGATGAGTTGAGTTAATTTTTTTTTTTTTTAACCCCTAAAGCCAAATTTTAGTAAGCATTCTGTATTAAGTATGCTATTATTTTCCATTATAACCATGTTACAAGGGAAAATAATAAAATATACAGAACACCTAACCCAAACCAAAACTTCAGTGAAGAAGTTTGGGTCTGGGTACCACAGTCAGTTTTTTATCACGCACGTGCAAAACGCATTGCACCCGCGCAAAAAAAACTGAACATCGGTACACAATCAAGGTCAAAACTGACTGCAATTGCGTACCTACTCGCACAATTTTCACTGATCGCAGGCTCAACGCATCCGGGCCTAATCCGGACACGCTCATCTGCAAGGGGCCTTAGGGTTGAGCTACTTCGATCTGAATTTCAGGGAAAATTGGATTTGCAGTGAATTCAAATGTCCTTGTACTTTGCGGTAAAAAAAAATGCTCATCCATTTGAGTGTGAAGTGGCCACTGCAGCCATCTTGATTGAAGATCCTGCATGAAATCTTGCGTGCAGTGACGTATGACGCCACCACGCTGGCCAGCTTGATAATGTCATCACACAGTCCACGAGATTTCATGTGGGGTTTTCAATCATCCCACATCAAGATCTTTGCGCTCAAATGGATAATGTGAGTATATTATTTTTTTTAAACCCCTTAAAGGCCTCAATTTTTAGATCAGATTCTGCAATCAGTGATGAAAGCGGCATCTGAGGTGTTCAATGACATGGCTCGTGCAATTGAATTTCCCTGTCATTGCACGCGCTACTTAAAAAGAAAAGCATCACAAAGCGAAATTCTTTGTGAAATTCGGCGAAGCAGCCAAATCGAAGTTTTCATAACTTCGCTCAACACTAATATCCTTAGATGCTTTGCTATTGAATGCTCTTGATTTTGTCAAAGAGAAGGGACTCTCTGCTAGCTCAGTGATTGCAGGTTGCAAATAGGATGCCATAGATATATGGTAGTGCTACAGTTATTAAAAACCCTTGATAACATGAAAAATGGAAAAAGAGAAAATGATGCCAGAATTGCAGGATTTTAGAGTGCGTTGTGAAAATAAAATTACAAAAACACTGCCTCAATATGCAGAAATAAGTCTGTGCTTGAAGGGTTAAATCTTCTGCTTTATCTTACATTAAAGGAGCAAAAAAAAAAAAAAAAAAAAAACACCAACAACAAAACCAAACACAACCTTCTTATTTTTATTGTTTTCTTGCAGATCATGAAAAATAAAAATAAAAAAAAAGCTGTATATTCTTCTCTTAGGCTACAGCCATGTCTTCTCCCCCTCCCCCTCTGATGCTAGTGTACATAATCAGTGATGGCCAGTTCGCTTTGTTCGCTTGCAAACATATGCGGGCTGCAATCTTTTTTCACAAGTCCGGCGAGGCACAGGTAAGCCTTTGCCTGTGCCGCAAGCCGCATGCCGGTCTGAAAACAAATGCAGTCACCGGGAGCAGGCAGTTCCGAGAACAGCCCGATGAAGGCCCCCGGTGGCTGTTCTCGAAACTGCCTTCTCCCGCTGACCGCACTTCTTTTCAGACCGGCTCGCGCACAGGCACAGGTAAGGGCTTACCTGTGCCTCGCCGGACTTGTGAAAAAAGATGGCAGCCCGCATATGTTCGCGGGCGAACAATGTGAACTGGCCATCACTGTACATATGGATGAGGGGTCTGGGTTTAGGCTGCAAAATGATTGTCTACACAGTGAATGGTCATTTTGTTGGAAGGAATCTCCTAGTTAGAAAAAGTACAAAATATATTTTGTAATGGTGTCAGCCATAGTACAGTACCAATAATACCAGCTGTACATACATAGTATAGAACCAGCCATAGTGTAGTGTTTGCACAGCCAACTGAGACTTTAGTCACAACTCTACAGGGAAACATTTCCAGACAGCTGAATAGCTAATATTCCTAGTTGTACAGTAATATTTCCACCTTTCACTGGATAATTGGGTAGATTTCACTTTCAGTATCTTTGAAAAGCTGGCTAGCATGTGGAGTTATGCTGGAGACCCAACTACATAAGTAGTATATAGTCACAATTGTCTTGATTTTATACTTATTGGCAGGGACGCTGCTAGGTTAAAACATTCAGGGCCTGGGCCACTGATATTTTTTCCCAGGCCCCCAGGGGCGTAGATAAGGGGGGGGATAGGGGGGTTCAAACCCCCCCCAGAGTGTCTGTCCCAGTGGCGGATTACAATTCGGACGTTCGGGTCGGCAGCCCCGGGCCCAGCACCGTTGGAGGGCCCAACGCTGACCCGAACGCCCACATACTGCGGCGGGGCACGGGAGCGCATAGCTCCCTGTCCCGTCGCCGATCACCGCCATAGGCTTCAGGCCTTGTAGGCCTGAGGCCTATGCGGTAGTGAAATCCCGGCACAGGCGTGCGTGATGACGTCATCACGCGCCTGTGCCGGGACGCAGCACTGTGACTCATCCCGCCTTCCTCTGCAAGCAAGCGCTTGGCCCTGGACATAGGTGAGTATTTAGCTTTTAATTTTTTGTTCATTTTTTATTTTTTTATTTCATGTGCCTACTTTGGGAGACATGTGGGGGGGGGACACAGGAGGACATATTAGGGAAGATAAATCGAGTACATGGGGGGGGGGGGGGGAATGTGGAGGCTGTATGGGGCCAAATTATTATGGGAGGGAATACTATGTGGGGACAAATTACTATGTGGGGGCAAATTATTATGAGAGGGACTGCTTTGCGGGGCAAATTACTAGATGGGGAAGAGTGGGGGCAAATTGCTATGTGGGGGCAAATTATTATGGGAGGGACTGGGACTACTATGTGGGGGCAAATTTCTATATGGGGCAGTGTGGGGGTAATTGCTATGTGGGGACAGTGTGGGGAAATTGCTATGTGGGGACAAATTACTATGTGGGGGCAGTGTGGGGGAAACTATTGTGTGGGGGAAATTGCCACGTGGGGACAGTGTGGGGGTAATTTCTATGTGGGGACAGTGTGGGGGTAATTTCTATGTGGGGGCAGTGTGGGGGAATTGCTATGTGGGGACAAATTACTATGTGGGGAAATTGCTATGTGGGGGCAAATTACTATGTGGGGGCAGTGTGGGGGCAAATTACTATGTGGGGGCAGTGTGGTGGAAATTACTATGTGGGGGCAGTGTGGTGGAAATTACTATGTGAGGGCAGTGTGGGGCAAATTACTGTCTGGGGGCAAACTACTATATGGGGGCAGTGTGGGGCAAATTACTGTGTGGGGGCAAATTACTATGGGGGGATTACTATGTGGGGGCAGTGTGGTGGAAATTACTATATGGGGGTGTTGCTATTGGGGAGGCACTGTAGGGGCAATTCTATTATTTCTGGGGACACTATACAGGGATTATTGCCTGGAGCACAATAGAGGGTGGTATTATTACTGGGGGCACTCTAGGGGACATTATAGCTGCTGTGGACACTATAGGAACATTTGGGGTAATTTATCAAACTGGTGTAAAGCAGAACTGGCTTAGTTGCCCATAGCAGCCAATCAGATTCCACCTTTCATATTTGACAGCTCTTTTGGAAATCCAGTTCTACTTTACACCAGTTTGATAAATTACCCCAAATATGTCTATTAGGGTCACTATTATTTCAGCAGTATAGTTCCTGGGGCATTGGGGAGCATAACGGGCACAGTATTGGGAGTGAAAGGATGACACTGTGGGGACACCAGGAATCCTGGTCCAGGATGAGGAGATTGATGGAAAAATTGAGAAATCTAACTTGTCTGTGTTACAAACTGTAGAGACGAGTTGCGGCTGAAAGAATTTGCCATAGTGGTCTGGGTCAAATGGAGGAGAAGAGGAAAGAGAAGGTCTACATGACAGGAGATGTCACTGGATGGAGAGGTATGGGGTGCTGTATTCTCTTCCATGTCTTTTTTATTGCAATTATATGTATTTAAAATTTGTTGACCAAATTTTTCAGTTTAGGACCCAATTTGGGGTATTTTTTTTTAGTCTGAAGATGTCATATGGCCTAAGAAGAGACGGTGGCGCTCATGAAGCACCGCAGCCTCTTCATACAAAAAAAAAAAACTAAACTAAAATGGGGGGGGGGGGGAGATATCTGTGGATGATGACTTATAATTTGAGAAAGCTGAACCCCCCCCAGGAAAAAAAATTATCTACGGCCCTGCAGGCCCCAAATGCCCTGCCTGCCTGATAGATACAACTGTATTGCCATTAGGGATGAGCAAATCGTCTTCGGATGAAACATCCAAAGTCAATTCGCATAAAACTTCATTTCAATACTGTACAGAGCGAGCGGTCCGTACATTATTAGAATGTATTGGCTCCGATATGCCGAAGTTAATACATTCTCATACTGTACGGAGGGGTCGCTCTATACAGTACTGAAACAAGGTTTTATAAAAATCGACTTCGAATGTTTCATCTTAAGTCGATTCGCTCATCCCTAATTGCCATCCTCAGGATGGCAATACAATTGAATATAATGCACTGGAAGAGCTGAAAGACCTGTGTTGACATCACAGGTCATGTGACCAGTAAAACAGGCAGTGGTTGAGTAGGACCTGCGATGATGTCACCATCATGTGACCAGTACAGGAGAGGATGGTGGTTAAGAGGAGGGGGGGAAGAAGCTGTGGTGATGTCTGCTACATGAGAAGATGTAAGTGAACGGAGAGGCAGAGCAATGCTGGGCGTTGTGGTTATTTAACTGGGACAGTATGTTAGGGATGATAGGAGGGATGTTATTTACATGGAACTGTGTGTTGGAGGTGTCTGCGGAGGGGGTCATGTTATTTACATGGGACTGTATGTTGGAGGTGGCTGGGGAGGGGGTCATGTTATTTACATGGG
This sequence comes from Bufo gargarizans, assembly GCF_014858855.1. Classification (NCBI taxonomy): domain Eukaryota; kingdom Metazoa; phylum Chordata; class Amphibia; order Anura; family Bufonidae; genus Bufo; species Bufo gargarizans. The sequence continues at coordinate 511,667,181 of NC_058082.1, read as the reverse complement.
ACTGTATGTTGGAGATGGCTGGGGTGGGGGTCATGTTATTTACATGGGACTGTTTGCCGGATGGGGCTGGTGGAGGCAGTGATGTAATTTACATGGGACTGTATGTTGATTGCCACTGTGGGAGTGAGTGAGTTGGAGCTTGGGTCCAGGTTCTTTTGAAAACCCTAGCAACGTCTCTGCTTATGGGTATCCACTGGAGTATCTAGAAAAGGCTGGGCACCATAGCAAATTTTTGAATGGCCTCCTCCGTCCTGCAAGGAATGTTTCCACAACCTCAACTTCTGCAGCTAGTAAAGACCGCTAACGATTGCTATACAAGTCCCCACTCATGTGAAAAATATGATAATAAAATGCTTGATAGTTCTGGACAAGAGTAGGAGTCAATATATACAGTAAGCTGCCTGGGCCCTGTAGTTAATGCCCCCTTAGTGCCCCACACAAAAGTGATGCTCCCTTAGTTTCCTCACACAGTAGAATGTTCCCCTAGTTCCCAACTGACAGTAGTTATGCCGTCTTAGTGCCCCCACACAGTGGTTATGCCTCCTTTTTGCCCTCACACAGTAGTCATGCCATCTTAGTGTTCACACAGTAGAAAGACTTCTTAGCACTTAAATACTATAGAATGCCCCCTTACTGCGCCCACACAGTAGTTTAGCTCATTTTATGCCCCCACACAGTAGTTATGCCCCTTAGTATTAATAAAATACTGGAAACACAGCACATCATGCTCTCCGCAGCAGCAGGCACAATACAGCAACATTATCACACTTGCTGAGCTGAGAATGCAAGCGCATAGGCTAGGGGATGATCCCTGGCCTGTGCACTCTCCTACTTAGCCAAGCAGGCACGATGATATTACTGCATCTTGCCTGTTGCTGGGGAGAGCACAGCCCTGAGAATGAGGCCCAAGTCCAGCTGCTGTGTCTGTCATCCATTATGGCCCAGGTCTCTCCTGCCAGTACACACAGACAGTAATCATTACTCTGTGTGTGTACTGGCAACAAAGGCCTGGGCCTGACTGCTCGGACCTCCCTCCCTGCTGCTGTGGGTCTTGTAGTGGCCACTTCAGCTGCTATGGAGGTAGCTATGTCCATGTGGCTGTAGGGTGTACAGAATACATTTAACAAGTATGGCTTCCACTACAGAGGCTGTTACCCAGCTTTCTTAGACTGCAGAATGTCAGATCAGCCTACTTATGAATTATAAATTGGATCCCCAATATGGTAGAATATATAGTTGTATTTGCTAGTCAGGGTACTGGAAAAGCTGAATAAGAATCTAAGTGACAATCCCTTATACTGTAGCATAGCTAGACAGATGTGGCAGTCAGGGTCCTGAGAAAGCTGCGTAACAAATTTTGTGGACTTGTAACAGGGGCTGCTAAATTCTTAGTCTACCTAAATAAATCCATCTCCTTGCCTTTCAGAGTCCTGGGAAAGTTGGGTTAAAACTATTTTGATTTATGATAGATACTGTGAAAAACTAGGTCTACCAAGAAACTCATAAATAGTGTCATAGCTAGGCAGATTTGCCTTTCTGGGTCCTGTTAAAGCTGGATAACATAATACACTGACCAAAAATATAAACTCAACACTTTCGGTTTTGCTCCCATTTTGCATGAGCTGAACTCAAAGATCTGAAACATTTTTTACATACATAAAACACTGTCACCACCAGACATCTGAGAAGGTCTGACAGACGTTCTTCAGAACCTCCTCCTTGAGGTTCCTTTTGTTTTGCTTTCGTTTTCTCATCTCGTTAGCCTCTCTAAGCTATCATGTAGTTGCACTGATTGCATCCCTTTAAATCCCTTCCCATACTGCATCACTTTGCGGTTTATACAACTTCCTGGAGTGTGTGCATGCTGGATGCTTACTACTAAGTCTTCTACAGATAAGTTTTGCTCATTCATTTGTGTTTTCCTGTTTGCTGGATCCCAGGTGACCCTGACTCCCTCCGTATAAAGTGTAGGGAGCCGGTGGTCGTGTCCCCTCACTATTATAGGGTGTTCAGGTGTTATACAGTCGAGGAACGAGGATATGCGATCTTCTACCATTGAGATTTTTGCATAGGCTGAGCAGTTAGGGAGAGAGCCAGGTCTGTTGCAGGGCTCTCCCTTTGGTTCCTTAGTTTTGGATCCAGTCAGTCGGATCTTCATTTTGTGTCTTCTAGTTTTCTGTACACCTTCCGTGACAAACACCCATTACTCTCAAATATTGTTCACAAATCTGTCTAAATCTGTGTTAGTGAGCAATTCTCCTTTGCCGAGATAATCCATCCCATCTCAGGTGTGGCATATCAAGGTGCTGATTAGACAGCATGAATATTGCACAGGTGTGCCTTAGACTGCCCACAATAAAAGCTTACTCTGAAATGTGCACAGTTTTGCCTTACTGATCAGGTTGTTGATTGTGGCCTGTGGAATGTTGGTCCACTCCTCTTCAATAGCTGTGCAAAGTTGCAAAATATTGGCAGTAACTGGAACACGCTGTCGTATACGCTGATCCAGAGCATCCCACACATGCTCAATGGATGACATGTCTGGTAAGTATGCTGGCCATGCAAGAACTGGGATGTTTTCAGCTTCCAGGAATTGTGTATAGATCCTTGCAATATAAGGACTATGCATTATCATGCTGCAACATGAGGTGAAGGTTGTGGATGAATGGCACAACAATGGGCCTCACGATCTCATCAAGGTATCTCTGTGCATTCAAAATGCCATCAATAAAATGCACCTGTGTTTGTTGTCCATAACATACGCCTGCCCATAGCATAACCCTACCGCCACCATGGGCCTCTCGATCCACAACGTTGACGTCAGAAAACCACTCACCAACACAACGCCACACACCCTGTCTGCCATCTGCCCTGAACAGTGAAAACCGGTACTCATCTGTGAACAGAATGCCTCTCCAACGTGTTAGACGCCATAGAATGTGAGCATTTGCCCATTCAAGTTGGTGACAAACTGCAGTCAGGTCCAGACCCCGATGAGGACGACGAGCATGCAGATGAGCTTCCCTGAGACGGTTTCTGACAGTTTGTGCAGAAATTCTTTGGTTATGCAAACCGATTGTTGCTGCAGCTGTCCAAGTGGATGGTCTCAGACGATCATGGAGGTGAACATGCTGGATGTGGAGGTCCTGGGCTGGTGTGGTTACACGTGGTCTGCGGTTATAAGGATGGTTGGATGTATTGCCAAATTCTCTGAAACACCTTTGGAGACAACTTATGGTAGAAAAATGAACATTAATTTCACGGGCAGCAGCTCTGGTAGACATTTCTGCAGTCTGCATGCCAATTGCACGCTCCCTTAAACGTTGTGACATCTGTGGAATTGTGCTGTGTGATCAAACTGCACATTTCAGAGTAAACTTTTATTGTGGGCAGTCTAAGGCACACCTGTGCAATATTCATGCTGTTTAATCAGCACCTTGATATGCTACACCTGTGAGGTGGGATGGATTATCTTGACAATATTTGAGAGTAATGGGTCTTTTGTGTATGTAGAAAATGTTTCTTATCTTTGAGTTCAGCTCATGCAAAATGGGACCAAAACCGAAAGTGTTGCGTTTATATTTTTGGTTAGTGTATGCGTACTTGTGACAAGGACTTCTAAATACTAAGTAAATAAATCCTCCTCCAATTCACAAATAGCACAATAGCTAGGCAAATTTGACTATTTGGGTCTCTGGAAAGCAAATCTACATAAATAAACCCCTCCCCTCTCTCCCAAATAGTGCCATAGCTAAACAGATTTGCCTTTCTGGGTCCCGTTTGAGTTTGGTAACACATTATGTGGACCTGAAATAGGGGCTTCTAAGTCTATCTAAATAAATCATTCTGCTCACTCTCAAAGAGTTTCATAGCTAGGCAAATTTTTATTTCAGGGTCCTGGGAAACTTAGTCTAAAAACCATGTAAACTTCTACACATGTGAAAAATTGCTTTCCTTCCCCTGCTCATAGATTTGCTTTTTCAGGGAAGAACAGAACAAACATACCTTTGTGGAGCTCTTCTCATCAGAAGTAGTGAAAATATGACGTTTTATTCTGCCAAATCCTGCTCCTGAAAGTGTCCAGAAGATGGTACTTCACTTTGAAGTGCTCTCTGCATTTAGCTGCTTACCAGCCCCTCCTCTCTGTACTGATTGACAACTGTAGTGATCTCCTGGTTGGAGACAGCTGTCACTCAGAGCAGAGGGGATGGCTGTGAAACAACTCAATGTAAGAGTACTCTGTCCTCCATTTATGATCAATTGAAGACTTCAATACCTGCTTCTAAAATCCAGCCAAAACATCCTGCAAGAGAGAAAAAAGTGCAAATCAAATCTTAATGACTAAATCAGCTCTGCACGATTTGTCAGTATTACATAGCAGGGATGAGGGAATCAATTCCCTTGTTTTACTGATTCGCTGGTTTGCTGGTTTAAAGGGTGATTCATTTTACCTACAAATCTCATAAATTTAATAAAAGCAAAAGTTAAACCTGGGAGTTCAGTGCATCCTAATGTCCAGTGAACTGCCGTGGGGAAAACATTTCCTTATCTATATTCATTACATGCCAATGTCCACCCTTGAAAAAACATTTTTCTTCATTTTAAATGGTTTAAAAATGCTGTGCTAGTTAAAGGATACTTTGTGGCATAAATGATTGTAACATGGGTGAGGAATGCCACTATATGGTAAGTATGGAGCGCATACATCTGCTGGAAGGCCTAAATGCAGCGTTTAAACATCTAATGAGGTAAAACAGTTCAACTTATTAAACTCCAAAATAATTTAATGTTAAATTATTGTCTACAGTAAATCTATCTATGCTGGTAAAGCATGGCAACGAGTGGCTCCTTTGTGACAAACTATTGCACATATGGTTCATTTGCAAAACACACTAAAATGAATGTGTCAGGACTGTTAAAACATGGCTATCAAAATGTATTGTATTTTTTACCTCAAATACAGTCCTGTTAACAGACCACTTAAAAAATTGCAAAAAATCATATTTTGCATGGCTGGATCTTAACAAGGTTCCAAGTAGAGCTTAAACATGCAACAAGAAGAAATGGGAGTGATACAAAACATTTTTTGAGCATTCAATTTAATGAAAACAACAAATAAACTGTTTTTCAGCTGATCAAAAGTTTAGGACCACACCTCCAAAAATAACTAAACCCCCCCAAAACAGAAATCCAACTTCCAAACATGAACTCAGTAATGAGTAGCTCCGCTGTTATTGTTTATCACTTCCAAATTTTGTTTAAGCATGCTTGATGCAAGCGTTTCCATGAGGTGAGTGGGAAAATTTCTTCAAGTGGTGAAGACAGCTGCACGAAGGCCATCTACTGTCTGGAATTGTTGTCCATTTTTGTAAACTTCCCTTGCCATCCATCCCCAAAGGTTCTCAATTGGATTAAGATCAGGGGAACACGTAGCGCCTGACTGTGATGGCAGCATAGTTAGGAGCTCTCCGTGTTTGATCCATTAAAGCACCAGCATATACAAGCTGACAGACGGCAGCATGGTGAAGATCGGTAACACTAGAACTGGGGACACCTCCGGTGCCAGCAAGCAGCAGAACAACAACGGAGAAATGGATAGATTTCTCAAAAAAGCGGCAGCTACCGTGGTGGCCAGAGAAAGCAAGATGGCGCCGAACCCGCCAAGCAAGGTGAGCGAGCGGACAGCCGAAACATCTGAGGGGGGAAAGCGACATAGAAGACTCCCATGGCAAGACCGCACTCCTCATAACTCGCCGCTTCCTGAAGCAGTCTTTGTGTAAAGCTATGGAGCCGATTCTGAGCGAGCTCACAGCCATGCGTCAGGATATTCACCATATCGGCGATCGTGTAGTCTCTCTGGAGACGCAACAGGCCGCAATGATTAACCATCAAGCAGCGACTGTGTCCTCCCTACATAAGTGGCGCACTTACCTTAACGACCTCCAAAACGCAGTGGAGGATCAAGAAAATAGGGGACGCAGGAATAACTTGCGATTCAGGGGGATACCGGAGACCGTTGCGGCAGCAGATATCTCAGGAGCTGTAACTGCTATATGCTGCTCCCTGCTAGGCACCAACAGCCAGGCAGATATAATCATTGAGCGCGCACACCGGGTGCTCAGACCTAAACCCAAAGGGTCAGAACCGCCTAGAGATGTCATATGTAGGTTCCTAAATTTACAAGTTAAGGCTGCGGTCCTGGAGGCAGCTAGGAACCAAGAGGAACTTCCGTACGAAGATTCCAGCATCTCGATTTATCAGGACCTGGCGCCGTCAACACTGAAAAAACGAAGATCACTGAAGCCCCTGACGTACTGGCTCAGGCTGAATAAGACCCCCTACAGATGGTCCTTTCCCTTTGGGATCTACGTTCGCTGACCTTATGGGGGCATATGATCACTTGCAAATCCCACCGCTGGACATTGCGAATTGGCAGATGTATCAAGACCTCACAGAACTCCCGGAGCTCCCGAAGGCCTCGCCATTTGAGCTTCCACGGACGCCGAAAGCCCAAAAGTTCAAGCGGAGGAACGCGCAACTTACACCATAGAGACTGTCCTCATAATGTAACGACATGCTCTAATTGCTCTATTCTACCCGCTGGCCTTTCTCTGTACCTCTCATCCTAATCCTCCTGCTTACTATCCAATCCCTTCCTCTCCATTAATCCCAGCGGAACAATTAAGTTTAACCTCTTACCCTATACCCATTTCACCCCCCCCCCCTCCCCTTCTTCTTCTCTCTTCTTCCTCATTTTTTGACAGCTCACCCATTGTCTGTCTATCAGTCACATTCTGACTCATATTTAGTGCTTAGAGGATCACAATAGGGTTGCATAACCATTTCCCCCCTTGTGACCCTTGTGTCATTTATTGTTCAAACCCATCTCAGTGGGTACCGTTATTTGAGACTTTTCAACCATGTTCTCTATTGTTTTGTTCATTTTCTTTACATTGTTTTGAAGGTACATGTATTGTCTTCCCTAAAGATCCAAAAGAAGCAAGAACTCCCTCTGGGACCCGGACTCGCTCGGCCCTCACCTAACACCCTCAGTAATAGTGAGCTCTCCTGGGGAAGGAAGGTCTCTCAGCAAGGTAACACATTGTACAGCACATATCATGGCTGACCTATCATTTGCGTCCTACAATGTCAAAGGCTTTAATTCTCCATCTAAACGGAGTCAGGTTTTCTCATTGTTACGCAAATCGGGAGCCAATGTCCTAATTCTCCAGGAGACGCACTTTAAATTTAATCATTACCCCAACCTATCACATGGCCACTTTTCCCAGTGGTATCACTGTGGAGGTAATTCCTCTGCTTCAGGTGGTGTGAGTATTGGGTTCCAGAGGAGAGTTCCCTTTCAATACATCTCACACCTACAGGACCCTGACGGTCGCTACTTAATGGTCAAGGGTAGTATCGGTCCCCAGATATACACATTCATCAATCTTTATGCACCAAACACTGGTCATTATAGTTGGTTCTCCAAGGTTTTCCCCATCATTAACTCCTTCTCAGAGGGTCTGATCGTAGCAGGAGGAGACCTTAATGCTACTCTAAACCCTCAATTAGATTCGTCAGCCTCAAAATCAGCTCTGGCGCTTAAAACTCTTCGTTACATTAGAGAAGGTCTATGGACCCTTCACCTAATAGATGTCTGGCGCACGCTATATACTACCACAGCCGACTATACTTTCTACTCTTCTGTACATGGGACATACCAACGCCTAGATTACCTATTTGTTTCTAAGCAACACCTCCCATTCTGCCACAATCCCCAAATAGGATCTATCCATCTCTCTGACCATGCCCCTATATCCCTTTCAATATCAGCCCCTGTCCCTAAACAGAATAAATTCATGTGGCGCCTAAACGAATCTCTTTTAGGGAATCTAAAAACTAGAGATAGGATTGCTGAGCTCCTTGATGAATACTTTACCCTAAATAAAGACCCAGATATCTCAGCCCTATCCTTATGGGATGCACACAAGCCTTTTATTCGGGGGCACTTCATAAGTATGGGGGCTTACCTAAAAAAGGAAAGAAACAAAAAGCTAGATTATCTATTTCCGAAAATAAAATCCTTGGAATCACAACATAAACGCTCCTTTTCTGCCTCGCAACTCCAAGAGTTATCCAATACTAGAGCAGAGCTGAAATCCATGCTACAACATTCTACAGCTAAACTATTCCTGAATTCACAACACTAATTTTTTGCTCACGGGGACAAAACATCCAAATTCATGATGAGTAGGATAAAGAATTGGAGATCGACAAATTACATCCACCAGATAGAATCCCCCCAGGGTTCGACTTTATACTCTTCCAAAGAAATAGGTGCCCAATTTCGGGAGTTTTATGAAACTCTCTATAATTTGCCTCACACACTTGCCCCAGAGGACCAGACAACCATCCTTAACTCCTTCCTAGACTCACTCCCTTTACCAACTATCTCTGAAGACCAGAAACAGAAACTGGCTTCCCCTTTCACTTTGGAGGAATTAGAGACTGCATTAAAACAGACCCCCTCAGGCGAAAGCCCAGGCCCTGATGGCCTTCCAGTCCAATATTATAGAACATACCAACAATGCTTACTCCCACACTTACTTGCGGTATGTAGTTTAACCTTACAAGGGAAAAAGCTTTCCAGGGACATGAAGCTAACCCACATTACTTTGATCCCTAAAGAAGGGAAGGACCCTAAGCAATGTGCTAACTACAGACCCATTTGCCTCCTCAATATTGATCTTAAATTATTGGCAAAATTATTGGCCAACCGCCTTGCAGTTTTCCTCCCATCAATAGTACATGGGGATCGGGTGGGCTTTATCAAAGGTAGGGAAGGTAGAGACAATACGGCTAGAGTATTGAATATAATGCAATTTTCCACCATTCGATCAAGACCGCTTCTACTGTTAAGCACGGATGCAGAAAAAGCGTTCGACAGAATTAGCTGGTCTTTTCTGCGAAGCATCTTGTCCCAGTTTGGCCTACCTGATCCCTTTGTACAAGCCACTTTTGCAATGTATGCCCAAGCCTTAGCCTCTGTACTGATCAATGGCGACTTATCAGACCCCTTTTCCATATAAAACGGTACTAGGCAGGGGTGCCCCCTATGCCCCCTGCTTTTCGTTTTGGCTCTGGAACCGCTTCTCCTAAAATTGAGAACTGACTCAGGAATCCGAGGAGTGACACTGGGAGGTACAGATCACAAAGTTGCCGCCTTTGCGGATGATATTATGATTACGACATCCAACCCTAGGGAATCACTACCTGCAATCCAAAAACATCTAGATATGTATAGCTCCTTTTCCAACTTTAAAATCAACAAACAGAAATCACTGGTAATCTGTATAGGAATCCACCAATCAACTCAAATAAGCTTAGAAAGAGATTCCCCCTTCAACTGGTCCTCCCCCACCATAACATATTTAGGGATTAAAATTAGTCCTAAACCCTCTGAACTATTTTCATTAAACTATACTCCATTACTAAATGATATTTCCCATAGCATAGGTAAACTAGATATTCCAACCATCTCCTGGTTTGGCAGGAAAAATCTGCTTATGTCTTTGATACTCCCCCGCCTTACCTATCTACAACAGGTTCTGCCCATTCCAGTCCCCAAAACGTACTATAATTCTCTGAAGAAACTATTCCGATCGTTTATTTGGGGAGGAAAGAAACCTAGATTGTCGTATGAGCTGCTATCACGTTCTAAGTGTTTGGGGGGCATTGCACTACCAGACCCAGAGTTATACGGAAAAGCAGTCTTACTATCTAGAACAATAGATTGGCTTAGACCTGATAACGCAAAGCCCTGGGTCGCGATAGAGAAAGAACTGATACATAAACCATTTAGATCCCTTTTATTAGCTAATAGAAGCACATGTAATTTGCCTACCTCTCACAACACATTTCGAGGAGCGACCTCTTTCGCCCTTTGCAATGGTCAGAGATTCTCATCTCGGACCCTGTTCCCCCAAGAAAACTAATATCGCAACTATACAAAAGAATTAACAAACCCTCGCTCTTCACCAAGGGTTTGTTAATTCTGGGTCAGGAAATTCCCTTTTCCATTTTGTCGAATTTATTGTCATCCCCGCACCACTTATCTAGATGTGTGCGCATACAGGAAAATGGATACAAGATCCTAACCAGATGGTACAAAACACCAGATATTACAGCTCTGTATTCACCTACAGCCTCTGATATATGTTGGAGGTGTGGTAAAGACAGAGGAACCTTTTTCCACATTTGGTGGGATTGCCCAATTATCATGACCTGGTGGAAAGAAATATTCCAGATTGGTAACTCAATTTGCAAGACAAAAGTACAATTATCTGCGAGCAAAGCCCTCCTTAACCTTGATGTAGATAGAGCAGAACACCCTACGCCTTTTCTTTTCAAGCAGCTTTTGACAGCAGCCCGATTATTAATCCCTAAATACTGGTTGTCTACCTCACCTCCCCCCATAGAGCAATGGAAATTAAAGGTTGACCAAATCTTCCGTTTTGAAGAAATTTCCTCATGGGAAGCGAGAAATCACCCGAAATTCCAACGCCAATGGCATCTGTGGCAAAAGTTTAGGCACCCAAGTTACTCACAGTTATCTCTTCACAATCTCTTCCATTAACATATCTCCCTATGTCTGTAACTATATTTGTCACCATTACCACTGACACAGTAAATTTCTGAATGGTGTTATATGTCTGCATAAGTAATAGAAACATGGAAAAAGTGTACTATTGCTGTATCATATGTGAAACATATTCTGACTTCTTTGTACATGCAACATGCCCTGCGAGGCGTGTCAGTATCTTTACTTGTACCTTGTTACGTTGTATAAAATAAAAAATATAAATAAAAAAAAAAAAAGGATCAGGGGAACACGCAGGATGGGCCAAAAGAGTGATGTTATTCTCCTGGAAGAAGTCCCTTGTCCTGCGGGCATTGTGTACTGTTGCATTGTCCTGTTGAAAAACCCAGTCGTTACCACACAGACGAGGGCCCTCAGTCATAAGGAATGCTCTCTGCAACATCTGCACATAGCCAGCGGCCGTTTGACACCCATGCTCTTCCTGAAGCTCCATTGTTCCACTGAAGGAAAACGCACCCCAGACCATTATGGCGCCCCCTCCACTGTGGCGCGTAGAAAACATCTCAGGTGGGATCTGCTTGTCATGCCAGTAACGTTGGAAACCATCAGGACCATCAAGGTTAAATTTTTTCTCATCAGAGAATAAAACTTTCTTCCACCTTTGAATGTCCCATGTTTGGTGCTCTCTTGCAAAGTCCAAACAAGCAGTTCTATGGCGTTCGAGGAGACAAGGTCTTTGAAGACATTTTTTGTTTTAGAAGGCCTTCAGTCTCAAATGCCTTCTGATGGTTATGGGGCTGCAGTCAGCACCAGTAAGGGCCTTAATTTGGGTCGAGGGTCGTCCAGTGTCTTGACGGACAGCCAATTGGATCCTCCAGCTCAGTGCTGATTACATCTTTGCACAGATTTGGCTTTTTAAAGGCATGTGGTCCTAAAATTTGGATCAGCTGAAAAACAGCCTGTTTCAGTTTAATCCTTATTTTTAATTAATTGAATGCTCAATTTTTTTTTTGTCTCACTCTCATTTCTTCTTGTTGCATGTTGAAGCTCTACTTGGAACCTTGCTAAGATCCAACAATGTAAAATATAATGTTTTGCAATTTTTCAAGTCGTCTTAAACTTTTGATCAGGACTGTATTAACTGAAAAAAAAAAAACATAATTTGTTCAGTACTTTCCACAGACATCAGAAAAAAGACCATAGAGTGAAAGACCTTAAGGGTCAATTCATATGTGGCATATTTGCTACAGAAATTTCTGAAACTGAAAAATTTATTTAATTTATCTGGATGGTATTGTTTCTGCCGTAGGTGCCGGTATTTCTTTAAGCTCCATTCAGCTAAATTGGACGTTTGCAGAGATTTTTGCATCAAATCTGCTGTATGTGAACTTTTATTATTATTTTTATTATTTATTATTAAAGCACCATTCATTCCATAGCGCTTTAGATATGATAAGGGGTGCACATACATAATACAGACAATTGCACTAATCATAAACAAGATGAGTTACAAACTGGTGCAGAAGGAGAGAGGGCCCTGCCCGTGAGGGCTTACAATCTACATGGTATGGGAGAAGGACACAGTAGGTGCGGGTGAAGCTGGTCATGGCGGTATAGAGGCAGCAGGGTCACGGGTTGTAGGCTTGTCTGAAGAGGTGGGTTTTCAGGTTTCTTTTGAAGGATTCCACTGTAGATGAGAGTCTGATATGTTGGGGAAGCGAGTTCCAGAGTATGGGGGATGCACGACACAATTGGAGTCGATTGTGGGAAGAGGCAATAAGAGGAGAAGACAGAAGGAGGTCTTGTGAGGATTGGAGAGTGCGTGTGGGGGTGCATCGGGAAAGTAGCTCAGAGATGTAGGGAGGGGACAGGTTATGGACGGCCTTGTATGTATTTGTTAGTACTTTGAAGTGAATTTGTTGGGCAATGGGGAGACAGTGAAGGGATTGGCAGAGGGAAGAGGCAGAGGAGTAAAAGGGTGAGAGGTGGATTAGTCGGGCAGCAGAGTTGAGGATAGATTGGAGGGGTGCGAGAGTGCTAGATGGAAGGCCACAGAGGAGAATGTTGCAGTAGTCTTGGCAGGAGATAATGAGGGCATGTACAAGCATTTTCGCAGATTTAAAGTTAAGGAAAGCACAGATGTGGGACATGTTTTTGAGTTAGAGGCGGCAGGTGGAGGAAATGGCTTGGATGTGCGGTCGGAAGGAAATGGCAGAATGCAAGGTCACTCCAAGGCAGCGGGCTTTGTTGACTGGGGAGAGTGTGCAGACATTGATCATGATAGATAGGTCTGTTGGGGGGGTTGAACAAGATGGGGGAAAGATTATGAATTCTGTCTTATCCATGTTAAGTTTAAGAAAGCGAGAGGCGAAGAAGGATGATATAGAAGATAGACATTGTGGTATTCTTGATAGTAAGGTGGTGATGTCTGGACCAGAGAGGTAGATTTGTGTGTCGTCAGTGTAGGAGTGATACTGAAAGCCATGGGACTCTATGAGCTGTCCCAGGCCAAAAGTGTAGATAGAGAAGAGCAGGGGTCCTATGACAGAGCCTTGCGGGACACCAACAGAAAGGGAATGAGACGAGGAGGTGGTGCGGGAGTGGAAGACGCTAAACATCTGGTCTGTGAGGTATGATGTGATCCAGGAGAGGGCCAGGTCAGTGATGCCAAGAGATGAGAGAGTTTGCAACAGAAGGGAGTGATCAACAGTGTCGAAGGCAGAGGACAGGTCAAGGAGAAGGAGGACAGAGTATTGTTTCTACCATAATAGTGCACATGTATGACATACTAAATCTATCATAGACTAAGAGCTTGTGCATACAGCCATATCTATATTTTTGGTAGTCAAAAAACAGAACCTTTGAAAACAGACACTATAGTTTCCATTTGCAATACAAACACAACGGACTATGTTTTGTACAAAATCGAACAAGAATAGGACCTGCTGTGGATTTCTCAGATCAGACACATGGATCGACTAAATAACCAGAGGTGTGAATAGCCCCATTGATTGGTATGTGTCAGCGTGCTATACATTTTTTAAATGGTCAACACATATGGTTATGGAAATGTTTCCTCTGGCCCCAGTTTTCCATCTGGCTGGTATTCTTGACAGTTTAGACTTGCTTTCTATGAGAATTGATCCTAGTAGATGAGGAATGAGTGCTTAGATGGCAGCAACAGAATCCCTTGCCCATTTACTCTCCAAATAACCATGGAAATTTCCAAGCAGGTCTCTGAATCCGTTGGGCGTGAAAAGGACATTACAAATGTTTGTCTTAAACCTATGATTCTGTAGCTATTGGTGACTGGGCAACTCCTAGCATGATAGCTGCATGAATGCTGGGAATTGTAGTTTCTCAAAAGATAGGGAGCACTGCATATATGATGTTGCCTATTTTAGATAAACTAAACCCTTTACCTGGAAAGTTACAATTCCCATAGTTCTTTGCATTATAGAGCTCAAAATCTCCCATAGTTATGCATATTTTTAGACGCCTGTTGAGGAATATAGAAATGAGTAATATAAATCACTTCAAAGTGTTGTTGTAGGCTGTGTATTCCTTGTAAAATAATTCTCAACTACTGTACATTATAGGCCAATAAAAAGTAATGTACCATCTAAAAATATGTCATAGAAGCAAAATAATAGCAAGCAATAACCATTTCCAAGAGCAGAAAGCAACCAATTGTGCTAAATCAATGTGTGTCTTTAAAATATGTAAAAAATATAGTTCTGTAAAATGTTCAACCTTGTCGCAAAGCATTACGAATTGTTAAGGTTAAAGAGTAAATACACTTTGGGTGACTTTTAAGAATAATTCTGTGAATGCATGAGGGATAACACTATTTCTGACTATTATATGACCTGCATCCCATTTTTTTAGCACTTTTCCTCTCTGTTGGCCCCATCTCTATTTTTCAATTTTCCCCGAGCTAGTGGCTGGAGACTAGCTGGCATCATGTCTCTCATAGAATACACAGGAAAAAAAAGAGGAGATTTGACTCCTGAATGCTCTCTCTCACTCACAATCATTACAGTATATAGGAGAAGCAGTGAGTAGTAATGGATATGAATAAAGCACTTGAGAGAAAACTCTCATAGAATTCACATAGAAAAAAAAGAAGATTCTGCTCCTGAATTCTCTCTCACTCACAGTAACTAAGAAACACTATATAAAACAAACACTAAGCAGTATGGGATGTGAATAAAGCATTTGAGGTGAGAGAAAACTGTCATAGAATGCACGTGGAGAAAATATTAGATTCTGTTCCTGAATTCTCACTTACTCACTCAGAATCACTTGGAAGCACTATATAGCAATATATGATATGTATAGAGAAGCACTGAGTAGTAAAAGATGTGAGTAAAGGACGTCTTCTCTTTTACCCAGCTTCTCTTTCTCCATTCTCCTCTCTCCGTAAACTTCTGTGGGCAACATATGTGTGTGCCTTTCTGCAGCTCCTTCCTCTTCCTACTCCCCTCAATTCTCTTTAGACTGCTGCTGACAGTGTGCAATATGATCCTTCTTAAGTTGGGATTCTGGTTTGGCAAACCAAGAGACCCTGTTTTTATGTGTTTGTTTAAAAACACAACCAAAAAGTACTACATTTAACTCTTTTCTAGATGTTTTTTTTTTCATTTTCTTTATTAAATAATCTCTTAGACTGCTAGCTACAGTATGCACATTTTTTCCTTATAATTCCCACCTCAAGGTCGTTGTTCTCTTTATTTGATATTGTTTAAAATGCATCATTAAAAGTATTGCTAAAAAAATGCTTGCAGTGTTCCAAAGTTTGGACATTTTTTTTCTGTACATACGTTTTTAGTGGGGTGTTTTAAAATGGTGTAAGTTTGTGGAGGTGTTTTTCAATATATGTTTAAAAGTATTTTTTTCAGTTTATGGGGAAAGAGAGTAAGAGAAAATGTTGCATCTTTAGCATAAAAATGCCATAAATCAAAATGCTACATTTGTAGACCTTCTGATCTAATATACAGTTGCAAGAAAATGTATGTGAACCCTTTGGAATGATATGGATTTCTACACAAATTGGTCATAAAATGTGATCTGATCTTCATCAATCACAGTCTGCCTAAACAAATAACACACAAAGAATTAAATGTTACCATGTTTTTATTGAACTCACCATGTAAACATTCACAGTGCAGGTGGAAAAAGTATGTGAACCCCTAGACTAATGACATCCCCAAGAGCTAATTGAAGTGAGGTATCAGCCAACTGGAGTACAATCAATGAGATGAGATTGGAGGTGTTGGTTACAGCTGCCCTGCCCTATAAAAAACACACACCAGTTCTGGGTTTGCTTTTCACAAGAAGCATTGCCTGGTGTGAATGATGCCTTGCACAAAAGAGCTCTCAGAAGACCTACAATTAAGAATTGTTGACTTGCATAAAGCTGGAAAGGGTTATAAAAGTATCTCCAAAAGCCTTGCTGTTCATTAGTCCACGGTAAGACAAATTGTCTATAAATGGAGAAAGTTCAGCACTGCTGCTACTCTCCCTAGCAGTGGCCGACCTGTAAAGATGACTGCAAAAGCACAGCGCAGACTGCTCAATGAGGTGAAGAAGAATCCTAGAGTGTCAGCTAAAGACTTACAAAAGTCTCTGGCATATGCTAACATCCCTGTTAGCGAATCTACGATATGTAAAACACTAAACAAGAATGGATTTCATGGGAGGATACCACAGAGGAAGCCACTGCTGTCCAAAAAAACCATTGCTGCATGTTTACACTTTGCACAAGAGCACCTGGATGTTGCACAGCAGTACTGGCAAGATATTCTGTGGACAGATGAAACCAAACTTGAGTTGTTTGGAAGAAACACACTACACTATGTGTGGAGAAAAAGGAGCACAGCACACACACATCAAAACCTCATCCCAACTGTGAAGTATGGTGGTAGGGGCATCATGGTTTGGGGCTGTTTAACTGCGTCAGGGCCTGGACGGGTTGCCATCATCGAAGGAAAAATTAATTCCCAAGTTTATCAAGACATTTTGCAGGAGAACTTAAGGCCATCTGTCCACCAGCTGAAGCTCAACAGAATATGGGTGTTGCAATAGGACTACAACCCAAAGCATAGAAGTAAATAAACAACAGAATGGCTTAAACAGAAGAAAATACGCCTTCTGGAGTGGCCCAGTCAGAGTCCTGACCTCAACCCGATTGAGATGCTGTGGCATGACCTCAAGAAAGCGATTCACACCAGACATCCCAAGAATATTGCTGAACTGAAACAGTTCTGTAAAGAGGAATGGTCAAGAATTACTCCTCCTGACCGTTGTGCACATCTGATCTGCAACTACAGGAAACGTTAGAATGAAGTTATTGCTGCCAAAGGAGGTTCAACCAGTTATTAAATCCAAGGGTTCACATACTTTTTCCACCTGCACTGTAAATGTTTACATGGTTAGTTCAATAAAAACATGGTAACATTTATTTATTTGTGTGTTATTAGTTTAGGCAGACTGTGATTGTCTATTGTTGTGACTTAGATGAAGATCAGATCACATTTTTTGACCAATTTGTGCAGAAATCCATATCATTCCAAAGGGTTCACATACTTTTTCTTGCAACTGTATAGGCATGTTTATCTAGTTCAACTGCTGTGCCATTAATACTTAATCTGTTCTGTTATATATAGCCTTGCTGTGCATCTGACTAGAGTTGAGCGGACACCTGGATGTTCGGGTTCGACGGGTTCGGCCGAACTTCAGAAAAAAGTTTGAGTTCAGGACCCGAACTTGACCCAGAACCCGAACCCCATTGAAGTCAATGGGGACCCGAACTTTTGAGCACTAAAATGGCTGCAAAAATGTCATGGAAAGGGCTAGAGGGCTGCAAATGTCGTCAAAATGTGGTTAAGAGCATGGCAAGTGCTCTGCAAACAAATGTGGATAGGGAAATTACTTAAAATAACATAAAATAGGAGAAAGCTATTGAGGTGCAAATGTTGGCCAAAAGAGTATAGAGGAAATGTGGGACAAATTATTGAAGTGCAAATGCGGTACAACTTTTTTAAGTTTAAGCATTGAATCAAAGGAGGTGGCGCGCATCAATAAAAAAAGCATTTCAGAAAGTTTATTCCCTGTCACCTATGCAGAGCAGGGGTTTATTCACGTCTAAAATTGTATAATGTCAACCCAAGAAAGTAACAGAAAAATTACAGAAATTTATTAACATGTCTACTTGGTAGAGCAGGGGTCTATGACAGAAAACACATGTTTATTGTCACCCGAAAATGTAAAATAAAAATTATTGAAATATATTAAGCTGTCAACTAGGTAGAGGAGGGGTATATTACACCCAAAAATTTGGTGTATTTGACACTAAAGTGTTAATGACAAATGTTGTTTTTTTTTTTTTTTTACCGGTCTTATAGGTATATCAGTAGTACATCACACCCAAAAATTGTTGAATTTCAACTGAAAAATGTAAATGAACAATTTATTTTTATTTTTTAACCGGCCTACTAGGTATGGCAGTGGTACATCACACCCAAAAATTGGTGAATTTCACCTGAAAATGTAAATGACATTTATTTTTATTTTAAACCGGCCTACTAGGTATAGCAGTGGTACTATACACCCAAAAATTTGTAAATTTCACCCGAAAATGTAAATGACAATTATTATTTTTTTAACCGGCCTACTAGGTATAGCAGTGGTACATCACACCCAAATATTGGTGAATTTTACCCGAAAATGTAAATGACAATTATTTTATTTTTTTACTGGCCTACTAGATATAACAGTGGTACTATACACCCAAAAATTGGTGAATTTCACCCGAAAATGTAATGACAATTTTAAAATTTTTAACTGGCCTACTAGGTATAGCAGTGGTACTATACACCCAAAAATTGGTGAATTTCACCCGAAAATGTAAATGACAATTTTTTATTTTTTTTAACAGGCCTACTAGGTATAGCAGTGGTACTATACACCCAAAAATTGCTGAATTTCACCAGTAAATTTAACTGACAAAGTAGTGAAATGATATAAAATACGTACATATAAAAAAATATGTATTGATTTATTAGGTGGAGTTCCGTATGGAGTAGGAGTTTGAGGAGGGGGTGGACGTAGCGGTGTAGGTGGAAGCGGCGGTGGAGGAGGACGAGGTAGCCAACACAGGGTTTTGGTTTTAATTATTATTTTTTTAATTAGGGTACACTCTAAAAGAGTGTGAAATTTCCAGAATACAAGAATGAGCAATTGCGCTGCAGTATAACAATGGCTAGTTAGCGCTGGTATACATGTCTATTCTGCACAAGGTATGGACAAGTCCTGGGGGATACATGCCTGGTTCATTTTAATGAACGTGAGCTTGTCCACATTGGCTGTGAAAAGGCGGCTGCACTTGTCTGTGATGACGCCCAATTCTGTGCTAAACACACGTTCAGATAATACACTGGCTGCAGGGCAGGCCAGCACCTCCAAGGCGTAAAGGGCAAGCTCAGGCCATGTGCACAATTTGGAGACCCAGAAGTTGAAGGGGGCAGACCCGTCATTCAGTACGTGTAGGCGCGTGCACACATACTGCTCCACCATGTTGGTGAAATGCTGCCTCCTGCTATGACGTTCCATATCAGCAGGTGGTGCT
The DNA here is from genome assembly GCF_014858855.1 of Bufo gargarizans. Lineage (NCBI taxonomy): Eukaryota > Metazoa > Chordata > Amphibia > Anura > Bufonidae > Bufo > Bufo gargarizans. The sequence goes on along the minus strand of NC_058082.1, from coordinate 511,647,952 downwards.
GGTTGTTGTGGCGTTCTGACAAAGCTTTTCCACATTTTGGCCATGCTAACCCTGCCTTCTGAGGTGCTGACGGTGCCCCAGCTGCGTTGGCGTCCTCTTCCTCGTCCTCTGCCTTCGCCTTGTGCTTCCACTGTGCCCCTGCTGACAGGAGGGAATTTCTGCACCACCAAATTTAGCACATGTGCCAGGCAAGGGATGTGCGTCAAATCGGCTAGTCCCAGAGCTGCTACGAGATTTCGCCTATTATCGCACACCACCAGGCCGGGCTTGAGGCTGACTGGCACAAACCCTTCATCGGTCTGTTGTTCAAGGCCAGTCCACAGCTCCTGCGCGGTGTAAGGTTTGTCCCCCAAACAGATAAGTTTTAAAACTGCTTGCTGTCGTTTACCCCTGGATGTGCTGAAGTTGGTGGTGAAGGTGTTACGCTGACCGGATGAGGAGCTGGTAGAGGATGAGGAAGCAGAGTGGGAGGAGGAAGCAACAGGAGGCAAACTGAAGCGCCCTGCAATCCTCAGTGGTGGAAGGACATGCACCAAACTGCTATCCGTCTCAGGCCCAGCCGCCACTGCATTTAACCAGTGTGCTGTTAGGGAGATATAATGTCCCTGACCATGCTTACTGGTCCACGTATCCGTAGTCAGGTGCACCTTGCTACAGATGGCGTTGCGCAGTGCACACCTGATTTTGTCCCCTACTTGGTTGTGCAGGGAATGGATGGCTCGCCTGGAAAAGAAGGGGCGGCTGGGCACGACGTACTGTGAGACAGCCACCGCCATAAGGCCTTTAAAACTACCCGTCTCCACCAGACGGAATGGCAGCATTTCAAAGGCCAGTCATTTAGAAATGCTGGCATTCAGGGCTAGGGATCGCGGGTGGTTAGGGGGGTACTTCCTCTTCCTCTCTAGTGTTTGGGAGATGGAGAGATGAACGCTTCCATGGGACATTGTGGAGAGGCTTGGTGACCCAGGTGTTGTTGTTGCTGACAGATCCTCTGTTTGCAGGGTGGCAGGTGGCACTGTTACTCCAGAGGTGGATGAAGAGGCCGAGACTGCAGCAGAAGAGGAAGCAGGAGGAGCCAGAGACCTTTCTTGGTTTTTAAGGCGTCTACTCCACTGTAGCTCGTGCTTTGCACTTAAATGCCTGGTCATGCAGGTTGTGCTCAGGTTGAGAACGTTTATGCCTCGCTTCAGGATCTGATTGCACAGCATGAAAACCACTTGTGCCTTGTCGTCAGCACATTGTCTGAAGAACTACCACGCCAGGGAACTCCTTAGAGCTGGCTTTGGTGTGCTCGGTCCCTTGCTACGGTGGGCAGTAGCAGGCGTACTGTCTAGAGGACGGCCGCTCCGGTTTTGCACCTTGCTCCCTCTTCTGCTGTGCTGATGGCTCTGTGTGACCACCGCCTCTTCCTATGAAATACATAGGTCACTCGCATGACCTTGATTCCATGTGGGGTCGAGGACCTCATCGTCCACTACATTATCTTCCACCCAGTCTTCACACCTGCCTTTCTTGTCGGTCTGCACACTTTCAAAAGCTCCAGCAGTTGGCACCTGTGTTTCGTCATCATCCTACATGTGCTGCAATGGTCCTCCCATTTACTCATCTTGAAAAATAAGTGGTTGGGCATCGGTGCACTCAATCTCTTCCACTTCTGGAGCAGGGCTAGGTGGATCGCCCTGGAAAACCCTGCTAACAGAGTCAGCAAAAAGCAGAGGAGACTGCTGCATGACTTGGGGCTCAGACTGCTTGGCTGATTTGCAAGGGGGTGAGGTGAAAGACTGATGGACATCGGCTGCAGGTGCCAACGGTGGTCTTTCAGCAGGAGACTGGGTGGGAGACAATGTGAAGGAACTGGATCCACTGTCAGCAACCCAATCTACTATCGCCTTGTTCAGGCCTCACCATTCGTAGAGCCACATTAGGCCCGACCAAATACCGCTGCAGGTTCTGTCGCTCACATGCACCTAAGGAAGGGGTTTCACTTGTGCATGTAGCTGGAACAGATCGACCACGTCCTCTCCCTGCAACAGGAGCTCCACCAACAGCACCACGACCTGGGCCACGTCCCTTATTAGATGCTCTCATATTTTTTTGAATTTAGGATCTTGCCCTAAATGGATGTTTAATTAATAGTAGAATAGAACGACAGTATGTAAAGGGTGTATCTCACACGGCCTGAACCATATGAAGCCTCAATTAAAGATTTATTTGCCCAAAATGGCTGTATTTCAAATGCCTGAATAAAAACCCTGTATGTAAAGGGTGTATTTCACATGGCCTGACCCACGGTAGACCTCAAAGATTTATTTGCCCAAAATGGCTGTATTTCAAATGCATGAATCAAACCCATGTATGTAAAGGGTGTATGTTACACGGCCTGAACCACTGTAGGCCTAAATTAAAGATTTCTTTGTACAAAATGGCTGTATTTCAAATGCCTGACTCAAAACCCTGTATGTAAAGGGTGTATCTCACACGGCCTGACCCACTGTAGGCCTGAATTAAAGATTTATTTGCCCAAAATGGCTGTATTTCAAATGTCTGAATCAAACCCCTGTATGTAAAAGGTGTATCTCACATGGCCTGAACCACTGTAAGTCTGAATTAAATATTGGTGCACCAAATGGAGGTATTTTAAATCTTTGAATATAACCAAAATGTATTAAGGGTGTATCTTACAATGACATATGCAGCAAAAGCTGCCAAATAAACTTTTTTTGCCCAAACAGGTGTTTATTTAATAACTTAATATGGCAGCAGTATATAACCCAGGAATTTCAAACGTGCTTATGCTGCAAGGTCTGAAATTTTGTGTATTTTGCCCCAAAAAGGGTGTTTTATTAATGAACGAATATAAGCCCTGTATATACAGGGTGTATCTCACATGGCCTGACCCACTGTAGGCATAAATTAAAGATTTTTTTGCTCAAAATGGCTGTATTTCAAATGCCTGAATCAAACCCCTATATGTAAAGGGTGTATCTCACACGGCCTGAACCACTGTAGGCCTCAATTAAAGATTTATTTGCACAAAATGGCTGTATTTCAAGTGTATGAATAAAACCCCTGTATGTAAAGGGTGTATCTCACACGGCCTGAACCACTGTAGGTCTGAATTAAATATTGGTGCATCAAATGGCGGTATTTTAAATATCTGAATCTAACCCAAATGTATTAACGGTGTATCTCACAATGACATATGCAGCAAAGGCTGCCAAATTTTTTTTTTTTTGCCCAAACAGGTGTTTATTTAATAACTTAATATGGCAGCAGTATACAAACCGGATTCCAAAAAAGTTGGGACACTATACAAATCGTGAATAAAAACTGAATGCAATGATGTGGAGGTGCCAACTTCTAATATTTTATTCAGAATAGAACATAAATCACGGAACAAAAGTTTAAACTGAGAAAATGTACCATTTTAAGGGAAAAATATGTTGAATCAGAATTTCATGGTGTCAACAAATCCCCAAAAAGTTGGGACAAGGCCATTTTCACCACTGTGTGGCATCTCCCCTTCTTCTTACAACACTCAACAGACGTCTGGGGACCGAGGAGACCAGTTTCTCAAGTTTAGAAATAGGAATGCTCTCCCATTCTTGTCTAATACAGGCCTCTAACTGTTCAATCGTCTTGGGCCTTCTTTGTTGCACCTTCCTCTTTATGATGCGCCAAATGTTCTCTATAGGTGAAAGATCTGGACTGCAGACTGGCCATTTCAGTACCCGGATCCTTCTCCTACGCAGCCATGATGTTGTGATTGATGCAGAATGTGGTCTGGCATTATCTTGTTGAAAAATGCAGGGTCTTCCCTGAAAGAGATGACGTCTGGATGGGAGCATATGTTGTTCTAGAACCTGAATATATTTTTCTGCATTGATGGTGCCTTTCCAGACATGCAAGCTGCCCATGCCACACGCACTCATGCAACCCCATACCATCAGAGATGCAGGCTTCTGAACTGAGCGTTGATAACAACTTGGGTTGTCCTTGTCCTCTTTGGTCCGGATGACATGGCGTCCCAGATTTCCAAAATAACTTTGAATCATGACTCGTCTGACCACAGAAGAGTCTTCCATTTTGCCACACTCCATTTTAAATGATCCCTGGCCCAGTGAAAACCCCTTGAGCTTGCGGGTCTTGCTTAGAAATGGCTTCTTCTTTGCACTGTAGAGTTTCAGCTGGCAACGGCGGATGGAACGGTGGATTGCGTTCACTGACAATGGTTTCTGGAAGTATTCCTGAGCCCATTCTGTGATTTCCTTTACAGTAGCATTCCTGTTTGTGGTGCAGTGTCGCTTAAGGGCCCGGAGATCACGGGCATCCAGTATGGTTTTACAGCCTTGACCCTTACGCACAGAGATTGTTCCAGATTCTCTGAATTTTCGGAAGATGTTATGCACAGTTGATGATGATAGATGCAAAGTCTTTGCAATTTTTCGCTGGGTAACACCTTTCTGATATTGCTCCACTATCTTTCTGCGCAACATTGTGGGAATTGGTGATCCTCTACCCATCTTGGCTTCTGAGAGACACTGCCACTCTGAGAAGCTCTTTTTATACCCAATCATGTTGCCAATTGACCTAATTAGTGTTAATTGGTCTTCCAGCTCTTTGTTATGCTCAAATTTACATTTTCCAGCCTCTTATTGCTACTCGTCCCAACTTTTTTGGGATTTGTTGACACCGTGAAAATTTGAATCAACGTATTTTTCCTTTAAAATGATACATTTACTCGGATTAAACGTTTGATCTGTCATCTACGTTCTATTACAAATAAAATATTGACATTTGCCATCTCCACATCATTGCATTCAGTTTTGATTCACAATTTGTTTAGTGTCCCAACTTTTTTGGAATCCGGTTTGTATAACCCAGGAATTTCAAACGTACTTATGCTACAAGGCCTGAAATATTGTGTATTTTGCCCCAAAAAGGGAGTTCTATTAATGAACGAATATAAGCCCTGTATATACAGGGTGTATCTCACACGGCCTGACCCACTGTAGGCCTCAATTAAAGATTTATTTGCCCAAAATGGCTGTATTTCAAATGCCTGAATCAAACCCATGTATGTAAAGGGTGTATCTCACACGGCCTGAACCACTGTAGGCCTCAATTAAAGATTTCTTTGCACAAAATGGCTGTATTTTAAATGCCTGATTCAAACTCTTGTATGTAAAGGGTGTATCTCACACGGCCTGAACCACTGTAGGCCTGAATTAAATATTGGTGCACCAAATGACAGTATGTCAAATCTCTGAATCTAACCCAAATGTATTTAGGGTGTATCTCACAATGACATATGCAGCAAAGGCTGCCAAATAAACTCTTTTTGCCCAAACGGGTGTTTGTTTGATAACTCAATATGGCAGCAGTATATATCCCAGAAATTATAAACGTTCTTATGCTGCAAGGCCTGAAATATTGTGCACTTTGCCCTAAAAAGGGTGTTTTATTAATGAACGAATATAAGCCCTGAATATACAGGGTGTATCTCACACGGCCTGACCCACTATAGGCCTGAATTAAAGATTTCTTTGCCCAAAATGGCTGTATTTCAAATGCTTGAATCAAATCCCTGTATGTAAAGGGTGTATCTGACACCGCCTGAACCACTGTAGGTCTGAATTAAATATTGGTGCACCAAATGGCGGTATTTCAAATCTCTGAATCTAACCCAAATGTATTAAGGGTGTATCTCCAAATAACATATGGAGCAAAGGCTGCCAAATAAACTTTTTTTGCCCAAACGGGTGTTTGTTTGATAACTCAATATGGCAGCAGTAAATATCCCAGGAATTTTAAACGTGCTTATGCTGCAAGGCCTGAAATATTGTGCACTTTGCCCCAAAAAGGGTGTTTTATTAATGTACAAATATAGGCCCTGTATATACAAGGTGTATATCACATGGCCTGACCCACTATAGGCCTGAATTAAAGATTTATTTGCCCAAAATGACTGCATTTCAAATGCCTGAATCAAAACCCTGTATGTAAAGGATGTATCTCACACGGCCTGAACCACTGTAGGCCTCAATTAAAGATTTATTTGCACAAAATGGCTGTATTTCAAATGCCTGAATCAAACTACCCCTGTATGTAAAGGGTGTATCTTACACGGCCTGAACCACTGTAGGCCTGAATTAAATATTGGTGCACCAAATGGCGGTATTTCAAATCTCTGAATCTAACCCAAATGTATTAAGGACGTATCTCACAATGACATATGCAGCAAAGGTTGCCAAATAAGCTTTTTTTGCCCAAACGGGTGTTTGTTTAATAACTCAATATGGCAGCAGTATATAATCCAGGAATTTCAAACGTGCTTATGCTGCAAGGCCTGAAATATTGTGTATTTTGACACAAAAAGGGTGATTTATTAATGAAAGAATATAAGCCCTGTATATACAGGGTGTATCTCACACGGCCTGACACACAGTAGGCCTGAATTAAAGATTGGTGCACCAAATGGCGTATCTCACAATGACATATGCAGCAAAGGTTGCCCAATAAACTTTTTTTGCCCAAACAAGTGTTTGTTTAATAACTGAATTAGAAAATTGTGGTTTTTGGCAAAAAAAGTTTGTTTTTAAAACCACAGAAAATGATGGGTGTATTTCTAGCTTAAATGACAAACTGACTTATCCAGATGTTGTATATTGCCAAAAAAGTGTTTTTTTGGTAACATGATATGAAAGCTGTATATATTAAACTTTAATTTAACACTTGAAGATCAGGAAAAGTGTTTTTAGGGAAAAAAGTGTGTTTTTAAAATCCTAGAAAATTATGGCTGTTTTTCTAGCTTAAATAGCACACTGACTAATCCAGATGTTGTATATTGCCAAAAAAGAGTTTTTTTGGTAACAGAATAGGAAAGCTGTATATATTAAACTTTAATTTAACACTTGCAGATCAGGAAAATAGTAGTTTTTGGCAAAAAGGTGTGTTTTTAAAATCCCAGAAAATGATGGATGTATTTCTAGCTTAAATTGCACACTGACTAATCCAGATGTTGTATATTGCCCAAAAAAAATGGGTTTTTGAGCAAAGAGTCTCTCCTATACTATCCCTGAAATCACCAGCAGCATCGTCTCCCTACACTAAGCACAGCAGAGTGACGTGCAGCGCTATGTGACTTGAGCTTATATAGAGGCTGGGTCACATGCTGCACTGGCCAATCACAGCCATGCCATTAGTAGGCATGGCCGTGATGGCTTCTAAGGTCAGACAGTTAACCGCTTGTTGATTGGCTGCTCTGCAGCCTTTCAAAAAGCTCCAAGAAAGTGCCAAACACCGAACCCGAACTTTTACTGGAATGTTCGGGTTCGGGTCCGGGGCCGAAAATCCTAAAGTTCGGTACGAACCCGAACTTTACAGTTCGGGTTCACTCAACCCTACATCTGACTCATTGTCAACAGGTGGTCTAATATATAAGTGTGTTATCTAATTTACCTGCTGCACCATCAAGACTTAATCTTTTGAATGAATCTGCTGAATCTGTTGCAGGTTGAATCAATCGTGGTGTAGGGCACAGAGCAATCTAATTGAACAGTGTCCACATTGGGGTGTCCACATTGATTAATGGAAAACCAATTATGTTAGTCCCTGATTCACTAATTGGGTGTGATACACCTGTCTCATTCTAATGTTTGTGGCGTGTCCACATTGAATAATAGTTAACCAATTGTATTAGTCCCTGATTCACAAATTGGGGTGATACATCTGTCTCATTCTACTGTTTGTGTCGTGTCCACATTGATATTTAACCACTTCCAAACAGTTACTTTGATTTAGTGTTGCAGAGCACCATGTGGGCAGTGCAAGTAAATTGATCATTCACACTGCAGAGTTGCTCACGAGTTGATCACTGTTTTTTGTCTGAAAAATTATTCTTTTATCTGAGAAATTATTATTTTAGCAAATAAATTAGTCTTACCAAATAAATCAGTCTGCTTCAATGTTACAATCCCCAATCCCTATCACGAACAACACTGAGGGGGTGATTTGCACCGGTCGACAAAGGGTAGACACATGGCAATCCCTTATAGTGCTGCGCATGCAGCCCCACATTTGTGATGGCATCAAAGAACAGTTAGTGCTGAATGCCATTTTGCCCTCTGTAGCATTCAACGTAGCACCATTATTAGGGCACAGTTACAGATGCAAGGAGGAGCTTTTTAACTGCATCAACTTTAATTAGTTGTTATTGGATGTCTGGCTGTTTTCCTTACAAGGCTGAGGAGGGTAGACACACAGTGATCTTGTCAGTGCAGGGTGTGTGTAGCCCCACACATGTAATGGCATCACAGAACAGTTAGTGCTAAAAGCCACTTGTCCTTCGAAGATGTTGGAAACAGACCAACTGGGGTCAAATGACTTCTTAAATTTGGGTTAAAACCAGATGGGCCAAACTTGGTGGATGGATCAAACATTGCACCTGGGTTATTGCCATGAGGGCGAAGTGTCATTGGTTATTGGAATGAACCACACTAATTGCTCCATCAACTTGATGTAAATTCATCGTCCAAATACGTTCTTTTAGCAAAAAAATATTTGTCTGTGTCGTTATTGCAGCTGTTTATGGTTGGAACTATGACGGTATTACCAGAAAAATTGCTCCACCAACTGGAACCAAATTCATCAGTCCTAGCTAACACGTTCTGTTATTGAAAATTGTATTCTGCATCACTCACTCATTGCCATGACAAATTTTAAACAAATTCTACATCACTGTACAGTGCAACAACATTTTAACCCATGTAGATCGCTCCATACTATGAACTTGAATGGTGTGAATAGAATGTGTCGGCAGATAAGAACCATTTGGCCCATCTAGTCTGCCCAATATACTAAATGCTATATATAGCCCCTGGCCCTATCTTATATGAAGGATGGCCTTATGCATGCTTAAACTCCTCCACTGTATTTGCATCTACCACTTCTGCAGGAAGGCTATTGCATGCATCCACTACTCTCTCAGTAAAGTAATACTTCCTGATATTACTTTTAAACCTTTGCCCCTCTAATTTAAAACTATGTCCTATTGTAGCAGTTTTTCTTCTGTTAAATATTCTCTCCTCTTTTACTTTGTTGATTCCCTTTATGTATTTAAAAGTTTCTATCATATCCCCTCTGTCTCGTCTTTCTTCCAAGCTATACATGTTAAGGTCCTTTAATCTTTCCTGGTAAGTTTTATCCTGCAATCCATGTACCAGTTTAGTAGCTCTTCTCTGAACTCTCTCCAAAGTATCAATATCCTTCTGGAGATATGGTCTCCAGTACTGAGCACAATACTCTAAATGAAGTCTCACTAGTGCTCTGTAGAGCGGCATGAGCACCTCCCTCTTTCTACTGGCAATGCCTCTCTCTATACACCCAAGCATTCTGCTAGCATTTCCTGCTGCTCTATGACATTGTCTGCCTACCTTTAAGTCTTCTGATATAATGATCCCTAAATCCCTTTGCTCAGATACTGAGGTTAGGACTGTATTACTGATTTTATATTCTGCTCTTGGGTTTTTACATCCCAGGTACATTATCTTGCACTTATCAACATTAAATTTTAGTTGCCAGATTTTTGACCATTCCTCTAGTTTTCCTAAGTCCTTTTCCATTTGGTGTATCCCTCCAGGAACATCAACCCTGTTACAAATCTTTGTGTCATCAGCAAAAAGACACACCTTACCATTGAGTCCTTCTGCAATTTCGCTGATAAAGATATTAAACAATATGGGTCCCAGAACAGATCCCTGAGGTACCCCACTGGTAACAAGACCTTGGTCGGAATATACTCCCTTGACTACAACCCTCTGCTGCCTGTCCCTCAGCCACTGCCTAATCCATTCAACAATATGGGAGTCCAAGCCCAAAAGACTGCACTTTATTGATAAGCCTTCTATGTGGGACAGTATCAAAAGCCTTACTAAAGTCTAGATAAGCGATGTCTACTGCCCCTCCTCCATCTATTATTTTAGTCACCCAATCAAAAAAATCAATAAGATTAGTTTGACATCTCCCTGAAGTAAACCCATGCTGTTTTTCATCTTTCAATCCATGGGATTTTAGATGTTCCACAATCCTCTCCTTAATAGAGATGAGCGAACTCGAACTGTATAGTTCGGGTTCGTACCGAATTTTGGGGTGTCCGTGACACGGACCCGAACCCGGACATTTTCGTAAAAGTCCGGGTTCGGGTTCGGTGTTCGTCGCTTTCTTGGCGCTTTTGTGACGCTTTCTTGGCGCTTTTTGAAAGGCTGCAAAGCAGCCAATCAACAAGCGTCATACTACTTGCCCCAAGAGGCCATCACAGCCATGCCTACTATTGGCATGGCTGTGATTGGCCAGAGCACCATGTGACCCAGCCTCTATTTAAGCTGGAGTCACATAGCGCCGCCCGTCACTCTGCTCTGATTAGCGTAGGGAGAGGTTGCGGCTGCGACAGTAGGGCGAGATTAGGCAGATTAACTCCTCCAAAGGACTTGATTAACTGATCGATCTGCAGCTGTGGATCATTGAGCTGCTGATCCTCAATTGCTCACTGTTTTTAGGCTGCCCAGACCGTTTGTCAGTCACATTTTTCTGGGGTGATCGGCGGCCATTTTGTGTCTTGTGGTGCGCCAGCACAAGCTGCGACCAAGTGCATTTAACCCTCAATGGTGTGGTTGTTTTTTGGCTAAAGCCTACATCAGGGTGAAGCTGTCACACCAAGTGCATTTAACCAGCAATAGTCTGTTCATTTTTTGGCCATATACAAAATCAGGGGCAAGCTGCGCCTGTCACCAAGTGCATTTAACCCTCAATGGTGTGGTTGTTTTTTGGCTAAAGCCTACATCAGGGTGAAGCTGTCACACCAAGTGCATTTAACCAGCAATAGTCTGTTCATTTTTTGGCCATATACAAAATCAGGGGCAAGCTGCGCCTGTCACCAAGTGCATTTAACCCTCAATGGTGTGGTTGTTTTTTGGCTAAAGCCTACATCAGGGTGAAGCTGTCACACCAAGTGCATTTAACCAGCAATAGTCTGTTCATTTTTTGGCCATATACAAAATCAGGGGCAAGCTGCGCCTGTCACCAAGTGCATTTAACCCTCAATGGTGTGGTTGTTTTTTGGCTAAAGCCTACATCAGGGTGAAGCTGTCACACCAAGTGCATTTAACCAGCAATAGTCTGTTCATTTTTTGGCCATATACAAAATCAGGGGCAAGCTGCGCCTGTCACCAAGTGCATTTAACCCTCAATGGTGTGGTTGTTTTCTGGCTAAAGCCTACATCAGGGTGAAGCTGTCACACCAAGTGCATTTAACCAGCAATAGTCTGTTTATTTTTTGGCCATATACTACATCAGGGGCAAGCTGCGCCCGTCACCAAGTGCATTTAACCCTCAGTAGTGTGGTTGGTCAAGCTGTGACACCAAGTGCATTTAACCAGCAATAGTCTGTTCATTTTTTGGCCATATACTACATCAGGGGCAAGCTGCGCCCGTCACCAAGTGCATTTAACCAGCAATAGTGTGGTTATTTTTTGGCCATATCCCAGTCTAATTCTGTCACTAAATCCATACCGGTCACCCAGCGCCTAAATACTAGGCCTCAAATTTATATCCCGCTAAATCTCTCGTTACCGCTGTCCTGTTGTAGCTGGGAAAGTTATTTAGTGTCCGTCAAAGCACATTTTTTGTTCTGGGTTGAAGTACAATTCCCAATTTAGCAATTTCATAATTTAGTGGTTTCTGCTATATCAGAGCTATTTGAAATCTATCCCTAAAAGGGTATATAATATTCAAGGTGCACATTGGGTCATTCAGAATAACTTCACACACACCCGCTACTGTGTATTTTCAAGTCTAATTCTGTCACTAAACCCATACCTGTCACCCAGCGCCTAAATACTAGGCCTCAAATTTATATCCTGCTAAATCTCTCGTTACCGCTGTCCTGTTGTAGCTGGGAAAGTTATTTAGTGTCCGTCAAAGCACATTTTTTGTTCTGGGTTGAAGTACAATTCCCAATTTAGCAATTTCATAATTTAGTGGTTTCTGCTATATCAGAGCTATTTGAAATCTATCCCTAAAAGGGTATATAATATTCAAGGTGCACATTGGGTCATTCAGAATAACTTCACACACACCCGCTACTGTGTATTTTCAAGTCTAATTCTGTCACTAAACCCATACCTGTCACCCAGCGCCTAAATACTAGGCCTCAAATTTATATCCTGCTAAATCTCTCGTTACCGCTGTCCTGTTGTAGCTGGGAAAGTTATTTAGTGTCCGTCAAAGCACATTTTTTGTTCTGGGTTGAAGTACAATTCCCAATTTAGCAATTTCATAATTTAGTGGTTTCTGCTATATCAGAGCTATTTGAAATCTATCCCTAAAAGGGTATATAATATTCAAGGTGCACATTGGGTCATTCAGAATAACTTCACACACACCCGCTACTGTGTATTTTCAAGTCTAATTCTGTCACTAAACCCATACCTGTCACCCAGCGCCTAAATACTAGGCCTCAAATTTATATCCTGCTAAATCTCTCGTTACCGCTGTCCTGTTGTAGCTGGGAAAGTTATTTAGTGTCCGTCAAAGCACATTTTTTGTTCTGGGTTGAAGTACAATTCCCAATTTAGCAATTTCATAATTTAGTGGTTTCTGCTATATCAGAGCTATTTGAAATCTATCCCTAAAAGGGTATATAATATTCAAGGTGCACATTGGGTCATTCAGAATAACTTCACACACACCCGCTACTGTGTATTTTCAAGTCTAATTCTGTCACTAAACCCATACCTGTCACCCAGCGCCTAAATACTAGGCCTCAAATTTATATCCTGCTAAATCTCTCGTTACCGCTGTCCTGTTGTAGCTGGGAAAGTTATTTAGTGTCCGTCAAAGCACATTTTTTGTTCTGGGTTGAAATACAATTCCCAATTTAGCAATTTCATAATTTAGTGGTTTCTGCTATATCAGAGCTATTTGAAATCTATCCCTAAAAGGGTAGATCATATTGAAGGTGCACATAGGGTCATTCAGAATAACTTCACACACACCCGCTACTGTGTATTTCCAAGTCTAATTCTGTCACTAAACCCATACCTGTCACCCAGCGCCTAAATACTAGGCCTCAAATTTATATCCCGCTAAATCTCTCGTTACCGCTGTACTGTTGTTGCTTGGAAAGATATTTAGTGTCCGTCAAAGCACATTTTTTGTTCTGGGTTGAAGTACAATTCCCAATTTAGCAATTTCATAATTTAGTGGTTTCTGCTATATCAGAGCTATTTGAAATCTATCCCTAAAAGGGTATATAATATTCAAGGTGCACATTGGGTCATTCAGAATAACTTCACACACACCCGCTACTGTGTATTTTCAAGTCTAATTCTGTCACTAAACCCATACCTGTCACCCAGCGCCTAAATACTAGGCCTCAAATTTATATCCTGCTAAATCTCTCGTTACCGCTGTACTGTTGTTGCTGGGCAAGATATTTAGTGTCCGTCAAAGCACATTTTTTGTTCTGGGTTGAAATACAATTCCCAATTTAGCAATTTCATAATTTAGTGGTTTCTGCTATATCAGAGCTATTTGAAATCTATCCCTAAAAGGGTATATAATATTCAAGGTGCACATTGGGTCATTCAGAATAACTTCACACACACCCGCTACTGTGTATTTCCAAGTCTAATTCTGTCACTAAACCCATACCTGTCACCCAGCGCCTAAATACTAGGCCTCAAATTTATATCCTGCTAAATCTCTCGTTACCGCTGTACTGTTGTTGCTGGGCAAGATATTTAGTGTCCGTCAAAGCACATTTTTTGTTCTGGGTTGAAATACAATTCCCAATTTAGCAATTTCATAATTTAGTGGTTCCTGCTATATCAGAGCTATTTGAAATCTATCCCAAAAAGGGTATATAATATTCAAGGTGCACATAGGGTCATTCAGAATAACTTCACACACACGCTTCTGTGCATTTCCAAGTCTAATTCTGTCACTAAATCCATACCGGTCACCCAGCGCCTAAATACTAGGCCTCAAATTTATATCCCGCTGAATTTGAATACAATACATTGGGCCAAATAATATATTTGTTGTTGTGGTGAACCATAACAATGAGAAAAACATCTAGTAAGGGACGCGGACGTGGACATGGTCGTGGTGGTGTTAGTGGACCCTCTGGTGCTGGGAGAGGACGTGGCCGTTCTGCCACATCCACACGTCCTAGTGTACCAACTACCTCAGGTCCCAGTAGCCGCCAGAATTTACAGCGATATATGGTGGGGCCCAATGCCGTTCTAAGGATGGTAAGGCCTGAGCAGGTACAGGCATTAGTCAATTGGGTGGCCGACAGTGGATCCAGCACGTTCACATTATCTCCCACCCAGTCTTCTGCAGAAAGCGCACAGATGGCGCCTGAAAACCAACCCCATCAGTCTGTCACATCACCCCCATGCATACCAGGGAAACTGTCTCAGCCTCAAGTTATGCAGCAGTCTCTTATGCTGTTTGAAGACTCCGCTGGCAGGGTTTCCCAAGGGCATCCACCGAGCCCTTCCCCAGCGGTGAAAGACATAGAATGCACTGACGCACAACCACTTATGTTTCCTGATGATGAGGACATGGGAATACCACCTCAGCATGTCTCTGATGATGACGAAACACAGGTGCCAACTGCTGCGTCTTTCTGCAGTGTGCAGACTGAACAGGAGGTCAGGGATCAAGACTGGGTGGAAGACGATGCAGGGGACGATGAGGTCCTAGACCCCACATGGAATGAAGGTCGTGCCACTGACTTTCACAGTTCGGAGGAAGAGGCAGTGGTGAGACCGAGCCAACAGCGTAGCAAAAGAGGGAGCAGTGGGCAAAAGCAGAACACCCGCCGCCAAGAGACTCCGCCTGCTACTGACCGCCGCCATCTGGGACCGAGCACCCCAAAGGCAGCTTCAAGGAGTTCCCTGGCATGGCACTTCTTCAAACAATGTGCTGACGACAAGACCCGAGTGGTTTGCACGCTGTGCCATCAGAGCCTGAAGCGAGGCATTAACGTTCTGAACCTGAGCACAACCTGCATGACCAGGCACCTGCATGCAAAGCATGAACTGCAGTGGAGTAAACACCTTAAAACCAAGGAAGTCACTCAGGCTCCCCCTGCTACCTCTTCTGCTGCTGCCGCCTCGGCCTATTCTGCTGCTGCCGCCTCGGCCTCTTCCTCCGCCTCTGGAGGAACGTTGGCACCTGCCGCCCAGCAAACAGGGGATGTACCACCAACACCACCACCACCACCTCCGTCACCAAGCGTCTCAACCATGTCACACGCCAGCGTTCAGCTCTCCATCTCACAAACATTTGATAGAAAGCGTAAATTCCCACCTAGCCACCCTCGATCCCTGGCCCTGAATGCCAGCATTTCTAAACTACTGGCCTATGAAATGCTGTCATTTAGGCTGGTGGACACAGACAGCTTCAAACAGCTCATGTCGCTTGCTGTCCCACAGTATGTTGTTCCCAGCCGGCACTACTTCTCCAAGAGAGCCGTGCCTTCCCTGCACAACCAAGTATCCGATAAAATCAAGTGTGCACTGCGCAACGCCATCTGTAGCAAGGTCCACCTAACCACAGATACGTGGACCAGTAAGCACGGCCAGGGACGCTATATCTCCCTAACTGCACACTGGGTAAATGTAGTGGCAGCTGGGCCCCAGGCGGAGAGCTGTTTGGCGCACGTCCTTCCGCCGCCAAGGATCGCAGGGCAACATTCTTTGCCTCCTGTTGCCACCTCCTCCTTCTCGGCTTCCTCCTCCTCTTCTTCCACCTGCTCATCCAGTCAGCCACACACCTTCACCACCAACTTCAGCACAGCCCGGGGTAAACGTCAGCAGGCCATTCTGAAACTCATATGTTTGGGGGACAGGCCCCACACCGCACAGGAGTTGTGGCGGGGTATTGAACAACAGACCGACGAGTGGTTGCTGCCGGTGAGCCTCAAGCCCGGCCTGGTGGTGTGTGATAATGGGCGAAATCTCGTTGCAGCTCTGGGACTAGCCAATTTGACGCACATCCCTTGCTTGGCGCATGTGCTGAATTTGGTGGTGCAGAAGTTCATTCACAACTACCCCGACATGTCAGAGCTGCTGCATAAAGTGCGGGCCGTCTGTTCGCGCTTCCGGCGTTCACATCCTGCCTGCTGCTCGCCTGTCTGCGCTACAGCGTAACTTCGGCCTTCCCGCTCACCGCCTCATATGCGACGTGCCCACCAGGTGGAACTCCACCTTGCACATGCTGGACAGACTGTGCGAGCAGCAGCAGGCCATAGTGGAGTTTCAGCTGCAGCACGCACGGGTCAGTCGCACTACAGAACAGCACCACTTCACCACCAATGACTGGGCCTCCATGCGAGACCTGTGTGCCCTGTTGCGCTGTTTCGAGTACTCCACCAACATGGCCAGTGGCGATGACACCGTTATCAGCGTTACAATACCACTTCTATGTCTCCTTGAGAAAACACTTAGGGCGATGATGGAAGAGGAGGTGGCCCAGGAGGAGGAGGAGGAGGAGGAGGAAGAGGGGTCATTTTTAGCACTTTCAGGCCAGTCTCTTCGAAGTGACTCAGAGGGAGGTTTTTGGCAACAGCAGAGGCCAGGTACAAATGTGGCCAGCCAGGGCCCACTACTGGAGGACGAGGAGGACGAGGATGAGGAGGAGGTGGAGGAGGATGAGGATGAAGCATGGTCACAGCGGGGTGGCACCCAACGCAGCTCGGGTCCATCACTGGTGCGTGGCTGGGGGGAAAGGCAGGACGATGACGATACGCCTCCCACAGAGGACAGCTTGTCCTTACCCCTGGGCAGCCTGGCACACATGAGCGACTACATGCTGCAGTGCCTGCGCAACGACAGCAGAGTTGCCCACATTTTAACCTGTGCGGACTACTGGGTTGCCACCCTGCTGGATCCACGCTACAAAGACAATGTGCCCACCTTACTTCCTGCACTGGAGCGTGATAGGAAGATGCGCGAGTACAAGCGCACGTTGGTAGACGCGCTACTGAGAGCATTCCCAAATGTCACAGGGGAACAAGTGGAAGCCCAAGGCCAAGGCAGAGGAGGAGCAAGAGGTCGCCAAGGCAGCTGTGTCACGGCCAGCTCCTCTGAGGGCAGGGTTAGCATGGCAGAGATGTGGAAAACTTTTGTCAACACGCCACAGCTAACTGCACCACCACCTGATACGCAACGTGTTAGCAGGAGGCAACATTTCACTAACATGGTGGAACAGTACGTGTGCACACCCCTCCACGTACTGACTGATGGTTCGGCCCCATTCAACTTCTGGGTCTCTAAATTGTCCACGTGGCCAGAGCTAGCCTTTTATGCCTTGGAGGTGCTGGCCTGCCCGGCAGCCAGCGTTTTGTCTGAACGTGTATTCAGCACGGCAGGGGGCGTCATTACAGACAAACGCAGCCGCCTGTCTACAGCCAATGTGGACAAGCTGACGTTCATAAAAATGAACCAGGCATGGATCCCACAGGACCTGTCCGTCCCTTGTCCAGATTAGACATTAACTACCTCCCCATAACCATATATTATTGGACTCCAGGGCACTTCCTCATTCAATCCTATTTTTATTTTCATTTTACCATTATATTGCAAGGCTACCCAAAGTTGAATGAACCTCTCCTCTGCCTGTGTGCTAGGCCTAAATATATGCCAATGGATTGTTGCAGTGGTGGCTGACGTGAAGCCTCATTCTCTGCTATGACATGCAGACTGATTCTCTGGTGACATGAAGCCAGATTGTCTGTTACGGGACCTCTCTCCTCTGCCTGGGTGCTGGGCCTGAATTTATGACAATGGACTGTTGCAGTGGTGGCTGACGTGAAGCCTGATTCTCTGCTATGACATGCAGACTGATTCTCTGCTGACATGAAGCCAGATACTCTGTTGCGGGACCTCTCTCCTCTGCCTGGGTGCTGGGCCTAAATTTATGAAAATGGACTGTTGCAGTGGTGGGTGACGTGAAGCCTCATTCTCTGCTATGACATGCAGACTGATTCTCTGCTGACATGAAGCCAGATTGTCTGTTACGGGACCTCTCTCCTCTGCCTGGGTGCTGGGCCTAAATTTATGAAAATGGACTCTTACAGTGGTGGGTGACGTGAAGCCTGATTCTCTGCTATGACATGAAGACTGATTCTCTGCTGACATGAAGCCAGATCCTCTGTTACGGGACCTCTCTCCTCTGCCTGGGTGCTGGGCCTAAATATCTGACAATGGACTGTTGCATTGGTGGCTGACGTGAAGCCTGATTCTCTGCTATGATATGAAGACTGATTCTCTGCTGACATGAAGCCAGATTGTCTGTTACGGGACCTCTCTCCTCTGCCTGTGTGCTAGGCCTAAATATATGCCAATGGATTGTTGCAGTGGTGGCTGACGTGAAGCCTGATTCTCTGCTATGACATGCAGACTGATTCTCTGGTGACATGAAGCCAGATCCTCTGTTACGGGACCTCTCTCCTCTGCCTGGGTGCTGGGCCTAAATTTATGAAAATGGACTGTTGCAGTGGTGGGTGACGTGAAGCCTGATTCTCTGCTATGACATGCAGACTGATTCTCTGGTGACATGAAGCCAGATCCTCTGTTACGGGACCTCTCTCCTCTGCCTGGGTGCTGGGCCTAAATTTATGAAAATGGACTGTTGCAGTGGTGGGTGACGTGAAGCCTCATTCTCTGCTATGACATGCAGACTGATTCTCTGCTGACATGAAGCCAGATTGTCTGTTACGGGACCTCTCTCCTCTGCCTGGGTGCTGGGCCTGAATTTATGACAATGGACTGTTGCAGTGGTGGCTGACGTGAAGCCTGATTCTCTGCTATGATATGAAGACTGATTCTCTGCTGACATGAAGCCAGATTGTCTGTTACGGGACCTCTCTCCTCTGCCTGGGTGCCGGGGCCTAAATATCTGAGAATGGACTGTTCCAGTGGTGGGTAACGGGAAGCCAGATTCTCTGCTATGATATGAAGACTGATTCTCTGCTGACATGAAGCCAGATTGTCTGTTACGGGACCTCTCTCCTCTGCCTGGGTGCTGGGCCTAAATTTATGAAAATGGACTCTTACAGTGGTGGGTGACGTGAAGCCTGATTCTCTGCTATGACATGAAGACTGATTCTCTGCTGACATGAAGCCAGATTGTCTGTTACGGGACCTCTCTCCTCTGCCTGGGTGCCGGGGCCTAAATATCTGAGAATGGACTGTTCCAGTGGTGGGTGACGGGAAGCCAGATTCTCTGCTATGGAACCTCTCTCCAATTGATTTTGGTTAATTTTTATTTATTTAATTTTTATTTTAATTAATTTCCCTATCCACATTTGTTTGCAGGGGATTTACCTACATGTTGCTGCCTTTTGCAGCCCTCTAGCCCTTTCCTGGGCTGTTTTACAGCCGTTTTAGTGCCGAAAAGTTCGGGTCCCCATTGACTTCAATGGGGTTCGGGTTCGGGACGAAGTTCGGATCGGGTTCGGATCCCGAACCCGAACATTTCCGGGATGTTCGGCCGAACTTCTCGAACAAGAACATCCAGGTGTTCGCTCAACTCTACTCCTTAAGTATGGTTTCCATTAATTTCCCCACTATTGATGTCAGGCTTACTGGCCTATAGTTGCCCGATTCCTCCCTACTACCTTTCTTGTGAATGGGCACAACATTTGCTAATTTCCAATCTTCTGGGACGACTCCTGTTGCCAGTGATTGGTTAAATAAATCTGTTAGTGGTTTTGCTAGTTCACTGCTGAGCTCTTTTAATAGCTTTGGGTGTATTGCATCAGGCCCCTGTGACTTATTTGTATTATTTTTAGACAGCTGACTTAGAACCTCTTCCTCTGTAAAGACACATGCATCAAAAGATTCATTAGTCTTCTTTCCTAACTGAGGTCTTTCTCCTTCATTTTCCTTTGTAAAAACTGAACAGAAGTATTCATTGAGGCAGTCAGCTAGTTCTTTATTTTCTTCCATATACCTTTCTTCTTTTGTTTTTAATTTGGTAATTCACTGTTTTAGTTTCCTTTTTTTTATGTCTCCTGACTGAGCTAATTTCTCTTCTGCCTGTGCTTTAGAAGCTCTTATAACTTGTTCTGCCTCTCTCTGCCTAATCTTATAAATTTGTCTGTCATCCTCTTTTTTTTTTTTTTTTTACAATTCCTAAATGCTATCTTTTTGTTTTTAATGATTTTGGCCACTTCTGCTGAGTACCACAGTGGTCTCTTCCTTTTTTTGCTTTTACTGACAAGCCTAATGCAATTTTCTGTTGCCTTCAATAGTGTCACTTTTAAGTAGTCCCATTTCTCCTGGACTCCAATGAAACTGTTCCAGTCTGATAGGGACTCGTATACCACTAATCTAATTTTAGAAAAGTCAGTTTTTCTAAAATCTAAAACTTTTGTTTTTGTGTGGTGTGACTCAGTCACTGTACTTATAGTAAACCACACTGACTGGTGATCACTAGATACCAAGCTTTCCCCTACAGTAATATCAGATACCAAATTCCCATTTGTGAATACTAAATCTAAAATGGCCTCCTTCCGGGTTGGCTCCTCCACTACTTGCTGTAGAGATAATCCCAGTAGGGAAATTAGAATATCTGCACTCCTGGCAGAACTAGCTATTTTGGTTTTCCAGTTTACATCTGGAAGATTGAAGTCTCCCATAATGATAACATCCCCCTTCAATATCATTTTAGCTATTTCCTCAACTAGTAGATCATCTAATTCTTTGACTTGGCTAGGTGGTCTAAATATCACACCTACACAAGTTACCTTATGATTATCAAGTTGCAAGGTAACCCAAACTGACTCTAAATTGTTCTCGCTAACTTGTATCAAATTAGATTTTATGCTATCTTTCACATACAGGGCCACCCCTCCCCCCTTCTTGCCTTCCCTGTCTTTCCTGTATAGAGAGAACCCTGGTATTGATATATCCCAGTCATTACTCCCCTTGAACCACGTCTCAGTAACAGCCACTACATCTATATTCTATATGGTATGGTATGAATGGTATTTTGCTTTCAATAAAGAATAAAACTACAGCTTATTCGGTTTGCAATTAGGTTGATTCAGGTTTTTATTTGACTTGCGGCAATGTTCATATCTTATAACATTTTGGCACGCAGGCCTTTTTCAGATACTATGCCGCAGGATAAGAGGAGGAGGAATAGGTAGCAGGAAGACAGACGCAGCTGGAGACCATGTGTCCAGACCACACTGAAGTGAATGAGTAAGGCGATAAATTAGACCTGAGGCACCTGACCTGACCTGATGCACAGTAATTCCACAGCTAACAGAAGGGATTAGCTACGAATCTTAGTGCCCTGAACAGTGAGGTAGATGATGATAAATTACAACTGCCTGACGGCACAGTACTTACAGAACTGATTAACTATGAATATGAGTGCATAAGAATGTAATGCACACGGCGACACCCTCTCACTGCAATTTCCCTGCACTGTCCCTGCTGTTTAAGTTCCAAACCCTCACACTGAGATTAGTACATCAAGTGGTATGCATATGATTATGCAGAGTGGCCTGGTTATACCAAATTTATCACGATATGTGACTAATTAATTCATAATTAATCAAATTTCTTGATTAACTTTGGTGAACCATATGAATTAAATTTTTCCAAACTTTGCTCATCTCTAGTCATAACTGTACATATTGTTATTTCCACAGCGCTAGACACAGTTCTCAGTTATGTTACAATGCCCAACTCAAAGCAATGCTCTTGATCGAACTGAACTGAAATTGATGCAATTTACTCACCCTCAATGAAATTGCATTAGTTAAATCTCCCCCATAGTACCTTCTAAAAGACATGCATTCTTGTTATTCATTTCACTGATAGTTTACAAGCCCCATAATTCTCCTCTGTGTATTCCAAGTTTCAATGTGGTGTCTTAATCAAGGCTTTATATTTAGACGATGCATTAAATGCTTCCCTAAATCCCTAGCTCTCTTTCTTTTCTAATGTATTTTATTGCTAAGTGCTGGTTGTGGTTCAATATTTCATTTGAGTGACACAAAGCTGAAGTGGCTTAGTTTATGGCCCATGAAATTTTGATGAGGTTTAGTTAATTTTGCATGAAGATCAGAAAGCTGGGGCAGAAAAGTCCTTCATAGAAAATGCCATTTTTCATTAGCAGATTACATCCTACACTTGTTTCACAACTCCCATAGATCATTTTTAATTATTTTATGAACCTTTATGAATATACAATATGTTTTTAATTTTATTAAAAAAAAATGAAAATGCTCATAAGTTCTATGTAAAGGCATAAAGTGAAAATAAAAATAAAAATAAAGTAATAAATGTGAAAACAATTAATTAAAACAAACTCATACTCCTACACTTTTTTTTATTTTATTTCTTAATATGAACCTTGACGCATAACAATCAGAATGCATTATATTTTGCTTGGGACTCTACACACCTGCAGCAACAGTAAACAGTATATGCATATTTGCCGTTGATTACATGCTGGAAATGTAAGCAGATGGAAGACTTGCAGGCAGTTTTTTATAGAGTATACGGTTGAATTCAAATTTATTTTCATATTATGTTTGCTGCTTTAGCAGCTTTCCAGTCTTCTAGGAAGGTTTCATGTTAAGTTTGGAACTTGGATGTTGGATAAGTAGAGATGAGTGAATAAAAAAAGAAATTGATTCGGCCGCTTCGCTGAATTTTTCGGAAACATTTGCTTAGATACGATTTTATTTGCAGCGAATCATGTTAAAAAACGTCTATTTCCGGGCTGCAGAGAGAATTTATAGGGTTGTAGAACACTGTGCCTTGCAGTAACATGCATAGGGAGTCTGCAGAATATAAAATCAGTGATACAGTCCTAACCTCAGTATCTGAGGAAAGGGATTTAGGGGTCATTATTTCAAAAGACTTAAAGGTAGGCAGACAATGTCATAGAGCAGCAGGAAATGCTAGCAGAATGCTTGAGTGTATAGGGAGAGGCATTACCAGTAGAAAGAGGGAGGTGCTCATGCCGCTCTACAGAGCACTAGTGAGACCTCATTTGGAGTATTGTACGCAGTACTGGAGACCACATCTCCAGAAGGATATTGATACTTTGGAGAGAGTTCAGAGAAGAGCTACTAAACTGGTACATGGATTGCAGGATAAAACTTACCAGGAAAGATTAAAGGACCTTAACATGTACAGCTTGGAAGAAAGACGAGACAGGGGATATGATAGAAACTTTTAAATACATAAAGGGAATCAACAAGGTAAAAGAGGAGAGAATATTTAAAAGAAGAAAAACTGATACAAGAGGACATAGTTTTAAATTAGAGGGGCAAAGGTTTAAAAGTAATATCAGGAAGTATTACTTTACTGAGAGAGTAGTGGATGCATGGAATAGCCTTCCTGCAGAAGTGGTAGCTGCAAATACAGTGAAGGAGTTTAAGCATGCATGGGATAGGCATAAGGCCATCCTTCATATAAGATAGGGCCAGGGGCTATTAGTAGTATTCAGTATATTGGGCAGACTAGATGGGTCAAATGGTTCTTATCTGCCGACACATTCTATGTTTCTATGTTTCTATGCTGTGGTAGTGAAACAATACTCTGAGTCAGTATGACACGCACATGACAGGTGTCGCTCTTAGAATCACTGTACACTTCACTTTGTACAGTCACGGGGCCAAAACTGACAAAATAACCAAAGTATCAACTCTGCCTTACAGAGATGGTATATTATGTAGATGTTAGCATCAACCCTATACGCTTTGACCAGAAAAAAACTTAAAGAGTGAAGGGCGTATATATTTTTCTTGTAGTACTGAAATATGCCCCTATACACTTTCACCAGAAATAACTGCAACAGTGTAGTGCATATATTTTTTTCATTTTTTTTTTACTGAAATACTTCTCTTTATGCTTTCACCAGAAATAACTGTGTGAAATGTGAAATGCGTATATATTTTTCTTATAGTTCTGATATAAGATACTAAAGATACTAAGATATAAGCCACTAAAGGCTTTTTCAACATTGCACTTGCAGCCCAATAACAAAAAGCTGGAATGACAGAGCTGTCTACTGGCTATTTGGATCCCCAAATAATCTTTCCCTGCACTTGTAAATCGCTTTTCTATCAATGTCCCTAGCACTTTCTGACTTCTCTCCCGGCACTAAAATGTTGTGAAATGATTCCTCCCTATGCTTTCCCTGCACTTATAAATTGTTTTTTCTGTCTTTTTTTTCCACAATCAGGTTTTTCCAATTGCTATCCCTAGCGCCTTCACACCTCTGTCCCTGCACTCTGAACACTGGAAAATGTCTAATTGTAAGGTGGTCGCCGTATTTATAGGCTGGCTGCTGATTAGCTGCATGCAGGCATGTCAATATGGGTGATCCTGCCTTCCCAGAGTTCCTTGCCCTATGTCCTCAGTCCTCACAGCCTGTAGCCGCCATGTCCTCCTGTAGCCGCCATTTTAGGAAAATGTGATTTGTTATAACGAAGCACGAGGACATTCACATTCGTTGTGAATCTCATTTTTCCTGAAATTCTAAACAAATTCCACTTTGTCAGCTTCGATTCGCTCATCTCTAATAATAAAGTCTGGCTCAAAATGATGGTTGAAATGAATCTTAAAGGTATTCAATGAGGTTGAGATTAGTACTCTGGAGGACAATTATATACTTTGAGATCAAACTATTCATTTTTGTTTATCAATACCACTGCTTATATCCTCAGATGGATCATCTATATTATGGGAAATGCATAGGGTTACCACAGAACCAGATTAGAACATAAAGATATACCTTCTGGCATATGGCTGCATTGGATTACTATGGTTTTTTACATGCCTATCCTGGTTTTATCAAACCAGAGAATCTTGTTTTTTACAGTCATTTAGATGCTTGCTTTTTTTTTGTTGCAAACTTTCATGTATCTTTTTTACTGAGGAAATGCTTCTTTCTGGCCTCTCTGCCATAAAACCCAGATTAGTGGAGTGCTGCAGTGATGGTTGACCTTCTGTACGATTCCCCCATCTGCACACAGGATTTTTGAAGCTCAACCTGTGTACATTGGGTTCTTAGTCACCTGTCTTGCCAAGACCATCCCCCAGATAACTTAATTTGGTGGGACTGTAAGCTCTAGGGAGAGTCCTAATTGTTTCAAACATGTTCAATTTAAGAATTAAGGAAACCACTGCTTTTGGGAACTTTCAGTGTAGCAGAATCTTTTTGTACCCTTCTTCAAATCTGTGCCTCCACACAATCCTGTCTCTGATCTCTACAGGCAGTTTTTAATTCCTCATAACTTTTGTTCTGATGTGCATTGTCGGCTGTGAGACCATAAATAGACAAGCTGTATCTTTATAAATCATGTTCAACAAACTGAATTTACCATAGGTGGACTGGACTCCAGTCAAGGTGTTGAAACAGTGTTGAAAAGATGAACAAGAGAAATAGGAGTCCCCCCATGCTAAATTTCAAGGCCAATTTTTAGTTTTTCCTTTATGTAAAACTAGCTGAAGGACCTGGCTTTCCTCGGGTATATTTAATCTTTTTCATTTAATGTTTGTGTGTGTCGTTAAAAGATATAAACACTATCCACTATGACAGTGACATCTACAGCACCTCGCCCCCTTAACAGTGACCTCCACAGCCCCTCACCCCTTAACTCTGACCCCCCCACAGTGCCCCATCCCTTAAAATTGACCTTTACAGCAGCCTTCCCCTTTAACAGTGAGTTTCACAGCACACCACCCACTTGACAGTGACTTCCACAGGGGCTCATCCCTTTAACAGTGGCCTTTACAGCAATCTGCCCCTTAACACTGACCTCCATAGCGGATCGTACCCTTAACTGTGACCTCCACAGCAGCCTGCCCCTAGAGTGGTCAGAGGTCCAGTTTTAGGACGGACAGTCCGGCTTTCAGACTCCCTGTCCTCCGTCTGGTGCAGGGCCTGGACGAACACAAGGATGTCCTTTGGAACAGCTTACTCTTAGACAGCATCATTGTGCTGTCTGAGTGTGAGTTGCAGGGATAAAGTCACCCTCCCTCCCACCTCTGCAGCTGATAGAAGTTGATTTTTAACTTCATTTTTTCAATCCCTGCCGGCTGAGGAGTGGGAGGGGGCATGGCCTAACTAGATCGAGGCATGGCTTAGCTGGACCTAGAAGTTGATTTTTAACTTAATGTTTTCATGAAAGGGATATTAGTCAATGTGTTGGCAAATAGTTAAGATATATAATCACTGTATGACTGGTGGGAGCCCAACCTTTGATACTCTTACCAATCCTGAGACTGAAATGCTGAGCTGCCTCCCCTTCACTGTTCTTCTGTAGAGTCATGCTCTGGTCAACTGGATGTGCCTGCAAATGGAATCATTTTCCTGCAAATTGGGGTGATTGGAATAATGCTACACTGGCACTGCATCCCTTTCACCCTCATGATTTGTAAAATCTCCAGAGATCAGACTACACTGATCATAAAATACAGTGATTGTGTTTATGTCACTTTGAAGTCTGGTTTTGCATTGTGTGGTTGGACCAAATTCATAAAATGGTGCAAATTTGTCATGTATTTGGTGCATCTACATTGTGTTGTACGACTTGGTTCTAAAAAATACACCAATTGGGCTGCTAGGCGTAGGATGAAATTTCTTTACGACATTTGTGAGACAGTTTAAATGTTGCAGATAGAAAATGTGCCATAATCCATGGCTAATCTCACTTTTCTGCCTTAAACACAGACCATATTGAAAAATGGTGGTTCTCCAAAATGTAGTAAAAATGTTGCAAAAAATTGCAACATTTTTAGACCAAAAACTTGACATATCCAGTTTGATAAATGACTCCCTTAATGTCTAGTGCCATACATGTACAGTGCTAGCATGGCAAAGGTTCAGTAGCTGACCCTCAGCCTAATGATTGCGGAGGTGGCTGTAAAGTTCAGCTAGGTTCCCACTGCAGATGCCAAGATCTAAACTACAGTAGGTCCGATTACAGACATTTAACACTATAGATGCCACTGTCAATGGTGACCAAGGGGTGCAGCTGGTTACCGTGGCAGCCAGAAGCCTAAGAATAGCCTCCATTCTGCCATCTGCAGAGGCCTTTAAGATCTGACCAGAGGTGAGGTCTAAAAGGATCTTTGTCAGTGTAATATGGACAGGTATAATGTACTGAAACACAAAAGTATTTGTGTGTATTATACCAGCATCAGGAGATTAGATGTTCAAGACCCTTTTTGGAACTTTAAAAAAGTTAAAAATAAATGTTTTTGGAAAATTAAAGCATAAAAATGTAATGTAAAGAATGGTCTTTTTTTCTCCTGATCAAAAATAAATATCACAAAATTGCTGTTTTCTGACCAAAAATTTAATAAAAATAAAAATCCATTTCTTTCATTCAAAAGCTGTTAAACTTTTTAAATGACATAAGAGTGGCCTTGAGAAAAGTTTCCTCTAATAAGACCCAGGGACTCCAGTCTGACACTGTCATACAAATCCTGCAAATTATATTAATATTATATGGGGGGGGGGGGGGGCTGGCAATCTTTCAGTTTGTGTGTTGTGATAATTTGAGATTTTTTTTAAGTGATACAAGAATATGGACAATGAATACAGGAATCTTTAGGGCATTATAAGCAAAACTCTATTTCAAAGACGTAGAGTTGGTTATGTGTGCAATATTACTTCAAAGCTCTTTTGCTCCTTTATTTTTAAGCTATTTTCAGGTATTTGTGATTGGGTGTTGAGTCACCTGTAATTATAGCTAAACAGGGGCTAATTATTTTAGCAGATTTTTTTTATGGTTATTGCCTAAAAAATGAAAAATTAGGAAATCATCAAGTGGAGATTACTTAAACTCATCTGATTTTAATATTATTAGCAGAGCCAGGGCTCATGTGCACTTCTGTAATAAGAATCATTCAGCTAAAGTTCCACAACACAGTCCCTACAGTAGTCTATATATTTCTGCTTTTTATTGTATAAGCAGGAACAAGAAAGTTTGCCATGTGCATGAATGCTTAGGATAATTAGTACTGCAAAACCAGCATTAAGTTAAGAAAATATGTTTCTTACCTTTTAAAATATTTTGTTAAATGCATCATATTTACACCTAGATTTCTACTGTGTAAGACTACATTGTGAATCAGAGTTAGATTTTAAGTGTTTTGCTACCATTTGTTGTCTGCCACCAGAGTTTAAAGATGTTCCATATACATTACAAAATGTCAACATTAGTGATTTTTCGAAATTCGAATCCAGTTGTCCAAATTGGATGTTTGACAGGACCTGTATTGAGTTTACTTGAACTGACAGTGCTTTACTCTCCATTAAAAACTGGAAGTGACATGTTGGTATTATTTCTCTCTCTCTAGTGTAAAAATTCTCCAGAATCAAGTCATATGATATTCTGATTCTGTAGAATAAAATTTTTTGAAAATTTTGCATTGAATTTTGATTCTATAGAGTTGATTTGGCTCATCTCTAGTTAGCACTTGATAATGATAATACATATATTAAAGGTGTATTCATGTAAGACAGAACTGATGGAGAAATTGTGCACCTGTCTGGTGTTATCCATATGAATCTGTAAAAAAAAAATCTAGTTTCACAAGCTGATGTCACCAGATGCAAAACTGACCTCATAGAAAACTATAGGATCAGTTTTGTCATCAGCTTCCCATCTTCATTTTTATACTATGATGGAAGAAAAAGGAGGCAGGAGAAATAAGGACCAAAAATTATAGATAGAAACCCACTGTTCCCAGTAAAAAATATGATTAATAACCAGCAGTAAAAATGTACTATGCCTTTGATTTTTGTTATTGTAAGTCAGTGAGCAAGTTAGGTTACACTTTTATTTTATCTCCCCAATTTTTTTTTCAATATATTTATAATGTAACTGCATTAAAAATGTAACTGTATTTCTTGTGGTATTGCGGATATTAGAATGTATCATCCTTCAACCATTCAAACTAAAATGGAATAATATGCATTCTATCTGAGGCGTATGCAGTATATTGTAAGGAAGAGGGGTTATTGGCCATGAACATGTGGATACAATGTTCAAACTATTATTTAATTCTGACTGCAGGTAAAGCCACAGCATTATTTTCATGGACATGGCTGTGTTGCTGTTCTGAGTCCTTATTTGGAGCAAAGAGGAGCATTGGGCTTTACTGTACTTACACATACCCAATCTCACACAGAGGTGTTGTTTTTTTTTCTCAGATTCCAAATGAATCCCACATAAAGAAAACTGTGTCATGTTCTACTGGATGCAAAGTTAGATAGATAGATAGATAGATAGATTTCCCTAGAAATACAGTATTTCTTATTAGATTGAATAGCTTCAACATACGGAACCTCACAGAGCATTGCACAACGAGTTAGAATGACTCTCTAGCATGAAGCACAGCAGACTTCCTATTACTTTTGGCAAGCTAGTACAAAGTAGGGATTGATCACAATTAGTGTTGCCAGATAAGAATGGCTGAAATACAAAGACAGTCTTCTAGACATATCCAGCACCCTCTGCAAGCCACTGTACTTTAAAAAAAAATTGATGCCGTTTAGCACTACCAGCAACTAGTCCAGGTGGGAGCTTGTGCAGTTATTTCCTGGCCACACATTCAATTAGCAATGGCTGACAATGCAATGGGGTAGAGGAAGTGGGATAGTCTGAGACGGAGAGGCAGTAACTGATGATAACAATGACAAGGACACCGTACTGCACATGACTGGCAATGCTAGTGTCTTCTGGCACTGCTGAGAAAAACTGCAAGATTAGAGATGCTCACACACTGTGCACAGAGCTAGTGGCAGCCAAATTTGGCTTACAAAGCTTATAAACTGTAGAAACTTGAAGTTTTTTTTATGTTTATGCACAGAAAAAAAATGTTTATTTTTCTGGCAGGGGTTTTTGTAATGGATTCTGTAATTCAGAACTAACTGCCAGCAAGAGCTGTATTAAACATAGTGTGACTATCCTCTTACTCCCTAAAGCTTTCCCTATAGCTTTCCCTGTTTAAATTTTCTAAAAGTTACTCAATGATATCTTCTTATCCTCTCCCTATAGTTTCCCTTAGCAATGTGTGTCTATAATAGCTTTATGTCAAAGGTTCTTCATGCCTACTGCCCCCTGATTGGTTAACCCAGGCTGTCTGTCAGCCTCTGAGCCTGTCAGAGCAAGTTCTCCTCCCTAATTTCCCCCAGTGGCATGTGTCCTCCACCCCTGATTGGCTAACCCAGACTGTCTGTCGGCCTCTGAGCCTATCAGGGCAAGCTCTCCTCCCCACTTCCTCCCAGTGTCATGTGATCCTCTATCTTCTTCTTTCCTTGTGGATTTCTTCACCAATATTAAGAGTAATTAAATGAATTCAAAATCTTTAGATCTGTGTGGTGGGCATTTTTTGTGAAACTCAAAATGAATCAGATTAGTTTAGAATCAATTCACTGATCTCTACTTTAGTGTGATTTGAAATTATGACTGCTGTATTTGTCTACACAGTGTTTGTAGTCTGTTATTATGGAAATGTATGGGTCTGCAAATGAGCTGTAGACACAAAACAATAGGAGACTGTTAAGTGACTGTCACAGTCCCCAGGTGACTGATGTCAGGAAAACAAGGAGATTGGCTGAGTGTGGAGGAATCTAACAGCCTCTTTGATTTCTCTTGATTCAGTGTTTATAGGGTTAATGACTACTTCCCTTTTCTCAGCTGTTGCTCAGTGGTCATCACTTCTACCCTTTATAGTCTTACCCCACCGTTCTGACTATGCAATTGATAGCCTCATTTGGGTTTGGCTGAGCTGATGTGAGATCCTCTCTGGTGTTCCTGTTCTTCCATCTCTACAGAAGTTGTGTTGCATTTGTTTGTATTTGTTATATTCCCTGTTGTTGTATCTGGGTCTGAGACAGAGACTTCCATTTGTTCATCTGAGGAGGAATGGGTTGTCTCTGGTCCTATACTTATTCCAGGGCCTTATAGGGAAATCAGGGCCTAGTTATCCTACTTATGAATATTCCTACCTTCAAGGTCTATTCATATTGATAGGTAGTCAGGGAGCAGATTAGGATTGTCTAGGAGGTGACCTGTTCCTTCCCTAGTTTCCAGGCCCAGTTACTGTTCACCTTTCCTCCTGTGTTCAGTGTGGAGTTCCTCCACACACTGATCGTGACAGTGACTATTTACAAAGTTGCTTAATTTTTCCTTCTGCAGCAGTATGAGAAGTTTAACTGCAGATTGCTCTAGTTTGACACTCAGTAGTTTTATATGTACTGTATCTGGGAAGGAGACTGGATGAATTGCGCCCTCTAATAACAAAAAGGAGCAATTTAGCCCATTCAAGTAAATCAAAATGATTACTGTAGGTTCACTTTAACTGGTTTCAATAGATATTGTATAACGATTACAATAAATATAAATGTACAAATGTTTAAAAAATGTTTAAAATTAAACATTTTGTTTATAAACAAAAAGATTTGCCTCATTTATAGCAAGTATTACATTTTTATAAAAATAATTATGTCTATTCTGGTTAATAAGAAGCATCACTCAACAGTATTGCAGCATAAGCCATTGCGTAATTACATTGGGTCAAAACCTTTATGGCATCTATAATTGTGAAACATGTCACAAACCTAATGTATTGCATTGTTCTTTGACTCTGTCTTTATAGATTGGTATTATGCATATCACAGTACAAAAACATCAGGCTGTGCTACAATGGTTTCTATCTACTCTTCATCAACTGTCTTTATCTTTTCTTTCTTTCCCAATGAAAGCTCTCAGGCTCACCATAATTCATTCTCTACACATTTCATTCAGCTGGAATATGTTCATAACAAGATGTGTCCTTCAAAACAGATTTTTTTTTGTAAAAAATAAATAAAACTTTGATAGATAGATAGATAGATAGGTGCCGATGGCTCCACAGGCCTGGCATATTTATCTTTCTTCACACTGGTTTTCTGGCATGAATAAAGACTTAATTGTATGGCAGTTAGAGACGTGTGCCCCTGCACCTCAGATGTTTTTTTTTTTTTATTTGGCTTCACTGTTGTAATTTCTTTGTCAGACAGCACTGTTTTTCATCATCTATCTTACAAAACTGTTGACTGGTAGTGATGTCCCGAACTATTCGCCGGCGAACAGTTCCCGGCGAACATAGCTTGTTCGCGTTTGCGTCGGCAGGCGAACATATGCGATGTTCGGTCCGCCCCCTATACATCATCATTGAGTAAACTTTGACCCTGTACCTCACAGTCAGCAGATACATTCCAGCCAATCAGCAGCAGACCCTCCCTCCCAGACCCTCCCACCTCCTGGACAGCATCCATTTTAGATTCATTCAGAAGCTGCATTCTCAGTGAGAGGAGAGACAGTGCTGCTGCTGCTGCTGATCTAATAGGGAAAGCGTTAGCTTGGGCATTGTTCTGTGTCCACAGACTCATCTGCTGTAAGGACAGCGTCATGACAGCACCCGAAAAAGCCCTTTTCAGGGCTGGTACATCAGTCTGCTTTTTTTTATTTATATATTGCAGTTGCCTGCCCGTGTGTGAGAGGCTGCAGGCTCAGTCACAGACAGTACTGTGTGTACACCATTCATACAGGGTGTCACAGACAATACCTTGCAGATAAAAAAATTATATTTAATATTTTTCTGTGATATAATCCCATTTGCAAGCCAGTGTGTGTCTGGCCCCAGACTGTACTGTGGCCACTGGCTAGGCCTCCACTGATACCGTTACAAGGTGTCACTCACTCACAAATACCTTGCACATAAAAAAATTCTATTTATTATTTTTCTGTGATATAATCCCAGTTGCAAGCCAGATTGGGGACATAACAGGGATTAAACTGATGAGAATAGTACTACAGAAAATACCACTCATATCGGGTGTGACAGTAAATTGCACTGCGCAGATGCAGTGACCGTGGATTCAAACAATGGTGAGGGAGCCAGCGTTTTTTAACCATCTCCCCGTTCGAAAAATCTATTTAATAAATGGACCCCAGAATGAGGACGTAACAGGGATTAAACTGATGAGAATAGTACTACAGAAAATACCACTCACAGATGTGACAGTAAATTGCACGGCGCAGACGCAGTGACCGTGGATTCAAACAAAGGGGAGGGAGCCAGCGTTTTTTTTAACCATCTCCCCGTTCGAAAAATCAATTCAATTCACCTTTCGGGGACCCTTGGTGTTGTTCGTGGCTGGGTGGAGGAAGAAGCCTTCAATGACATCAACGGGACATGGCTAGCTTGGTATCCAACCTTGTGCAAATGGGAAGTTTGCTGTTGGGCAAATGGACTGTTTGCGGTTGTTTGCAGTGCATTAAAAGGGGAGTTTGGTCTGTCAATGTCTGTGAAGCGGGTGTAACCCTTACACTACCTGATTGATACAACATCATACCTGATCGTATACACACACTGGATGTTTTAAACCACGTTGTTCCAAAAAATTTAGGATTGTTAGGTGATTTATGCCCTTTTTGGATTAAAATCCAACTCTGCGTCAACTATGTAATTTTCCATGGGAGTTTTGCCATGGATCCCCCTCCGGCATGCCACAGTCCAGGTGTTAGTCCCCTTGAAACAACTTTTCCATCACTACTGTGGCTAGAAAGAGTCCCTGTAGGTTTTAAAATGTGCCTGCCTATCGAAGTCAATGGCGATTCGCCCGGTTCGCCCGTTTGCAGAAAATTTTATGTTCACGACATCTCTATTGACTGGGTGTTGTTGAAGCATTCTCTATGCATGTTCGACGAAGGTGTGCGCCATTTGTGGAATTAAATGACTTTGAAAAGGTGTGAAAAGTGAGACTTTGAGAAGCTGCATGGTCCATCCATCAAATCTCAGAAATAGTTGGATGACAAGTTTCTGTAGTGCTTCAGTGGCCAGAGGAGAGCACAGAAGTACAGAGGGTTCTGGATGGCCAAGATAGACATATGCACACCAAGATCACTGTATAAGGAGAGTTGCTGTGTCTTAAAGGACAACCGTGGCATCACAAATAGTTTTTTCACTGGTTTAACAGATCTGCATTCCTGCACTCAACTAGCTCATTTGCCACTGACCTCTCATCATCAAGTCTCAACTACTGTAGCTCATTTGCCACTGACCTCTCAACTTCACCAAGATTGTCTGTACTAGTATCAAGTGCAACCCCATTGGAGGCATCAATGGCAAACAACAGCGTTCAGTGATGAACGCAGGTTATGCCTTTGTACTAATGATGGCTGGAGAGCGGTTACAGCCATCATACTGTACATAATGCGGAGACACACAGGACAGACACCAGGTGTCAAACCATGGTGCACCATTAGCTACCATGGCCATTAGTCCCTGGTATTTGTGGAGGAACATTGACTAGCCTTTAGTATGTCTAGGACATTGTTGAACCTGACATACTGCCTTTTTTTTACTCATTTAGGTGTTTCAACTTAGATGTGTTCTTCCAACAAGATAACGCCCACCCATACACTGCCTGAGCCAAACTACATGCTCTTTAGTCTATTCAGCAGTTCTTTTGACCAACCGGATTTCAAGATGTCCCCCTATCAATAATGTTTTGGACTGGAAGGAATGATGGATCTCCAATGCACAGAAGTCAACAATTACCTTGGCTGAACTACAAGTCCAGTTGAAAGAGCTTGGAATGACATACCACAGGAGGATATACAGTATCTCTATGAATATTACCATGCCAAAGTGGCAGCCTGTATCGCAGCAAGCAGAGATGCCTCCCAGTATTAATATGACCCTATCTCAAAATATATTGTGCTATAAAAAAAATAAAGGGTGCACTACTTTGGTTATGTGGCTATTGCCAAACATACTTGGCATTTTATACTAGTCAATCTCAGCTAAATACCATTACAGGGGTTTACCTTAGAGTGGCCTTTCTGTCAAACCCTCCCTCCCAAATGTACAAGGTAGCATAGTTACCTGTTCCCCACAGCTGGTTTCTGGCTCAGCTGCGAAGTGTCCACCATGCATTAAGTGACCCAGTGACACAACACATTAAGGACACATCACCACTGTCACCAGCCATTGGCTGCAGTAGCCAAGTAACCAGTGTCAAACTGAAAGTTGACATGTGGAAACCAGTGTGAGGCACCACCGGCAGGGGAAGGAAGGACCCAAAATCCAGTGAGAAGCAGGTAAGTCTGGCCACGTGGAAGGGTTTGGCAAAAAGGCCCCCCAAAGGTGAACAACCCTTCAAGTTTTCCAGGTGTTCTTTTTTTCATTTTCTGCTAGTGTTTTTTTTTTTTTGTTGAAGTAGAAGCAAGTAGAAGGGAGTCCGAGGGATTTTAAGTACATTCTTCGCTGAGGCCGACAGATGAAAATGGTAAAGTACATTAGTTGTCACTTACAAGTAAAGTGAACAACATGTATTATCTTGGGAAGGGGTAACCATTCAGCCCTTGAACTAGATGGGTTAGAAGTGAGAAAAATACACAATGCATAAGGATCTAAGCTAGAGAATTTCTAAAACCCCAAGTTTTTGCAGTGATCCAAGGAAGGGAAACTAGTGAACTAGCAACAGGGTCATTGGAGTAAAGGTTAGTCCATATGGATAGATCCCATAGAAGATCTGCTGTAGCCAAAATTACTGATCAGGAAATAGTTATGACAGAAACTAACCAGAAGACACAGTTTGCTTCATATACAGTAGGTCTGTGTAGCTGATTACCAGTAAGGTTACTTTTGCTGACTGCTGTCCACTGCCAAAAGCACTTGCAATGTGCACAAGAGCATTCAAAATACACAATGGATCAATGGAAGAAGGTGACCTGGCCTGATAAATCAAATTTTCTTTTAAATCATGTGGATGACTGAGTTCATGTGTCTTGCTTACCTGGAGAAAAAATAGCACCAAGGATGCACTATGGAAAGAAGGCAAGCCAGCAGAGGCAGTGTAATGCTACTTGGATCCTATAATTTATCTTGATATTTCTTTGACATGTACAGCACCAGGATCTTTAACTTGATTTGTTGTGTTACTGTAAAATGATTTCTTTTATTAACCCCTTAAGGACCCTACCATTTTTCACCTTAAGGACCAGGCCATTTTTTTTAGCAAATCTGACATATGTCACTTTATCTAATAATAACTTTAATTTTTTTTTTACTTATCCAGGTCATTCTTAGAATGTTTTCTCGCCACATACTTTACTTCATGACAGTGGTAAAATTGAGTCAAAATATGTAATTTCTATTTATAAAAAAATACCAAATTTGCAAACTTCAATTTCTCTACTTTTATAATAGATAGTAATGACTCCAAAAATAGTTATTACTTTACATTCTCCATATGTCTACTTCATGTTTGGATCATTTTGAAAATTACATTTTATTTGTTTGGGACGTTAGAAGGCTTAGAAGTTTAGAAGCAAATCTTAAAATTTTTAAGAAAATTTCTAAAACCCATTTTTTAGGACCAGTTTAGTTATGAAGTAACTTTCTGGGGCTTAAATATTAGAAACCCCCCATGAATCACCCCATTTTAGAAACTACACCCCTCAAGCTATTCAAACTGATTTTACAAATGTTGTTAACCCTTTGGGTGCCCCACGAGAATTAAAGGAAAACGTGAATGAAGAGTTAACAGCCAAACTACACTCAAAATCTATTACACTGAATCTGGAGTTTAGGGAAACACCCCATGTGTGCTCAAAAACTGATGTATGGACGCACAGCAGGCTTTAGAGTGGAAGGAGCACCATATGGGTTTGGAGAGCAGATTTGGCTGGAATGGTAATTGAGAGCTATGTCACATATGAAGACACCCTGTGGTTGCCCTACAGTGGAAACCCCCAAAAAGTGACCCCATTCTGAAAACTATACCCCTCAAGGAATATTTCAAGGTATGTAGTGAGCACTTTGACCCATCAGGCGTTTCACAGAATTAGGAAACACTTGGCTGTGAAAAGGAAAAATATTTTTGTTTCCCAGAAAAAGATGCTTCACACCCACATTTTTTACTTTCAAAAGGGGTAACAGGACAAAATGCATCTCACATTTTGTTCCCAATTTCCCCGCAAATATGGCAACACCCTATATGTGCTCTAAAAATGATGTATGGGCGCACAGCAGGGCTTTAGAGGCAAAGTGCAAAATATGGTTTTTGCAGGCCTGAATTGGCAGACATGGATTTTAGTTGCCATGCTGCATAACATTTTTTCCTGAGGTCACCAAAAATTTTAAACCCCAAGAAGTGACCCCATTTTGGAAATAGCACTCCCGTACAAACATTTTAAGTGGTAGAAAGGGTACTTTTCAGCAAACAGGTGACTCACAGAAGGCAGAAACACTTGTAAAAGGATTTCAAAGCACACATTTCTGAAAATGAAAAATGACTAGCAGACCCCTATTTTTCCCTTTCACAAGTGGTTAAAGGACAAAATGCACCACAATATATATTTCCCATTTCTCTCCAATTAGGAAACACCCCATATGTGCCTGTAGCCTGCTGTATGGGCACACAGCAGGGCTCTAGATGCAAAGTGCAAGATATGGTTTTTGCAGGCCTGAATTGGCAGACATGGATTTTATGTGCCATGTCGCATTAAAAAGTTTTCTGAGGTCCCCAGAAATTAAAAACCCCAAGAAGTGACCCCATTTTGGAAAGAGCACCCCTGTATTAACATTTTAAGTGGTAGAAAGGGCACTTTTGACCTAACAGTTGTTTCATAGAAAAGAATATGTAGTGGTTGTTGGAAAGTGGATATGCAAGCAAGGTGGACTAAATCAGAGATACAAGGTGGTAAAACAGGGTATATCATGGATGAAATTAAATTAATACTCCATGGATGAGTGGTAGATTCTGAAACAATCCTGCATGCACAGGCCGGGTTTTTCAGGGCAGGTTTCGCAGTAGTAAATGGTGTATTTCTTTATCCCCCTTTTGTAACACACTCTGAATCTTTTTTGGGGCCTTCCCTTCCTTGCTGTCTGGGGGACTTGACCTGTAAAATATTGACCTGGTACGACAAGGGCCCCATGACTTCCAGAAGTTCTGGGACCCTCCCCTCCCCACCCTGGCTTTGAAAAATTAGGGCCTTTATCACCACCTTTTGGAACTGAAGTAATTTTCCTGTGCAGCCTGCAGATTGAAATAGCATGTACGCATTTCACATTGCCATCTGTACAATGTGTATGGCCAGCTTTTTGTACCACACTTTCATTTTTTTATGTGGTACTGTAGGGCTTCAGAAGTTGATCTGAAAGATCCACCCCTCCCATGTGCCTGTTGTAGTCCAGGATACAAATTGGTTTGGGGACAGTGGTAGTGGTACCATGTACAGGGGCAGGGGAGCTGGCGTTAGTGTGAATGGTGGTAAGTACAAGGACATCCCTCTTGTCCTTGTACTTAGCCTCCAGCATGTTCTTATGGAGGAGTGCCCTACTTTCACCCATTCTCAGTGGTTGTTATACTAGGGATCTAGGGAGGCCTCTCAGATTTTTGCGCACTGTGCCGCAAGCC
The DNA here is from genome assembly GCF_014858855.1 of Bufo gargarizans. Classification (NCBI taxonomy): domain Eukaryota; kingdom Metazoa; phylum Chordata; class Amphibia; order Anura; family Bufonidae; genus Bufo; species Bufo gargarizans. Next base: position 511,609,417 of record NC_058082.1, on the reverse strand, counting down.
ACAGTACCTCTGGCAGTTAGGGGCGTGAATAAGGGTATGCTGGTATAATAGTTATTCACATAGAGGTGGTAACACTTATCCAGCAGTGGTCCTAGTGGGGGCATTCTGGGGGTTCTATCCGGAAATCTTTCCCTTTGTAAACGCGGAACTTGTGGGTGTTCCCAGAGCTACTCTTGCAAAGTTTGTATAACTTTATGCCATACCTTGCCCATTTTCTAGGCAGGTACTAGTGGAATCTAATCCTCCCTTTGAAGAGTACTAGGGACTCATCTACACATACATTTTTATCAGGGGTGTACACCTCAGCAAACTTGGTGTTAAAGTGGTCAATGACAAGCCAAACTTTGAACAGATGGTCAAATGTTGGGTCGTTTTTGGGTGGGCACTGTGAATTGTCATTGTAATTGTCACGGACGGTGTACAGGAAACAAGGCAAAGCAACATGCATAAATGACTCGCTGGATCCAAAAACTAAGGAACCAAGGGGAGACCCCTGCAGAAGACCTGGCACTTTCCCTGGCTGCTCAGCCTATGCAAAGATCCGAATGGTGGAGGTTTGCATATCCACGTACCTTGACTATATAACCCCTGAGCACCCTACAATAGTGAGGGGACACGACCACCGGCTCCCTACACAATATACGGAGGGAGTCAGGGTCACCTGGGATCCAGCAAACATAAAATAACAGATAAATGTTCAACACTTAGCTTTTGTAGCAGACAGGAGAACAAGATCAGCATGCACACACACTCCAGGAAGAAGTATAAGCCGCCCAGAAAAGCATTCTGGGGAGGAATTTAACGGGAAGCAATTAGTCCAACACATGACAGCTGAGAGAGGCTAACGAGATGAGGAACTGAATACCACAACAAAGAAAGTCAAGGAGGAGGTTCTGAAAGGCATCTGTCAGAGCTTCTCAGCTTTCTGGTTGTGACAGTACCCCTCCCTCTACGAGTGGACTCCAGACACTCAGAACCCACCTTCTCAGGATGGGACCTATGGAAAGCCCTGATGAGACGAGAGGCCTTAATGTCCGTCACTGGGACCCACATCCTCTCCTCAGGACCATACCCCTCCCAATGAACAAGGTACTGAAGAGAACCGCGGACAAGACGAGAATCCACAATCCTAGAGACCTGAAATTCAAGATTCCCATCAACCATAATCGGAGGAGGAGGCAAAGGCGAGGGTACAATGGGTTGAACATAAGGTTTCAATAAGGACTTATGAAAAACATTATGGATCTTCCAAGTCTGAGGAAGATCAAGACGGTATGCAACAGGATTGATGACAGACAGGATTTTGTAAGGCCCAATAAACCTAGGACCCAACTTCCAGGAGGGAACCTTCAATTTGATATTCTTGGTAGACAACCACACCAGATCACCAACATTCAGGTCCGGACCAAGCACACGTCTCTTATCTGCCACACGCTTATATCTCTCACACATGCTCTTTAGATTATCCTGAATCTTTTGCCAAATAGATCACAAAGACGAGGAGAATCTGCCCTCATCAGGTAAACCAGAAGACCCCTCTCCCGAGAAAGTCCCAAACTGCGGATGAAACCCATATGCACCAAAAAATGGTGACTTATCAGAGGACTCCTGACGACGGTTATTTAAAGCAAACTCAGCAAGGGACAAAAATGAACACCAATCCTCTTGATTCTCCGCCACAAAACAGCGCAGATATGTCTCCAGATTCTGATTGACGCGCTCTGTCTGGCCATTCGACTGCGGGTGGAAAGCAGAAGAGAATGACAACCGAACCCCCAAGCGAGAACAGAAAGCCTTCCAGAATCTGGAAACAAACTGTGTGCCCCTATCAGAGACTATGTCTGAAGGAATACCGTGCAATTTGACAATGTGATCAATAAATGCCTGCGCCAGCGTCTTAGCATTGGGCAAACCAGGAAAAGGGGAAAAGGGATGAAATGCACCATTTTGCTAAAACGGTCCACCACCACCAGAATCACAGTCTTCCCCTATGAACGAGGCAGGTCCGTTATGAAGTCCATGGACAGATGTGTCCAAGGACGGGAAGGAATGGGTAAGGGAAGGAGAGGATCTGATGGCCGTGAATGAGGGACTTTGGCACGAGCGCAAGTCTCGCAGGCTGCCACAAAACCCTCAACCGACTTACGAAGCGCAGGCCACCAGAATCTCCGAGCGATGAGATCCAGTGTGGCTCTTACCCCCGGGTGCCCAGCAAGGACCGTATCGTGGTGTTCTTTAAAAATCTTGTGTCTTAAAGCGAGGGGCACAAACAACCTCCCAGGAGGACAAAGATCAGGAGCCTCTGACTGGGCTGCCTGCACCTCTGCCTCCAATTCAGGAAAAAGAGCAGAGACCACCACACCTTCAGCCAAAATGGGACCCGGGTCTTCAAAATTCCCGCCTCCCGGAAAACAACGTGACAGGGCATCTGCCTTCACATTCTTAACTCCAGGGCAGAACGTGACAACAAAATTAAACCTAGAAAAGAACAAAGACCATCTGGCCTGTCTCGGGTTCAGACGCTTGGCTGACTCCAAGTAGGCCAGATTTTTATGGTCAGTAAATACGGTAATAGGGTGTCTGGCTCCCTCTAGCCAATGGCGCCATTCCTCAAAAGCCAACTTGATGGCCAACAATTCCCTATCTCCCACATCGTAATTTCTCTCTGCGGAGGAGAGTTTTCTTGAGAAAAAGGCACACGGTCACCAATTGGCAGGAGAGGAACCCTGAGACAAGACCGCCCCCACACCCACCTCAGAAGCATCAACCTCAACTATGAAGGGTAAAGAAACATCAGGTTGCACCAAGATGGGAGCGGAAGCGAAACTTTCCTTGATATCAGAAAAAGCCTTATCGCCTCTACTGACCAAGAAGAAAAATCTACCCCCTTTCTGGTCATATCAGTGAGTGGTTTAACAATAGAAGAATAATTCAAAATGAACTTCCTGTAATAATTGGCAAAGCCCAAAAAACGCATCAGCGCCTTCTGATTCTCAGGAAGCTCCCACTCAAGCACAGCGCGGACCTTCTCGGAGTCCATGCGAAAACCAGAAGCGGAGAGAAGAAACCCCAGAAATTGAATTTTTCCAGTTTCGCATATAATTTATTCTGCCGCAGGATGAGCAAGAACTGACGTAAATGTTCCTTATGAGTTTTGAAATCGGGAGAAAAAATCAAAATGTCATCCAAATACACCAATACAAATTTTCCCATCAAATGATAAAAAATGCTGTTCACGAAATGCTGAAAAACGGCTGGGGCATTCATCAAACCAAAAGGCATAACCAAATTTTCAAAATGGCCCTCAGGGGTATTGAAGGCCGTCTTCCATTCGTCCCCTTCTCTGACCCTGACCAGGTTGTATGCCCCTCTTAGATCTAATTTGGAAAAGACTTTAGCCCCAACAACCTGGTTAAACAGGTCCGGGATCAGAGGAAGCGGATAAGGGTCACGAATTGTGATACTGTTCAGCTCCCTGAAATCCAGACAAGGTCTTAAAGAACCATCTTTTTTCTTAACAAAGAAAAAAACAGCGGCAACAGGTGACTTCGAGGGTCGTATGTGTCCTTTTCTCAGACTCTCAGAGATATAAGCACGCATAGCGATCCTCTCAGGTTGTGAAAGATTGTATAAACGAGATTTAGGCAGCTTGGCGTCTGGGATAAGATTAATAGGGCAATCGTACTCCCTGTGCGGGGGCAAATCCTGAACTCCACTCTCAGAGAAGACATCCGAAAATTCAGAGAGAAAAGATGGTACAGTCTTAGTAGCAACCTCAGAAACAGATGTCATGAGGCAATTCTCTCTGCAAAAGTCACTCCAACCATTTATTTGCCTTGCTTGCCAATCAATGGTGGGGTTATGCTTAGTGAGCCAGGGCAGCCCCAACACCAGAGGGGTAGGCAAACCGCTAAGGACGAAACATGACACATCCTCAACATGAGCATCACTCACAATTAAACGGATATCGTGAACTATGCCCTTTAATGATTTCTGAGAAAGTGGAGCGGAACCGATAGCAAAAACAGGAATATCCTTTCCCAAAGTGCGCACCTGGAAACCATGAGTTATCGCAAATTGATTATCAATGAGATTGACCGCTACTCCACTATCCACAAAAATCTCACAAAAAATGTTCTTGCTCTCTAGCGCCACCCGGCAGGACAAAACGGGAACTACAAGCAAATGGAAAACCTTCAATTTCCGCCTCAACCCTGCCAATAGTAACAGACGGAACATTTTTAAAAGATTTTTTCCTGTTTGTTTCTTTATTACTCCCAGAAAACTGCCTGAATCTCCTAGAGGGACAAATATTTGCCAAATGATTTATACCTCCACAACAAAAACAAACCCTCCCATGCGAGCTGAATCTTCTATTGTCAGAAGCAATCAACCCCAGCTGCATGGGCTCCTGCTCAGAAGGGGCTGACGGCGACTGAGACCCCTGCGCACAGAATGGGACCGCTGCACTGTCCTGGGACTGAGTATGACAGGAAGGGGACATCTCTCCTCTCTCTCTAAGACGCCTGTCAATACGAACGGCCTGAGACATAGCAGAGTCCAAAGAAACAGGCCTCTCATGAAAGGCTAATGCATCTTTCAATCCCTCTGAAAGACCATGGCACTTTCCCTGGCTGCTCAGCCTATGCAAAGATCCGAATGGTGGAGGTTTGCATATCCACGTAAGAACCTCTCTGCATGCAGTCACAATCTAGAATGGCTGCATGCAGGGAAGTTCAGCCTTTTCCTGTGCAGCTGTAGCGCTGCCATTAGCTGGAGCGTTGTTCCAGCCAATCGCAGCGCTGGCAGGGAACACCAAAATTCCGGAACACTTGCATTATTTTCCATTGAGATATATTAATGCCGAATCCGGCCCCAAGTGTTCTCGAAAAACAGAACTGGTTTTTCGGTCTGCACATGCGCAGACCTTTAAAAATGTGAAAAAAGATAAATAATGGATCCGTTTTTTTACGGATGACAACCGGAGAGACGGATCCGGTATTGCAATGCATTTGTGAGACGGATCCGCATCTGGATCTGTCTACAAATGGTATCTGTTTGCATACAGACTCCTGCCAGAATCCAACAACGCAAATGTGAAAGTACCCTTACTACAAGTCACAGTGTTCTACAGTCGTGGCCAAAGGTTTTGAGAATTACATAAATATTGGAAATTGGAAAAGTTGCTGCTTAAGTTTTTATAATAGCAATTTGCATATACTCTAAAATGTTATGAAGAGTGATCAGATGAATTGCATAGTTCTTCTTTGCCATGAAAATTAACTTAATCCCCCAAAAAACTTTCCACTGCATTTCATTGCTGTCATTAAAGGACCTGCTGAGATCATTTCAGTAATCGTCTTGTTAACTCAGGTGAGAATGTTGACAAGCACAAGGCATCATCAAGAACTTCAAGGAAAGAGGTTCAATTCTTGTTAAGAAGGCTTCAGGGCATCCAAGAAAGTCCAGCAAGCGCCAGGATCGTCTCCTAAAGAGGATTCAGCTGCGGGATCGGAGTGCCACCAGTGCAGAGCTTGCTCAGGAATGGCAGCAGGCAGGATTTCACCGGTCATAAAAAATTCTAGGAACTCACCGTGCCCCTCATGGAATACCTTGGGGTGTCTTCTTTCCAAAATGGGATCACTTGTGGCGTAATTATACTGCCCTGGCAATTTAGGGGCCCAAATGTGTGAGAAGTACTTTGCAATCAAAATCTGTAAAAAATGACCGGTGAAATCCGAAAGGTGCACTTTGGAATGTGGGTCCCTTTGCCCACCTAGGCTGCAAAAAAGTGCCACACATCTGGTATCGCCGTACTCAGGAGAAGTTGGGGAATGTGTTTTGGGGTGTCATTTTACATATAACCATGCTGGGTGAGAGAAATATCTTGGCAAAAGACAACTTTTCCCATTTTTTTATACAAAGTTGGCATTTGACCAAGATATTTATCTCACCCAGCATGGGTATATGTAAACCGACACCCCAAAACACATTCCCCAGCTTCTCCTGAGTACGGTGATACCACATGTGTGACACTTTTTTGCAGCCTAGATGCGCAAAGGTGCCCAAATTCCTTTTAGGAGGGCATTTTTAGACATTTGGATCCAAGACTTCTTCTCACGCTTTAGGGCCCCTAAAAATCCAGGGCAGTATAAATACCCCACATGTGACCCCACTTTGGAAAGAAGACACCCCAAGGTATTCAATGAGGGGCCTGGCGAGTGCATAGAATTTTTTTTTTTTGGCATAAGTTAGCGGAAATTGATTATTTTTGTTTTTTTCTCACAAAGTCTCACTTTCCGCTAACTTGGGACAAAAATTTAAATCTTTCATGGACTCAATATGCCCCTCAGCAAATACCTTGGGGTGTCTTCTTTCCAAAATGGGGTCAGTTGTGTGGTGTTTGTACTGCCCTGGCATTTGAGGGTCTCCGCAATCATTACATGTATGGCCAGCATTAGGAGTTTCTGCTATTCTCCTTATATTGAGCATACAGGTAATGAGATTTTTTTTTCCGTTCAGCCTCTGGGCTGAAAGAAAAAAATGAGCGGCACAGATTTCTTCATTCGCATCGATCAATGTGGATGAAAAAATCTCTGCCAAAAAAAAAAAAGGAGGGGAAAGGCGTCTGCCAGGACATAGGAGCTCCGCCCAACATCCATACCCACTTAGCTCGTATGCCCTGGCAAACCAGATTTCTCCATTCACATCAATCGATGTCGATGAATAAATCATTGCCGGGAATTTTTTATTTATTTTTTATATGCAAAGTGTTTGCCAAAGCATAGGAACGCCGCCTCCTCCTCAGCTCGTATGCCTTGGCAAACGTATCTGTTACTGCAGAGTAGAAATCTCGTCTTGCAGCGCCGCATACACCGACTTGCGTGTAATCTGACAGCAGCGCAATGCTTCTGTCAGAATGCACATCAGTGCTGCAGCTAGTCGATCGGTTGGTCCACCTGGAAGGTAAAAAAAAAAAAAAAAAAAGAAAAAACCAGGCCGCAACGCAATAATTTTATTAACTTTGGAACAGAACATATAAACTTTAACTTTTTGAACTAAACATTAACCTTTTTGCTTACTGGTGTTTTTTTTTTTTACCTATAGAACAAACCTCTCCTTCCCCATGGGTCAATGTGCAAAGCGCAAATCGCCCAAAGATGTGGCGAAGTGCGTTATGCACTTTGTCCCAGGTGAAAGGAGACGTTTGCAGCAGCTGTGTGAGTGAATGGGCCCTAATAGCCCTGTGTGCCTGTCCTGGTGAGATGATCCCTATGCTAGGTGTATCTGTGTGTGGTACATCCGGAAACACTCCCCTAAGCATAGGGCAGGGTGGTCAGGACAGTCAGGACAGAAATAGCGGGTGTCACGCCTTATTCCACTCCTGCTACAGACACAACATCTTTTTCGGGGTGACGGTTGGGTTGAGGTACCAGCAACGACATTGGGGAAATGTCGCTCGTGTAGACGGCTAACTACACTGGTGGATGGGGCCACGGAACCTCCTGGGTACAGGAGGTTCTCGATGATCTCTTCCTGAAATTTGAGGAAGGATCGTGTTCTCCCAGCCTTACTGTAGAGAACAAAACTATTATACAGAGCAAACACTGCGTTTTGGGTGGAGGGCGAACTAAAGTGACACTAATACAATTATAGATCTGACCGTGATCAGTTTTGATCACTTCCAGATACTATAAAAGTACAAATGCTGATTAGCGATACGCTAATCAGCGAATAACGGACTGCGGTGCGGTGGGCTGGGCGCTAACTGATCCCTAAACTACCTAATCAAGGGGCCTAAACTATACCTAAAACCTAACGGTCAATACCAGTGAAAAAAAAAAGTGACAGTTTGCACTGATCACTTTTTTCCTTTCACTAGTGATTGACAGGGGCGATCAAAGGGGTGATCAAAGGGTAATTGGGGTTCAGGGGGGTGATCTGGGGCTAGTATGTAGTGTTGGTGTACTCACTGTGTAGCCTGCTCCTCTGCTGGATCCAACCGACGAAAAGGACCAGCAGGGGTGCAGGCCAGCCATATAACAGATCATATTTACAAATATGATCTGCTATCTGGCTTGTCATTGTTTTTTTTAAAAATCAGCAACCTGCCAGCCGCGATCATTGGCTGGCAGGTTGCTGACGAAATGCTCCTTGACGAAAAGCCGGCCCGCGATGCGCATGCGCGGGCCAGCTGTGACCGAAATCTCGCGTCTCGCGAGATGACGCACGGATGCGTCCAGGAGGAATAAATCAACCACCTCCCGGACGCATCCGTGCGTACAGCGGTCGGGAGGTGGTTAAATTCACTCATCTCTAATTATTTTCCCCTTGCCGTACTAGCTGGTGATACTGAAGACGTGGAGGAAGTTCCTCATATGCCTAATTTAAAGGTATCTCGTGACAATTTTGGGACTGCTCAGCTTAGAGACCCCACTTTGATAGGATCAAGGGAAAATGTGAAGGTGTTAAATGATGTACCACAATATCCAGGTGCTGATCATGAATTTCTTCATATGGCTGTTAACCAGGATCTATTGTACTGTGTAGATAAAATACATGGGATAATTGTTGAGCAGCTGGTGGTGCCCCAACCGTTTTCCAGACTGGTATTGGATCTGGCACACGAGCATGTGCTGGGAGGCCACCAGGGGTTTGAAAAGACCAGAGAACACATCCTACAGTGTTTTTTTGGCCAGGGATTTTTACTGAGGTACAGAGGTTTTGTGAATCCTGCCCAGAGTGTCAACCAACGTTTCCTGTGTCTCATTTTCAAAGTCCTTTGGTACCCCTGCCCATTATAGAAGCACCTTTTGAAAGGGTGGCCATAGTATCACCCTCTAACTTATGCCTAGTTGAAAGATTTAACAAGACACTGAAGGGCATGTTAAAAAAAAAGTGGTTAGCAAAGATGGAAAGGACTGGGATTGTCTATTACCTTATTTGATGTTTGCAGTCTGTGAAGTACTGCAGTCCTCAACAGGTATCTCCCCATCTGAGCTCTTATATGGCAGACACCCACGTGGTCTCCTTGACATTTCTAAGGAAACTTGGGAACAGGAACACTCCCCTTACAAAAGTGTAATCAAGCATATTGCTATCATGCAAGACAGAATAGAGGCTGTCATGACCAACGTCAAAGAACACTTAGAGCAGGCTCAAGAGGCACAAAATTGTGTCTACAACCGGTCAGCTAAAGTTAGAACCTTTAACCCAGGTGACCAGGTTTTGGTTCTAGTGCCCACTGTAGATAGTAAATTCCTGGCTAAGTGGCAAGGGCCATATGAGGTAATAGAGAAAGTGGGAGAGGTAAAATTATAAAGTTTACCAGCCTGGTAAGAGAAAGCCTGAACAGTTGTATCATATACATTTACTTAAACCTTGGAAGGACAGAGAGACTCTGTCAGAAGTGAGTTCCTCTGGCAATGTTGCCCCAGAAATGTCAGCAAATAAGGTAAACACCCCTTTAATAATACTGTAGGTGTGCATATTTCAGAATCCTTATCCAAGTTTCAAATGCAAGAGACAAAATAATTTCTCTCAAGAAACACTGATGTGTTCTCAGAGTTGCCTGGGCGCACTTCAGTCATCAAATAGACACACACCTTATACCTCTTACTTTAAAGCAACATGTCCCAGAACAGAAAAAATTGACCTTTTCAGGACTAACAGACCAGAAAGCTTGCACCATCAGTCCGAATCTGTCACCTGAACATAGAAAGCTTAAGCTATCCAAAAAGCCAATACCTATCAAAGCTCTAAAACACTGAAAACTTCTATCTGATTGTCATACAGGAATCACATTGCAACACAGAGATGCAACTACAAAAAAAATGAAGAATACCGGGTTATGATCTACTAGGAACAACATACCATTGAGCGTACGGTGCAGCAACATATGCCAGATGCAATATTGAAAACGCACTTCTTGTATCCAGTACTAAAAATGAAGATATCCATAGCGTGGTTACAAAGATAGGAAACTTCACAGTAACGAATATCTGCAAATCACCAGTAACACCCTGGAGACCCCAAATTATCCAAACTCATCCCCTCCATGCTATATATGTGGGAGATTTTAACAGCCATCATGTACAATGGAAGTAGAGAAACTGTGATGCAAATGTAGAAGCACTCATGAAATGGGCAGAAGACGAACAACTCACCCTCGCGTTTGACGCCAAAGACCGAAATATATTTAAATCAGCAGCCTGGAAGAAAGAGTACAACTCCAATCTGTGCTTTGCCTCGTCTGACCACTGAAGACAACCCCAGGCAATTTCCAGAAAGGTTCCCCCCAATTTTCCACAAAGCCAACACCGCCCAGTCATAATTGAGGTGGGAATCCAAATCCTCCTAATCAGCTGTATCCCTCGACCAAGATGGAACTTCAAAAAGGCTAAATGGCATAAATTCGGTACATAACTGGACAAATGCCTAGGATGGATACCCCCCAAAAGCGGGAATTACAACAGATTCGTCGGCGCTGTCAAGTGCACTGCAAGAAAGTGCATACCCAGAGGAAACCGCAAAGAATACATCCCAGGGTGGTCCCAAGAAAGCAAACAATTGTATCAAAACTACCTCAAAGCTGAAAACCATGATAAAGCAGATGAGCTTCTACACAGCATCAATAACGCGAGACAGAAAAAAGGGACTGCAACCGTAGAATCACTAAAATTTACAGACATCAAGCAGAAAAGCATGGTCGCTGCTTAGAAAACTAGGAAGTGGAATGTGCATAAAAACAGAAAATACTTGTCACGGATGATGTTGCAGATAGCTGGAAGTTATGAATAAACATCCGACTGGCTTGATCCCAAACTAAGAGCTCTCCCTGACTGCTAAGCACATACAAGGGTCTTGAAGGTAGATGACTGTATGCCCCCGTACCTAGACTGAGTGACAACCCTATAATAGTGAGGGGACATGACCACCAGTTCCCTGCTTTAAATACGGAGGGAGTCAGGGTCACCTAGAATCAAGCCAGCAAGGAAACACAATACAAGAAAAAGACTTATCTGAACAAGCAGCTACTGAAGCCTCCAGCAGATCACTCCAATCCAGGAAGTAGTATAAACCGCAAAGTGATGCAGTATGGGAGGGAATTTAAAGGGATGCAATCAGTGCAACTAGATGACAGCTGAGAGAAGGAAACGAGATGACAAAACGAAAGCAAAACAAAAGAACCTCAAGCAAGAGGTTCTCAAGGACGTCTGTCAGAGCTTCTCAGATATCTGGCGGTGACAATACTGCTGTAAGCCTGAACTCAATGGCTTTACACATAGTCGCGACCTCCAAAGCTCCAATAGATAAGACTCAAACAATAAAAACAAAGTGCAACCTGAAATCAATAAGGCCCTTTTTACATGGGCGTTGCGGGAAAATGTGCAGGTGCGTTGCAGGAACACCCGCGATTTTTCCGCGCAAGTGCAAAACATTGTCATGCGTTTTGCACTCGCGTGAGAAAAATTGCGCATGTTTGGTACACAAACCTGAACTTCTTCACAGAAGTTCAGACTTGGGATAGTTATTCTGTAGATTGTATTATTCTCCCTTATAACATGGTTATAAGGAAAAATAATAGCATTCTGAATACAGAATGCATAGTAAAATAGCGCTGGAGGGGTTAAAAAAAATTAAAAATTATTTAGCTCACCTTAGTCCACTTTTTCGCGTAGCCGGCATCTCCTTCTGTCTTCATCTTAGCTTTGTGTAGCAACAAGGACCTTTGGTGACGTCACAGTCATCACATGATCCATCACCATGGCGAACAAGTGGACTAAGGTGAGTTAAACAATATATTATTTTTTTTAACCCCTCCAGCGCTATTTTACTATGCATTCTGTATTCAGAATGCTATTATTTTCCCTTATAACCATGTTATAAGGGAAAATAATAATGATCGGGTCTCCATCCCGATCGTCTCCTAGCAACCGTGCATGAAAATCGCACCGCATCCGCACTTGCATTCACTTCTATGGGGCCTGCGTTGCGTGAATTATCGCACCGCAATGCATAAAGAGGAGCATGCTGCGATTTTCACGCAACGCATAAGTGATGCATGAAAAATCACTGCTCATGTGAACAGCCCCATAGAAATGAATGGGTCGGTATTCAGTGCGGGTGCAATGCGTTCAACTCACGCATCGCATCCGCGAGGATTACTCGCCCGTGTGTAAGGGGCCTAAAGGCGGAAGCCACAGAAACTGCACACGCACTTCCCTTTTCAAGTGAAGACATCTGCCAGGCTCTTAAAGATGTGACATCGGGAAAGGCCCCAGGATTTGACAACATCCACCCAGATTTTCTTATAAATAGTGTCAAGTACACAAGAAAATGGATGCCAGATTTCGTTACAGACTTAATGCAAACAGAAAATATTCCGCAGGTATTCAAACAATCAAAGATAATAGCCATATTAAAATCTGGCAGATACTCCTAAAAGCTAAAGGCGATCTCTCTGCTATTTGCTATGTACAAGTTGGGAGAAAGATTTATCTATAATCAAATCAGTCCGGAAATACTCAAAGCAATACCCATCAAAGCCAGATTTCGACCCAAAACAAGCTGTGCAGACCAAGTCCTATCACTCACTACATATTTTAAGGCAGGAATCCCCAAAAAACTGAAAGCCTCTGCTGCATTTAGAGACCTGTCAGCAGACTATGATACAGTATGGAGAGAGGGGATGATACTTAAATTTCTCCATGTAATCCCCTGCAAATCACTATCCCGCCTAATAGACAACATGCTCAATGATTGCACATTTCAAGTAATCATGGGAACAAACACCAGCTCCAAAATGAAGCTAAAGAACGGACTACCACAAGGGTCAGTGCTTGCACCACTACTCTTTAGCCTGTCCATCGCGGATATACCTCAAACTACGGTAGATCGAGGAAGTGCCAAGATACATCTGACTGCAGACACGTGGTCTAGCAAACACGGGCAGGGAAGGTACATTACTTTTACTGCATATTGAGTGAACATTCTGACGGCTGTCAAGCATGCAACTCGCAGCACCCATGTGAATTTGGTGTTACCGCCATGGATTGCATGCAGACCTTGCTCGCGGCCTTAGTTTCGGGTGAATGTTGTCTGCTGGATGGATAGATGGATAGCTTGTACATACCTGGCTTTTGGCATATAGCCTTTGTGTGGTTGTCCATTGTATGTCGTACATAATTGGAGTCTAAGACGCATCCAGCTATTCTCTTAATACTGTTGCCAAACCTTTTTGATGGGGTTTCCATCAATTTGTAACCTTTTTTTATGAACCAGAAACTCTCGTCTCTTCCAAGCAGGGGGTGCCTGGGGTTCTCCCATTGACTTCCATTGTATTAAATTGTATTCCAGCACCCAAATTATTTGGCCAAGCACACGGATCTGCCGAGCATAGCAATGCTCGAGTTGAACAGCAGTTCAGCCGAGCATGCTCGCTCATCACTAGTCCTGAACTTGTTTGTTGCCAAATACCCCAGGGTTCAGGATGTCTTGCGGCAGGCCAGGAAAATACCTTGCTGACGTTCAGCGGCGACACCACATGCCCGTCAGATGTCTGATTTGTGACTGCCCGACGCACTGGAACTCCACTTTGTATATGCTTGACAGGCTGCTCCAGCAGAATGGTGCCGTCAATGACTACCTGTACGAACTCTGTGGCAGGAAAGGTTCTGGGGAGCTTGGTTTTTTTCACCGCGCCAGTGGCTGCTCATGAGCGTTGCAAGCAGACTTCTGCTGCCATTTGAGGAGATCACCAAACTGGTCGGTCGCAGCTAGGGCGCCATCAGTGACATCGCACCGTACGCCTTCTTTCTGGAGAGTGCATTGCGTCATGTTGAGGAGCATGAAGATGATGAAATCGCAATGCTGAATGAAGTCCCAGGAAGGGCTACTCAATCTGAGACAAGTCAGCAGGAGTCTGAAGAGGAGTCAGAGGAGGATGGTGCCTGGGGGGAGGAGAAGAAGGAGGAGCACAAAGAGCAGGCTTTACATTTTTCTGGGGTCCCTGGTGTTTTCCGTTGCTAGGGGGTGGAGACCGAGGACAACATTCTCCTGTGTGATGAGCAGGAGCCAGGCTGCTCCACTGCTTTCAATTTAGTAAAAATGGGGGCCTTCATGCTCCAGTGTTTGAAGAGGGTACCCCGTATAAAAAGCATAAAGGGCAAGGACCAGTACTGGGTGGCAATGTACTCAGACCCACGGTACAAACACAAAATGGCATACATGTTACCAGCATCATAGAGGGCTGTCAGAATGCAGCATTTCCAGGCCTTGCTTTGAGCGCTTGCTGGCAGAGGAATTTCCACCCACAGAGAAACTGTTGCGGGTACCAATCCTACAGTGCCTACAAGAAGAGGGCAGTTTGAAGATGTGTTGGTCACTTTGGATATGAGATCATTCTTGCAGCCAACCCATCAACAGCCGCCCTCCGGATCCAGCCTCAGGGAACGCCTAGACTGACAGGTGTCAGACTACATTGGGTTAACGGCTGATGTGGAGGCTCTGAGAAGCGAGGAACCCCTTGACTACTGTGTGTGCAGGCTTGACCTGTGGCCAGAGCTGGCACAATTTGCCATGGATCTTTTGGCTTGCCCCTTGTCGAGTATCCTGTCCAAAAGGACGTTCCGCGCAGCAGGGGGGATCGTGACCAATAAGTGCACTCGTCTTACTCACGACAGTGTGGACTACCTCACATTTCTAAAAATAAATGAGGCATGGATCTGGGAGGAATTCAACACCTGTGACGACCGATTGAATTTCCTCATGCCAGCCCGCCACCACCCAGAACAAAGAATGGTCCCTGTCTTATATAAATACAGTGGGATAAAAGCCCTTTTCTGTCCGGTGAATGCCTAATGTTTGGGGCCACGATGGAATTCAACACCTGTGACGACCACGTGTTATTGAATTTCAACTATTATCATTTGGATTTTTTTCAAGAGGGGGAATTTCGTTATCCATGTTTTTATTCCAATTTTATATTTTTAGTTTTTTTAAACATATGTATTTGATATGTATTTGTACTGGCCTGCAGAAAAATTGATATCCAATGACCGTCTAATATACCTCCAGCCACATAATCACTTGTTCTTTTCTGTACGGTGAATGAATACATTTTGGGACCTGTACTCCACTGGCCTGAAGTAAAATTGTTATCCAATGACAGTCTAATATACCTCCAGCCACATAATCACTTGATGTTTTCTGTACGGTGAATGCCTAATGTTTGGGACCTGTACTCCAATGGCCTGCTGTAAAATTGATATTCAATGACCGTCTAATATACCTCCAGCCATATAATCACTTGTTCTTTTCTGTACGGTGAATAAATAATTTTTGGGGCCTGTAATCTAACTGGCCAACAGTAAAATTGTTATACGGTGACCGTCTAATGTACCTTCAGCCACATTATTAATTGTTTTTTTCTGTACGGTGAATGAATCTTTTTTGGGGCCTATAAGCCACTGGCCTGCAGTAAAATTGATATCCATTGACCGTCTAATATACCTCCAGCCACATAATCACTTGATGTTTTCTGTCCAGTGAGTGAATAATTTTTGGGGCCTGTACTCCACTGGCCTGCAGTAAAATTGATATCCATTGACCGTCTAATATACCTACAGCCACATAATCACTTGATGTTTTCTGTCTGGTGAACGAAAAAAGTTTTTGGGGCCTGTAGTCCACTGGCCTACATTAAAATTGATATCCAATGACGGTCTAATATACCTCCCGCCACATAATCACTTGATGTTTTCTGTCCGGTGAATGAATAATTTTTGGGGCCTGTAGTCCAAGTACCCTCTAGTGTTGATCGGGCACTATAGTGCTCTGGGGCGTGGGCCGAACACATCGGGATGGTCGGGTGCTTTACCGAGCACCCGAGTATAATAGAAGTCAATGGGAGAACCCGACCATTAAACCAGGCATCCCCTGCTCTGAAGAGGGGATGGTGTCTGGTTCATAGTAAAAGGTCAGAAATTGATGGAAACATCACCGAAATGGTTCAGGAACAGCATGGGGAGGATGTCTGGATGCATCTTGGACTCCCAGGTCACTGCTGGGAACAATGTTGTCCGAGTAGTATGCCACTTATACAGACTGACAATAATACGCACAAAACCAAAGATAAAATCGATTGTAGAATACATTTTTTTTTACAAAACATAATTTTCTGAATATTTACTTGTATATAAAGTGCAAGTGCTGCCAAAAATTACAAGGAAGAGGCACTCCGATACAACCTGTATATCACAAAAAGGAGGACCTCATTCACATTGTGGTACAATTGTTCATGTAGTGGGACTCCTACACTCATAAAACCTATGCACTAAGTGAAAGGGCTGCCAAAAATTACAAGGAACCAGCACTACATACATAAAGGAGGGCATCATACACAGCCTTGAAAAATTATGATTGATGGCCTGTTGGTGACCCTCAAAAAGATTTGGAGCAAGGGCCTGCTGATCTGACCATCTAAAAAATTATGGTGCCGCTTTGGTGACTCTAGATAACCTGGGGTTGATCGCACGTCCCCGTGATGGTGACGATCCATTTGGATGTCTGGCCTATCAACTTTCGATGTTATTGTTAGTGCAAACCATGGTAACTACGGGTAACGGGAAATCAGGGTTCGATTCCGGAGAGGAAGCCTCAGAAACAGCTACAGCTACCACATCTAAGCAAGGCAGCATGTGCGCAAATTACCTATTAGGTATAATTAGGTCAGGGCCTGCAGGTGATCTGACCTTGTAAAAGATTTTAGGTGCGGGCCTGCTGGTGAGCTGATCCTGTAAAAGATTGTAGGTGAAGGCCTGATGGTGAGTTGACCCTGTAAAAAATTATATGCGAGGCCCTGCTGGAGAGCTGACCCTGTAAAGTATTATATGCGAGGGCCTTCTGGTGAGCTGACCCTGTACAATATTCTAGGTGCGTGTCACGACTGTGACTGATCCAGACTGGTCTGGGAGGAGAAGGTCGCAGCGACTTGCTACTCGCGATAGCTTGTGAGTTTGCTCCGTGGTTCAGGGTATGTCATCCGGGTTTTGCCTTGTGAACCTTTTTGTCCTGACTGGGAGTTTGTAGGCATCCTTCTCAGGTGAGTCCTGTCTGCCACTCCCAGCTACTATATTAGTTTCAGTTTCACTTGCAGTCATTGCCAGATATAGTCTTTACTTCCAGTGCTATTCCGACCTTTGGAGGAGATCGTTTGACGGTATTGCTGTGGAGCTCTGGTCGGGCGTGGACTGTCGTTGTTGGGATCACCTTCTCTGCTCGTGACTGGATAAGTCTATGTTATAGATTGTTTGTTTGTTTGTTGCTGTCTTCCCCTGTTGTTCTCCTAGACGTGAGTGATGGTGACTAGTGCTCCCATCTGCCTTTCCCCAGTCTAGTCTTGTTAGGGTGACTGAGGGTTTAGGCATCCTGCTCGCCGCACGGGTTCACACCCCGTCTAGGGTATCAGGACAGACAGGTGCCAGCTTAGGGTTAGTCAGGGGTGACCATTCTATTTCCCATCCGTAGATAAGGGTCCCCCTTCCCCTCCGTCTGGTGCGACACGACTGCTGCTGGGATAGCGGTCGTGACAGTATATCTGGCCATTTAAAAAAAAAAAAAAGTGACATTTCTTTTTTTTTTTTTTTTTTTTTTTTGCTTGCTGTTTTGCTTTGTATTTTTCTGTTCCACTATGGATCCGGTTACGGTTTTGGCGAAACAATTCCAGGGGTTATCCCTTGAAGTGGCAGGATTAAAAGCAACTGTGCTGCCTCAGCAGCAGCAATCCTTGGGTTCCACCGTTGCTACGGGAAACCAGGGTACTCCTGAGCCAAAAGTGGCTTTACCTGATAGGTTCTCAGGAGGAAGAGACCAATTTGTAACCTTCAGAGAAGCTTGTAAATTGTTCTTCAGGTTACGCCCTAGGTCCTCCGGCGGTGAGGAACAACGGGTGGGCATTGTAATTTCGCTCTTGCAAGGAGATCCGCAGGCTTGGGCTTTCTCCCTACCATCAGACTCTCCGGCCTTACGATCAGTGGAGGAGTTTTTTGAAGCCCTGGGTCTCGTATATGATGACCCGGACAGGGTCTCACTGGCTGAGTCTAAGCTACGTAGACTTCGGCAAGAGAACCGGTCTGCTGAACTATATTGTTCCGAATTCCGTAGGTGGGCTACTGATACATTATGGAACGACTCGGCCCTTAGGAGTCAGTTCTGCCAGGGGTTGTCTGAAAAATTAAAAGACGCGCTGGCGGTATACGAGGTCCCTGGGTCTCTTGAGGCTGCTATGTCTCTGTCCATAAGAATCGACAGACGACTCAGGGAGAGACTATTAAATTCTACAGAGGCCTCTATAGGGCAGGGATCAGTTTGTTATGATCCAGTCAAACCAATGCAAATAAGGGGCGCCACTAGACGGGTGAATCCTCCTAAGGTCCGCCGTAAGTCAGAGGTTTGTTTTCGTTGTGGGGGGAGGGGTCATTTTGTAAAGGTATGTCCATCAGAACCCAAGAGACCACAAACAAAGGAGCTGCCGGAAAAACTAGAGTCCCCAGATTGTGCGGAGGATAACAGTCTGGGCGTATTTGTTTCCTCCATACGCATGTCTCAGTTTTTGTTGTCCGCTACCGTTGAGGCGGGCAATAAGACTGAGATCTGTTCCGTCTTTTTGGACAGTGGGGCAGGGGTCAACTTGGTGGATTCACGGTTTGCTCAGGCTCTGGGTTTTACTCCGGAACCGGTACGCAGAACTATTCCTGTTTTTGCCATCGACTCCTCCCCTCTTACTCAGAGAGAGTTAACTCAGATCATCCATAATATCCATCTGCAGGTAGGGGACCTCCATAAAGAAATTATCTCTTGTTATGTCCTGGACGGTCTCCCAGCTCCTATGGTATTGGGGCTTCCCTGGCTGGTGACCCACAATCCAGTGGTGGATTGGCAGGCCGGGGAGATTGTGGAGTGGAGTGAACATTGTAAGGACAACTGCTTGAGTAGTAGGTTCTCCACACTCTCTGTAACATCTCTACCTGCCTTTCTGTCAGATTTTATGGATGTGTTTTCTGAGAAGGGTTGTCAGGGGTTACCACCTCATCGTCCATATGATTGCCCGATTAATCTTGTACCTGGGGCAAAACTACCTAAAACCCGGTTATACAATCTTTCCGGCCCGGAGAGGAAGGCTATGAAAGATTATATTTCGGAGAGTTTGGCTAAGGGACACATCAGACCCTCTTCTTCCCCCGTGGCTGCAGGTTTCTTTTTTGTTAAAAAGAAAGATGGGGGCCTGCATCCTTGCCTGGATTTCCGGGAATTAAACCGGATAACTATCCGAGATCCCTATCCTCTTCCTCTCATTCCCGACCTCTTTAATCAGGTTGCTGGTGCTAAATGGTTCTCTAAAATGGATCTCAGAGGAGCCTATAACCTGGTTCGCATCAAAGAGGGGGATGAGTGGAAGACGGCTTTTAATACTCCAGAAGGGCATTATGAAAATCTGGTCATGCCATTTGGTCTTACTAATGCGCCTGCGGTGTTCCAACAGTTTGTCAACGATATTTTTAGTCACCTTATCGGGAGATTTGTTGTGATATATCTTGATGACATCCTGGTCTATTCTCCGGATTTGGAGACACATAAGATCCATGTGAGACAAGTGCTGCAGATATTAAGGGCCAACAAATTGTTTGCTAAATTAGAGAAATGTGTGTTCGCCGTAAAAGAACTGCAATTTCTGGGGTATGTGTTGTCAGATTCAGGTTTCCGCATGGATCCAGAGAAAGTCCGGGCGATTATGGACTGGGATCTGCCTGAGAACCTGAAGGCATTGCAACGTTTCCTGGGGTTTGCCAATTTTTATAGAAAGTTTATAAAGAACTATTCCTTGGTGGTCAAACCACTGACTGACATGACCCGAAAGGGATCCGATTTTTCCAAATGGTCACATGCAGCCAAAACTGCCTTTACATCTCTGAAGGAGAGATTCACCTCGGCCCCTATTCTCGTACAGCCAGATGTCTCGCTTCCTTTTATTGTAGAGGTTGATGCATCAGAGGTGGGGGTGGGAGCGGTACTTTCTCAGGGCCCGTCCCCTGGTGAATGGCGTCCGTGTGCTTTCTTTTCGAAGAAATTGTCTACTGCAGAAAGGAACTATGATATTGGCAACAGGGAACTTTTGGCTATTAAGTTGGCCTTTGAGGAGTGGCGTCATTTTCTGGAGGGGGCGGTTCATCCCGTCACAGTGATTACTGATCACAAAAACTTATTATATCTGGAGTCTGCTAAACGTCTCAACCCTAGACAGGCTCGGTGGTCGTTATTTTTTACTAGGTTTAATTTTGTAATAACCTATCGCCCGGGGGCAAAAAATACTAAGGCGGATGCATTGTCTCGAAGTTTTCCTGGAGGGGGTGATGTTGATGTACCAGAGCCTATTTTGCAAAAGGGGGTGGTGGTCTCTGCATTACACTCAGGTTTAGAGGGGAGGGTGTTGGAAGCTCAGGGGGACGCCCCGGCCTCCTGCCCCTCTGGTTTGTGCCAGAAAATTTACGCCTGGAGATACTAAAAGAACACCATAACTCCACACTGGCAGGACACCCAGGTAGTAAGGCAACCTCTGAATTAGTGT
Source organism: Bufo gargarizans (assembly GCF_014858855.1). Classification (NCBI taxonomy): domain Eukaryota; kingdom Metazoa; phylum Chordata; class Amphibia; order Anura; family Bufonidae; genus Bufo; species Bufo gargarizans. The sequence goes on along the minus strand of NC_058082.1, from coordinate 511,588,791 downwards.
CTCGTCGGTTCTGGTGGCCTAAGTGGCGCCAGGAGGTGTTTAATTTTGTGTCTGCATGTGCTACCTGTGCTCGTTCTAAGGTAGATCATACTCGTCCAGCAGGGCGTCTTTTACCTCTGGCCATCCCCAACAGGCCTTGGACGCATCTATCAATGGATTTCATTACGGATCTACCAGTATCAGCTGGGAAGACTGTTATTCTTGTAGTTGTTGACAGATTCAGTAAAATGGTGCACTTTATTGCTCTTACCGCATTGCTTAATGCTAATACACTGGCTCAGGTTTTTATTGACCACATCGTGAAGCTTCACGGGGTCCCTTCCGATATTGTTTCGGATCGTGGTACCCAATTTGTTTCTAAATTTTGGAAAGCTTTTTGTTCTCGTTTAGGGGTTCATCTGTCGTTTTCTTCATCTTTCCATCCACAGTCCAACGGTCAGACTGAACGTACCAATCAAAACCTAGAGACATATTTGAGATGCTTTGTTTCCGAAAATCAGGAGGAATGGTCATCTTATTTACCGTTAGCCGAGTTTGCCATTAATAATCGTCATCAAGAATCCACAGATAAGTCACAATTTTTTGGTGCGTATGGTTTCCATCCTCAGTTTTGTACGTTTAGTGAGGGGGGGCCGTCTGGGATTCCCGAGGAGGAACGATTTGCGTCTTCACTTTCATCAGTGTGGCAGAGTGTGCAAGAAAGTTTGAAGAGAATTGGTGGTAGATACAAACGTGCGGCTGATAAGAAGCGCTCTGAAGGTCCGGACCTTGGGGTGAATGACTTGGTGTGGTTGTCTACCAGAAATATCAAGTTGAAGGTTCCCTCGTGGAAATTAGGTCCGAGATTTATTGGTCCTTATAGGGTAATTAAGGTCATTAACCCGGTGGCTTTTCGCCTGGAGCTACCTCAGACTCTAAGGATCCATAATGTCTTCCACAGATCTCTGCTTAAGAGATATGTAGAACCTCCTGAACCATTGCCACTACCACCTCCACCGGTGGTTGTTGATGGGAGTCTTGAGTTTTAGGTAGAAAAGATTGTTGATTCACGATATGTTCGCCGCTCTCTTCAGTACCTGGTGCACTGGAGAGGTTATGGTCCCGAAGAGAGAATGTGGGTGCCAGCATCAGAGATAAAGGCGGACAGACTTATTCAGGCTTTTCATAGGTCCCATCCGGAGAGGCCGGGTCTTGAGGGTCCGGTGGCCCCTCGTAGAAAGGGGGGTACTGTCACGACTGTGACTGATCCATACTGGTCTGGGAGGAGAAGGTCGCAGCGACTTGCTACTCGCGATAGCTTGTGAGTTTGCTCCGTGGTTCAGGGTATGTCATCCGGGTTTTGCCTTGTGAACCTTTTTGTCCTGACTGGGAGTTTGTAGGCATCCTTCTCAGGTGAGTCCTGTCTGCCACTCCCAGCTACTATATTAGTTTCAGTTTCACTTGCAGTCATTGCCAGATATAGTCTTTACTTCCAGTGCTATTCTGACCTTTGGAGGAGATCGTTTGACGGTATTGCTGTGGAGCTCTGGTCGGGCGTGAACTGTCGTTGTTGGGATCACCTTCTCTGCTCGTGACTGGATAAGTCTATGTTATAGATTGTTTGTTTGTTTGTTGCTGTCTTCCCCTGTTGTTCTCCTAGACGTGAGTGATGGTGACTAGTGCTCCCATCTGCCTTTCCCCAGTCTAGTCTTGTTAGGGTGACTGAGGGTTTAGGCATCCTGCTCGCCGCACGGGTTCACACCCCGTCTAGGGTATCAGGACAGACAGGTGCCAGCTTAGGGTTAGTCAGGGGTGACCATTCTATTTCCCATCCGTAGATAAGGGTCCCCCTTCCCCTCCGTCTGGTGCGACACGACTGCTGCTGGGATAGCGGTCGTGACAGTGCGGGCCTGTTTGGAGCTGACCCTCTAAAAGATTGTAGGTGAGGGCCTGCAGGGGAGCTTACAGTGTAAAAGATTTGAGGTGCGGGCCTGCTGGTGAGCTGACCCTGTAAAAGATTTTAGGTGCAGGCCTGCTGGTGAGCTGACCCTCTAAAAGGTTGTAGGTGAGGGCCTGCAGGTGAGCTGACCCTCTAAAACAATATATGCGAGGGCCTTCAGGTGAGCTGACCCTGTAAAAGATTGTAGGTGAAGGCCTGCTTTTAAGCTGTCACTGTAAAACATTATATGCGAGGGCCTGCTGGTGAGCTGACCCTCTAAAAATTATATGCAAGGGCCTGCTGGAGAGCTGACCCTTTAAAACATTGTATGCGAGGGCCTGCTTGTGAGCTGACCCTCTAAACAATTATATGCGAGTGCCTGCTGGTAAGCTGACCCTTTAAAAAATTACCCCGCCCCCTTTCTGACCTAAATGAACAGCTCCCTTCCTCCTGGCCCCTGCAGCTGCTACCATCTGCCCAAAATACCGAGCTGGTCAATAAGCAGGGAGATGTTTTGTTCCCTGCTCTGCTTATTGACCAGCTGAATTTATAGGGCCATGACCTGACTTGTCCTCCAGTCTTCACTCTGCTTCTTCACTGCCTAATCCGTCTAGCATCATTATAGCAGCAGAGCTACGTTACAGAGAGGGGCTGGTAACTTCAGCAGAGCTTCACTGCTCTAACTTACTCCAGACCAGTGACCTGTAGAGGTAAGGATTAACTCTTCCAGGGACCAAACTGTATCAATATCCTTCTGGAGATATGGTCTCCAGTACTCCGCACAATACTCCAAATGAGGTCTCACTAGTGCTCTGTAGAGGGACATGAGCACCACCCTCTTTCTACTGTTAATGCCTCTCCCTATACACCCAAGCATTCTGCTAGCATTTCCTGCTGCTCTATGACATTGTCTGCTTACCTTTAAGTCTTCTGAAATAATGACCCCTAAATCCCTTTCCTCAGATACTGAGGTCAGGACTGTATCACAGATTTTATATTCTGCTCTTGGGTTTTAACGCCCCAGGTGCATTATCTTTCACTTATCAACATTAAATTTTAGTTGCCAGATTTTTGACCATTCCTCTAGTTTTCCTAAATCCTTTTCCATTTGGTGTATCCCTCCAGGAACATCAACCCTGTTTTATATCTTTGTGTCATCAGCAAAAAGACACATCTTACCATCGAGGTCTTCTGTAATTTCACTGATAAAGATATTAAACAATATGGGTCCCAGAACATATCCCTGAGGTACCCCACTGGTAACAAGACCATGGTCTGAATATACTCCATTGACTACAACCCTCTGTTGTCTGTCCCTCAGCCACTGTCTAATCCATTAAACAATATAGGAGTCCAAGCACAAAGGCTGCAATTTATTGATAAGCCTTTTATGTGGGACAGTATCAAAAGCCTTAGATTAGCCTTAAGATTAGTTTGACATAATTTCCCTGAAGTAAACCCATGCTGTTTTTCATCTTTCAATCCATGGGATTTCAGATGTTCCACAATCCTCTCCTTAAGTATGGTTTATTATTATTTCCCCACTATTGATGTCAGGCTTACTGGCCTATAGTTGCCCGATTCCTCCCTACTACCTTTCTTGTGAATGGGCGCAACATTTGCTAATTTCCAATCTTCTGGGACGACTCCTGTTGCCAGTGATTGGTTAAATAAATCTGTTAGTGGTTTTGCTAGTTCACTGCTGAGCTCTTTTAATAGCTTTGGGTGTATTGCATCAGGCCCCTGTGACTTATTTGTATTATTTTTAGACAGCTGACTTAGAACCTCTTCCTCTGTAAAGACACATGCATCAAAAGATTCATTAGTCTTCTTTCCTAACTGAGGTCTTTCTCCTTCATTTTCCTTTGTAAAAACTGAACAGAAGTATTCATTGAGGCAGTCAGCTAGTTCTTTATCTTCTTTCATATACCTTTCTTCTTTTGTTTTTAATTTGGTAATTCATTGTTTTAGTTTCCTTTTTTCATGTATGTATCTGAAGAATGCCTTATCGCCTTTTTTCCCTGACTGAGCTAATTTCTCTTCTCCCTGTGCTTTAGAAGCTCTTATAACTTGCTTGGCCTCTCTCTGCCTAATCTTCTAAATTTGCCTGTCATCCTCTTTTTTTTTTTTAAAGGATTTTGGCCACTTCTGCTGAGTACCACAGTGGTCTCTTCCTTTTTTTGCTTTTACTGACAAGCCTAATGCAATTATCTGTTGCCTTCAATAGTGCCACTTTTAGTCTCATTTCTCCTGAACTCCATTGAAACTGCTCCAATCTGATAGGGACTCGTATACCACTAATTGCTGTAGACATAATCCCAGTAGTGAATTTAGAATATCTGTACTCCTGGCAGAACTAGCTATTTTGGTTTTCCAGTTTACATCAGGAAGATTAAAGTTTCCCATAATGATAACTTCCCCTTTCAATGCCATTTTAGCTATTTCCTCAACTAGTAGATCATCTAATTCTTTGACTTGGCTAGGTGGTCTATATATCACACCTACACGAGTTACCTTATGATTATCAAGCTGCAACTTAACCCAAACTGACTCTAAATTTGTCTTGCTAACCTGTATTAAATTACATTTTATGCAATCTTTCACATACAGGGCCACACCGCCCCCTTTCTTGCCTTCTCTGTCTTTACCTATATAGAGAGAACCCTGGTATTGTTATATCCCAGTCATTACTCCCATTGAACCACTCAGGTGCCATTATAGACTCAAGTTCATTGATCGTATTCCCTAAACTGTAAGCATTTGTAGACAAGACTCTGAGCTTGTCATTTCTTAACCATTGTGCTACTGGCATCTTCTGGCATTGTTCTGGGGGGAAGTCGGACTGCTGGATTATCACTCTTTTGCCCCCTCCCCATTCCTAGTTTAAATGCTTCTTAGCAAATACTTTGAACTGTTCACTGAGGACATTTGTTCCCTTGAGAGAATTATACAAACCATCTTTCTTGTACAGTTCTTTTCCATTCCAACAAGAGCTAACAAGAGACACAAAGCCAAACCCTTGGTTCAGACACCATTCACCAAGCCATACATTGAATTCCTTAATGTGCATCTTCCTGTTATGCTGAAGGTTATGCACAGGCAAAACTGCAGAGAATGAAACAGTCAATGCAACCTCCCATATATCATTACCAAGTGTGTGAAAAGCTTCCTTCACCTTTGAAACCTGATTGCAAGCCAGATAATTTGTCCCAAGATGGACAATAACAGCCATCTCTTTTTCCTGCTTTGCTTGCCTAACAATATTAAGGATGCGTCGTCTGTCCCTGCTAGCGGTAGCACCAGGGAGACATCTCACAAAACCATTTTCCTCAAACTTCACACCTCTTATGATAGAATCGCCCACCAACAGCTTACTATCAGTCCTCACCTTATCCTTTTTGTCTTTGGCTGTAGTCTTGCATACTTTAGGCATAGGAGATGATTGTTCCTCACCCACTGTGACTGAGCCATCCTCCATGTTGCTCTTGCGCTCTGAAAGTGCTGCAAATTAATTGTGGAGAGCCACAGACATGGGACCTGTCTTCTATCAACAACTCTAAGTCTACCAGAACCTGCAGTAACCCATATTCCATTTCTAAGGGGCGTCTATGGCAGTGGCATTGCAACATACCCAGCCTGAGTTTGTTTAACAGTTAATTTACAAATCTCAGATTTCAAAAATCCAATTTCCTGCTGCAATATGGAGAGCTGTCTACAGCATCCAAACCTCCAAAGAGTGGAACCTGAAATAAAAGCACAACAATTCCTGCACAGAACCAGGTCTGCAATTTTAAAGAGGGGAAAGATTTTAAATAATCAAATCTTACTTTTTTAGATTGTATCTACCTTCAGATTACCTCCTGCGTGTCTCCTGAATATCTCAGATGCGCTTAGTAATGCTGCACTTTGAGAATGCTGCAAGCTATAATTAGGCAAGCTAATACTATGTTGCTATATACACACACACTCCCACAAAAGCTCCTCCCGCAACAACAAATTTAACACCTTAATCACCCTATGCCTATATGCAATCAGACAATAGCAAAAACCTGTCTAACAAATTCCTTACCCCCTCGGGTGACATCGAGACCTATATGGCGATTTTCGAAAAGGTGGCCGTGAGGTGAGGTCATTGCTCCGTTCCTGGTGTCTGGGCCCCAGCAAGTGTTTTTTGATCTTCCCAATGATCAAGTGGCCAAATACCCGACTGTAAAAGGTGAGATCCTGGTGAGACTAGGGGTGAATGTATTGGTCCGGGCTCAGCCGGTGCACAAGTGGGAATTTAACTTTGAACCCGCTAGACCACAATATTATGACCTGCTACACCGGTTGCAGAAATGGCTGCAGCCTGACAAATTGACTCCCACTGCTATGCTGGACCGTCTATTGGCCGGCCGGCAGGTGGACTCATGAGGTGGCCATCGCCACAAAATTACCATATGAACTAATGATTGGGAGAGACTACTCCGGTTTCCCGGTACTATGGCTGGACACGAAAGTTACCGATACCCATGAGACAGATGTGACCCTAGCAGAGTGGCCCAACTCAGGGGAGAGACCAGAACCCTGGGAACCTGAGTCCAAAGGGCCAGCGGTAGGGGTGACTGCCACTTCGGTGGAAAAGGGGGAGACAACCCCGCTAAGTGTGATGATGGGAGACATGGTGGACTTGCCGCCAGGTTCGGAGCTAGCCGGCCTCAAAGTCTCCAGGGAAAAATTTGGTACGGCACAACATCGGGACCCAACCCTATCCCGATCCTGGGAAAATGTATTAATAACAGATGGGGAACCACAACAACTGGGGGCAGTGTTTCCCCGTTTTTGTGGTTTATCAAGAGATGTATCGAGTAAAGCAGCTGCAAGGTGAATCCATTGAACAGTTGGTGGTGCCCCATGCTTATCGCAAACTCGTGTTAGAGTTAGCCCACCAGCATGTTCTCGGGGGTCATCTGGGATTGCCAAAAATGCAGGACTGGATTCTACAGCTGTTTTACTGGCCCAGTGTGTTGAGAGAGGTAGAAGAATATTGTAAGTCTTGCCCAACCTGCCAGATAATGAGCCCCCAGCCACATTTCCGTAGTCCCCTGGTAACCCTCCCGATTATCGAGCTCCCGTTCGAGCGAATCGCTATGGATCTCGTAGGCCCGGTACCGAAGTCTGCAAGAGGACACCAAAACATCTTGTTTGTCCTCGACTATGCCACAACGGTACCCGGAGGCGGTGCCACTGCAGCATACATCAGCCAAACTCATAGCTAAGGAGTTCATGGAGATGTTTTCTCACGTGGGTCTGCCTAAGGAGGTTCTGACTGACCAAGGAACTCCATTTAAGTCCAAGGTAATGAGGGAACTATGTAAGTTGCTCCACAAAAAGCTATGTACGTGTATCATACTCAAACGGATGGCCTGGTAGAGAGGTTTAATCAAACATTAAAAAATATGCTAAAAATAGTGGTCTCTAAGGATGGGAGGGACCGGGACCTTCTTCTTCCAGGTGCCCCTGACACAAATAGGCGTGGGAGCAACAACCCACACCGCACAAAAGTGTTGTTGAGTACGTCACCCAGATGCAAGGATGGATGGAAACCGTTTTACCTCTGGTTAGGGAGCATATGGAGGCAGCACAGTGAATTCAGAGTAGGATCTATAATCGGCAGGCTCGGGTCCGGACCTTTAACACGGGTGATCGGGTATTGGTTCTGGTATCAACCATAGACCGTAAATTCCTAGCTAGGTGGCAGGTGCCCTACGAGGTGCTTGAAAAAAATTTTGAGGTAGATTACAAGGTAAACCAGCCAGGTATGTGAAAGCCGGAGCAGGTGTACCATGTGAATCTGCTCAAACCCTGGAAAGATAGGGAAATCTGTATGGAAGACAGCCCACGACCAGGGTTCCTAGGGGAAGCCGTTTCGGCCCCAACCTGTCACTACTCGGCAAGTAAAGTCGTTCCTGGGTATGGTGTGGTACTATATGAGGTTTGTCCCCAATTTTGCTACAGTCGCAGCACCAATGACAGGCCTTTTTAAGGGACGCAAGGCATTGACGGTTCAGTGGAATGAGCAGGCGGAAAAGGCTTTCTCCGCTTTGAAGTCTGCCCTGTGTGAGTCCCTGGTATTGGTGACGCCTGACTTTAAGAGGGAGTTTGTGGTAAAGTCCGATGCCTCTGACCACTCCCCTCTCAAGTGGATGAGCCAAGCCATAGAGAGGAATGTTACAGAGAAACACAGATGCCCTGTCCCTGGTACACTGTCTGGCGGGTGTTTACCCACTCAGAGTTGAACAAAGGGGGGAGGTATGTAGGAAGGTGCAAGGGGCTATCATTGATGGAACGTATGTGTCACCGAGATTCTTGGCCTTGGTGAGGTAAGAGCCGATAGTTTTAAGTGTCAGTGGTAGCTAGTGCTGACTGACACTGTTTTGTTGTTAGTATGGCTGTAGAGCCGATCCGGGCCAGCTCTTACTGGGAGTAGCCAAAGTGCTGGGTGCGTGGCTTCTCCCCACGCTCCAGGCCGGTTCTTTTTTGGCCTATATAAAACCCAGCCAGTAGTCTCAGCTGAGTGTGGTTTATCCTCCATCTGACAAAGAAGCTGGGTAGTCTCTGTGTTTTGGGACCTGTGAATTTGTGCCGTGCTAAAGGGCTGAGAGCCACATGTCGGGAAACAGGCCCCTAAAGCCTGCTGTGGACTGCGGATGGAAAACTGCTATCCAGGTAAAGATTTTGTTCTATGGACATTGCATGGTGTGAACAAACACCAAGACTGTGAACGGTCATTGTGTTTTTCCTTATGTGTGAATAAACACCAAACTGTTTAAGTTAAAGACTTTGTGATTGCCTCTATACTGCGTCCGCTAGCCTGTCTACCAGAGCAAAACCCCACACCCCTCGTTGCCCTATTACAAATTGCCTATTTCTAATAGGGCAATAAGAGACAGAGACTGAACCCTCTATATATATTTTTTATAGATAGATATATATATAGAGAGAAATAATTAGATCTCTCACTCTCTCTCTCTCTCTCTCTCTCTCTCTCTCTCTATATATATATATATATATATATATATAAATATCAAACAAATAAAGTAGCAGCACATCACTACATGCACTAAGACTAAGTGAACAGGTGAATGTGTGAACAGGGTCAAATACATGACGCCAATACTTACTGATAAACAGTGAAGAAGCTCTTGGCACATATTATTGATCAAAAATATGTCGGGCCCACCTACCAGATGACAAGGTAGCTTCTTCACACATTCACCTGTTCACTTAGTCTTAGTGCATTTAGTGGTGTGCTGCTACTTTATTTGTTTGCTGTATTATTGCCGGGTAGCTTGCACCTGCGATTTGTCTCTGGAGGTGCTGTTCAGTTTTTTGGTTATATGTATATTATAGAGGACTAGGCATCCTCTTTGGAACTTAGCACTCCCCGCCCATCCCCCACCCCTTGGTGTTTTTAATCAGAGTAACAATGGAGCTGGACATTCCGTGTTAGAGTAGGTTTCCCCCTGATAAGAAGCTAGGTTGTTGTCTGGTAGGTGGGCCCGACATATTTTTGATCAATAATATGCACTAAGAGCTTCTTCACTGTTTATCAGTAAGTATTGGCATCATGTATTTGACCCTGTTCACACATTCACCTGTTCACTTAGTCTTAGTGCATTTAGTGGTGTGCTGCTACTTTATTTGTTTGCTGTATTATTGCCAGGTAGCTTGCACCTGCGATTTGTCTCTGAAGGTGCATATATATATTTATATTAATCAAACTGGTGTAAAGTATAACTGGCTTAGTTGCCCATAGCAACCGATCAGATTCCACCTTTAATTTTGGAGAGCTCCTTTGGAAAATGAAAGGAGGAATCTGATTGGTTGCCAAGGGCAACTAAGCCAGTTCTACTTTACACCTTTTTTTTTTTAACAGTTTCCTGCTCTGTAGATGAGTAGCACAGTGATCACCTTTTGGTGTCAGCTATATAGCTGATACATTGCTCAAACTGACAGGTGTGAACTAGATCCAGGTCTGCTATTTTAACCCTTTGGGGGGCCCAATTCTGAGTTTTGCTAAGGGGCCCCATCAGGCTTGGACTGGCCCACAGGGGTATAGGTGAATCCCCCGGTGGGCCCCTGAGTAAGGTGGGCCCTTAGTCTCCCACCCCCTGCAACCAGCCTTTGTTCATATAAAAAAGTTAGATTATTTATTATATTTGAATGTATCAGTATGATGGGCCCCCAAAATAGATTTTACTGGTGGGCTCTATGCACCCCAGTCCGACACTGGGCCCCATGATTACTATGTATGCCCCTGTGCGAGGGCATTATATGCGATGAATAAGCATGTGTTGATATGATGGAAAAGGAGAAGGAGGATGAGAAAAGGAAAATTCAAGCATATACCCTTGTTTGTAGTGAAAGGGGTGCAGGGGAATACAGTGTATTCAGTACATTATAAACAACACATTTTAAGTGCCTTTATGTTTATAAGCTTTCATCTGGTGGAGTCGAGAGGTCATGGTCCATCCAGGCCTTGTTCATTTTTATAAGAGTCAACCTGTCAGCATTTTCAGTTGACAGGCAGATACGCTTATCTGTTATAATGCCACCAGCAGCACTAAATACCCGCTGAGACAAAATGCTGGCGGCAGGGCAGGCCAGCACCTCAAAGGTGTAGAGCGCCATTTCCGGCCACGTGTCCAGCTTTGACACCAAGTAGTTGTAAGGCACTGAGGGATCATTGAGGACGCTGACATGGTCTGTTATGTACTCCTTCACCATCTTCCAAAATGTTTCCCTCCTTGTGACACTAGGCCGCGCATCACGGTAAGGGTGCTGGTGGAGTGTCATGAAACTGTCCTAGGGTTTGGAGAGTGTTGCCCTACCTCTGTTGGAACTGCTGTGTGTTCCCCTTGTCTCCCCTCCTCGGTTGGCCAAGGAACTATGGACTCTGCCGCCAGCATTTTCAGATGGAAATTTTTGGAGCAAGAATCTTCTGGTATTGCACCGTTTTGCTCGTCCTCTCTACCAGAGGAATGAGAGATGATGAGAAGTTTTCTTTGTAGGGGGGTTGAGAAGGGTGGACAACCAGTAATCTGTGTTGTCTAAAATGCATATAACACGCGGGTCGCTGGAAAGGCAGCCTAACATGAAGTCAGCCATGTGTGCCAACGTACCAACAGGCAAAACTTTACTGTCGTCATCAGGAGGATCACTCTCAATCTCCTCATCCTCTTCTGCCCAACCACTCTGAACAGATGGAATTAAACTTCCATGGGTACTACCCTCTGTAGCGGAGGTAACCGTCTTCTGCTCCCCCTCCTCTTCATCATCCAATTCGCGCTTAGAAGACAAACTGAGGGTGGTCTGGCTACCACCCTGTGTAATATTTTCCCCCATTTCCACCTCTTCCACATGCAAAGCGTCGTCCTTAATTGTGAGCAGTGGACGTTTGAGTAGACACAGAAGAGGGATGGTTACGCTGATAATAGCGTTATTGCCGCTCACCACCTGCGTTGATTTCTCAAAGTTTCTTGTAATCTCACAGAGGTCAGACATCCATGCCCACTCCTTGCTTGTGAATAGTGAAAGCTGACTGGAAAGAAGATGACCATGTTGCAGCTGGTATTACACTACTGCCCTCTGCTGCTCACAAAGCCTGGCCAACAAGTGGATCCCTCCCCCTCTGTACTGCTGTCTTTGCTTGGCTTTCACCTTCCCAGGTTGGGTCAGTGAGCTCACTGTCCACCACCTCCTCTTCCACTTCTTCACTCTCATCCTCCTGATTTGTTGACTTAACCAAAACCTCAGTGATTGAAAACTGTGTCTCATCCTCTTCCTCCAACTCTTGAGACAGTAATTGCGGTTGACTCAATGGCAACTGTGTCTCATCATTATCCACCTCATTAAACACTAATTGCCGTTCCTCACCATCATGTTCTTGTGACTGTGAATGCTCAAGAGGTTGGGAATCAGGGCACAAGATCTCATGTCCCTCTTCAAGCTTGCTTGGCGAGAGGGCCATATCACAAGTAATGGCAATGAAAAGAAGAGCTCGGAATATTCGAGTGTGGTATTACTTGTTTGGCCAGACTGTACATGGTGGGAGTAAGGAGGATCAGTGTGAGTATTGTATTGACCAGACTCCTGGCTACTGAGACTGGACTTGGTGGAAGACAGGGTGGTGCTTAACCGACTGGAAGCATTATCTGCTGCAATCCAACGACCACCTGGTCGCACTGGTCTGACTTCAAGAGTGGTTTCTGCGCCGCCCTGCAAACTGGGACATGAAGCTAGGTATTGTGGATGATTGTTTTTCTTGTGCTCTAGCAGCAGGCACAGTTTCTCCGCGCCCAGGGCACGGCCTCTCCGTGCATCATCAGCATCACGCCTACTTCCCCATCCCTTACTGCTCGCCATCTTCATTTTAAATATGATATATGCTTGAAAGTATGTCACACGTACAGTAGCGTAGGATATGAAAGTGTATGCGCAAAAAATTTACAAAGGTATTTGTGATTAGGAAACTTTATACAGGACAGGTACCACAGGTAATGTCACTGTTCGCAGTGTCTACTGAAAAAGGTACTGGATGTCACTTATAATTTAGGGATGCGCACACTTTAAACAGGAGATGTGGTGTGGATAATTTTACTGTCCGCAGTGAACACCGTCTACCGAAAAAGGTACACTGGATGTCACTGATATTTTAGGGATGCGCACACTTTAAACAGGAGATGTGGATCGGATAATTTAACTGTCCGTAGTGGACTCCATCTATGGAAAAAGTACACTGGATGTCACTGATATTTTAGGGATGCGCACACTATACAGGAGATGTGGTGCATATAATTTAACTGTCCACAGTGCCCTATTACACAGTATTTAGAGCATGATGCGCTAAAAATATTTATTGCTGTTGTCACACACAATAGTCCTTAAAAGGACTTTTGGGTTTCTGAAAAGTTTTTGGTATAAAAATCTTTCTATTACACTCCCTACACTGTCTACTCTTCTTATGCACAGCTCTGATCAATTTAGCGCAGGTTGCGCTACAAACATATATTGCTGCTGTCACACACAATAGTCCTTAGGACTTTTGGGTGTCTGAAACGTTTTTATACAAAAAAATATTAAATTACATTCCCTACACTCTCTGTCCCTTTCTATGCTCAGCATTTCCTGACTACAACTGAGCCGAACATGCGCCATCGGGTGCTATATAGCACCCGATGATGCGTTCCAGCCAGCCAATCACTGTAATGCCAGTAGCCAACATGGCTACTGGCATTACAGTGAGGGCAGTACTTACCTGCACTTACTGTACCTACACGCTGGGGAGGAGACTCGAGCATGGTGCTTGAGCACATGCGGTACTCGGCCGAGTACCGCCGTGTGTCGAGCATCGAGATGCTTGAGCCGAACAGGCGTTGGGGCTAAGCATGCTCGATCATCACTAGTCCCCTCCTGGCCATTGTGTCTATGGCCCATGGGGCTGACATAAAGCAATTTTCTTAATGCTTTCTAAATGCTGTTAAGAACAGCTCAGGCAAGATGGCCGGCCACATAATCACGTTCAGGAAACAGAATTAGCAAATCTGCAATCAGAAAATAAAAACAGATTAGGAACAAGGGTATATTTACACAGGAAAGTTTTGCTGCAATTTTTATACATATAAAAAGCCACATTTAAAGCTATTTCAGAGCTATATATATAAATGATAGATACAAGATTTATTTCTCTTCTAAAAGGTTCTTCTATGGATCTCAATTTAACTCTATATGCGTCCAATTTTATAAGTAGAGTTTGTTCTACTGGTTTCTCTATGAATGCAGAAAATGACATATTAGACATTGGGCCGTGGTGAATGCAATTTTTTGGCCCATTGCTATAGGTCTACGGCGAGCACCTTTTTAAACTTTGTGTTCTTAGAAAACTGTGATAAGCTCCACGACCAGACGTTCATCTTTGTACTATAGGTGACAACACACTCTAGACCTGTGGCTTCATACTGTATATCACTGCACCCTCCTACATAGCCTCACAGACCATTTGGGCTGCAGACAGGAAGAGGCCTGTAGCCTGTAGGAATAGATTTTGGTGAGTATTTTGAAGGTTCTTTCTTCTTATTTGATACATATTCAGTCTATTTGGGACTGTGTTAAAGTTGGGGGAAGTATGGTCATTTTCTCTCTGTCAAACTCATGACATCCCATATATATACAGCTGCACAGTGGTAGAGAAGGTTATATATATATAGTATAACTGCTGCAGCTACATTCCTCAACACTGAAATTGCAACACCAAGAATGACCAAGACATAACTTTATGCACATCTTTGAAGTAGCAGGTGATGCTAAGATTTGCAGATAATCACATTTTCAAGCACCTGGCTCCAATTTGTGGTATGTGGGAGCGGCATAAAAGCTAGATTGAAAGCAAAGTATTTTTAGCCACATGAAATATCAAAAATGAGATCAAGTCACGTGGGATGATTGTGCAATGCCCCCTGTTCATCAACTTGGCAATTATAGCCATAGTCACAAACTGAGAAGGACAAAATCCTTCAACTGGGAGACCTAGGTTTATCACTCTAGCTACATGCCTAGGCCAAGATTTCAGCATGAACTGGAATGACAGCAAGAGTTTTACAGAGGCAAACCTCTGCATGGATAGATCATCTGATTAGAAAAATGTGTTGTGGTGATACTTTCGGTACTGTGAGAGAAATTGGACGTCACATCCCAAGCCAAGGGCAGAAAACAGTGTCTACACAAACCACCATGCAAAGTGGTTTCTCCCAAGGAAGAGAACCATCTCGCTGCAGCTCCTGGAAGTGAGTCCCTATGAGTAAAAATCCAACTTTCAAAGAAGCCTTTGAAATTGACAAGGGAATATAGAAAAGCCCGATATCCATCAAGTAAATCTCATTACAGAACTGAGACTCATTAACATAGGAAGGGCACCATCGATAAAATGAGTAATAACATATGGGTACTGTCATGCATGTTAGGGTGGGTTTACACTAGCGTTATGGAGTCCGTAATGGCTTTCCGTTATAACAGGGTTATAACGGAACATAACGGAATCCATAGGATGGAATGCAAAGCGGAAGCCTTTAAGAGGCATTCCGTTTAACTTTGTCCTAATAGAAGTCTATGGGAAAACATAACGGATCAATCTGGGTCCTGTTATGCAAGACGGAAAACAAAGTCCTGTCGACCAAATTGGCTTGCTAAGCTCAGTGACCCCTGACCTACATACACAGGTGAATCCAATTATGAGAAAAAGTATTTAAGGGGGTCAATTGTAAGTTTCCCTCCTCTTTTAATTTTCTCTGAAGAGTAGCAACATGGGGGTCTCAAAACAACTCTCAAATGATCTGAAGACAAAGATTGTTCACCATCATGGTTTAGGGGAAGAATACAGAAAGCTGTCTCAGAGATTTCAGCTGTCTGTTTCCACAGGAACATATTGAGGAAATGGAAGACCAAAGGCTCAGTTCAAGTTAAGGCTCGAAGTGGCAGACCAAGAAAAATCTCGGATAGATAGAAGCGACGAATGGTGAGAACATTCAGAGTCAACCCACAGACCAGCACCAAAAGACCTACAACATTATCTTTCTGCAGATGGAGTCACTGTGCATTGTTCAACCATTTGGTGCACTTTACACAAGAAGATGCTGTATGCGAGAGTGATGCAGAGGAAGCCTTTTCTCCGCCCACAGCACAAAAAGTGCCGCTTGAGGTGGGCTAAAGCACATTTGGACAAGCCAGCTTCATTTTGGAATAAGGTGCTGTGGACTGATGAAACTAAAATTGAGTTATTTGGCCATAACAAGGGGCATTATGCATGAAGGAAAAAGAATACAGCATTCCAAGAAAAACACCTGCTACCTACAGTAAAATATGGTGGTGGTTCCATCATGCTGTGGGGCTGTGTGGCCAGTGCAGGGACTGGGAATCTTGTCAAAGTTGAGGGACGCATGGATTCCACTCAGTATCAGCAGATTCTGGAGACCAATGTCCAGAAATCAGTGACAAAGCTGAAGCTGCGCCGGGGCTGGATGTTTCAACAAGACAACGACCCTAAACACTGCTCAAAATCCACTAAGGCATTTATGCAGAGGAACAAGTACAACGTTCTGGAATGACCATCTCAGTCCCCAGACCTGAATATAATTGAAAATCTGTGCTGTGACTTAAAGAGAGCTGTCCATGCTCGGAAGCTATCAAACCTGAATGAACTAAAGATGTTTTGTAAAGAGGAACCTTCCAAAATACCTTCAACCAGAATCCAGACTCTCATTGGAACCTACAGGAAGCGTTTAGAGGCTGTAATTTCTGCAAAAGGAGGATCTACTAAATATTGATTTCATTTCTTTTTTGTGGTGCCCAAATGTATGCACCTGCCTAATTTTGTTTAAACAATTATAGAACACTTTCTGTAAATCCAATAAACTTAATTTCACTTCTCAAATATCACTGTGTGTCTCCTATATGATATATTTAACTGACATTTTTTATCGTAACAACCAACGATTTATACAGGAAAATCATGACGATTAACAAGGTTGCCCAAACTTTCACATCCCACTGTATAACCAAAGACTAATCAACAAGAATCAATTATTGTAATATGACATGATTAAGCATTAATTTAAAAAAAATATGCAATATGACATCCAATGTGCAAACATGGTAAAGTGTTGATGCAAGCAGTAATATAAAGTGCAAAAAACATATACAACCTGGAAAAGTGCCTTGAAAAATATGCCAATCTGTTCAAAATGCTGCTAGGCTAATCCCCACGTGTATTGCCGCCATAGATCTTGTGCGGCTTCATCAGTGATAAGATAACAGTGGAATTTAACTGGTCTCTTTAAGGAGATTCAGCACCATGCCTAAGTACATCAGAAAGCTTTTGCACGATATTGGGCTACGAGCCTGCCGTCCAGCTACAGGTGTTTCATTGACCACATGCCACCCCCTCAAAGGCTATCATGGTGCACAGCAAGACAGCTATGGAGGATGGAATGGAGGTCTATCTTTTTCAGCGGTGAGTCTTGCTTTTGTCTCAGACGCAATGATAGCCGTAGCTTGGTCTGGAGATCACATGGGCAATACCATGAAGAGGCCTTCACAAGGGAACATCAGATGGGTTCTCTTACCAGGATTATAGTGTGGGGTGGTATAATGTATAGTTGTTGAACCCCTCTAGTCTTCATTTCACATACACTAACATTTCACATACACAAGGACAGTGGTATGCAGATTTAAAAAAAACTTAGATAGTTGAGCAGCTGAACGAGGGAGTACGGGATTTAGTCTGTGAGTATAACACTAATCTACCGCTATCAGAACTCACAGTCTATTACTATAACTTTGCAGCTTGCATTGCTGCTTTGAAGTCTGCACCTTGCAGTTAGTAACTGCAGGCATTGCAGAAGAAATGTTGGTTTTGTGTATACCCCCAAGCTTGAATGCTATGTAAGAAATTGATGTGTAAAAAAAGGCATTGCATCTCTGGAGGTAACCCATGATTCAGCCAGAGCTTGTTGGAACTACTAAGACTTGTGCCTCAATACTGTGTGTTAGGACTTATAGATTTGCACTTCAGTAAAGGCATTTGTTAACTTGTTCAAATGCACCTCCTCTATGGTCCTCTCCTCTTTGCAAGCACTGAACCACCAAGGCCACCTCACCTTCCATCAAGCAGGAGACTCTAATTAGCTGATGTCACGGTGGGTAGTGGGGGGAAACTCCCCACTGTATGATGATGGGTAAGCGGGAAGAAGCTAGCCCAGGAGGCCAGGATCAGGTCACCTCCTAAAGTGCCACTAATCCTGGCCCTAACTCCTCAACGTATAAGCGGACCTGGATGGTAGGCTGGCTCATACCCTGGATACCTAGGACCCTGAGTCTCCCTGATTATCCCTCACAAAGGAGCAGGGGAGAGACGACCTGTTCTTCCAAGACACGGAAGAGCAGGAGTCTCTGCAGGCCTAAAAGCAAGGAGAGGAAGCCAAGTGGAACGGCAGGTTAGTATCCAGTGGATGGGATAACCACTGAACCAAAAACCCAGGAAGGCTTGGTCACTTACCTGCCACAGCTGCTGGACGGTACAACAGAAGACCACACCAAGGTAAACTGGAACCCATACAAACGTACTGCAATCCAAACACCAAACGGATGCAGTACGTACTGACACACAGGAACCAGCACTCCAGAAACAGCTCACAAACTTGACTTTTGGTTCACCCCTCCGGGAAACCATGGAGCCCCCTTCTGGAGGTCACAACAGACAAACAGAGGAACATCTAGCATCCATGCCGGACAGAATACACCAAACACTGACCAGACACAGAACAACTATACATACAACAACTCCAGAACATATAGCCACAGAGGTGGCCCTCACACTAGAACAAGTAACATTTAGACAAAGAGCATAACTCCAGCACACACCAAGGCTGGAGTACAACTGACTCCTGGCCATAAGCCACAGGTAAAATAAGCACCTAGTGACCACAACCAGCAAGGGAGTTAACCCCTCCAGCACCAGACAGAGGAGGAACCAGAAGAAGGGGAGCAAAGCACACACATGCAGACAACAACGCGTTGCCCACACCCATTGATGAAAGGAATAATTGAGGAACACAATGTTGTGGTGAACCAAAACTTCCTTTTACTGGAAACAGTTAACTTTGTACAGTCTAGGTTCAGTTCCACATGGCAGTAGCAATAATAAGCAGGCTTTTACAAATGGCAGGCACAATGTTCTTGCAAGATACTCAGAGGGTTAAAACACTTACAGAACAGACTGCACTTTTCCTCAGAAATCCTGTGCACTATTCCTCAGAACTCCTGTCTGTCTTAATCCCAAGGCCCGTATGCCCTAATGCTGGCTTAATCCTTGGTAGATAACTTCCTCAGGTATGTATATCCTTTCAGTAAAATCCTTCTGCCCTTTAGCGCTCAGGTTGGCTGGTTACACTTCTGCTCTGCTCTGCACTTTGGTGGTGGGAACTGCAGGTTTCTCAGGAGGTAAACTCTTCCCCTGGTGACAAACTTCTGAGCTACTCTTGCTCAGGAACCTCAGGCAGGCTAGACTGCACTCACTAGCCTCCTGGACTACTCTGCCCTCCCCTTTCCTGTCTGGGCCTAACTATATACTAGGGCAGTGATGGCAAACCTTTTAAAGGCCGAGTGCCCAAACTGCAACCCAAAAGCCACTTATTTATTGCAAAGTGCCAACAAAGCAATTTAACCTGAATACTGCAGTCCAATATAGTATATCCTCTATGTACTTTATTATTTAGCTATAATAGCCTGCCTACATTCAGTGCACTGCCTGTGCTGTTCATAGTGCGCCTGCGCTGATGAATGGCAGAAAAAGTCTAAGGCATATTGTACACCATAGACTTTTTCCAGAGTGCGGGTGCCCACAGAGAGGGCTCTGGGTGCCGCCTCTGGCACCCGTGCCATAGGTTCGCCATCACTGTACTAGGGGTTCCCTAGCTCCCTCTACTGTCTAGGAGGAGGAATTACCCCTAATAGGCCTGATACGGGAAATGCACAGGGAAAATCACATAAAGCATCATTTACAATACAATGGCCATATTAACCCTTGTGTAGTGCCCACATTTACCTTGTGGGACACTACACTATCCTTCCCTCGCACCCCCCTCTGGGTCACTGCATTCACACTTTGTAAATGCATTTTGCTTGAGTAAAAATGTGGCTTCTGAATAAAAGACAAAAAACGGCCATTTAATTACTGTATGGCATTTCGTTCATGGTGAGACTATATTGCAATACTACCAAACTGCCCAAGCAAATTGTACTTAATGAAAGAGCCAATAATAAACTTGTTGTTGTAAGCATGTTGAATCTTAAGCTTAATTACCTATGACTTTTGACATAATTGAGTCTAGCATGTATAGATTGTGAGGCCTGTCAATTGGTCTGCTAGCAGTTTATATCTTCTTAATTAGTTATTTAAAGGGCAGAAAAGAGTTACAAGAATTATGCTTGTTTGACATATGCCTGAAACAGATCCGACAGGTTGTACCGGCCGGGAACAGTCTGTCGGATCCTTCTGTGCCGGGTGCAAATACGCGCAACGGTATTTGTCCGGCCTTTCCTCTGAACATTTGCCGGGTTGCAGCTGGATCTCCACCAGCCCCTATTATAATGAATGGGGCAGGATAGAATTCCGGCAGCGTATGGTGGTGCCTGGAAGGGACAGCCTGTCGAATCTGTTTCATGCATATGTAAAACAAGCCTTATTAAGTAACCTAGCTGATATACATCATGATTATGTCTTGTGTTTCAAAAGCAGATGGGGATGTACAGTTGTCACACAGATATTTGAAACTACTATCAAGATTTGTCTGTGGAAAATTACAGAAAGTGTAAAAAAATTGCTTCTTGAACTTGAAATCATACAGCATATTAGGAAAACACATTACAAGCAAATTATACAATATTGTAGCACAGTATTTATGATGCCTGCTTATGGATCCACTGTGTGGTCCATTAGAAAACAAGAACAGAGAGAATTTGGGATTCTGTGCCATGGTAGGTTGTGATGGTGAACACATTTTAAAGAGTTCAAAAGAGGCCTGGATGCAATTCTTGAGTGAAATAATATTACAAATTATAGTTACTAGATTTCTGGAGATAGATTGTTGATCCAGGGAGTTATTCTGATTGCCAAATTAAGATTCTGGAAAGATTTTTACCTATTTATTTATTTTTTACATAGGAAAACTGGCTTTGGCTTCAAGTTTTTATTTTTGCCTCCCATTGGTTCAAATGAGCAGGAGAATAGGCTGAATTGGATGGCTGTTCTGTATATCTCTGCCAGTCTTACAAACTATGTTCAGGGGCGGACTGACAACTCATGGGGCCCTGGGGCAATAGGAGATTATGGGGCCCCTGTGTCCCCGTCCACCCTCAAGCCACACCAACATATCGCACCGCGCACATCACCTACAGTATATCAATATGTAAATCCCAGAGAACTCTTTTACCTTATGTTATCTGTAGTGTTGAATAGGACTGCAAAAATACCCAGGAGCCAAATAAAATATTTAGGTGCCAAAATACATAAATTAGGCTACTTTCACACTAGCGTTTTTGCAGGATCTGGCAGGGTTCAGCAAAAACACTTCTGTTACTGATAATACAACCATCTGCATCTGCTATGAACAGATCCGGTTGTATTATCTGTAACATAGCCAAGATGGATCCGTCATGAACTCCATTGAAAATCAATAGGGGACGGAACCGTTTTCTATTGTGTCGGATGCTTCTTGCTCCACATCCCAGGACGAAAATCAAAATACAACATGTTGCGGTTTGCTCTCCGGTCTGGGAACGCAACTAAACGGAACGGAATGCATTTTGGAGGATTCCGTTCTGTTCAGTTCAGTTTTGTCCCCATTGACAATGAATGGGGAAGAAACTGAAGTGTTTTTTTCCCGTATTGAGACCCTATGACAGAACTCAATAGCGGGAAACTTTAACGCTAGTGTGATAGTAGCCTTATAATAAAAAAATACTTGGAGGAGAAGATGAGACGCAGGTCACAGTAGTGAGCCAGCACTATATGTAAGAGACTACAGCACCACATACCTCTTACATCCAGTGACATCTCCTGCCATTTAGATCTTCTCTTTTCTCTTTTCCTCCGTTTGACCCAGACCGCCATGACAAATTCTTTCAGCCACATCTAGTCTCTACAGAGTTTGTTACACAGACATGTTAGATTTCTCATAATTGGGGTCATTTATCAAACTGGTGTATAGTACAATTGGCTTACAGTGGCGGAAATAATTATTTGACCCCTCACTGATTTTGTAAGTTTGTCCAATGACAAAGAAATGAAAAGTCTCAGAACAGTATCATTTCAATGGTAGGTTTATTGTAACAGTGGCAGATAGCACATCAAAAGGAAAATCGAAAAAATAACTTTAAATAAAAGATAGCAACTGATTTGCATTTCATTGAGTGAAATAAGTATTTGAACCCCTACCAACCATTAAGAGTTCTGGCTCCCACAGAGTGGTTAGACACTTCTACTCAATTAGTCACCCTCATTAAGGACACCTGTCTTAACTAGTCACCTGTATAAAAGACACCTGTCCACAGATTCAATCAATCAAGCAGACTCCAAACTCTCCAACATGGGAAAGACCAAAGAGCTGTCCAAGGATGTCAGAGACAAAATTGTAGACCTGCACAAGGCTGGAATGGGCTACAAAACCATTAGCAAGAAGCTGGGAGAGAAGGTGACAACTGTTGGTGCGATTGTTCGAAAATGGAAGGAGCACAAAATGACCATCAATCGACCTCGCTCTGGGGCTCCACGCAAGATCTCACCTCGTGGGGTGTCAATGGTTCTGAGAAAGGTGAAAAAGCATCCTAGAACTACACGGGAGGAGTTAGTTAATGACCTCAAATTAGCAGGGACCACAGTCACCAAGAAAACCATTGGAAACACATTACACCGCAATGGATTAAAATCCTGCAGGGCTCGCAAGGTCCCCCTGCTCAGGAAGGCACATGTGCAGGCCCGTCTGAAGTTTGCCAATGAACACCTGAATGATTCAGAGAGTGACTGGGAGAAGGTGCTGTGGTCTGATGAGACCAAAATAGAGCTCTTTGGCATTAACTCAACTCGCTGTGTTTGGAGGAAGAAAAATGCTGCCTATGACCCCCAAAACACCGTCCCCACCGTCAAGCATGGGGGTGGAAACATTTTGCTTTGGGGGTGTTTTTCTGCTAAGGGCACAGGACAACTTATTCGCATAAACGGGAAAATGGACGGAGCCATGTATCGTGAAATCCTGAGCGACAACCTCCTTCCCTCTGCCAGGAAACTGAAAATGGGTCGTGGATGGGTGTTCCAGCACGACAATGACCCAAAACATACAGCAAAGGCAACAAAGGAGTGGCTCAAGAAGAAGCACATTAAGGTCATGGAGTGGCCTAGTCAGTCTCCGGACCTTAATCCAATCGAAAACATATGGAGGGAGCTCAAGCTCAGAGTTGCACAGAGACAGCCTCGAAACCTTAGGGATTTAGAGATGATCTGCAAAGAGGAGTGGACCAACATTCCTCCTAAAATGTGCGCAAACTTGGTCATCAATTACAAGAAACGTTTGACCTCTGTGCTTGCAAACAAGGGTTTTTCCACCAAGTATTAAGTCTTTTTTTGTTAGAGGGTTCAAATACTTATTTCACTCAATGAAATGCAAATCAGTTGCTATCTTTTATTTAAAGTTATTTTTTCGATTTTCCTTTTGATGTGCTATCTGCCACTGTTACAATAAACCTACCATTGAAATGATACTGTTCTGAGACTTTTCATTTCTTTGTCATTGGACAAACTTACAAAATCAGTGAGGGGTCAAATAATTATTTCCTCCACTGTAGTTGCCCATAGCAACCAATCAGATTCCACCTTTCATTCTCAAAAGGAGCTGTCTAAAATTAAAAGTGGAATCTGGTTGCAACTAAGCCAGTTCTACTTTACACCAGTTTGATAAATGACACCCAAATGTCCATATGGTCTACAGCAATTATAATGTCCCCTAGAGTTCCCCCAGTAATAATAACATCCTAAATTGTGCTTCAGGTAATAATACCTGTATAGTGTCCCTGAAAAATAATGTCCCCTAATATGTCCTTGTAATAGAAATGCCCCTATAGTTCCTACCCAATAGCGACATCCTCCACACTGCCCCACCGTAGTAATTGTCCCCACACTGCCCCTACAGTAGTAATTGTCCCCCACACTGCCCCCACAGTAGTAATTGTCCCACACACTGCCCCCACAGTACCAATTGTCCCCCACACTGCCCCCACAGTAGTAATTGTCCCCCACACTGCCCCCACAGTACCAATTGTCCCCCACACTGTCCCCACAGTAGTAATTGTCCCCCACACTTCCCCCACAGTAGTAATTGTCCCCCACACTGCCCCCACAGTAGTAATTGTCCCCCACAGTACCAATTGTCCCCCACACTACTCCTACAGTAGTAATTGACCCCCACACTGCCCCCACAGTAGTAAATGTCCCCCACACTGCCCCCACAGTAGTAACTGTCCCCCACACTGCCCCCACATTACCAATTGTCCCCCACACTGCCCCCACAGTAGTAACTGTCCCCCACACTGCCTCCACAGTACCAATTGTCCCCCACACTGCCCCCACAGTAGTAATTGTCCCCCAAATTGCCCCCACAGTAGTAATTTTCCCCCACATTGCCCCTACAGTACCAATTTTCCCCCACGCTGCCCCCTCAGTATTAATTTCCCCCACACTGCCCCCACAGTGCCAATTGTCACCCACACTGCCCCCACAGTAGCAACTGTCCCCCACACTTCCCCCACAGTAGCAATTATCCCCCACACAGCCCCCACACTACCAATTGTCCCCCACAGTACAAATTTCCCCCACAGTATAAATTTCCCCCACACTGCCCCCACAGTAGTAATTTTTCCCTCACACTGCCCCACAGTATTAATTGTCCCCAACACTGCCCCCACAGTAGTAATTTTCCACCACACTGCCTCGCAGTATTAATTGTCCCCCACACTGCCTCCACAGTATTAATTTTCTCCCAGACTGCCCCCACAGTATTAATTTTCCACCACACTGCCCCCATGTAGTAGTTTGCTCTCCGTGTAGCAATTTGCCCCCATTGTCTCTTCAGTAATATGTATCCTCACCTCCTGTGCCCCCCAGTAATGTTCCCCAAAGTTGGCTTGGCACACTAAAAAGGAAAATAAAAGCCAATACTTACCTGCGACACACGTCACTGTGCTGCGTCCCAACACAGGCGATGGGCCCCACAGTGATTCTGGGCCCGGGGCGGCCGACCCAAATGCCCCACCTTACAGGGCCCCCTAGTGGTCCATGCCTTAGTGCCCGAATGGTCAGTCCGTCCCTGACTATGTTAGTATATTACTGTTACTATTCACCTAAGAATTAGCAATTTGACCTATCAATGCTCATCTCCAAGCAATTTAGCAAAAGAAGAAAAGATGATGCAGTACCTACATCCTATACGGAATTTAAAAAAATGAGGTTCAGGAAGGTTCAAGAACCCCACAATCCCATAATGGAGGAGTATGAAAGCATGAGCCACTCTGTGTGGCGTACACCCTTAGATGCACAGAAACAGTGTTGAGGAAAAAAAAAAAACTTGAATCTAAATCTTAAAATCCTTTCATTGCCATCTTGAAAGAAAAGGGCAATACAAAGATAAAATCTAGGTTATCAAATACGCTTTAAAAAAAAAAAAATTTGAAAACTTGAAGAATAAACAAAAAGAAGAAAAGAGGGATTTCTAAATGTGATTTCCTTTACACACTGCTGGAATACCAGCACATTTTTTCTAAAACTTGACTTCATTAAATGTGACATTGTACAAATAAGCTGAAATCTCAGCTGACGAGATTTGTAAATTGTGTAGACATGAACAGCAACTGATGATGTATATGGAGACTGTCAGTGTTTGAGGGTATGCTGGCTTTTTTGAAGAAAATATTTTTCATTATTATTATGCTACAATGAGTTTTTTTTTTTTTTTTTGCTGGAAGTCATTTTAAGAGGTGATGAAAACTTTCACAAGGTGTCAATAAATCATTCAGGTCTTTACTGTGTCATATTACTTTGTCAGAGATTTGGGAATAGTGAGATTAAAAAGGGTATGAAAACATATATAATCGTGATTGAGGGAGACCTTATTGATCTATTAGCCTTGGTGTCCATTACTTAGTCAATGTCTCGTACAATATTCTCTTTGTATTCTCACAGGGGAATACAGTACACAAACTTTTTGCAGCTAGAATCTTGTTTGCTTATCAGTACTGACTGATCTCTAATGAAAGCCCTTTTACTCTGAAACGTATTGAACTCTTATATCACAAAGAGACATTGAGAACTTGATAATTCATTGGAAAATAAGAATACATTGATTTTAATGAATAATACAAGATGATCGGTGCTTGTTTAAAGTGCCTTTTACACAGTTCAATAAAAAGTGGGATGAATAATCACTATTGTGATTGTTCCTCCCCATTCACCTTGCATATTGTTAGCAACTCATCCCTTGTTTACACATAGAGATGTAGCAGAGCCAAAAGGAATAATTAACGTGTTAAATAAACTATGGCAAGAAAATGTGAATTGACCCCTGCAATAGCTTTTGTCATGCGATAACATTGTCCCAGGTATTACCACATTTCCTTTTAGTTCTGCTACATCTGTACATGACAATATTGGGTGCTGCAACAAAGATGCCATCACCCAGCAAACAAGCTGTTTCCTCGTTTGTTGTGTGATTGATGGCATCTTTACACTGATCAATTATTGGAACAAATGATTGCAGGATCATTATTTCAGGTTAATTGGCCTGATCCTTGGTTGGTGTCTAAGGTTCGTAACACTTACCTGGATTTTAGTGTTGAGCGAGCACACTCGGCCGAATACCTGTTTGGCTCGAGCATTGCTATGCTCGACAGATCCGAGTGCGCGGCCGAATAATTTAGGTGCTCGAGAATAATTGAATACAATGGAAGTCAATAGGAGAACCCCAGGCACCCCCTGTTCGAAAGAGAAGAGGATGTCTGGTTCATAAAAAAAGGTTAGAAATTGATGGAAACCCCATCAAAATGGTTTGGAAACAGCATTAAGAGAATAGCTGGATGCATCTTAGACTCATATTATGCACAACATACAATAGACAACCACACAAAGGCTGTATGCCAAAAGCCAGGTATGTGCAAGCAAGCAAGCCATCTATCTATCTATCTATCTATCTATGAGACAGATAACAGTAGACTACCTTACAATGGCAGCCTTGTGCACTATGAGATATTCCAAACCAGCTCTCATCTGACTGAGAACCAATAAACCTCAAAGTTATTTTGCATCTGTTGGATGGCTTGGGTGGACCTGCACACCTAAATCAATATCATTAGGGCGACAAAAAGTTTTCTAATTGTCCTAACATAATATTCAATAACCTTTCTATACAGTTTTTTCATGTAAAAACTAATTTGCATAAACATGGACATGTGGTAAAGACATGCAAATGAGCAGAATCTGCCTTGTTTTTCAGTTGTCGTAATACTATGAAAACCAATAGATGGCACTGTTCATAACTTAATAGTGCCATCTATTGGTTTTATAGTCTTCTGACAAGAATATTAGACCATTATTAAAATTTGCGATTAGAAAATTTGCGATCTACACTAGGATGATATCTGACACTGAGAAAGCTGGGTAGTAACTCAGTGATAAAATATGACACTGGGAAAGTTGGGTAATAACTCAGTGAAGATATCTGACACTGGGAAATCTGGGTAATAACTCAGTGATGATATCTGACACTAGGAAAGTTGGGTAATAATTCCGTGAAGATATCTGACACTGGGAAAGCTGGGTAATAACTCAGTGTAGATCGCGAATATTCTATCGCAAAAGGCTACACTAATAAGCTTGTAATAAGACTCATAGTCTAATATTCTTGTCATAAGACTATGAAAACAATAGATGGCGCTATTGAGTTATGAACAGCGCAATCTATTGGTTTCATAGTCTTCTGGCAAAACTATTAGTCTTGTCATAAGACTGTGAAACCAATAGATTGCCTTTATACTGCATCCGCTAGCCTGTCTACAAGAGCAAAACCTCACACTATCTAGTTGGCCGTCGGAAGCCTAACACATCACTACCCTGAACTATAGCGCCGAACTATATAGCCTCCATCTCCACTGCATACTGCCACGGTGTGTCTGGGTCCTCTGTCTCATCTTCCTCATCACCCTGTAGCTCCTCTGGCTGCTCCTGCTCCTCCTCTCCGGTCACCTGTATAGCAAAACCACCCATTTCGCTAGAAATTGCTTGTGCTCCAATGTCCTCCTCCACCTCTTCCAGTTCAGCCCCCACAAGGCTCATGTGGCTGTGAGATCTAGGCGCCACGTCTCCAGTCCTCTGACCAGCCATATTTACCAGCATCTGCTCCAGGACTTGAAGCAGTGGAATGATGTTGTTCATCCCATAGTCCTGGCAACTGACAAATAACGTGGCCTCCTCAAAGGGCCTGAGCAAACGGCAGGTGTCACACATGAGCTGCCACTGGCTGACATCAAAGTTACACAGGGGAGTTCTCCTGTCCACTTGGTTCATCAGGAAATTGTTGATGGCCTTTCTCTGTTCATACGGTCGGTCCAACATATGGAGGGTGGAATTCCAATGGGTGGAAATGTCTCATATCAGCCTATGTTGGGGGATGCCATTCTGCCGCTGTAGCTCAAGAAGGGTATGCTTTGCAGTGTACAAGTGGCTGAAGTGCATGCAAAGTTTACTGCCCATTTTTAGGATGTATTGCAGATGGGTGGAAGACTTCAGGAACCGCTTGACAACCAGATTGAACACATGTGCCATGCAGGCGCATGGCTCAGCACTCCTTGACACAGTGCCAACACAATGTTCATCCCGTTGTCGGTCACCATGGTTCCGATTTGAAATTGTCGCAAAGCTAGGATTAGATTTCTTGCTGAAGGACATGTAGCAGTTCCTCCCCTGTGTGACTCAGTTCGCTCAGTGAAAGAGGCGCAGAATAGTGTGACACCGCTGTGCCCTGCACATGTGGTAAGCTGGAGGGGTACTGTGCAATGTCCCTGCAGTGGAGGCTGAGGACATGGTGGAGGATGAGGAAGCAGAGGTGGACAATTGTCGCTGGTCCAACGGTATGGCAACGTGGAGGAGGCAGAAGCGGCGTCACCTGGCCAAGTTGCTGGTGTGGCTGTGCAGGAACCACATTCACTCAGTTGGGCATAAAGGACAGGTATTGTCCCTGACTGTAGTTATAGCTCCACACGTCGGTGGTGCTGTGCACTTTGGCAGACACTGACAGGCTCAAGGACTGCCCCACCTTCTGTTCTACATGTGTGTGAAGGGCTGGTACGGCTTGGGACTCTCCACCTCGGCTCGGCACAAGCCATCAGTTCTCTGAAAGGTGCAAATTCCACCACTTGGAAAGGGAGTCACTGCAGCACCAGTAACTTGGACAGAAGCACATTCAGCTTCTGCGCAGTTAAATGAGTGCATGCCTACTGTTGTCTCTTGGCAATCGCTTCGGTGATCAATTGTTGACAGAATGCATGATGAGGAGTAGGAGGAGGAGCAGCAGGAGCATCAGGACTGGCAGATGATAGGAAGGACAGACAGCTCCCTTCGGCTGAGGTGGTGGAGCCTTGACTGCCAGAAACCGGGTGCATGCCAGTGGGTGATGCAGCTGTTGCTGCGGCAGGCTGGAGCACCACATCGGAGCCATTTGTGCACATTCTCACCCTGCTGATGCTCGCCTGTCAGCGCTGCAGCGTAACTTCGGCCTTCCCGCTCACCGCCTCATATGCGATGTGCCCATAAGGTAGATCTCCATCTTGCACATGCTAGCCAGACTGTGCGAGCAGCAGCAGGCAATAGTGGAGTTCCAGCTTCTGCATGCACAGGTGAGTCGCTCTGCAGAACAGCACCACTTCACCACTAATGACTGGGCCTCCATGCGAGACCTGTGTGCCTTATTGCGCTGTTTCGAGTACTCCACCAACATGGCCAGTGCCGATGACGCCATTCTCAGCGTTACTATGCCACTTCTATGCCTCCTTGAAAAAACGCTTCGGGCGAGGATGAAAGAGGATGTGGCACAGGAGGAGGAGGAGGAGGAAGAGGGATCATTTTATAGGGTTTCCGGACAGTCATTCACAAGTGGCTCCGAGGGTGGTTTCCTGCACCCACAAATGCCAGGAGCACAATTTTCTAGCCAGGGCACAGTTCTGGAGGATGATGAGGTGGAGGATAAGGAGGAGTAGGAACTGTGTTCACAGCAGGGTGGCACCCAATCCAGCTCATGGCCATCACTGTTGCGTGGCTCGTTGGGATACAGAGGACACAGACGATACACCTCCCACAGAGGACAGCTTTTTGTTGCCTCTGGGCAGCCTGGCACACATGAGCGATTACATGCTGCACTGTTTCCGCAACGACCGCCGATTTTCCCACATTCTAACTTGTGCTGATTACTGGGTGGTCACGCTGCTGGATCCCCATTAAAAGAACAACGTACCCCCCTTAATTCCATCACTGGAGCGTGATCAGAAGATGCGTGAGTACAAGCGCACACTGGTAGACGAGCTGCTGGGGGCATTCCCACCTGACAGCGGGCGCACAGTGGAAGCACAAGGCAAAGGCCGAGGAGGAGGAAGAGGTCGCCAACGCAGCTGGGGCACAACCAGCCACTCAGAAGGCAGGTTTAGCATGGCCGAAATGCGGAAAAGCTTTGTCAGCACGCCACAACAACCAGCACCACCAGCTGATATAGAACGTCTTAGCAGGAGGTAGCATTTCAGCAACATGGTGGAGCAGTATGTGTGCACACGCCTACACATACTAGATGATAGGTCTACCCCCTTCAACTTCTGG
Source organism: Bufo gargarizans (assembly GCF_014858855.1). NCBI lineage: Eukaryota > Metazoa > Chordata > Amphibia > Anura > Bufonidae > Bufo > Bufo gargarizans. The sequence goes on along the minus strand of NC_058082.1, from coordinate 511,558,378 downwards.
GTCTCCAAATTGGGCACCTGGCCTGAGCTTGCCCTTTACGCCTTGGAGGTGCTGGCCTGCCCTGCAGCCAGTGTATTGTCTGAATGTGTTTTTAGCATAGCAGGGGGTGTTATCACAGACAGGCACAGCCGCCTGTCCACAGCCATTGTGGACAAGCTCACGTTCATTAAAATGAACCAGGCATGGATCCCACAGGACTTGTCCGTACCTTGTGCAGAATAGACATGTATACCGGCCTTACCTAGCCATTGTTATACTACAGCGCAATTTCTCATTGTTGTATTTTTGATATTTCCCCCTCTTTTGGGGTGTACCTGTCACCACCACTTCTGTGAGAAGGTCTGTTAGATGTTCTTCTCTACCTGCATGAAGTTCTTTGTTTTGGTTTCACTTTGCCATCTCCTTTCCTTCTCCCAGCTGTCACCTAATTACACTAATTGTCTCCCTTTATATTCCCTCCCATACTGCCTCACTTTGCGGTTTATACTTCTTCCTGGATTGTGTTCACTGCTGAAGGCTGCTTCTGCTGATTCCTCAGATAAATCTGTTTCCTTTATTTGTGTTTCCTTGCTGGCTTGATTCTAGGTGACCCTGACTCCATCCGTTTTAAGTGCAGGGAGCCGGTGGTCGTGTCCCCTCACTATTATAGGGTTTTCAGGTGTCACATAGTATGAGGTACGTGGACATGCAATCGTCTACCATAAAGACCTTTGCATGGGCATAGCAGTCAGGGAGAGCTCTAGGGGTTTTATAGGGCTCACCCATATGCTCCTTAGTTTGGGATCAAGCCAGTTAGATGTTTATTTATAAGTTCCAGCTTTCTGCAACACCATCTGTGACATTATAAACCGCCATAACTGTCTTAAGCATGGATACGGCTTCAGCCTTGATTGACCGCATGCAGGGTCTTTCGCTGGAGGTAGCAGATCTCCATAAACTGTCTCAGTTTCAGGTGACCGGTTCTGCTGGCGTTCATGGAGTTTGTTCCGAGCCTAAGATCTTGCTTCCGGATACGTTTTCCGGGGGTAGTGAGAATTTTGTTCGCTTTAGAAAGGCTTGCAAACTCCATTTTCGCCTACTTCCCCATTCCTCTGGTGATGAGGAGCAGAGGGTGGGGATCATCATCTCGCTGCTCAGGGATAACGCTTAGTCTTGGGCCTTTTCGCTGCCGGTCGGGGCACGGCCCCTCCGATCGGTGGATTAATTTTTTGTAGCCCTGGGGCAGATACATGATGACCTGGATCGTATTGCTCTGGCTGAATCTAAACTGCGTCTTTTATGCCAGGGTAAACAGTCCGCAGAGATATTTTTTTCAGAATTTCGGAGATGGGCAGCTGATACTGGTTGGAATGATGCTGCACTCCGAAGTCAATTTTGCCATGGTCTTTTGGAAAGATTGAAAGATGCATTTGCTTTTCATGAGAGACCAGCCTCGTTAGAATCTGCCATGTCTCTAGCTGTTCATATTGACAGGCGTCTTAGAGAGAGAGAGGAGACTACTTCTTCCTGTCATATTCAGTCCAAGGACAGTGGGGCTGTCTCATTCAGTGTGCAGGGGTCTCAGTCGGTCTCAGAGGAGGAGGCCATGCAGATGGGTTTGCTTGCCTCTGACAGTAGAGGATTCAGCTTTCAGAGGAGGGTTTGTTTCTGTTGTGGGGGTATAAATCATTTGGCAAATGTTTGCCCCTCTAGGAGATTCATGGAGTTTTCGGAGGGTAATAAAAGAAAAACAAAAATAAAAAAATCTCAAAAAACTTTCCATTTGCTACTATTGGCAAGGTTGACGTGGAAATTGAAGGTTTGCCATTTACTTGTAGTTCCCATTTTCTCCTACCTGCCAGGGTGGCAGAACATTGTTTGTGAGATTTTTGTAGATAGTGGAGCAGCTGTCAATCTCATTGATAATCAATTTGCAATAACGCATGGTTTCCAGGTATGCACTTTGGAAAAGGATATATACCTGTTTTTGCTATCGATTCCGCTCCACTTTCTCAAAGATCGTTAAAGGGCATAGTTCACAATATCCGTTTGACTATGGGTGACGATCATGTTGAGGATATGTCATGTTTCGTCTTAAGCGGATTACCTACTCCTCTAGTGTTGGGGCTACCCTGGCTCACTAAACATAACCCCACCATTGATTGGCAAGCAAGGCAAATAAATGGTTGGAGTGAGTTTTACAGAGAGAATTGCCTCACGGCGTCTCTTTCAGAGGTTTCTACCAAGACTGTCCATCTTTTCTCTCTAAATTTTCGGATGTGTTTTCCGAGAGTGGTGTCCAGGAGTTGCCCCCGCACCAGGAGTACGACTGCCCTATTAATCTCATCCCAGGCGCCAAACTACCAAAATCACGTTTATACAATCTCTCCCAAACTGAAAGACTCGCTATGCGTACTTATATCTCTGAGAGTCTGAGAAAGGGACACATGCGACCATTGAAATCACCTGTTGCCGCTGGTTTTTTTTTGTTAAGAAAAAAGATGGTTCTTTAAGACCTTGTCTGGATTTCAGGGAGCTGAACCGTATCACGATTCGTGACCCATATCCGCTTCCTCTGATCCCGGACCTGTTTAACCAGATTGTTGGGGCTAAGGTTTTTCTCTAAGTTGGATTTAAGAGGGGCATACAACCTAGTCAGGGAAGGGGACGAATGGAAGACGGCCTTCAATACCCCTGAGGGTCATTTTGAGAATTTGGTTATGCCTTTTGGTTTGATGAATGCTCCGGCCGTCTTCCAACATTTTGTGAACAGCATTTTTCATCATTTAATGGGGAAATTTGTACTGGTGTATCTGGATGACATTTAGATTTTTTCTCCTGATTTCAAGACTCATCGAGACTACCTACATCAGGTCTTGCTGATTCTGCGGGATAATAAATTGTACGCTAAACTGAAAAAATGTGTGTTTGCGGTTCCGGAGATTCAATTTCTTGGTTTCCTTCTCTCCGCTTCTGGTTTTCGCATGGACCTTGAGAAGGTCCGCGCTGTGCTTAATTGGGAGCTTCCTGAGAATCAGAAGGCGCTGATGCGGTTTTGGGGTTTTGCCAATTATTACAGAAAGTTCATTTTGAATTATTCCTCTGTTGTTAAGCCATTCACTGATATGACTAAAAAGGGGGTAGATTTTTCTTTGTGGCCGATAGATGCGCTTAAAGCCTTTTCTAGTATCAAAGAGAGTTTTTCTTCTGCTCCAATTTTAGTACAACCTGATGTCTCTCTACCTTTTATTGTTGAGGTGGACGATTCTGAGGTGGGTGTGGGTGCGGTCTTATCTCAGGGTCCCTCTCCTGCCAAATGGCGACCGTGTGCCTTTTTCTCAAGGAAACTCTCCTCTGCAGAGAGAAATTACAATGTGGGAGATAGGGAGTTGTTGGCCAACAAATTAGCTTTTGAGGAATGACGCCATTGGTTAGAGGGAGCCAGACACCCTATTACCGTGTTTACAGACCATAAGAATCTGGCTTACTTGGAATCGGCCAAGCGTCTGAACCCGAGACAGGCCAGATGGTTTTTGTTCTTTTCTAGGTTTAATTTTGTTGTTACGTTCCGCCCTGGGATTAAAAATGTGAAGGTGGATGCCCTATCACATTGTTTTCCGGGAGGGGGGACTTTGAAGACTCGGGTCCCATTTTGGTTGAAGGGGTGGTCGTCTCTGCTCTTTATCCTGATTTGGAGGCAGAGGTTCAGGCAGCCCAGGCAGAGGCTCCTGATCTTTGTCCCCCTGGGAGGTTGTTTGTGCCTCTCACTTTACGACACAAGGTTTTTAAGGAGCACCACAATATTGTCCTTGCTGGGCACCCGGGGAGCAGAGCCACAGTGGATCTCATTGCTCAGAGATTCTGGTGGCGGGCTCTTCGTAAGACGGTTGAGGGTTTTGTGGCAGCCTGCGAGACCTGCGCTCGTGCCAAGGTCCCTCATTCACGGCTATTTGGTTCTCTCCTCCCGTTACCCATTCCTTATCGTCCTTGGACGCATCTGTCCATGGACTTCATTACGGACCTGCCTCGTTCCTCGGGGAAGACTGTGATTCTGGTAGTAGTGGACCGTTTTAGCAAAATGGCGCATTTCATTCCCTTTTCTGGATTACCCAATGCTAAGACACTGGCGCAAGCGTTTGTTGATCACATTGTTAAATTGCATGGCATTCCTTCAGACATTGTCTCTGGAAGGCCTTCTGTTCTCACTTGGGGGTTCGGTTGTCATTTTCACCCACAGTCGAATGGTCAGACCGAACGCGTCAATCAGAATCTGCGCTGTTTTGTGGCGGAGAATCAGGAGGATCGGGGTTCTTTTTTGTCCCCTGCTGAGTTTTCTTTAAATAACCGTCGCCAGGAGTCCTCTGATAAGTCACCATTTTTTTGGTGCATATGGGTTTCATCCGCAGTTTGGGACATTCTCTGGAGAGAGGTCTTCTGGTTTACCTGATGAGGAGAGATTTTCCTCGTCTTTGTCATTTATTTGGCAAAAGATTCAGGGTAATCTGAAGAGGATGAGTGAGAGATATAAGCGTGTGGCGGATAAGAGACGTGTGACTGGTCCGGACCTGAATGTGGGTGATCTGGTGTGGTTGTCTACAAAGAATATCAAACTGAAGGTTCCCTCCTGGAAGTTGGGTCCTAAGTTTATTGGGCCTTACAAGATCTTGTCCGTCATCAATCCCGTTGCCTTCCGTCTTGATCTTCCTCAGACTTGTAAGATCCATAATGTTTTTCACAGGTCCATATTAAAACCTTATGTCCAACCCACTGTACGCTCCTCTTTGCCTCCTCCTCCGATTGTTGTTGATTGTAATCTTGAATTTCAGGTCTCTAGGATTGTGAATTCTCACATTATCCGCGGTTCTCTCCAGTACCTCGTTCATTGGGAGGGTTATGGTCCTGAGGAGAGGATGTGGGTCCCAGTGGCGGACATTAAGGCCACTCGTCTTATCAGGGCTTTCTATAGGTCTCATCCTGAGAAGGTGGGCTCTAAGTGTCCGGAGTCCACCCATAGAGGGAGGGGTACTGTCACCGCCACTTCTGTGAGAAGGTCTGTTAGATGTTCTTCTCTACCTGCATGAAGTTCTTTGTTTTGGTTTCACTTTGTCATCTCCTTTCCTTCTCCCAGCTGTCACCTATTTACACTAATTGTCTCCCTTTATATTCCCTCCCATACTGCCTCACTTTGCAGTTTATACTTCTTCCTGGATTGTGTTCTCTGCTGAAGGCTGCTTCTGCTGATTCCTCAGATAAGTCTGTTTCCTTTATTTGTGTTTCCTTGCTGGCTTGATTCTAGGTGACCCTGACTCTGTCCATTTTAAGTGCAGGGAGCCGGTGGTCGTGTCCACTATTATAGGGTTTTCAGGTGTCACATAGTATGCGGTACGTGGACATGCAATCGTCTACCATAAAGACCTTTGCATGGGCATAGCAGTCAGGGAGAGCTCTAGGGGTTTTATAGGGCTCACCCATATGCTCCTTATTTTGGGATCAAGCCAGTCGGATGTTTATTTATAAGTTCCAGCTTTCTGCAACACCATCCGTGACAATACCCTAATAAAAAATAAAAAAATAAAAATGTAAACCAAAAACCAGTGTTGGCTTCCTTGTCCTCCTCCACCGCCGCTTCCTCCTACACTGCTACGTCCACCGCATCCTCAACCTTCTACTCCATATGGACCTCCACCTCATACATCAAGATTATTTTTTGTTAATTTTATGTATTTTATTTTATTTTGAGTCATTTTACTCATTTTTCTTAAACATTGTTGGGTTACATATCCCAAATTTTTGGTTGTGACATACTCCTGTTCTACCTAGTGGACAGGTTAATAAATTTCCCTAATTTGTCTGTTACATTGTCGGGTGAAATTCACCAATATTTGGTTGTGATATACCACTGCTCTACCTAGTAGACAGGTTAATAAATTTCACAAATTTTTCTGTTACATTGTCAGGTTAAATTCACCAATTTTTGGCTGTGATATACCCCTGCTCTACCTAGTGGACAGGTTAATAAATTTCACTAATATGTCTGTTACATTGTCAGGTGAAATTCACCAATTTTTGGCTGTGATATACCCCTGCTCTACCTAGTGGACAAGGAAATACATTTCACTAATTCGTCTGTTACATTCTTGGGTGACATTTTACCAATTTTGTCGTATACAAATCCCTGCTCTGCATTGGCGACTGGGACCTTATTTTTTGCAAAATCGTCTTTTGAATTGCTAGGTGACATGAACACAGTTTTGCAGTGAATAAATCCCTGCTCTACATAGTTGACAGGGCCCGAAATTTTAAAAAATCATCTGTTCAATTGGTGGGTGACATTAACCCATTTTGCAGATGAAAAACCCCTGCTCTGCATAGGTGACAGGGACTTAAATTTGTAAAATTTGTCTTTAATTGGTCCTTTCATTCGATCCTTCTGCTTTAATAACTTGTCCCACATTTCAGCTTGATCACATTGCAGCCATTGACCTCCCTTGGATGAGGTATCCCTTTCTCACGCTCCCTCTCCAGCGTGGAACCCTGATTCGCCGCTAACTGTGCTCACCATGGTAGGCGCAGAAAAGTACATCGAAAGTAGATAGAGAAGATATCCAATTGGATCGTGGACGTCACGGGGATGTGCAATCAGCCAGAAATTATATAGAGTCAACAAAGCGGCAGCAGGGACGCTCTCCTGTCTAACGTTTCCAAATCCAAAATTCCCAAGTGACATTCCCTATAATTTTTTATTAATGATTCCAATAATAGGGCATCTTAAGAGTCCTGTTTTTTTATTTATCAACACTACCTCCCCGATTTGGGAGTGGGTAATTGGCACGCGCCCCCTCCTTTACTTGGAAGCTTCGGCTTTAATCATTTGTTCCACATTTCCGCTCGATCACATTTAATTTCATCCATTGACCTCCCTTGGATGTGGTTTCCCTTTCTCACACGCCCTCTCCAGCGTGGAACCTTGATTCGCCGCTAACCGTGATCAACATAGTAGGCGCAGAAAAGAACATCGAAAGTTGATAGAGAAGATAACCAAATGGATCGGGTACGTGCGACATGGTGGAGCAGTATGTGTGCACACGCATACATGTACTGACTGATGGGTCTGCCCCCTTCAACTTCTGGGTCTCCAAATTGGGCACATGGCCTAAGCTTGCCCTTTACACCTTGGAGGTGCTGGCCTGCTCTGCAGCCAGTGTATTGTCTGAACGTTTGTTTATCACAGGTTATATTTCACTATGTTTTGGGGTGTACCCTAATTTAAACAAAAAACAAATAAAAATTAATTCAAACCAAAAACCAGTGTTGGCTACCTCCTCCACCGACTCTTCAACCTTAACCGCTACATCCATCATATGGACCTTGTCCTCCTAAATCAAGATTATTATTTTTTATTTTTGTGTATTTTATGTTATTTTAAGTCATATTCCTATCCATTCTATTTGTTTGCAGCGCACTTGCCATGCTCTTAACCACATTTTGATGCCATTTGCAGCCCTCTAGCCCTTTACATGACTTTTTTAGAGCCATTTTAGTGCTCCAAAGTTCGGGTCCCCATTGACTTCAATAGGGTTCGGGGTCAAGTTCGGGTCCTGAACTCAAACTTTTTTGTGTAGTTCGGCCGAATCCGTTGAACCCGATTAACTCTAATTATAATCTTTTTTCTGAATCGCTTTTGCTGGCTAGAAAACCTCTTTAAGAATACATCTCTGGTGCACAGACAGTAGGGTTAGTGTTGGCTTCCAGGATATCAAAATAGAAATAGAAATCTTAGGGTACAACCACGCATTCAGGTTTTTTTAAGCCGTTTTTAAAGCCAAAATCAGAAGTGGATCATTAATGGAGACAAAGTATTAAGAACAGATACAGTGGATATAAAAAGTCTACAAACCCCTGTTAAAATGTCAGGTTTCTGTGATGTAAAAAATTAGACAAAGATAAATCATTTCAGAGCTTTTTCCACCTTTAATGTGTCCTAGACTTTTCATATCCAATGTATGACTATACAAAGTTTCATAACGACATGGATTGGCTGTCCTCTACCTCACATTATTTAATCCACTGATAGTGGTCATTAGATTACTCACAGACCTGAAGAGAAGTTATTAAGAGACACAATACATTGTCCTGAGACTTATGTAAGAGGCACATGACCCTCTCTACACCCCCCACCCACCGTTTCTTTTCACCTTCACTAGTCGTTCGACGAAGCGAGCTGTGATTCTCTTTTTTTTTTTCCTTTTCTGTTCCCACTAAATGTTTTAGCAATAAGACCTTGCCGTGGAAGCAGTAAAGCGCTCTTGGACCTAAATAAATTAGTTTACAGACCACCACCAAGAGTGGATAACTTGCGCATTATGATATGCTGCTGTAACGTTCTTGTAACATGTTTGGCATCATACATTGTTCCCCTGTATGAATAGCTATTATACTGTATTCTTATGCACTCGATCTAATTAATGCTATAAACTTTACTTCAAAATTCAATAAAAAGGTTTTAAAAAATAAAAAAATAAAATATCAGATATGACTTCTCTTTTTTTTTATCCACCCCTGGTTTTGGCTTCAAAAATTGCATCAAAAAACCTTAACGTGCAGCCGCACCATTACAGGTTTCTAAGATCAATATAATAATAGTGGTAGAGTTAAAAGTTTTTTTATCAACTAGTATACTTCATGGATACTAATAAAACCTGGATCACACCAGAGATACTAAACCTCTATCATAAAGTCTGATATATATTGATAAACTGGGTGGAGAAGTTCTATTCAACGGAATTAAGTGTGTAGCCAAAAGAGCACCCACCCTAGGCAATATTATTAGCCCTAGCTTTTTCTCAGAAAGAAAAAAATCACAAGCCACTTGGTTACAACATAAAGGCAACTTTAAATGTGGACACAAAAAATGTATTTGTTGTCACCACATGACCACTGAGAAAACGTTTAAATCTATGAAAAATGAGAAAGTATACAACATCCAATCTTATATTAATTGCAACACCAAACATGTGGTGTATCTTATCACATGCACATTGTGCTCTTTGCTATATGTGGGCTGTAACACTAATCCGTTAAAGAATCGGATTCGCAGACACATATCCGATGTGCCACATTACAAAGACCGGAATGTCTCTGCAGTCAGTCTGCATTTTGCAATTGCACATGCAGGAGATGTGTCCCATTTACAAGTCATAGATGCGACAGACTGTGTCCCATTTACAAGTCAAGGGCATAAAAAGGGTTTATTTGCCGCCTAGGGGGGGAGATCATAGAAGGAAACTCCTTAACAGGGAGGCCTTCTGGATCTTCCAGCTAGAATCTCGCCAGCCCCATGGACTAAATAAACGCCATGATCTCATCTTACAATATTGATATGAGACCACGGCGTTTTTTCTGTTATATGTATTTATTGACCTTATGATTATTGCTCTTTTTGAATTTTTACCTATTATTATGATTATTGTTCCAATGGCAATATCTATACCTCAGTTTTTTCCTTATGTTTGTTTTGCTTTGTGCTATAAAGGTTTTCTTGACTTTGTCATTTTGCATGGGAACACCCCCTCATGTCTCCTCCTCCCAGGTGATACTCATTAACCAGGGCTTAGTTTGGGATACATAAGGAGGTGCTCCCATTTCATATGCATGTTTGTCATGAGGAAGGACCCACATACCTTAGAGGTCTGAAACGCGTAGATTGTTTAATGTACACCTGTTTACGGATTTTACTTCGCTGGAAAAAAAAGCTATTATACTTCATCTGAAGCGAGCCGGATTTTTCTTTTCTGTTTTGGATTTTCACCGCACCCAGGTGCGGCATCCGTGCACCACAGGTGATTTAACCACTGCAGGTGAGAGCTGCCTTACAATTTTCTATAAGTTCTATTCAAAGCTCTTCAAAAGTGAGGAGTGCATACAAAATAGCTTCTTTCAGATAATCTTCAAATGTACACATGATCCTATGTTAACTATTCTCAATCACTTCTTATCCTGGATTCTTCTTCTTAAGAGGTCAATGAGGCTGCGCATGCAGAAATTCGTTGACAGTTTTAGGCTACTTTCACACTGACGTTTTGGCTTTCCGTTTGTGAGATCCGTTCAGGGCTCTCACAAGTGGTCCAAAACGGATCAGTTTTGCCCTAATGCATTCTGAATGGAAAAGGATCCGCTCAGAATGCATCAGTTTGCCTCCATTCCGTCTCCATTCCACTTTGGAGGCAGATACCAAAACGCTGCAAGCCAAATGGATCTGTTCTGACACACAATGTAAGTCAATAGGGACGGGACACAATCTGGCACAAAAGAAAACGGATCCGTCCATCATTGGCTTTCAGTGGTGTTCAAGATGGATCCGTCTTGGCTATGTTAAAGATAATACAAACTGAATGGCTGTAGACGGTTGTATTATCTGAACGGATCTGTCTGTGCAGATCCATGACGGATCCACACCAAACACGAGTGTGAAAGTAGCCTTAGATGGGTTTTACAACAGCGAAGCAGTGTCCCTTTCATCCATATCCTGCCAGATGACAGGCTTATGCCATAACATCCAAACAGACATTGAATGGAGAGGTGGATCTCCCCATTCCAGTCTATGGAACTTAAAGAAACCACCCAGAAAACATATTTTCCCCTTTCTGTTCCATCATTTCCTTAATGCAACCCTTGATCAACCACCTCACCTGGACAACAAAGTTTAGATACATGTCACCCTATTTCTAAATGCATAGTTATGCAAAGTTATTCAAACTTACTGCTGACACCTGTCTGGTACTGTACCTTAGAAAGTCAACTCTCAGTTCTAAAGCCAACCAAGTACTAGCCATCAAAATAAAGCTTCTGGAATATGCATTGTGTGAGTGTGGTGGCCTGATGGGTGTAGTAGTTGGTACTCTATAGCATCCTGGGTCGGCATGCAGTTACATAGTAACATAGAATGTGTCGGCAGATAAGAACCATTTTGCCCATCTAGTCTGCCCAATATACTGAATACTATGAATAGCCCCTGGCCATATCTTATATAAAGGATGGCCTTATGCCTATCCCATGCATGCTTAAACTCCTCCACTGTATTTGCAGCTATCACTTCTGTAGGAAGGCTATTCCATGCATCCACTACTCTCTCAGTAAAGTAATACTTCCTGATATTACTTTTAAACCTTTGCCCCTTTAATTTAAAACTATGTCCTCTTGTAGCAGTTTTTCTTCTTTTAAATATTCTCTCCTCTTTTACCTTGTTGATTCCCTTTATGTATTTAAAAGTTTCTATCATATCCCCTCTGTCTCGTCTTTCTTCCGAGCTATACATGTAAAGGTCCTTTAATCTTTCCTGGTAAGTTTTATCCTGCAATCCATGTACCAGTTTAGTAGCTCTTCTCTGAACTCTCTCCAAAGTATCAATATCCTTCTGGAGATATGGTCTCCAGTACTGAGCACAATACAAATGAGGTCTCACTAGTGCTCTGTAGAGCGCCATGAGCACCTCCCTCTTTTTCAAAAAACACTATTTTCAAGATCTGCAAGTGTTACATTCAAGTTTAATATATACAGCTTTCATATTCTGTTAGCAAAAAAATACTTTTTGGGCAATCTACAACATCTGTATTAGTCAGTGTGCAATTTAAGATATAAATAAACCCAGCATTATCTGGGGTTTGAAAAACACACTTTTTTTTCTCTCCAAAAAACAGTATTTTCCAGATCTGCAAGTGTTAAATTCAAGTTTAATATATACAGCTTTCATATTTTGTTAGCAAAAAAAGACTTTAAGGTAGAGGGATGCAATTTAAGGTAGGAAGAGGGATGCAATTTAAGGTAGAAATACACCCATCATTTTCTGAGGTTTTAAAAACACACTCTTTTGACAAAAAACACTATTATCAGGCCATGCAACATCAGCATGTGTGAAATTACAGGCTTATATACTGCTGTCAAATTCTGTTTTTAAACAAACACTCATTTGGGCACAACAAAATTTGTTGACAGCCTTTGATTCAGATGTCATTGTGAGATACACCCTTAATATATTAGGGTTACATTCAGAGATTTTAAATACTGCCATTTGGTGCACCAATATTGAATTTAGGCCTACACTGGTTCAGGGTCTGTGAGATACTACCTCTACATACAGTGGTTTGAATTAGGCATTTGAAATACAGCCATTTGAAATACAGCCATTTTGTGCAAAGATATATTTACTGCAGGCCTACAGAGGTTAAGGCCCTCTGAGATACTACCTCTACATACAAGGGTTCGAATTAGGCATTGGAAATACAGCCATTTGAAATACAGCCATTTTGTGCAAACATAATATTTACTGCAGGCCTACACTGGTTCAGGGCCTGTGAGATACTACCTCTACATACAGGGGTTTGAATTAGGCATTTGAAATACAGCCATTTGAAATACAGCCATTTTGTGCAAAGATATATTTACTGCAGGCCTACAGAGGTTCAGGCCCTCTGAGATACTACATCTACATACAGGGGTTTGAATTAGGCATTTGAAATACAGCCATTTTGTGCAAAGATATATTTACTGCAGGCCTACAGAGGTTCAGGCCCTCTGAGATACTACATCTACATACAGGGGTTTGAATTAGGCATTTGAAATACAGCCATTTTGTGCAAAGATATATTTACTGCAGGCCTACACTGGTTCAGGGCCTGTGAGATACTACCTCTACATACAGGGGTTTGAATTAGGCATTTGAAATACAGCCATTTGAAATACAGCCATTTTTTCAAATATATATTTACTACAGGCCTACACTGGTTCAAGGCCTGTGAGATACTACCTCTACATACAGGGGTTTGAATTTGGCATTTGAAATACAGCCATTTGAAATACAGCCATTTTGTGCAAAGATATATTTACTGCAAGCCTACACTGGTTCAGGGCCTGTGAGATACTACCTCTACATACAGGGATTTGAATTAGGCATTTGAAATACAGCCATTTTGTGCAAAGATATATTTACTGCAGGCCTACACTGGTTCAGGCCCTCTGAGATACCAACTCTACATACAGGGGTTTGAACTAGGCATTAGAAATTCAGCCATTTGAAATACAGCCATTTTGTGCAAAGAAATCTTTAATTGAGGCCAAGTCTGGTTCAGGCCGTGTGAGATACACCCTTTACATACTGTCATTCTTTTTTACTATTAATTAAATACCCATTTAGGGCAAGATCCTAAATAAAATAAAAGATGAGGAGAGCGTCAAATAAGGGACGTGGCCCAGGTCATGTTGCTGCTAGTGGAGCTCCGCTAGTGGAGCTCGTGTTGCTACGTGGTCGATCTGTGCCAGCTACATGCACAAGTGAAACCCCTTCCTCAGGTGCGAGTAGGCGACCAAACCTGCAGAGGTATTTTATCAGGCCTAATGCTGCTCTACGAATAGTGATGCCTGAACAAGTACAGGCGATAGTAGATTGGGTTGCTGACAGTGGATCCAGTTGCTTCACATTGTCTCCCACCCAGTCTCCTGCTGAAAGACCACAGTTGGCACCTGCAGCCGATGTCCATCAGTCTTTCACCTCACCCCCTTGCAAATCAGCCAAGCAGTCTGAGCCCCAAGTCATGCAGCAGTCTCCTCTGCTTTTTAATGACTCTGTTAGCAGGGTTTCCCAGGGCCATCCACCTAGCCCTGCCCCAGAATTGGAAGAGATTGAGTGCACCGATGCCCAACCACTTATCTTTCAAGATGAGTACATGGGAGGACCATCGCAGCACGTCTCGGATGATGACGAAACACAGGCGCCAACTGCTGGTGCTTTCGAAAGTGTGCAGACCGACAAGGAATTCAGGGGTGAAGACTGGGTGGAAGATGATGTGGAGGACGGTGAGGTACTCAACCCCACATGGAATCAAAGTCATGCGAGTGACCGATGTAGTTCGGAGGAAGAGGCGGTGGTCGCACAGAGCCACAAGCACAGCAGAAGAGGGAGCAGGGTGCATAAACGGAGCGGCCGTCCTCTAGACAGTAAGCCTCCTACTGCCCACCGCAGCAAGGGACCGAGCACACCAAAGCCAGCTCCAAGGAGTTCCCTGGTGTGGCAGCTCTTCAGACAATGTGCTGACGACAAGACACAAGTGTTTTGCATGCTGTGCAACCACAGCCTGAAGCGAGGCATAAACTTTCTCAACGAGCTGCAGTGTAGTAGACACCTCAAAAACCAAGAAAGGTCTCTGGCTCCTCCTGCTTCCTCTTCTGCTGCAGTCGTGGCCTCTTCATCCACCTCTGGAGTGACAGTGCCACCTGCCACCTCGCAAACAGAGGATCTGCCAGCAACACCAACACCTGGGTCACCAAGCATCTCCACAATGTCCTACGTAAGCGTTCAGCTCTCCATATCCCAAACACTGGAGAGGAAGAGGAAGTACCCCCCTACCCACCCGCGATCCCTAGTCCTGAATGCCAGCATTTCTAAATTACTGGCATTTGTAATGCTGTCATTCCGTCTGGTGGAGACGGATAGTTTTAAAGGCCTTATTGCGGTGGCTGTCCCACAGTACGTCGTGCCCAGCCGCCACTACTTTTCAAGGCGAGCCATCCCTTCCATGCACAACCAAGTAGGGGACAAAATCAGGTGTGCACTGCGCAACACCATCAACGCCAAGGTGCACCTGACTACGGATACGTGGACCAGTAAGCAAGGTCAGGGCCGTCATATCTCACAGCACACTGGGTAAATGCAGTGGTGGATGGACCTGAGGCGGTTAGCAGTTGCGCATGTCCTTCCACCACCGATGATTGCAGGGCGCTTCAGTTTGCCTCCTGTTGCTTCCTCATCCTCTACCAGCTCCTCATCCGGTCAGCGTAACACCTTCACCACCAACTTCAGCACAGCCAGGGTTAAACGACAGCAGGCAGTTTTAAAACTTATTTGTTTGGAGGACAAACAACACACACCGTGCAGGAGCTGTGGACGGGACTTGAACAACAGACCAATGAATGGTTTGTGCCAGAGATTCCTTAAAAATTACCCCGACATGTCAGAGCTGCTGCATAAAGTGTGGGCCGTCTGTGCGCACTTTATGCATTCTCACCCTGCTGCTGCTCGCCTGTCAGCGCTACAGCGTAACTTCGGCCATCCTGCTCACCGCCTCATATGCGACATGCCTACAAGGTGGAACTCCACTTTGCACATGCTGGCCAGACTATGCGAGCAGCAGCAGGCGATAGTGAAGTTTCAGCTGCAGCACGCACCGGTGAGTCGCTCGGCAGAACAGCACCACTTCACCACCAATGACTGGGCCTCCATGCGAGACCTGTGTTCCTTGTTGCGTTGTTTTGAGTACTCCACCAACATGGCCAGTGCCGATAACGCCGTTCTCAGCGTTACTATCCCACTTTTTTGCCTCCTTGAAAAAACGCTTCGGGCGATGATGAAAGAGGACGTGGCACAGGAGGAGGAGGAGGAAGAGGGATCATTTTGTACGGTTTCCATCCAGTCATTCACAAATGGCTCCGAGGGTGGGTTCCTGCACCCAAAAACCCAAGGAACACAATTGTCCAGCCAGGGCACAGTTCTGGAGGATGATGAGGTGGAGGATGAGAAGGAGGAGATGGAGAAGGAGGAACCATGTTCACAGCAGGGTGGCACCCAGACCAGCTCATGGCCATCACTGGTGCGTGGATGGTGGGATACAGAGGACACAGACGATACACCTCCGACAGAGAACAGCTTTTCGTTGCCTCTGGGCAGCCTGGCACACATGAGCGATTACATGCTGCACTGTTTGGAGGACAAACCACACACCGTGCAGGAGCTGTGGACGGGACTTGAACAACAGACCAATGAATGGTTTGTGCCAGTCAGCCTGAAGCCCGGCCTGGTGGTATGCGATAATGGGCGAAATCTCGTAGCAGCTCTGGGACTAGCCGGTTTGACACACATCCCTTGACTGGCGTATTTGCTAAATTTGGTGGTGCAGAGATTCCTTAAATATTACCCCGACATGTCAGAGCTGCTGCATAAAGTGTGGGCCGTCTGTGCGCACTTTATGCATTCTCACCCTGCTGCTGCACGCCTGTCAGCGCTACAGCGTAACTTCGGCCATCCTGCTCACCGCCTCATATGCGACATGCCTACAAGGTGGAAATCCACTTTGCACATGCTGGCCAGACTATGCAAGCAGCAGCAGGCGATAGTAATGTTTCAGCTGCAGCACGCACCGGTGAGTCGCTCGGCAGAACAGCACCACTTCACCACCAATGACTGGGCCTCCATGCGAGACCTGTGTTCCTTGTTGCGTTGTTTTGAGTACTCCACCAACATGGCCAGTGCCGATAACGCCGTTCTCAGCGTTACTATCCCACTTTTTTGCCTCCTTGAAAAAACGCTTTGGGCGATGATGAAAGAGGACGTGGCACAGGAGGAGGAGGAGGAGGAAGAGGGATCATTTTGTACGGTTTCCATCCAGTCATTCACAAATGGCTCCGAGGGTGGGTTCCTGCACCCACAAACCCAAGGAACACAATTGTCCAGCCAGGGCACAGTTCTGGAGGATGATGAGGTGGAGGATGAGAAGGAGGAACCATGTTCACAGCAGGGTGGCACCCAGACCAGCTCATGGCCATCACTGGTGCGTGGATGGTGGGATACAGAGGACACAGACGATACACCTCCCACAGAGGACAGCTTTTTGTTGCCTCTGGGCAGCCTGGCACACATGAGCGATTACATGCTGCACTGTTTCCGCAACGACCGCCGATTTTCCCACATTCTAACTTGTGCTGATTACTGGGTGGCCACGCTGCTGGATCCCCATTACAAGGACAATGTACCATCCTAAATTCCCTCACTAAAGCGTAATCGTAAGATGCCCGAGTACAACCACACGCTGGTAGACGTGCTGCTGGTGGCATTCCCATCTGACAGCAGGGGCACAGTGGAAGCACAGGGCGAAGGCAGAGGACGAGGGGCACCGCCAGCACCTCAAAAGGCAGGGTTAGCATGGCCGCCATGTGGAAATGCTTTGTCAGCACGCCACAACAACCAGCATCACCAGCTGATATGGAACATCTTAGCAGGAGGCAGCATTTCACCAACATGGTAGAGCAGTATGTGTGCACACGCCTACACGTACTGAATGACGGGTCTGCCCTCTTCAACTTCTGGGTCTCCAAATTGGGCACATGGCCTGAGCTTGCCCTTTACGCCTTGGAGGTGCTGGCCTGCCCTGCAGCCAGTGTATTATCTGAACGTGTGTTTAGCACGGCATGGGGCGTCATAACAGACAAGCGCAGCTGCCTGTCTACAGCCAATGTGGACAAGCTCACGTTCATTAAAATCAACCAGGCATGGATCCCTCAGGACTTGTCAGTACCTTGTGCAGAATAGACATACCGGCACTAATCAGCCATCGTTATACTGCAGCGCCATTGCTCATGTTTGTATTTTGGATATTTCACACTCTTTTGAAGTGTACCTTCATTTTACAAAATTAAATAAAACCAAAAACCTGTGTTGGCTATCTCTTCCTCCTCCACCGTCGCTTCCACCTACTCCGCTACTTCCGCCGCCTCCTCAAACTCCTTCTCCATATAGAACTCCACCTCATAAATTGATTTCTTTTTTTTTGTACATGTTTTTTATTTTATATCACTACTTTGTTATTTACATTTTCTGGTATAACTCACCAATTTTTGGGTGTATAGTACAACTGCTATACCTAGTAGGCCGGTTAACAGAAAAAATATATTTGTTAGTTACATTTGCAGTTGAAATTCAACATTTTTTGGGTGTGAAGTACCACTGCTATACCTAGTAGACAGGTTAAACAAAAAAAAATTGGTCTCTTACATTTTATTGTGAAATTCACAAATTTTGGGGTGTGATGTACCACTGCTCTACCTAGTAGGCCGGTAAAAAAAAAATCATTAACATTTACGGGTGAAATTCACCAATTTTGGGTGTATAGTGCCACTGCTATACCTAGTATGATGGTTAAAAAAATAAATAAAAATTGTTATTAATATTTTCGGGTGAAATTCACCAATTTTTGGGTGTATAGTACCACTGCTATACCTAGTATGACATTAAAAAATAAAATAAAATTGTCATTAACATTTTCTGGTGAAATTAACCAATTTTTGGGTGTATAGTACCACTGCTATACCTATTAGGCCGGTTAAAAAAATAAAAATAAATTGTCATTAACATTTTCTGGTGAAATTAACCAATTTTTGGATGTATAGTACCACTGCAATACCTAGTAGACCGGTAAAAAAAAAAAAAAAATTGGCAGTTACATTTTATAATGAAATTCAGCAATTTTTTTGTGTGATGTACCACTGCTATACCTAGTTGGCAGCTTAATAAATTTCAATAATTTTTATTTTACATTTTCGGGTGACAATAAACAATTGTTTTCTGTCATAGACCCCTGCTCTACCAAGTAGACAGATTAATTAATTTCTGTAATTTTTCTGTTACATTCCTGGGTTGACATTATACAATTTTAGACGTGAATAAACCCCTGCTCTGCATAGGTGACAGGGAATAAAATTTCTGAAATGCTTCTTTTAATTGATGCGCGCCACCACCTTTGATTCAATGCTTAAACTTAAGCAAGTTGTACCACATTTAAGCTTCAATACTTTGTCCCACTTTTCAGCTATACTCTTTTGGCCAACATTTGCGCCTCAATAGCTTTTCCCACAATTGCACTTGACTCTTTTGGCCCACATTTGGGCTTCTGTAATTTGTCCCACATATGCGCCTCAATAACTTTTCCCACATTTCTTATTTATCCCAAATTTTTTAAATAAATGTATCTCCCTTAAATTTGGTCTCTTTTTCTCACGCTCCCTCTCCGGCCTGGAACCCTGATTCCCCGCCACCCGTAATCACCATGGTAGGCGCATAAAAGAGCATCGAAAGTTGATAAAGCAGATATCAAATTGGATCGTGAACATCACGGGGACAGCCCCTGCAAATTTTGGGTCTCCAAACTATATTTTTTTTAAACTAGGGTACACCCCAAAACATTGGGAAATACAAACCTTCAGTCGTGCTAAACACACATTCAGACAATACGCATGCCAGCACCTCCAAGGCGTAAAGGGCAAGCTCAGGCCATGTGCCCAATTTGGAGACCCAGAAGTTGCAGGGGCTTATCCCGTCAGTTAGTTTGTGTAGGCGTGTGCATACTTACTGCCCTACCATGTCGCACGTCCCCGTGATGTTCACGATCCAATCTGATATCTGCTCTATCAACTTTCGATGTTCTTTTATGCGCCTACCATGGTGATCACGGGTGGTGGGGAATCAGGGTTCCAGGACGGAGAGGTAACGTGAGCAAATGTGGTAAAACTTGTTTAAGTTTAAGCATTGAGTCAAAGTGGCGCGCATCAATTAAAGAAGCATTTCAGAAATTTTATTCCCTGTCACCTATGCAGAGCAGGGGTTTATTCACGTCTAAAATTGTATAATGTCAACTCAAGAATGTAACAGAAAAATTACAGAAATGTATTAACCGGTCTACTTGGTAGAGCAGATGTCTATGACAGAAAACAATTGTTTATTGTCTACCGAAAATGTAAAATAAAAATTATTGAAATGTATTAAGCTGTCAAATTGGTGAATTTGACCCTAAAATGTAACTGACAAATGTAATATTTTTTTTTTTTACCGGTCTAATAGGTATAGCAGTGGTACATCACAGCAAAAAAAATTCTGAATTTCACCAGAAAATGTAACTGACAAAAAATGTTTATTTTTTTTTTTACCGGTCTACTGAGTATAGCAGTCGTACTTCACAGCCAAAAATTTTTGAATTTCAACTGAAAATGTAACTGAAATTTTGTTTTTATTGTTTAACCTGTCTACTAGGAATAGCAGTGGTACTTCACACCCCAAAATTGTTGAATTTCGACTGAAAATATAAATTACTGTTTTTTTTAAGGCCTACTAGGTATAGCAGTGAGACTATACACCCAAGAATTGCTGAATTTCACCCGAAATTTTTTTAACGGGCCTACTAGGTATAGCAGTGG
Source organism: Bufo gargarizans (assembly GCF_014858855.1). NCBI lineage: Eukaryota > Metazoa > Chordata > Amphibia > Anura > Bufonidae > Bufo > Bufo gargarizans. The sequence goes on along the minus strand of NC_058082.1, from coordinate 511,538,389 downwards.
TACATCACACAAAAAAATTTAAAATTTCACCATAAAATGTAACAGACACATTTTTTTATTGTTTAATCTGTCTACTAGGTATAGCAGTGGTACTTCACACCCAAAAATTGGTGAATTTCAGCTGAAAATGTAAATGACAAAGTAGTGAAATGATATAAAATAAAATACGTACAAATAAAAATAGAAATTGATTTATGAGGTGGAGTTCCATATGGAGTAGGAATTTGAGGAGGTGGTGGAAGTAGCGGTGTAGGTGGAAGTGGCGGTGGAGGACGAGGTAGCCAACACAGGTTTTTGGTTTTAATTTTTTTTTTTTTAAATAGGGTACACTCTAAAAGATTGTGAAATATCCAAAATACAAAAATGAGCAATTGCGCTGCAGTATAACAATGGCTGGTTAGTGCCGGTATACATGTCTATTCTGCACAAGGTACGGACAAGTCCTGAGGGATCCATACCTGGTTCATTTTAATGAAAGTGAGCTTGTCCATATTGGCTGTGTACAGGCGGCTGTGCTTGTATGTGATGACGCCCCCTGCCGTGCTAAACACACGTTCACATAATACACTGGCTGCAGGGCAGCCCAGCACGTCCAAGGCATAGAGGGCAAGCTCAGGCCATGTGCCCAATTTGGAGACACAGAAGTTGAAGGGGGCAGACCCGTCATTCAGTACATGTAGCCATGTGCACACATACTGCTCTACCATGTTGGTGAAATGCTGCCTCCTGATAAGACGTTCCATATCAGCTGGTGGTGCTGGTTGTTGTGGCGTGCTGATAAAGCTTTTCCACATTTCGGCCATGCTAACCCTGCCTTCTGAGGTGCTGGCGGTGCCCCAGCTGCGTTGGCCACCTCTTCCTCGTCCTCTGCCTTCGCCTTGTGCTTCCACTGTGCCCCCGCTGTCAGGTGGTAATGCCCCCAGTAGCTCGTCTGGGGATCCAGCAGCATGGCCACCCAGTAATCAGCACAAGTTAGAATGTGGGAAACTCGGCGGTCGTTGTGGAGACACTGCAGCATGTAATCACTCATGTGTGCCAGGCTGCCCAGAGGCAACGAAAATCTGTCCTCTGTGAGAGGTGTATCGTCTGTGTCCTCTGTATCCCCCCCAGCCATGCACCAGTGATGGCTATGAGCTGGTCGGGGTGCCACCCTGCTGTGAACATGGTTTCACCTCCTCCATCTCCTCCTCCTCATCCTCCACCTCGTCATCCTCTAGAACTGTGCCCTGGCTGGACAATTGTGTACCTTGGGTTTGTGGGTGCAGGAACCCACCCTCGGAGCCACTTGGGAATAACTGGCCGGAAACCTTACAAAATGATCCCACTTCTTCCTCCTCTTCCTGTGCCACATACTCTTCCATCATCGCCAGGAGCGTTTTTTCGAGGAGGCATAGAAGTGGGATAGTAACGCTGAGAACGGTGTTATCGGCACTGGCCATGTTGGTGAAGTACTCGAAACAGTGCAATAAGGAACACAGGTCTCGCATGGAGGCCCAGTCATTGGTGGTGAAGTGGTGCTGTTCCGCCCGTGCGTGCTGCAGCTGAAACTCCACTATCGCCTGCTGCTGCTCCCACAGTCTGGCCAGCATGTGCAAGGTGGAGTTCCACCTTGTGGGCACGAGGCGGTGAGCGGTAATTTTTAAGGAATCTCTACACCACCAAATTCAGCACATGCGCCAGGCAAGGGATGTGCGTCAAACCGGCTAGTCCCAGAGCTGCTACGAGATTTCGCCCATTATCGCACACCACCAGGCCGGACTTGAGGCTGACTGGCACAAACCATTTATCGGTCTGTTGTTCAAGGCCCGTCCACAGCTCCTGCGCGGTGTGGGGTTTGTCCTCCAAACAGATACGTTTTAAAACTGCCTGCTGTCATTTACCCCTGGCTGTGCTGAAGTTGGTGGTGAAGGTGCTACGCTGACCGAATGAGGAGCTGGTAGAGGATGAGGAAGCAGAGTAGGAGGAGGAAGCAACAGGAGGCAATCTGAAGCGCCCTGCAATCCTCGGTGGTGGAAGAACATGCGCCAAACTGCTATCCGCCTCAGGCCCAGCCGCCAGTGCATTTACCCAGTGTGCTGTAATGGAGATATAATGGCCCTAACTGTGCTTACTGGTCCAAGTATCCGTAGTCAGGTGCACTTTGCCACAGATGGCGTTGCGCAGTGCACACCTGATTTTGTCCCCTACTTGGTTGTGCAGGGAACGGATGGCTCGTCTAGAAAAGTAGTGGCGGCTGGGCACGACGTACTGTGGGACAGTCACCGCCATAAGGCCTTTAAAACTATCCGTCTCCACAAGACGAAATGACAGCATTTCAAAGGCCAGTAATTTTGAAATGCTGGCATTCAGGGCTAGTGATCGCGGGTGGGTAGGGTGTACTTCCTCTTCCTCTCCAGTGTTTGGGATATGGAGAGCTGAACGCTTCCGTGGGACACTGTGGAGATGCTTGGTGACCCAGGTGTTGGTGTTGCTGGCAGATCCTCTGTTTGCGGGGTGGCAGGTGGCACTGTCACTCCAGAGGTGGATGAAGAGGCTGAGACTGCAGCAGAAGAGGAAGACCTTTCTTGGTTTTTGAGGTGTCTACTCCACTGAAGCTCATGCTTTGCACTTAAATGCCTGGTCATGCAGGTTGTGCTCAGGTTGAGAACGTTTATGCCTCGCTTCAGGCTCTGATTGCACAGCGTGGAAACCACTTGTGTCTTGTCGTCAGCACATTGTCTGAAGAACTGCCACGCCAGGGAACTCCTTGGAGCTGGCTTTAGTGTGCTCGGTCCCTTGCTGCGGTGGGCTGTAGGAGGCGTACTGTCTAGAGGACGGCCGCTCCACTTTTGCACCCTTTTCCCTCTTCTGCTGTGCTGGTGGCTCTGTGCGACCACTGCCTCTTCCTCCGAACTACATCGGTCACTCGCATGACCTTGATTCCATGTGCGGTCGAGGACCTCATCGTCCTCCACATCATCTTTCACCCAGTCTTCACCCCTGCCTTTGGTCTGCACACTTTCGAAAGCCCCAGCAGTTGGCACCTGTGTTTCGTCATCATCTGAGACGTGCTGCGATGGTCCTCCCATGTACTCATCTTGAAAGATAAGTGGTTGGGAATCGGTGCACTCAATCTCTTCCACATCTGGGGCAGGGCTAGGTGGATGTCCCTGGGAAACCCTGCTAACAGAATCATCAAAAAGCAGAAGAGACTGCTGCATGACTTGGGGCTCAGACTGCTTGGTTGATTTGCAAGGGGGTGAGGTGAAAGACCGATGGACATTGGATGCAGGTGCCAACTGTGGTCATTCAGCAGGAGACTGGGTGGGAGACAATGTGAAGGAACTGGATCCACTGTCAGCAACCCAATCTACTATCGCCTGTACTTGTTCAGGCCTCACCATTTGAAGAGCCACATTGGGCCAGACCAAATACCGCTGCAGGTTCTATCGCCTACTCGCACCTGGGGAAGGGGTTTCACTTGTGCTTGTAGCTGGCACAGATCGTCCATGTCCTTTCCCTGCAACAAGAGCTCCACCAGCAGCACCACGACCTGGGCCACGTCCCTTATTTGACTCTCTCCTCATATTTTGCAAATTTAGGATCTTGCCCTAAATAGGTGTTTATTTAATAGTAGAATAGAATGACAGTATGTAAAGGGTATATCTCACACGGCCTGACCCACCAAGATTTATTTTCCAAAAATGGCTGTATTTTAAATGGCTGAATAAAACCCCTGTATGTAAAGGGTGTATCTCACATGGCCTGACCTACTGTAGGCCTCAATTAAAGATTTTTTTGCCCAAATTGGCTGTATTTTAAATGCCTGAATCAAACCCCTGTATGTAAAGGGTGTTTCTCACACAGCCTGACCCACAGTAGGCCTCAATTAAGTATTTATTTGCCCAAAATGGCTGTATTTCAAAAGCCTGAATCAAACCCCTGTATTTAACTGGTGTATCTCACACGGCCTGACCCACAGTAGGCCTTAATTAAAGATTTATTTGCCTAAAATGGCTGTATTTCAATACTCTGAATCTAATCCAAATGTATTAAGCGTGTATCTCACAATGACATATGCAGCAAAGGCTGCCAAATAAACTTTTTTTTTCCAAAACGGGTGTTTGTTTAATAACTCAATATGGCAGCAGTATATAACCTAGGAATTTCAAACGTGCTTATGCTGCAAGGCCTGAAATATTGTGTATTTTGCCCCAAAAAGGGTGTTTTATTAATGAAAGAATATAAGCCCTGTATATACAGTGTGTATCTCACATGGCCTAACCCACAGTAGGCCTGAATTAAAGATTGGTGCACCAAATGACGGTATTTCAAATCTCTGAATCTAACCCAATTGTATTAAGGGTATATCTCACAATGACAGCTGCCAACTAATTTTTTTTTTTGCCCAAACGAGTGTTTGTTTAACAACTGAATTTGACAGCGGTATATTAGCCTGTAATTTCACACGTGCTGATGCTGCAAGGCCTGTAAATAGTGTTTTTTGGCAAAAAAATAATGTTTTTAAAAACCCAGAAAATTATGGGTATACTTCTAGCAAAAATTGCACACTGACTAATCCATATGTTGTATATTGCCAAAAAAGTGTTTTCTTGCTAACAGAATATGAAAGCTGTATATATTAAACTTGAATTTAACACTTGCAGATCAGGAAAATAGTGTTTTTGGGCAAAAATGTGTGTTTTTAAAACCCCAGAAAATTATGGCTGTATTTCTAGCTTAAATTGCACACTGACTAATCCAGATGTTTTATATTGCAAAAAAAATTGGATTTTCAATGTCCCAAAAGCTCAGATGCAGTGCTGGTGCACTGAGCTTGCATAAAATGGCCGCCGCCGCCGCCCACCTAACTGACTTATTAAAGTAAAAAAAAAAATTCGGTCAATGGGCTCAGGGCAGGAAAAAAAAATTGTGCCTTGCACCCACAAAACACAATGTTGTAGATCGCTGAGTTAAATTCAGATTTTGAGCAAAGACTCTCTCTTATACTCTCCCTGAAATCACCAGCAGCATCCTCTCCCTACACTAAGCACAGCAGAGTGACGTGCAGAGCTACGTGACTCCAGCTTATATAGAGGCTGGGTCACATGCTACACTTGCCAATCACAGCCATGCCATTAGTAGGCATGGCTGTGATGGCTTCTAAGGTCAGACAGTTAGCCGCTTGTTGATTGGCTGCTCTGCAGCCTTTCAAAAAGCGCCAAGAAAGTGCCGAACACCGAACCCGAACCCAAACTTTTATTGAAATGTTCGGGTTCGGGTCCGGGATCCAAAAATCCTAAAGTTCGGTACGAACCCGAACTTTACAGTTCGGGTTCGCTCAACCCTACTCTCTAGGAATACTCCTGCAAACTGGCCTTTCTGTTTTAGGTTATGGTGGGCAGCTGGTATCTTGGAATCTCTTCGCTAAATGCAGAGGAGGCTAGAGCCTGATAAATGACCATTACCTTCCTTTTCAAAAATTCTCACTCTCGCTCTGGGTTACCTGGATCTTCTGTAAATTTTCCCTTTTATGGACTGGTACATAGAACTAACTCTGGAGTTTAGATAACTCTTTGAGAGAAAATGGAAAGTTTTTTAGAACCTCACCCTCCCTATGCAACTTTGTGGGAACGCAGACACAAGCACATTTTCATGAAACAGAATGACAGTGTCTAGCAGTGTGTTCAGGACACTGCATATATTGAGTATATTTTTTTGCCCCATTGTTGGAACTCCCATTCATTAAGTTGAAAAAGTAACAGATATTCTACAGTGAATACTGTAGTAGTGATCATTTTCTTTTAGTCTTGAAGAAACAAGTCACTGGTGGAAGGGATCTTGCTCAGTCAACAAAACAACACGTCTTTTTTCAAATCCATGGCACACTGTGTACAAGGATGCAAAGAAAGATTTCTTATATTTTTCCCCTGGAGAACAGAAAGAGGAAGAAACATCCAGTCTTGTATTATTGTCTTCACAATTCATTCCAGCTTCAACACAAAATCAGAATATTAAAACCAGATTTCAAAATATTCAACAATTCTGCAACATAACAAAAGCGTTGTACATTTTATTGATAAAAAAAAGCTACTAAATTTAAGGCAGACTCAAAGGGTATTTACTACTAAACATGCGTTAACATTAACCAAAGGATAAAATTACGCAAAGAAAATACAGTAGGCAGCTGGGCAACATAACTGAAATTCACATCTTAGCAATGAGTTCAAATTAGATTTATCATTATGGACTGAGCAATGCTCTGAATATCAAACACATGTACTTTATTTTATATGGTAGAACAACATAAGTTACTCAGCACAATGTTGCAATGGAATAGTGCAAAATATCTTTATGGCAACAGGAACAGCTTGTTCCAATAATTATTGTACTGTCTCAGTGCATATAATTTTGTGTTGTGACTGGGAAAATGCATGGTGTAAAAACATATGGATAATAAACTAAATTAAGGCATCGTTATCTGAATGATATTGGTTTGTCTAGCCATTGCTAAAAAAAATCTGTAAGATATGCCATACCCTTTGATTCATAGTGTCCCAATTCTAGGTAGGACCCTGCAGATGATGAAAACAATGTAATAGAGTTGAGTGAACCCGTACTGTAAAGTTCGGGTTTGTACCGAACTTTAGGTTTTTCGGCACCCGGACTCGAACCCGAACATTTACGTAAAAGTTCGGGTTCGAGTTCGGTGATTGGCGATTTCTATGGCGCTTTTTGAAAGGCTGCAAAGCAGCCAATCAACAAGCGTCATACTACTTTGCCCAAAAGGCCATCACAGCCATGCCAACTATTGGCATGGCTGTGATTGGCCAACTGCAGCATGTGACCCAGCCTCTATTTAAGCTGGGGTCACGTAGCGCCGCCCGTCACTCTGCTCGGATTAGTGTAGGGATAGGCTGCAGCTGCTGTGAGGGAGAGATCAGGGAGGAATCTTATGAAGAACTGCTTCTTTACTCAGCAATCTACAGCAAATGTGTTTTGTGGGTGCAGTGCACAATTGTTTTAAGCCTGCCCTGAGCCAACTACTACTGAAAACGAACTATTCTTCCTCCAGTTAGTCAATACATAAATCGGCAGCCATTTTATGCAACGATAGTGCACCAGCACAGGATATCTGCAGGTCTGCAAGTCCAGAAATACTGCTTTGAGACACTGGGGTTAAAAAAAAACCTCTGTTTCATATAGTGCACATCTAGGATTATCGCTACATAAGTGACTGCTCAATTTAGGCTTGAAATACGGCATTCTCATACTGGGGCATACTGGGTGTAAAAAAAAAAACCTCTGTTTTATATAGTGCACATCTGTGATTCTAGGTGCATAAGTGAGTGTTACATTTAGGCCAGAAATACGGCTTTGGCATACTGGGGTGAAAAAAAACTCTGTTTCATATAGTGCACATCTAGGATCATCGCTGCATAAGTGACTGTTCAATTTATGCCAGAAATATGGCTTTCTCATACTGGGGCATACTGGGGTGAAAAAAAATAAACTCTGTTTCATATAGTGCACATCTGTAATTATAGGTGCATAAGTGACTGTTCAATTTATGCCAGAAATACGGCTTTCTCATACTGGGGCATACTGGGGTGAAAAAAAATAAACTCTGTTTCATATAGTACACATCTATGATTATAGGTGCATAAGCGAGTGTTACAGTTAGGCCAGAAATACGGCTTTGGCATACTGGGGCAGACTGGGGTGAAAAAAAACTTCTGTTTGATATAGTGCACATCTGTGATTATAGGTGCATAAGTGACTGTTCAATTTAGGCCAGAAATACGGCTTTCTCATACTGAGGCATACTGGGTGTAAAAAAAAAACTCTGTTTCATATAGTGCACATCTAGGATTATCGCTGCATAAGTGACTGTTCAATTTGGGCTAGAAATACTGCATTCTCATACTGGAGCATACTGGGGTGAAAAAAAAAAACTCTGTTTCATATAGTGCACATCTGTGATTATAGGTGCATAAGTGAGTGTTACATTTAGGCCAGAAATACAGCTTTGGCATACTGGGTGAAAATAACCCTCTGTTTCATATAGTGCACATCTAGGATTATCGCTGCATAAGTGACAGTTCAATTTAGGCCAGAAATACGGCATTCTCATACTGGGGCATACCGGGGTGGAAAAAACACTGTGTTTTATATACTGCACATCTGTGATTATAGGTGCGTAAGTTACTGTGAAATTTAGACCACAAATATGGCTTTTGCTTACTGGGGTTAAAAAAAAACTCTGACATACCGCAATAAAAAAAATATGTATCTTAATCAGGGGACATTTTTATGCGTCTTAAAAGGAAATTCTCTGAAATGTGCTCTGTTGGAGCCTAATTTTTTTTTTATTTTAGGCCACGGGAGTACGAGCCTTAAAAATTAGGCACCTGACATAAAAGAAATTGTGATTATGTGTCTCAAGGTACATTATGTGGTCAATGGATAACATTTTACTGTAGGTCACTGGACTGCAGGCTCCAAACATTAGGCATTCACCGGATAGAAAATATAAAGTGATTATGTGGCCGGAGGTATATTACACGGTCAATGGATATCAATTTTACTGCAGGCCAGTACAAATACAGGTCAAATACATATGTTTAAAAGAACTAAAAATTTTTAAATTAGATTAAAAACATGGCTAACGAAATCCACCCTAATGATAATAGTTGAAATTTGATAACACGTGGCCGTTACTGGTGTTGAATTCCTCCAAGGCCCCAACAATTATTCATTCACTGTACAAAAAAGAACAAGTAAGTATGTGGCTGAAGGTAGATTACATGGTCATTGGCTGTCAATTATACAGCAGGCCAGTGGACTACAGGCCCCAAAAAGTAAGCATTTACCGTACAGAAAAGAACAAGTAATTATGTGGATGGAGGTAGATTACATGGTCATTGGATATCAATTTTACAGCAGGCCAGTGGACTAGAGGCCCCAAAAATTATGCATTTAGTGGACAGAAAAGAACAAGTAAGTATGTGGTTGGAGGCAAATTACATGGTCATTGAATATCAATTTTACAGCAGGCCAGTGGACTACAGGCCCCAAAAATTATGCATTCACCGTACAGGAAAGAACAAGTAAGTATTTGGCTGGAGGTAGATTACATGGTCATTGAATATCAATTTTACAGCAGGTCAGTGGACTACAGGCCCCAAAAATTCTGCATTCAGCAAACAGAAAAGAACAAGTATGTGGCTAGAGGTAGATTACACGGTCATTGGATATCAATTTTACTTCAGGCCAGTGTATTTACAGGCCCCACAAATTATGCATTCATCGTATAGAAATGATCAAGTGATTATGTGGCTGGAGGTATTTTAGACGGTCAATGGATATCAATTTTACTGAAGGTCACTGCAATTACAGGTCAAATACATATGTTTAAAAAAACTAAAAATATTTAATTGGATTAAAAACATGGCTAGCAAAATCCCTCCTCTTGAAAAAAAACTAATGATAATAGTTGAAACACTTGGTTGTCACAGGTGTTGCATTCCTCTGAGACCCAAAACATTAGGCATTCAACGGACAGAAAAGACCTTTCATGCCTCATTATTTACATAAAACAGGGACCATTGTTTGTTCTTGGTGTTGTAGGATATGTGTGGGCTGGCATGAGGAAATTCAATTAATTGTGGTCGTCATAGCTGTTGAATTCCTCCGAGATCCATGTCTCATTATTTTTTTAGAAATGTGAGGTAGTCCACACTGTCATGAGCTAGGCGAGTGCGCTTATCGGTCACAATCCCCCTGCTGCGCTGACAGTCCTTTCGGACAGGACACTGGGCGAGGGGCAAGTCAAGAGTTTCATGGTAAATTGTGCCAGCTCTAGCCACAGGTCAAGCCTGTATACCCAGTAGTCCAGAGGTTCCTCTCTTCTCAGAGCATCCACATTGGCTGTTAACCCGATGTAGTCAGACACCTGACGGTCTATGCATTCCCTGAGGTTGGATACGGAGAGCGGCTGTTGATGGGTTGGCTGCAAGAATGATCTCATATCTGAAGTGACCAACACATCTTCAAACCGCCCTCTTCTTGCATGCGCTGTTGGATTGTTACCCGCAACTGTTTCTCTGTGAGTGGAAACTCCTCTGCCAGCGCCAGCAAAAGCAGAATGCAGCATTTCTTGAAGCAAGGCCTGGAAGTGCTGCATTCTGACAGCCCTGTGTGATGCTGCTAGCATGTCCGCCATTTTGTCTTTGTACCGGGGGTCTAAGTACGTTGCCACCCAGTACTGGTCCTTGTCCTTTATGCTTTTTATACAGGGGTCCCTATTCAAACACTCGAGCATGAAAGCCCCCATTTGCACTAAACTCGGAGCAATGGAGTGGCCTGGATCCTGCTCATCGTCCAGGATAATGTCGTCCTCGGTCTCCTTCCCCCAGTCATGGACAACATCAGGGATCCCTGAAAAGTTTAAAGCATGCTCTTCTTGTTCCTCCTCCGCCCCGGCACCATCCTCCTCTGACTCCTCTTCAGAATCCTGTTGACTTGTCTCAGATAGAGTAGTCCCCCCTGGGAATTCATCCAGCATTACGACTTCCTCATCTTCCTGTTCCTGCTCGCAATGCACGCTTCAGGAAGAAGGCGTAAGGTACGATGTCACTGATGGCGTCTTTCTGTGCCTAACCAGTTTGCTAATCTTATCAAATGGCCGCAGAAGTCTGCATGCGTCGCACATGAGCAGCCACTGGCGTGGAGAAAAAAAAACAAGCTCCCAGAACCTGTCCTGCCGCAGAGTTCGCACAGGTAGTCGTTAACTGTACGTATCTGCTGGAGCAGCCTATCAAGCATATACGAGGTGGAGTTCCAGCGCATTGGGCAGTCACAAATCAGACTTATGACGGGCAGGTGGTATCGCCGCTAAACGTCGGCAAGGTGAGCTATGGCTGTGTAAGATCTTCTAAAATGGGTAGAGATTTTCCTGGCCTGCCGCAAGACATCCTGGACCCCGGGGTATTTGGCAACGAATCGCCACACGACTAAGTTCAGGACTTGTTCCATGCATGGCACGTGTGTCATTTTGCCCTTGGCAGATTGGCACCGTTGTCGCACACCACTTTACCAACTGTCAAATTGAGCGGTGTTAGCCACTGATTGGCACGTCGAATTGGTTCTGGGGAGCTTGGGGGGCGCAGCGAAAGAGGCGGTAGCAGTGGAAAAGGAGTCAGCCGAAGAGAAGGCAGAGAATAGAGTAGGAGGAGTAGAAGAAGAGGCAGGCCTGAATGCAATCCGTGGCGGTAACACCAAATCTACAAGGGTGCCACAGGTTGCATGCTTGAAGGCCATCAGAAGGTTCACCCAGTGGGCAGTAAAAGTTATGTACCTTCCCTGCGAGTGTTTTCTAGACCACGTGTCTGTGGTCAGATGTTTTTTGGCACCGATACTGTGTGTGCCAGAGATAGATTCACTTTCCGCTGAACATGGCCATATAGCTCCGGGATGCCCTTCTGGGAGAAAAATTTCCTTCCGGGGATCTTCCATTGCAGTGTGCCAATGACCGCTAATTTTCTAAAGGCCTCTGAGTCCACCAGTTTATATGGCAGTAGTTGGCTGGCTAGCCAGCAGTCAGCCATTGGGCAAGAGGGTTATCCGGCGTCATCATCTTTTTATGCACGAACATTTGGGCCACGGAAGCATGCCTTTTGCCAGGTGAATGCGACAATGGCACGGTGGAAGGTGGAGTGGATGACAAAAAGGAGGAGAGAGGAGAAGAGGCAGGACGTGGAGCGCCAGAAGTGTGGCTTTCTGGGTTCTGAAGGTGTTGCTCCCACTGGGATTGGTGATGGGAGGCCATGTACCTTCTTAAGGCAGTCATCCCTAGGTGAGTGTTGGGCTTACTGCGACTTATGCATTGACAGCACAGGCTGCAGATGGCAACACTATTGTCAGCAGCAGACACGTTAAAAAAGCCCACACTGCAGAGCCATGTGCCGGCTTCCTGTGAGCGCAAGATGTGACTGTACATGGTGGATTGCTCGTTACAGATACATTAGCAGTCTGCATCTTTCCTCCAGTGCACTGTAAGTTCTGCCTGCTTCTCCTCCCTATCTGTTGCTCCATCTCTCACTCTAACCCCCCCTTCTCTTCTTCTCTCTTCCATCGACACGTCATCAATGTCTTCATCACCACCACTGACATTAGAGATCTTGGAGTAGGCAGCAACAGCGGGGACCACCCTCTTTGGACTGATCTGGGTACTGTCGTCAGACTGCTGGGTGGCGATCGTTGAAACCTCCTCTTCCTAATTTGATGCCAAGAATGGCTGCGCATCTGCAAGGTCTTGGAATGAATGGAAAAATAATGCCTCTGACTCGAGCAGAGGGGATATGGTGGTGGTTGCGGTGTCTTTGGGGGTGCACACAGCAGAGAGTGAAGAGGGTGCAGATAGAGAGGAGGGTGCAGAAGCGGAAGGCTGAGTGGGCCACTCAACAAACTCTGGTGCGTCCTTTGACATATTCACATGCACCTTCTGCAACTTCCCACTTAGGCTCAGGCCTGGTGCACCTGCCCGACCCCTACCACCCAAGCGGAATGACCTGCCTCTTCCTTTGCAGTCGTTTTCAATATGACCCTGTGACAAAAGTCCCTATAAAAGAGTAGAGTGCGAAAAGCAATTTTTTATCTCGAATATCGCAACTTCAAGAATTTGCGAATATTTAGTATATAGTGCTATATATTAATTTTTTTGAATAGTCGTCATTTTTTCCATCTGAACACAGGATTTCTCCCTGCTTCTTGCTTCTAGGCTAATGAGTCGTTGGCCGACAAGCAACTTAAGCAGGGAGGGATCATGACTTCAGCTGGAAAATAATGACGAATATAAAAAAAAACTAATATATAGCAGTATATTCAATATAGTCATATTCTAAAAAAATTTCCATCTGCAGTGAACAGTATTCAGGGTTCACTTCAGATGGAAAAACATTCAGAATATTCTAAATACAAATATATACCGTAGCACTATATTCTATAGTCCTATATATTAGTTTTGACCCATGCCTATATTGATCGCGTAATATTCGCATATTACGCAATCATTACCTTGCCGATTTTTAAATTAAAAAAAATGAATGTTTTGTGGGGCAAAACCGCAAACAAATGCTGCACTACCCAAATGCACTATATGGAAAGTATATTATTGGTATTTCGCCGCCCTGCCTTAATCAGTTTTTTTGGAGGGCAACTGGTATATCACACCAGTTGAAATTATTTGTTTCAATAGCGTTTGTCACTCTGTGCAGCTGCGGTAACACAGCAGAACCGCAACCAAATGCTGCACTACCCAAATGCACTATATAGAAAGTTTATTATTGGTATATCACACCTCTCCTTCAATTACAAACCGGATTCCCAAAAAGTTGGGACACTATACAAATCGTGACTAAAAACTTAATGCAATGATGTGGAGGTGCCAACTTCTAATATTTTATTCAGAATAGAACATAAATCACGGAACAAAAGTTTAAACTGAGAAAATGTACCATTTTAAGGGAAAAATATGTTGAATCAAAATTTCATGGTGTCAACAAATCCCCAAAAAGTTGGGACAAGGCCATTTTCACCACTGTGTGGCATCTCCCCTTCTTCTTACAACACTCAACAGACGTCTGGGGACCGAGGAAATAGAAATAGGAATGCTCTCCCATTCTTGTCTAATACAGGCCTCTAAATGTTCAATCGTCTTGGGCCTTCTTTTTTGCACCTTCCTCTTTATGATGTGCCAAATGTTCTCTATAGATGAAAGATCTGGACTGCAGACTGGCCATTTCAGTACCCGGATCCTTCTCCTACGCAGCCATGATGTTGTGATTGATGCAGAATGTGGTCTGGCATTATCTTGTTGAAAAATGCAGGGTCTTCCCTGAAAGAGATGACGTCTGGATGGGAGCATATGTTGTTCTAGAACCTGAATATATTTTTCTGCATTGATGGTGCCTTTCCAGACATGCAAGCTGCCCATGCCACACGCACTCATGCAACCCCATAACATCAGAGATGTAGGCTTCTGAACTGAGAGTTGATAACAACTTGGGTTGTCCTTGTCCTCTTTGGTCCGGATGACATGGCGTCCCAGATTTCCAAAAAGAACTTTGAATCGTGACTCGTCTGACCACAGAACAGTCTTCCACTTTGCCACACTCCATTTTAAATGATCCCTGGCCCAGTGAAAACGCCTGAGCTTGTGGATCTTGCTTAGAAATGGCTTCTTCTTTGCACTGTAGAGTTTCAGCTGGCAACGGCGGATGGCACGTGGATTGTGTTCACTGACAATGGTTTCTGGAAGTATTCCTGAGCCCATTCTGTGATTTCCTTTACAGTAGCATTCCTGTTTGTGGTGCAGAGTCGTTTAACCGCTACAGGACCACCGTATGAAGGATTGCGTCCTGCCGGCGGCCCTGCTCTTCTGGGTGGACGCATATACGCGTCCTCCCGCGATAGCCGAGATTTCCTGTGAACGCGCTCACGCAGGCGCGCGCGCTCACACGAACGGAAGGTAAGCGAGTGGATCTCCAGCCTGCCAGCGGCGATCGTTCGCTGGCAGGCTGGAGATGTGATTTTTTTAACCCCTAACAGGTATATTAGACGCTGTTTTGATAACAGCGTCTAATATACCTGCTACCTGGTCCTCTGGAGGTCCCTTTTGTTTGGATCGACCACCAGAGGACACAGGCAGCTCAGTAAAGTACCACAAAACACTACACTACACCCCCCAGTCACTTATTAACCCTTTATGAACCACTGATCACCCCATACAGAATCCCTGATCACCCCCCTGTCATTGATCACCCCGCCTGTCATTGATCACCCCCCTGTAAGGCTCCATTCAGACGTCCGTATAATTTTTACAGATCCACGGATACATGGATCGGATCCGCAAAACGCATACGGACGTCTGAATGGAGCCTTACAGGGGGGTGATCAATGACAAGGGGGTGATCACCCATATAGACTTCCCGATCACCCTCCTGTCATTGATCACCCCCCTGTCATTGATCACCCCCCCTGTAAGGCTCCATTCAGACGTCCGTATAATTTTTACAGATCCACGGATACATGGATCGGATCCGCAAAACGCATACGGACGTCTGAATGGAGCCTTACAGGGGGTGATCAATGACAAGGGGGTGATCACCCATATAGACTTCCCGATCACCCCCCTGTCATTGATCACCCCCCTGTAAGGCTCCATTCAGACGTCCGTATGATTTTTACGGATCCACGGATACATGGATCGGATCCGCAAAACACATACGGACGTCTGAATGGAGCTTTACAGGGGGGTGATCAATGACAAGGGGGTGATCACCCATATAGACTTCCTGATCACCCCCCTGTCATTGATCACCCCCCTGTCATTGATCACCCCCCTGTAAGGCTCCATTCAGACGTCCGTATGATTTTTACAGATCCACGGATACATGGATCGGATCCGCAAAACACATACGGACGTCTGAATGGAGCCTTACAGGGGGGTGATCAATGACAAGGGGGTGATCACCCATATAGACTTCCTGATCACCCCCCTGTCATTGATCACCCCCCTGTTAGGCTCCATTCAGACGTCCGTATGATTTTTACGGATCCACGGATACATGGATCGGATCCGCAAAACACATACGGACGTCTGAATGGAGCCTTACAGGGGAATGATCAATGACAAGGGGGTGATCACCCATATAGACTTCCTGATCACCCCCCTGTCATTGATCACCCCCCTGTCATTGATCACCCCCCTGTAAGGCTCCATTCAGACGTCTGTATGATTTTTACGGATCCACGGATACATGGATCGGATCCGCAAAACACATACGGACGTCTGAATGGAGCCTTACAGGGGGGTGATCAATGACAAGGGGGTGATCACGCATATAGACTTCCTGATCACTTCCCTGTCATTGATCACCCCCCTGTCATTGATCACCTCCCTGTAAGGCTCCATTCAGACGTCCGTATGATTTTTACGGATCCACGAATACATGGATCGGATCCGCAAAACACATACGGACGTCTGAATAGAGCCTTACAGGGGGTTGATCAATGACAGGGGGGTGATCACCTCATATACACTCCCTGATCCCCCCTGTCATTGATCACCCCCCTGTCATTGATCACCCCCTGTAAGGCTCCATTCAGACGTCCGTATGATTTTTACGGATCCACGGATACATGGATCGGATCCGCAAAACACATACGGACGTCTGAATGGAGCCTTACAGGGGAATGATCAATGACAAGGGGGTGATCACCCATATAGACTTCCTGATCACCCCCCTGTCATTGATCACCCCCCTGTCATTGATCACCCCCCTGTAAGGCTCCATTCAGACGTCTGTATGATTTTTACGGATCCACGGATACATGGATCGGATCCGCAAAACACATACGGACGTCTGAATGGAGCCTTACAGGGGGGTGATCAATGACAAGGGGGTGATCACGCATATAGACTTCCAGATCACTTCCCTGTCATTGATCACCCCCCTGTCATTGATCACCTCCCTGTAAGGCTCCATTCAGACGTCCGTATGATTTTTACGGATCCACGAATACATGGATCGGATCCGCAAAACACATACGGACGTCTGAATAGAGACTTACAGGGGGTTGATCAATGACAGGGGGGTGATCACCTCATATACACTCCCTGATCCCCCCCTGTCATTGATCACCCCCCTGTCATTGATCACCCCCTGTAAGGCTCCATTCAGACGTCCATATGCGTTTTGCGGATCCGATCCATGTATCCGTGGATCCGTAAAAATCATACGGACGTCTGAATGGAGCCTTACAGGGGGGTGATCAATGACAGGGGGGTGATCAGGAAGTCTATATGGGTGATCACCCCCTTGTCATTGATCACCCACCTGTAAGGCTCCATTCAGACGTCTGTATGTGTTTTGCGGATCCGATCCATGTATCCGTGGAACCGTAAAAATCATACGGACGTCTGAATGGAGCCTTACAGGGGGGTGATCAATGACATGGGGGTGATCAGGGAGTCTATATGGGTGATCACCCCCCCTGTCATTGATCACCCCCTGTAAGGTTCCATTCAGACATTTTTTTGGCCCAAGTTAGCGGAAATATATATATTTTTTTTGCTTGTTTTTTCTTACAAAGTCTCATATTCCACTAACTTGTGATCAGCAAAACGCATTCGGATGTCTGAATGGAGCCTTACAGGGGGGTGATCAATGACATGGGGGTGATCACCCATATAGACTTCCCGATCACCCTCCTGTCATTGATCACCCCCCTGTCATTGATCACCCCCCTGTAAGGCTCCATTCAGACGTCCGTATGATTTTTACAGATCCACGGATACATGGATCGGATCCGCAAAACGCATACGGACGTCTGAATGGAGCCTTACAGGGGGGTGATCAATGACAAGGTAGTGATCACCCATATAGACTTCCCGATCACCCCCCTGTCATTGATCACCCCCCTGTCATTGATCACCCCCCTGTAAGGCTCCATTCAGACGTCCGTATGATTTTTATGGATCCACGGACACATGGATCGGATCCGCAAAACACATACGGACGTCTGAATGGAGCTTTACAGGGGGGTGATCAATGACAAGGGGGTGATCACCCATATAGACTTCCTGATCACCCCCCTGTCATTGATCACCCCCCTGTAAGGCTTCATTCAGACGTCCGTATGATTTTTACGGATCCACGGATACATGGATCGGATCCGCAAAACACATACGGACGTCTGAATGGAGCCTTACAGGGGGGTGATCAATGACAAGGGGGTGATCACGCATATAGACTTCCTGATCACTTCCCTGTCATTGATCACCCCCCTGTCATTGATCACCTCCCTGTAAGGCTCCATTCAGACGTCCGTATGATTTTTACGGATCCACGAATACATGGATCGGATCCGCAAAACACATACGGACGTCTGAATAGAGCCTTACAGGGGGGTGATCAATGACAGGGGGGTGATCACCTCATATACACTCCCTGATCACCCCCTGTCATTGATCACCCCCCTGTCATTGATCACCCCCTGTAAGGCTCCATTCAGACGTCCATATGCGTTTTGCGGATCCGATCCATGTATCCGTGGATCCGTAAAAATCATACGGACGTCTGAATGGAGCCTTACAGGGGGGTGATCAATGACAGGGGGGTGATCAGGGAGTCTATATGGGTGATCACCCCCCCTGTCATTGATCACCCCCTGTAAGGTTCCATTCAGACATTTTTTTGGCCCAAGTTAGCGGAAATATATATATTTTTTTTGCTTGTTTTTTCTTACAAAGTCTCATATTCCACTAACTTGTGTCCAAAAAAAAAATCTTACATGAACTCACCATACCCCTCACGGAATCCAAATGCGTAAAATTTTTTAGACATTTATATTCCAGACTTCTTCTCGCGCACTAGGGCCCCTGAAATGCCAGGGCAGTATAAATACCCCACAGTATAACTACCACCCCAAGGAATTCCGTGAGGGGCATATTGAGTCCATGAAAGATTGAAATTGTTGTTCCAAGTTAGCGGAAAGTGAGACTTTGTGAGAAAAAAAAAAAAAAAAATTTCCGCTAACTTATGCAAAAAAAAAAAAAAATCTATGAACTCGCCATGCCCCTCATTGAATACCTTGGGGTGTCTTCTTTCCAAAGTGAGGTCACATGTGGGGTATTTATACTGCCCTGGCTTTTTAGGGGCCCTAAAGCGTGAGTAGAAGTCTGGGATCCAAATGTCTAAAAATGCCCTCCTAAAAGGAATTTGGGCCGCTTTGCGCATCTAGTCTGCAAAAAAGTGTCACACATGTGGTATGGCTGTACTCAGGAGAAGTTGGGGAATGTGTTTTGGGGTGTCATTTTACATATACCCATGCTGGGTGAGATAAATATCTTGGTCAAATGCCATCTTTGTATAAAAAAATGGGAAAAGTTGTCTTTTGCTGAGATGTTTCTCTCACCCAGAATGGTTATATGTAAAATGACACCCCAAAACACATTCCCCAACTTCTCCCGAGTACGGCGATACCAGATGTGTGACACTTTATTGCAGCCTAGGTGGGCAAAGGGGCACACATTCCAAAGTGCACCTTTCGGAGTTCACCGGTCATTTTTTACAGATTTTGATTGCAAACTTCTTCTCACACATCTGGGCCCCTAGAATGCCAGGGCAGTATAACTACCCCACAAGTGACCCCATTTTGGAAAGAAGACACCCCAAGGTATTTTGTGATGGGCATAGTGAGTTCATGGAAGTTTTTATTTTTTGTCACAAGTTAGTGGAATATGAGACTTTGTAAGAAAAAAAAAAAAAAAATCATCATTTTCCGCTAACTTGTGACAAAAAATAAAAAATTCTAGGAACTCGCCATGCCCCTCACAGAATACCTTGGGGTGTCTTCTTTCCAAAATGGGGTCACTTGTGGCGTAGTTATACTGCCCTGGCATTCTAGGGGCCCAAATGTGTGGTAAGTAGTTTGCAATCAAAATGTGTAACAAATGGCCGGTGAAATCCTAAAGGTGCTCTTTGGAATGTGTGCCCCTTTGCCCACCTAGGCTGTAGAAAAGTGTCACACATCTGGTATCGCCGTACTCAGGAGAAGTTGGGGAATGTGTTTTGGGGTGTTATTTTACATATACCCATGCTGGGTGAGAGAAATATCTTGGCAAAAGACAACTTTTCCCATTTTTCTATACAAAGTTGGCATTTGACCAATATATTTCTCTCACCCAATATGGGTATATGTAAAATGACACCCCAAAACACATTCCCCAACTTCTCCTGAGTACGGAGATACCAGATGTTTGACACTTTTTTGCAGCCTAGGTGGGCAAAGGGGCACACATTCCAAAGTGCACCTTTCGGATTTCACCGGTCATTTTTTACAGATTTTGATTGCAAACTTCTTCTCACACATCTGGGCCCCTAGAATGCCAGGGCAGTATAACTACCCCACAAGTGACCCCATTTTGGAAAGAAGACACCCCAAGGTATTTTGTGATGGGCATAGTGAGTTCATGGAAGTTTTTATTTTTTGTCACAAGTTAGCGGAAAATGATGATTTATTTTTTATTTTTTTAATGAAATATGAGACTTTGTAAGAAAAAAAAAATCATCATTTTCTGCTAACTTGTGACAAAAAAAAAAAGTTCCATGAACTCACTATGCCCATCAGTGAATACCTTAGGGTGTCTACTTTCCGAAATGGGGTCATTTGTGGGGTGTTTGTACTGTCTGGGCATTGTAGAACCTCAGGAAACATGACAGGTGCTCAGAAAGTCAGAGCTGCTTCAAAAAGCGGAAATTCACATTTTTGTACCATAGTTTGTAAATGATATAACTTTTACCCAAACCATTTTTTTACCCAAACATTTTTTTTTATCAAAGACATGTAGAACAATAAATTTAGCGAAAAATTAATATATGGATGTCGTTTTTTTGCAAAAAAATCGTTAAATTTTGATTAATAACTAGGGATGAGCGAACTCAAACTGTATAGTTCGGGTTCGTACCGAATTTTGGGGTGTCCGTGACACGGACCCGAACCTGGACATTTTCGTAAAAGTCCGGGTTCGGTGTTCGTCGCTTTCTTGGCGCTTTTGTGACGCTTTCTTGGCGCTTTTTGAAAGGCTGCAAAGCAGCCAATCAACAAGCGTCATACTACTTGCACCAAGAGGCCATCACAGCCATGCCTACTATTGGCATGGCTGTGATTGGCCAATGCACCATGTGACCCAGCCTCTATTTAAGCTGGAGTCACATAGCGCCGCCCGTCACTCTGCTCTGATTAGCGTAGGGAGAGGTTGCGGCTGCGACAGTAGGGCGAGATTAGGCAGATTAACTACTCCAAAGGACTTGATTATTGATCGATCTGCAGCTGTGGGTCATTGAGCTGCTGATACTCAATTTGCTCACTGTTTTTAGGCTGCCCAGACCGTTTGTCAGTCACTTTTTTCTGGGGTGATCGGCGGCCATTTTGTGTTTTGTGGTGCGCCAGCACAAGCTGCGACCAAGTGCATTTAACCCTCAATGGTGTGGTTGTTTTTTGGCTAAAGCCTACATCAGGGTGAAGCTGTCACACCAAGTGCATTTAACCAGCAATAGTCTGTTTATTTATTGGCCATATACTACATCAGGGGCAAGCTGCGCCTGTCACCAAGTGCATTTAACCCTCAATGGTGTGGTTGTTTTTTGGCTAAAGCCTACATCAGGGTGAAGCTGTCACACCAAGTGCATTTAACCAGCAATAGTCTGTTTATTTTTTGGCCATATACTACATCAGGGGCAAGCTGCGCCTGTCACCAAGTGCATTTAACCCTCAATGGTGTGGTTGTTTTTTGGCTAAAGCCTACATCAGGGTGAAGCTGTCACACCAAGTGCATTTAACCAGCAATAGTCTGTTTATTTTTTGGCCATATACTACATCAGGGGCAAGCTGCGCCTGTCACCAAGTGCATTTAACCCTCAATGGTGTGGTTGTTTTTTGGCTAAAGCCTACATCAGGGTGAAGCTGTCACACCTAAGTGCATTTAACCAGCAATAGTCTGTTTATTTTTTGGCCATATACTACATCAGGGGCAAGCTGCGCCTGTCACCAAGTGCATTTAACCCTCAATGGTGTGGTTGTTTTTTGGCTAAAGCCTACATCAGGGTGAAGCTGTCACACTAAGTGCATTTAACCAGCAATAGTCTGTTTATTTTTTGGCCATATACTACATCAGGGGCAAGCTGCTGCCTGTCACCAAGTGCATTTAACCCTCAATGGTGTGGTTGTTTTTTGGCTAAAGCCTACATCAGGGTGAAGCTGTCACACCAAGTGCATTTAACCAGCAATAGTCTGTTTATTTTTTGGCCATATACTACATCAGGGGCAAGCTGCGCCCGTCACCAAGTGCATTTAACCCTCAGTAGTGTAGTTGGTCAAGCTGTCACACCAAGTGCATTTAACCAGCAATAGTCTGTTCATTTTTTGGCCATATACTACATTAGGGGCAAGCTGCGCCTGTCACAAAGTGCATTTAACCCTCAGTAGTGTGGTTGGTCAAGCTGTCACACCAAGTGCATTTAACCAGCAATAGTGTGGTTATTTTTTGGCCATATCCCAGTCTAATTCTGTCAGTAAATCTATACCTGTCACCCAGCGCCTAAATACTAGGCCTCAAATTTATATCCCGCTAAATCTGTCGTTACTGCTGTACTGTTCTGGCTGGGCAAGTTATTTAGTGTCCGTCAAAGCACATTTTTTGTTCTGGGTTGAAATACAATTCCCAATTTAGCAATTTCCTAATTTAGTGGTTTCTGCTGTATCAGAGCTATTTGAAATCTATCCCTAAAAGGGTATATAATATTCAAGGTGCACATAGGGTCATTCAGAATAACTTCACACACACGCTACTGTGCATTTCCAAGTCTAATTCCGTCAGTAAATCTATACCTGTCACCCAGCGCCTAAATACTAGGCCTCAAATTTATATCCCGCTAAATCTGTCGTTACTGCTGTACTGTTCTGGCTGGGCAAGTTATTTAGTGTCCGTCAAAGCACATTTTTTGTTCTGGGTTGAAATACAATTCCCAATTTAGCAATTTCCTAATTTAGTGGTTTATGCTGTATCAGAGCTATTTTAAATCTATCCCTAAAAGGGTATATAATATTCAAGGTGCACATAGGGTCATTCAGAATAACTTCACACACACGCTACTGTGCATTTCCAAGTCTAATTCTGTCAGTAAATCTATACCTGTCACCCAGCGCCTAAATACTAGGCCTCAAATTTATATCCCGCTAAATCTGTCGTTACTGCTGTACTGTTCTGGATGGGCAAGTTATTTAGTGTCCGTCAAAGCACATTTTTTGTTCTGGGTTGAAATACAATTCTCAATTTAGCAATTTCCTAATTTAGTGGTTTCTGCTGTATCAGAGCTATTTGAAATCTATCCCTAAAAGGGTATATAATATTCAAGGTGCACATAGGGTAATTCAGAATAACTTCACACACACGCTACTGTGCATTTCCAAGTCTAATTCTGTCAGTAAATCTATACCTGTCACCCAGCGCCTAACTACTAGGCCTCAAATTTATATCCCGATAAATTTGTCGTTACTGCTGTACTGTTCTGGCTGGGCAAGTTATTTAGTGTCCGTCAAAGCACATTTTTTGTTCTGGGTTGAAATACAATTCCCAATTTAGCAATTTCCTAATTTAGTGGTTTCTGCTGTATCAGAGCTATTTGAAATCTATCCCTAAAAGGGTATATAATATTCAAGGTGCACATAGGGTCATTCTGAATATCTTCACACACACGCTACTGTGCATTTCCAAGTCTAATTCTGTCAGTTTATCTATACCTGTCACCCAGCGCCTAAATACTAGGCCTCAAATTTATATCCCGCTAAATCTGTCGTTAATGCTGTACTGTTGTTGCTGGGCAAGTTATTTAGTGTTCGTCAAAGCACAGTTTTTGTTCTGGGTTGAAATACAATTCCCAATTTAGCAATTTCCTAATTTAGTGGTTTCTGCTGTATCAGGCCTACTTTAAATACATCCCTAAAAGGGTATATCAAAATCAAGGTGCTGATAGGATTATTCTGAATAACTTCACACACACGCTACTGTGCATTTCCAAGTCTAATTCTGTCAGTAAATCTATACCTGTCACCCAGCGCCTAAATACTAGGCCTCAAATTTATATCCCGCTAAATCTGTCGTTACTGCTGTACTGTTGTGGCTGAGCAAGTTATTTAGTGTCCGTCAAAGCACATTTTTTGTTCTGGGTTGAAATACAATTCCCAATTTAGCAATTTCCTAATTTAGTGGTTTCTGCTATATCAGAGCTATTTGAAATCTATCCCTAAAAGGGTATATAATATTCAAGGTGCACATAGGGTCATTTTGAATAACGTCACACACACGCTACTGTGCATTTCCAAGTCTAATTCTGTCAGTAAACCCATACCTGTCACCCAGCGCCTAAATACTAGGCCTCAAATTTATATTCAGCTGAATTTGAATATAATACATTGGGCCAAATAATATTTTTGTTGTTGTGGTGAACGATAACAATGAGGAAAACATCTAGTAAGGGACGCGGACGTGGACATGGTCGTGGTGGTGTTAGTGGACCCTCTGGTGCTGGGAGAGGACGTTGCCGTTCTGCCACATCCACACGTCCTAGTGTACCAACTACCTCAGGTCCCAGTAGCCGCCAGAATTTACAGCGATATATGGTGGGGCCCAATGCCGTTCTAAGGATGGTAAGGCCTGAGCAGGTACAGTCATTAGTCAATTGGGTGGCCGACAGTGGATCCAGCACGTTCATATTATCTCCCACCCAGTCTTCTGCAGAAAGCGCACAGATGGCGCCTGAAAACCAACCCCATCAGTCTGTCACATCACCCCCATGCATACCAGGGAAACTGTCTCAGCCTCAAGTTATGCAGCAGTCTCTTATGCTGTTTGAAGACTCCGCTGGCAGGGTTTCCCAAGGGCATCCACCTAGCCCTTCCCCAGCGGTGAAAGACATAGAATGTACTGACGCACAACCACTTATGTTTCCTGATGATGAGGATATGGGAATACCACCTCAGCATGTCTCTGATGATGACGAAACACAGGTGCCAACTGCTGCGTCTTTCTGCAGTGTGCAGACTGAACAAGAGGTCAGGGATCAAGACTGGGTGGAAGACGATGCAGGGGACGATGAGGTCCTAGACCCCACATGGAATGAAGGTCGTGCCACTGACTTTCACAGTTCGGAGGAAGAGGCAGTGGTGAGACCGAGCCAACAGCGTAGCAAAAGAGGGAGCAGTGGGCAAAAGCAGAACACCCGCCGCCAAGAGACTCCGCCTGCTACTGACCGCCGCCATCTTGGACCGAGCACCCCAAAGGCAGCTTCAAGGAGTTCCCTGGCATGGCACTTCTTCAAACAATGTGCTGACAACAAGACCCGAGTGGTTTGCATGCTGTGCCATCAGAGCCTAAAGCGAGGCATTAACGTTCTGAACCTTAGCACAACCTGCATGACCAGGGACCTGCATGCAAAGCATGAACTGCAGTGGAGTAAACACCTTAAAAACAAGGAAGTCGCTCAGGCTCCCCGTGCTACCTCTTCTGCTGCTGCCGCCTCGGCCCCTTCTGCTGCTGCCGCCTCGGCCTCTTCTGCTGCTGCCGCCTCGGCCTCTTCCTCCGTCTCTGGAGGAACGTTGGCACCTGCCGCCCAGCAAACAGGGGATGTACCACCAACACCACCTCCGTCACCAAGCGTCTCAACCATGTCACACGGCAGCGTTCAGCTCTCCATCTCAGAAACATTTGAGAGAAAGCGTAAATTCCCACCTAGCCACCCTCGATCCCTGGCCCTGAATGCCAGCATTTCTAAACTACTGGCCTATGAAATGCTGTCATTTAGGCTGGTGGACACAGACAGCTTCAAACAGCTCATGTCGCTTGCTGTCCCACAGTATGTTATTCCCAGCCGCCACTACTTCTCCAAGAGAGCCGTGCCTTCCCTGCACAACCAAGTATCCGATAAAATCAAGTGTGCACTGCGCAACGCCATCTGTAGCAAGGTCCACTTAACCACAGATACGTGGACCAGTAAGCACGGCCATGGACGCTATATCTCCCTAACTGCACACTGGGTAAATGTAGTGGCAGCTGGGCCCCAGGCGGAGAGCTGTTTGGCGCACGTCCTTCCGCCGCCAAGGATTTCAGGGCAACATTCTTTGCCTCCTGTTGCCACCTCCTCCTTCTCGGCTTCCTCCTCCTCTTCTTCCACCTGCTCATCCAGTCAGCCACACACCTTCACCACCAACTTCAGCACAGCCTGGGGTAAACGTCAGCAGGCCATTCTGAAACTCATATGTTTGGGGGACAGGCCCCACACCGCACAGGAGTTGTGGCGGGGTATAGAACAACAGACCGACGAGTGGTTGCTGCCGGTGAGCCTCAAGCCCGGCCTGGTGGTGTGCGATAATGGGCGAAATCTCGTTGCAGCTCTGGGACTAGCCGGTTTGACGCACATCCCTTGCCTGGCGCATGTGCTGAATTTGGTGGTGCAGAAGTTCATTCACAACTACCCCGACATGTCAGAGCTGCTGCATAAAGTGCGGGCCGTCTGTTCGCGCTTCCGGCGTTCACATCCTGCCGCTGCTCGCCTGTCTGCGCTACAGCGTAACTTCGGCCTTCCCGCTCACCGCCTCATATGCGACGTGCCCACCAGGTGGAACTCCACCTTGCACATGCTGGACAGACTGTGCGAGCAGCAGCAGGCCATAGTGGAGTTTCAGCTGCAGCACGCACGGGTCAGTCGCACTGCGGAACAGCACCACTTCACCACCAATGACTGGGCCTCCATGCGAGACCTGTGTGCCCTGTTGCGCTGTTTCGAGTACTCCACCAACATGGCCAGTGGCGATGACGCCGTTATCAGCGTTACAATACCACTTCTATGTCTCCTTGAGAAAACACTTAGGGCGATGATGGAAGAGGAGGTGGCCCAGGAGGAGGAGGAGGAGGAGGAGGAGGAAGAGGGGTAATTTTTAGCACTTTCAGGCCAGTCTCTTCGAAGTGACTCAGTTGGAGTTTTTTTGCAACAGCAGAGGCCAGGTACAAATGTGGCCAGCCAGGGCCCACTACTGGAGGACGAGGATGAGGAGGAGGTAGAGGAGGATGAGGATGAAGCATGGTCACAGCGGGGTGGCACCCAACGCAGCTCAGGCCCATCACTGGTGCGTGGCTGGGGGGAAAGGCAGGACGATGACGATACGCCTCCCACAGAGGACAGCTTGTCCTTACCCCTGGGCAGCCTGGCACACATGAGCGACTACATGCTGCAGTGCCTGCGCAACGACAGCAGAGTTGCCCACATTTTAACGTGTGCGCACTACTGGGTTGCCACCCTGCTGGATCCACGCTACAAAGACAATGTGCCCACCTTACTTCCTGCACTGGAGCGTGATAGGAAGATGCGTGAGTACAAGCGCACGTTGGTAGACGCGCTACTTAGAGCATTCCCAAATGTCACAGGGGAACAAGTGGAAGCCCAAGGCCAAGGCAGAGGAGGAGCAAGAGGTCGCCAAGGCAGCTGTGTCACGGCCAGCTCCTCTGAGGGCAGGGTTAGGCCCCATGCATACGGCCGTGTTTCACAGCCGTGTGCGGGCCGTGGAACCGCGGCCTAGATCCCTCCTGAGAGCAGGAGCGCACGGCGTGTGCATGGGGCCTTAGCATGGCAGAGATGTGGAAAAGTTTTGTCAACACGCCACAGCTAACTGCACCACCACCTCATACGCAACGTGTTAGCAGGAGGCAACATTTCACTAACATGGTGGAATAGTACGTGTGCACACCCCTCCACGTACTGAATGATGGTTCGGCCCCATTCAACTTCTGGGTCTCTAAATTGTCCACGTGGCCAGAGCTAGCCTTTTATGCCTTGGAGATGCTGGCCTGCCCGGCGACCAGCGTTTTGTCTGAACGTGTATTCAGCACGGCAGGGGCGTCATTACAGACAAACGCAGCCGCCTGTCTACAGCCAATGTGACGTTCATAAAAATGAACCAGGCATGGATCCCACAGGACCTGTCCGTCCCTTGTCCAGATTAGACATTAACTACCTCCCCTTAACCATATATTATTGTACTCCAGGGCACTTCCTCATTCAATCCTATTTTTATTTTCATTTTACCATTATATTGCGAGGCTACCCAAAGTTGAATGAACCTCTCCTCTGTCTGGGTGCCGGGGCCTAAATATATGCCAATGGACTGTTCCAATGTTGGGTGACGTGAAGCCTGATTCTCTGCTATGACATGCAGACTAATTCTCTGCTGACATGAAGCCAGATCCTCTGTTACGGGACCTCTCTCCTCTGCCTGGGTGCTGGGCCTAAATATCTGACAATGGACTGTTGCATTGGTGGATGACGTGAAGCCTGATTTTCTGCTATGACATGCAGACTAATTCTCTGCTGACATGAAGCCAGATCCTCTGTTACGGGACCTCTCTCCTCTGCCTGGGTGCTGGGCCTAAGTTTATGAAAATGGACTGTTGCATTGGTGGCTGACGTGAAGCCTGATTCTCTGCTATGATATGAAGACTGATTCTCTGCTGACATGAAGCCAGATTGTCTTTTACAGGACCTCTCTCCTCTGCCTGGGTGCTGGGCCTAAATTCATGAAAATGGACTGTTGCAGTGGTGGGTGACGTGAAGCCTGATTCTCTGCTATGATATGAAGACTGATTCTCTGCTGACATGAAGCCAGATTGTCTGTTACGGGACCTCTCTCCTCTGCCTGGGTGCTGGGCCTAAATATCTGACAATGGACTGTTGCATTGGTGGCTGACGTGAAGCCTGATTCTCTGCTATGATATGAAGACTGATTCTCTGCTGACATTAAGCCAGATTGTCTGTTACGGGACCTCTCTCCTCTGCCTGGGTGCTGGGCCTAAATTTATAAAAATGGACTGTTGCAGTGGTGGGTGACGTGAAGCCTGATTCTCTGCTATGATATGAAGACTGATTCTCTGCTGACATGAAGCCAGATTGTCTGTTACGGGACCTCTCTCCTCTGCCTGGGTGCTGGGCCTAAATATCTGACAATGGACTGTTGCAGTGGTGGGTGACGTGAAGCCTGATTCTCTGCTATGACATTAAGACTGATTCTCTGCTGACATGAAGCCAGATTGTCTGTTACGGGACCTCTCTCCTCTGCCTGGGTGCTGGGCCTAAATATCTGACAATGGACTGTTGCATTGGTGGCTGACGTGAAGCCTGATTCTCTGCTATGACATGAAGACTGATTCTCTGCTGACATGAAGCCAGATTGTCTGTTACGGGACCTCTCTCCTCTGCCTGGGTGCTGGGCCTAAATATCTGACAATGGACTGTTGCATTGGTGGCTGACGTGAAGCCTGATTCTCTGCTATGACATGAAGACTGATTCTCTGCTGACATGAAGCCAGATCCTCTGTTACGGGACCTCTCTCCTCTGCCTGGGTGCTGGGCCTAAATTTATGAAAATGGACTGTTGCATTGGTGGCTGACGTGAAGCCTGATTCTCTGCTATGATATGAAGACTAATTCTCTGCTGACATGAAGCCAGATTGTCTGTTACGGGACCTCTCTCCTCTGCCTGGGTGCTGGGCCTAAATTTATGAAAATGGACTGTTGCAGTGGTGGTTGACGTGAAGCCTGATTCTCTGCTATGACATGAAGACTGATTCTCTGCTGACATGAAGCCAGATTCTCTGTTACGTCTCTCTCCTCTGCCTGGGTGCTGGGCCTAAATATCTGACAATGGACTGTTGCATTGGTGGCTGACGTGAAGCCTGATTCTCTGCTATGACATGAAGACTGATTCTCTGCTGACATGAAGCCAGATTCTCTGTTACGGGACCTCTCTCCTCTGTCTGGGTGCCGGGGCCTAAATATCTGAGAATGGACTGTTCCAGTGGTGGGTGACGTGAAGCCAGATTCTCTGCTATGGGACCTCTCTTCAATAGATTTTGGTTAATTTTTTTTTAATTCATTTCCCTATCCACATTTGTTTGCAGGGGATTTACCTATATGTTGCTGCCTTTTGCAGCCCTCTAGCCCTTTCCTGGGCTGTTTTACAGCCTTTTTAGTGCTGAAAAGTTCGGGTCCCCATTGACTTCAATGGGGTTCAGGTTCGGGACGATGTTCGGATCGGGTTCGGATCCCGAACCCGAACATTTTCGGGAAGTTCGGCCGAACTTCTCGAACCCGAACATCCAGGTGTCCGCTCAACTCTATTAATAACAAAAAAAGTTAAAATGTCAGCAGCAATGAAATACCACCAAATGAAAGCTCTATTAGTGAGACGAAAAGGAGGTAAAATTCATTAGGGTGGTAAGTTGCATGACCAAGCAATAAACGGTGAAAGTAGTGTAGTGCAGAAGTGTAAAAAGTGGCCTGGTCATTAAGGGGGTTTCAGCTAGCGGGGTTGAAGTGGTTAAGGGCCCGGAGATCACGGGCATCCAGTATGGTTTTACGGCCTTGACCCTTACGGATGAATCTTCGGATGATGTTATGCACAGTTGATGATGATAGATGCAAAGTCTTTGCAATTTTTCGCTGGGTAACACCTTTCTGATATTGCTCCACTATCTTTCTGCGCAACATTGTGGGAATTGATGATCCTCTACCCATCTTGGCTTCTCAGAGACACTGCCACTATGAGAAGCTCTTTTTATACCCAATCATGTTGCCAATTGACCTAATTAGTGTTAATTGGTCTTCCAGCTCTTCATTATGCTCAAATTTACTTTTTCCAGCCTCTTATTGCTACTTGTCCCAACTTTTTGGGGATTTGTTGACACCGTGAACATTTGAATCAACGTATTTTTCCTTTAAAATGATACATTTACTCGGATTAAACGTTTGATCTGTCATCTACGTCCTATTACAAATAAAATATTGACATTTGCCATCTCCACATCATTGCATTCAGTTTTTATTCACAATTTGTTTAGTGTCCCAACTTTTTTGGAATCCGGTTTGTACTTTTTCTGGTGGGCAATTGGTATATCACACCAGTTGAAATAATTTGTTCCAATAGCGTTTGTCACTCTGTGTAGCTGCGATAATGCAGCAGAACTGCAAACAAATGCTGCACTACCTAAATGCACTATATAGAAAGTATATTATTGGTATATATCACACCCCTGCCTCAATCAATTTTTTGGGGGGGCAACTGGTATATCACACCAGTTGAATTTATTTGTTCCAAGAGCATTTGCCCCTGTGTATAGCTGCAGCATGGCAGCAGAAACGCACACAACTGCTGCACAATATAAATGCACTATAATATACTTTTTATGTTAGAAAGTATGTTATAAGTATATCACACCCCTCAGTAAGTCACACCTATCGATAGCACACCTATATCAGTCCTTAAAAGGACTTTTGTGGCCCTATTAGCTAGTTTTTAGTGTCCCTAACAGTCTGTCCCTGCTCCACAAGGCAACCTCTCCCTACACTGGCAAAAGACTGAATGTAAAATGGCGGCTAGATAGGGTTTATTTATAAGGTAGGGGGTATGTCCATGTGCCGAAATGTCTCAATTGGCTGTCCTGTACCACCTGATGGATGTGTCATGGGTCAAAGTTATTCACAATGTAAAATAATATGGCGCCGGCGGGCATTACGATATGTTTGCCCGTTCTAGCGAACTGCGAAGGAGCAAAGTTCACCACGAAACAACCGCCGGGGGAACAGCAAGGCCATCTCTATATGGAGTCAGAGTAGGGACTTCTAAGCTGCGGACTCACACTGGGGGATTCCCTCACTGTACATCGATTCCGGTATCCTCCCCTCTTCAGAGCAGAGGGTGCCTTGGTTTATTGCTTGGTTTCTCCCATTGAGTTCCATTGTGCTCGGGTGCTCTGTAGAGCACCCGAGCATCGCAAAGTGTTCTACTCAAGCACCAGAGCACCTGAGCACTTTGGTGCTCGATCAACACTAGTTATAAAAGAAAATAATAGCATTCTTAAAACAGAATGCTAAATAAAATGTCTATTGAGGGGTTAAAAAAGGACCTACAGTGACGTCACTGCGCTCACCACGAGTTCGCTCAACCCTACAGGGGAATTTTGTGACCAATTTCTTGATGATGCAGATGGTCAGTAGCACTCCCTCTGCTATTTTCTCAGGCCCTTTGAGGAGGCCACTTTATTTGCCAGTTATAGGGGATGAATTATTTCATTCCACTATTTTATATCCTGGAGCACATGCTGATAAATCTGGCTGGCCAGGGGACAGAAGACATGGTGCCTACATCTTACGGCCACCTGAGCCCTGTGGGGGCTGAACTGGCACAGGAAGAGGAGGAGGAGAACATAAATGTTCAGGAATTCCATACAGACTTTGGTAGTTTATCTGCCCAAGCGACTGGATAGGAGCAGGAGAAGCTAGAGGGCAACGATGAAGTCAATGCAGATGACCCAGACAGACTGTGGCAGTGGAGATGGAGGAAGTAAGTCCCTCCAAATCCCTTGCGCAAATGGCCAGATGCATTCTGAATGGCTTATTTAGTGATAGCTGCATTATCACCATTCAGCAGAGGGATGACTCTTGGCTCTCCACAATGTTAGACCCTTACTAACAGTCCAAAATGGGGGCCTTTTTTACACCTTCTGGGAGGAATAAAAAACTCAACTAATATTGAAACAACCTTTGTAGTTGGGTCAGTTGCTGCCTATGTTTGTCGTTGCTTATCCTCATCAAGGTCTAACCGGGGATGACACACTGAGATCATGCTCCACTGCTATGACTGCTGGAGGGTGGTGCAGGGTCAGCAGCAACACCAGCTCCATCAGCAGCAACTTAATTCTTGGGTCTCTGATGAGCACTACTGAAGAAGCCTCTCAGCAGCAGCAGGACATGGAGCAGAACCAAAAACATATTTGGACTGCACCCTGTCACTCCAGATCCCCTGGAATACTGGGCAGCCAAACTTGAATTGTGGCTACAACTAGACAGGTTTTCCCTGAGCATGATTTCCTGCCCTGTCAGTAGTGTGGCATCAGAGCGGGTGTTTATTGCAGCGATTGGCATAGTTACCCCAAAGATAACTTGCCTTTCAACACAAAATGTTGAGAGATTAAACTTTATGAAGATGAATCAGGGCTGGATTAACCAAGATTTTCAGACTTCGGTGCCTGATACAGCAGACTAGATCATTCTGGCAGTAATGTTCTGACTGTAGTGTGCTGTCACACCATAAAATTTTAACAGATGGCCCATTACTTCTGCCCACGTGCTACTGCCACTATTCTGATGCTGTCACCAGCCTGATGCCACATGCCTGCCCCTCTACTGCCATCAGCCCCTACTGTGATCTGCCACCATCTTGTGCTGTTTCTACCACTGCTTTAGCCCCCCTGCTCCCCTCTATTCTGGAGCCACTATTGTGACTCTTCATTCTGTTGCCTCGCTCACAACTCTGTTCTGGGGCCACTATTGTTACTGTCCATGCTGTTGCCACCCTCACCATTCTGTTCCAGGGCCACCATTGTGACTCTTCATGCTGTTGCCACCCTCACCAGTTAGTTACAGGGCCACAAGTGTCCCTGTTTGGCTGTGTTGATATCACTGTTTATTTTTCCATTTTTCTGATCCATCAGAAGAACAGAAAAAAACTGGTCCTGTCGTTTGAGTGTCCAGAAGGCATCTATCAGACAGTCGGTATTTTGCATCAGGATTTTATCATGATTTAGGAGTAAAAAGCAGGAGTGTCCAAAACACATAAGACATCCAACTATTTCCATCACATGTTATATCTGCTTTGGACCCATTCCTGTTTTTGCCTTACCAATAATGAAGAAATACTGATGAAAAAACTGACTGTGTGATAGAGGCCATTAAAGCATGCGGGACTTCTTTTCCAGGAAAGGGTACAAAACACAGAAGACATGAAAATATTGCCATTGCGTGTTATCTCTGTTTTGGACCCACTCCTGTTTTACCTTATCAATTCTGATTCTGTTCAGATACTGTTCTGATGGATCAGAAGAACGAAAGAATAGTGATGTGAACACTGAACGGTTACGTCCATACCAATAAACTACAGCTGACACTAACATTGACCTGTAAGCTGGAGTTCACACTGTTATTTGGTCAGTTATTTTCATCACCTATTGTGTGGCAAAATCAGCAGCTAAGCCAACTCTCCGATTAGGTATCATGAACAGATCTGCACCAGTTCTGTGGGTTTGACCAGCACCTGCTTTGGGCTGACAATAACTGACTAAATAAGTAAAGTGCAAACTAAATCTAATAGTAACGCACAGTCATTCTACATTTAACAGGAGGGAATCAAACACATGTGTTTGCACTGCCATAACATGGAGTAAAGGAACCTTTTTTCTCTACTACTTTATAGGTTGCATCCATGTCCTTATTTTGTTCCACTATAGAGTCATTGGGACACCTGCAGGGGCGCTCAGTATTTATTTTTTCTATACTGAAGGCGGCTGCATGCTTTTTTTTTTGTTTAGCTAGGGGTTAGCTAGGAATGTTGGTGGCCTGCACGATGATGCACACATCCATATATGTGACCTGCCTATCATTCAGACGCACAGTAACTGTTTAGCTACCAGAAAGGACTAGCTATCTATGTTTCTGCACTGCATAGTGATGTACACCAGGATACATCCTCCCTAAAGTTTAACTGCAGACCAGGATAGACCTGATTTAATGCTATTCATGACAAATTAATTAGGATCTAAGCAAATTTTTTGGAAAGCAACCAAATTGAAATTTTGAAAACTTTGCTGATCTCTAGTACCTATATGCACATGAGCATGGTTTTTCATTGATCATCTTCGCAGCATGTTCTATATTGTTTTTACACACTGCCTAATTTATTTATAGGCTATGGGCTGCATGAAAAACGGAAGGCATCGGAATGCAATGTGTTTTTCACAAATGGTTGCTCAGTGTTGAGTGTTTTTTTTTTCTTTTTTTTTTTTTCATTTTTAGTTCACTTCTTGTGTGAAAAATGGATGTAAAACAGATGCAATCAGGCCAGAGAAAACTGAAACACTTAATGCAATTGCAGGCAAAACTGATTGAACTTGCATGAAAAACCATCAGTTTGACACTGACACATTCTGTATCGCTCATGTGAAAGAGGCCTTACTGTCTCTTCTAGGAGTCCAGACAGAATTTACTCAGCTTTTTTACTCAGAAATCTTGTTCCAAGTTATATAAACCTATATAGCACAGAGTATAGCATAAATTACCCTACAATTGTCACTTCCCTGTTCTTCAATGTAAAAATCGAATTAGTAGTAATATAGATGTAGCAAAGGGGTCGAAGAGTTAAAGTAGTGCAGTCTGGAAAGCCCCATCTTAGCATGAAGCCACCTTGGCAGAATCAAGCATTCATTTCAGAAAAGAAGGTAATATGGGACTGTATAACAATGGGGATAGTATAAGAAAGAATCTGGTCCTTAGTATTAGATCTCAGGTATCGCCATAGAATCATCAATGTGGCATCAACTGAACCAGTGAGAAAAATCCAGAATGGTTATAGCTGGATGCATAAAATGTAATAATAGTAACTGGGGCATCATGGATATTCCTAGAGACTAAAATAGTTCTACTCAAAATATCACTAATGGCTTCATGAAGTTGAACGTGAAAAAATGACAGATGCAGAACCCAAATAAAAGAAAATGGATGCCTATAAAGATACAGTAAGAGGGCTTGAGGATGAAGTAAAATTTCCCTTTAATTCTTAATTTGCACTTTAAAGAGGGCATGTAACCCCCCCATAACAGATTTGCTTTAGATACTTGCATTGCTCATATAATAACAATTCTGGAGTATTTATTTTTATAACGTAGTGCCATCCCTTTAATAATCCAAAATATAATATAATAAAAATAAAATATACAATTAAAAGTATGCAAATAAGATATGGAGGGGCCTCCTTTGATTGTGTGCAGCATGTGTATAAGCGTTGGATGCTAAACCTTGGATGCTACGTACAAGCTATATGCATAAAGTGCCTGGTGCCAGCTGATTACTAGTGATGAGCGGCATGGGCAATATTCGAATCCGCAATATTTCGCAAATATTTGGGCAAATATTCGCCATATATTCAAAAATTTGCGAATTTGTGATCTCCAGGCATTATTCTCTTGATTCCGAAAATTTGCATAAAAATTTGCATGAACTGGTATTTAAAAGAAAATCGAATATTTGCAATTACGAATATATTTTGTGATATTCTAAATATTCGCAAATTCTCGAAGTTCCGATATTCGCGGATTAAAATTCGCAATTTAAATATTCGTGATCAACACTACTGATTACATGAAAGTGCTGGGTGCAAGCTGAATACAAAAAAGTATATTGCACGCTGAGTGCACAGGAGGTAATAATTCAATATTGCATATATCAATACATCAAATGCTGGATATGAGCTGAGTACATAAAGGGCCAGGTGCTTGCTGAATACATAAAAGTGCTGAGTGCAAGCTGGATACAATCTGAATACACAAAAATTTAGTGCATGTTGAGTACACAAAAATTTGATGTTTCAATATTTGATCGTTACAGTTTGATATTTACGGTTTGATGCACCCTGAATACTCCAAAGTAAAATGCACGCAGGATACGTTAGAGTCAGTATTTTAGTGCTTAGTCACTTGGTAGTTTAGTACTTAGTTACTGTGTGTGTCAGGCTATGTTTCTCTCAAATATTGATGCTGTAGGAGTATACAATTGGAGTGTACAGGTATTCTTACGATCATTGATGCTTAAAACATTAGGTTGTATCACAATTGGGGGTTCAGTACTTTACCACTCCACGCCGCTTTAATAATCCGGATCGTATGTTGTTTCTTTGCCCTGCAAGGACCTATGCGGCACCCCACGTGGTCAGTCGCACCTCCACATGGCATCCCACGTGACAGAGGCGGGGAGGTACATCACTCACTAAAAGAGTCATGATTCGTCCTTAGTTCCGGGCTGTGGGAAATGCAGCAATTTGTTTAATCGAGCGATTTGTTGATAGTCCAGCAATAGATTATAAATATCTCCAGTGATCTTGACTTGTATATTGCTAACTGTTCCTTCTACCAAACGCGTTTCGGAGCTAATTTCTGCTCCTTCCTCAGTGGCTTATAGTTGTATACTGGAACTAGTGGGGGTTCTTCAAGAGGGTGGTACATTTGTTTTTTATTATGTCTTCCTGAAATTCTGGACTGGATTTTGTGTTTTTGGTGCATTTAGGCGCCTATGGTAATAGGTATCTAAAGCGGTAACATTTGTTTCATGTTGTAAGTCTTATCAGTTCAAAATATAGTACTAATTGTACCATGCATAACCAGAATTTTAAAAAAATTGCATTTTAGTAGTACTATTGTTAAAAAAAAGTTTATCCTTTTACAATACATTGCCCATCTCTGTGCCCCTGTATATATATATTTTTTTACAATCGGCATGCATCTATTTTTATTCCGCGCAACACCAAATGTGAGTGTGCTTTCTCACATCTATTTATTCACTTTCATTCACTAAACGGCTTCTGGGTATGCTGATTATAGAGCACCTCTATCTATATTACAAAACTGGTGAGCCACTGTACAATAATTTTCCTTTATTAATCCAGCTAGTGTTGAGCGAATCGAAGTTAACGAAGTGGACTTCAATCTGAATTTCAAGAAAAATTCAATTTGTCATGAAGCCGAATTTCCTTATGCTTCACATTAACAAATTAATCTTTTCTGAAATGATTGTAAAAAACAAAAAAAATACAGGCTGTTGTGGCCATTTTGATTGAAGAAAACTCGCCAAATCTCGCACTTGCGGACGTGTAACATCACCACGTCATCACGCTGGCTGGGCACAGTGACATCATCAGTGATGATGTCACTGCACCCGGCCAGCATGATGACATGGTGACATCAGCGCGTGCAAGATTTGGTGCATTTTCTTCAATCAAGATGGACAAAATGGCCTCTCCACGAGCAAATGGATGAGGTGAGTATGTACTAACCCTTGAAAGGCCTCATTGTGACTGTCAGATGTTGCAAACAGTGTTGAATGAGGCATCTGAGGGATTCAATGATGTGGTGCGGCGCGATCGCCATTCCCAGTTATTGCACCCGCTACATACAATGGAATGTGATTTGTGATAAAGTAATTTGTCACAAATCAAATTTCTTTGTGAACTTCAGCGAAGTAGCCAAATCAAAATTATAACATGGTTAATCTCTAATTCCTGTCAGCAGTTTGCAAAGCAGGTCCAAATGGCTGTTACCAGTGTGTGTGTGTGTGTGTGTGTGTGTGTGGGGGGGGGTCCCTAAACAGTCAGATATCCAATTAGTTGTGCCAGGTCTGACTGTGCAGGAACATACCCTCAACTAGTAACACCCAAGTGGGTGCTCCAGAATTGTTATTGCAAGAGGGATCTGTGCTGGCTCCCTTCCCTCCATCTTCTGGTTTCCCAGCTTGTTTTCTTCCAGCGGGGGCATAGACATGGTCAAATGCACTGTTGCAGCCAATAACTTATTTGAGTGGCTGAAGGGGAACGCCTGGCCATATCCATAAAAAGAAACAAGCCGCAGACCAGAAGAAAGAGGAACAGGAGCCAGCGCACAAGACTGGAGGGGGTGAGGAGGTGACATGTAAGTGTGAGTCTTTCAGGAGGCCATGAAGGTCAGGGGCCTTACCTTAAAAGGGTATTCCAGTTTTTATTTTTTTTAACTTGGTTATATAATAGGAGGTCATACCATTTTCTAATATACATATATTTAAAACGCTGAATACATTCCTTTCTTACTGTATATCAGGCAGCTGATCCCTTTATGCCATAGAATGGTATAGCCCATGTATCAGTCTTGTGTAATATTATTACAGTAGCCACATCACTATGTTTATTTACATGGCAGCCTGACTCCTGGTGATGTAAAATGTCTTCCTGTCTCTAGGTGATGTTGTCCTGTTGTTAATAAAGTTTATTGTTAAAAAAACAAACCTAGAGATCTGCTTCTACACAGACATATATGATGAGACACTGCTTCAGGTAGTAATACTGCATTTATTCTGCTCCCTATTACGCATAATACTTGTGAAAGTCACATGACAACTCACAATGAATGTCATGTTTAGTTCTATCAAGCTCTCCTATAAATCCAACCACCATCAGACCTCTAATTACACCCCATATCAGACCTCAGATCAGACCCTCATATCAAACCTCAAATAAGACCCCCATCAGGCCTTAGATCAGACCCCCATATCAGACCTCAGAGCCGACCTCCATATCAGACCTCGGATCAGACCCCAATATCAGACATCAGACCAGACCCCCCGTATAGCATCTCAGATCAGGCTCCCAAGTCAGACGTTCAAATCACACCTCAAAGCAGACCATTATATCAGACCTCAGATCAGAATGCCATATCAGACCTCAGATTAGACCCTCATATCACATCTCAGATCAGAACCCCATCAGACCTCAGATCAGACACCCATGTCAGACCCCAACAGAGATAACATAAATAAACTTTCCTTTCCTGCTCTGCTGCCACTCTGCAAATCTGGCAGTCTATCCTGCACTTACCACTCGCTGGTAGGGTTGAGCGAACCCGAACTGTAAAGTTTGGGTTCGTACCGAACTTTAGTATTTTTTGACCCTGCATCCGAACCCGAACATTTCAGTAGAAGTTTGGGTTCGGGTTCGGTGTTCGGCGCTTTCTTGGTGCTTTTTGAAAGGCTGCAGAGCAGCCAATCAACAAGCGTTTAACTCTGTGCCCTTAGAAGCCATCACAGCCATGCCTACTAATGGCATGGCTGTGATTGGCCAGTGCAGCATGCGACCCAGCCTCTATATAAGCTTGAGTCACGTGGAGCTGCATGTCACTCTGCTGTTACTAGTGTAGGGAGAGGATGCTGCTGGTTATTTCAGGGAGAGAATAGGACAGAATCTGTGATCAGAACTCAAATCTAACTCAGCAATTTACATACATTTAGTTGTGTGGGTACAGTGCACAATCTTTTTACCCTGCCAGTGACAGAAAAAAATAACTTTCATCCGTCTGTTAGTTAGATGGGCGGCGGCGGCCATTTTATGCAAGCTCAGTGCACCAGCACTGCATCTGAGCTTTTGTGACATTGAAATCCAAGCTTGAAATACTGCACTAATAATCTGGTTTAAAAAAAATCACCCTTTTTTGTCAATAAACAACATCTGGTGCTTTTACAGTCGGTGTGCAATTTAGGCTAGAAATACAGCCATAGTTTTCAGGGTTTTTAAAAACATCCTTTTTTGGTAAAATACACAATTTTACAGCACTTGCGGCATCAGCACGTGTATAATTCAAGGGTTATATACAGCTTTCATATTCTTTAAGTAAAAAAAAACACTTTTTTTGCAATATCCAACATCTGGATTAGTCAGTGTGCAATTTAAGCTAGAAATACAGCCATAATTTTCTGGGTTTTTAAAAACACACTTCTTTTGGCAAAATACACAATTTTACAGCTGTTGCAGCATCAGCACGTGTGAAAATCAAGGGTTATATACTGATGTCATATTCAGTTATTAAACAAACACCCGCTTTGGGCAAAAAAATTAAATTGCGGCCTAGTCTGGATCTGTATGTGTGAGATACACCCTTTACATACTGTGATTCTATTCAGTTATTTGAAATGCAGCCATTTTGGACAATAATCTTTAATTGCGGCCTAGTCTGGATCAGGGCGTGTGAGATACACCCTTTACATACTGCGGTTATATTCTTCTATTAATAAAACACCCTTTTTTGGGAAAAATACAACATTTTTCTGCCATTGCAGCATCAGCACGTGTGAAATTCAAGGATTATATACTGCTGTCATATTCAGTTATTAAACAAACACCCAGTTTGGGCAAAAAACTTAAATTGCGGTCCTAGTCTGGATCTGTACGTGTGAGATACACCCTTTACATACTGTGGTTCCATTAAAAAAAATTGAAAAAAAAAGCAATTTTTGGCTCAAAACTTTAATTGCGGCCTAGTCTGGATCTTGGCGTGTGAGATACACCCTTTAGATACTGTGGTTCTATTCAGTTATTTGAAAAACACCCATTTTGGTCAACAAACTTTAATTGCGGCCTAGTCTGTATCAGGACGTGTGAGATACACACTTTACATACTGTGGTTCTACTCAGTTAATAAACAAACACCCATTTTTGGCAAAAAACTTTAATTAATTAATCTGTAGGTGTGAGATCCAACCTTTATATACTATTGTTCTATTCTGCTATTAATTAAACACCCATTTAGGGCAAGATTGTAAATTTGAGAAATATGAGGAGAGCGTCCAATAAGGGACATGGCTCAGGTCATGGTGCTGCTGGTGAAGCTTCAGTTGCACCCTGCTGCTGCTCGCCTGTCAGCGCTGCAGTGTAACTTCGACCTTCCCGCTCACCGCCTCATATGCGACGTGCCCACAAGGTGGAACTTCACCTTGCACATGCTGGCAAAACTGTGCGAGCAGGAGCAGGCGATAGTGGAGTTTCAGCTGCAGCACACACGGGTAAGTCGCTCAGCAGAACAACACCACTTCACCACTAATGACTGGGCCTCCATGCGAGACCTGTGTACCTTGTTGAGCTGTTTCGAGTACTCCACCAACATGGCCGATAACACCATTCTCAGCGTTACTACCCCACTTCTATGCCTCCTTGAAAAAACGCTGTTGGCGATGATGGAAAAGGATGTGGCACAGGAGGAGGAGGAGGAAGAGGGATCATTTCGTAGGGTTTACGGCCAGTCATTCACAAGTGGCTCCGAGGGTGGGTTCCTGCACCCACAAACGCCAGGTACACTATTGTCCAGCCAGGGCACACTTCTGGAATATGATGAGGTGGAGGATGAGGAGGAGGAGATGGAGGAGGAAGAACCATGTTTACAGCAGGGTAGCACCCAGACCACCTCATAGCCATCACTGATGCGTGACTGAGGGGATTCAGAGGACACAGACGATACACCTCCCACAGAGGACAGCTTTTCATTGCCTCTGGGCAGCCTGGCACAAATGAGCGATTACATGCTGCAGTGTCTCCACAATGACCGCCGAGTTGCCCACATTCTAACTTGTGCTGATTACTGGGTGGCCACGCTGCTGGATCCCCACTACAAGGACAACCTACCGTCCTTAGTTCCCTCACTGGAGTGTGATCGAAATATGCGTGAGTACAAGCGCACGCTGGTAGACGCGCTGCTGGTGGCATTCCCACCTGACAGCGGGAGCACAGTGGAAGCACAAGACGAAGGCAGAGGACGAGGAAGAGGTCGCCAACGCAGCTGGGGCACCACCAGCACCTCAGAAGGCAGGGTTAGCATGGCCGAAATGTAGAAATGCTTTGTCAGCACGCCACAACAACCAGCACCACCAGCTGATATGGAACGTCTTAGCAGGAGGCAGCATTTCACCAACATGGTGGAGCAGTATGTGTGCACACGCCTACACATACTGAATGATGGGTCTGCCCCCTTCAACTTCTGGGTCTCCCAATTGGGCACATGGCCTGAGCTTGCCCTTTACGCCTTGGAGGTGCTGGTCTGCCCTGCAGCCACCAGTGTATTATCTGAATGTGTTTTTAGCACGGCAGGGGGCGTCATCACAGACAAGCGCAGCCACCTGTCCACAGCCAATGTGGACAAGCTCGCATTCATTAAAATGAACCAGGCATGGATCCCAAAGGACTTGTTCGTACCTTGTGCAGAATAGATATGTATACCGGCACTAATCAGCCATTGTTATACTACAGGGCAATTGCTCATTCTTGTATTTTGGATATTTCACACTCTTTTGGAGTGTACCCTAAATAAAAAGATAAATAAAAAATGTAAACCAAAAACCAGTGTTGGCTACCTCGTCCACTTACACCGCTACGTCCACCGCCTCCTCAAACTCCTACTCCATATGGACCTCCACCTCATAAATCAAATTTATAAAAAAAATTACATATTTTATTTTATGTCATTTTACTTACATTTTCGGGTGAGATTTACCTATTTTTGGGTTTGATGTACCACTGCTATACCTAGTAGACAGGTAAAAAAAATATATATTTTGTATGTTACATATTCAGTTGAAATTCACAAATTTTTGGGTGTGATGTACCATTGCTATACCTAGTGGACAGGTAAAAAAAAATACAAATTTTTTAATTTACATTTTCGGGTGAAATTCACAAATTTTTGGGTGTGATGTACCACTGCTATACCTAGTAGACAGGTAAAAAAAAACTAATTTGTCTGTTAAATTTTCAGGTGAAATTCACCAATTTTGGGTGTAATAAACCCCTCCTCTACCTTGTTGACAGCTTAATAAATTTCAATATTTCTTTTTTTACATTTTTGGGTGACAATTAACAATTTTTTTATGTCATAGACCCCTGCTCTACTAAATAGACAGGTTAATACATTTCTGTAATTTTTCTGTTACATTATTGGATTGACATTTTACAATTTTGGACGTGAATAAACCCGTGCTCTGCATAGGTGACAGGGAATAAAATTTCAGTAATTTTTCTTTAATTTATGCGCACCACATCTATTCATTCAATACTTAAAGGGATTCTGTCACCAGTTTTTGACCCCCACATTCAAAAATATGGTTATGTGCATGGTGCCCTTGTGATTCCTAATGTGGTCTTATAAGCTAAATCTGTAGGCTCATTTAGTGTAAAAAACTTTTTATCTAACCTGTCATTCATCAGATTAAGGTGCCCAGGAGGACGCTCATGTCTCCAAGATGCCGCCCGCCGCCGTTCGTGCCCAGCTCCTCCTTTGCTTTCATCAGCGATGTGCCCAGCTCCTCCTTTGCAGTCCTGCTCCAACGGTCTTCAATCTGACCAAGGGGCGGCGTTTCACCTCTCTTGCGCCCAGCCAGCCTCCCCAACTGCCGCTTTGAAGCGCCGCCCAGCTCATGCATATTCAGTTTGCTGGGCGGCTTCTGCGGTCCCCACTCTGAAGCGCTGCGCTGAACAGTGCCCGGCGCATGCGCCGGATCTTGTGAAGTCCGGTACAGTAAGCGCCGCCCAGCTCATCAATATTCACTTCGCTGGGCGGCGCTTACTGTCCCCGACTTCACAAGATCCGGCGCATGCGCAGGGCACTGTTCAGCGCAGCGCTTCAGAGCGGGGACCGCAGAAGCCACCCAGCAAACTGAATATTCATGAGCTGGGCGGCGCTTCAAAGCGGCAGTTGGGGGAGGCTGGCTGGGCGCAAGAGAGGTGAAACGCCGCCCCTTGGGCAGATTGAAGACCGTTGGAGCAGGACTGCAAAGGAGGAGCTGGGCACATCGCTGATGAAAGCAAAGGAGGAGCTGGGCACGAACGGCTGCGACGGCGGGCAGCATCTTGGAGACATGAGCGTCCTCCTGGGCACCTTAATCTGATGAATGACAGGTTAGATAAAACGTTTTTTACACTAAATGAGCCTACAGATTTAGCTTATAAGACCACATTAGGAATTACAAGGGCACCATGCACATAACCATATTTTTGAATGTGGGGG
Source organism: Bufo gargarizans (assembly GCF_014858855.1). NCBI lineage: Eukaryota > Metazoa > Chordata > Amphibia > Anura > Bufonidae > Bufo > Bufo gargarizans. Next base: position 511,494,345 of record NC_058082.1, on the reverse strand, counting down.
TCAAAAACTGGTGACAGAATCCCTTTAAACTTTAACAAGTTGCACCACATTTGCGCTTCAATAATTTGTCCCACAATTGCGCTTTACTAATTTGTCCCACATTTGCGCCTCAATAATTTGTCCCATATTTGCACTTTACTAATTTGTCCCACATTTGCGCTTCAATCATTTTTCCCACATTTGCGCTTTAATAATTTGTCCCACATTTGGGCTACAGAAATTTGTCCCACATTTGCGCCTACAAATTTTTTTAATACATTTATCTCCCTTGGATGTGGTCTCTCTTTCTCTCGCTCCCTCTCCGGCGTGGAACCTTATTCGCCGATAACCGTGATCAACATGGTAGACTCAGAAAAGAACATCAAATGTTGATAGAGAAGATATCCAAATGGATGGTGGATGTCACAGGGACGTGTGTTCAGGCAGAAGTTATCTAGAGTCAGCAAAGTGGCAGTAGGGTCTTTCCTGGCTAACACTTCCAAATCCAAACTACCACAGTGACATTCCCTATAATTTTTTATTAATCATTCCAATAACAGGGCATCTTAAGAGTCCTGTATTGTCCTGTAGAGTCCTAACAGTCTGTCCCTGCTCCACACAGCAACCTCTCTCTACACTGGCAAAAGACTAAATGTAAAATGGCGGCCAGATCGGGTATGACCATGTGTTGAAATGTCTCAATTGGCTGTCCTGTACCACCTGATGGATGTGTCATGGGTCAAAGTTCTTCACAATGTAAAAGAATATGGCCCGGGGGACATCGCCATATGTTCGCCCGTTTGGCGAACCGGGAACAAGCAAAGTTTGCCGCGAAACGACCGTCGTGCGAACCGCAAGGCCATCTCTAGTGATCGCCTCACCTGGCCTAATTGGTGGTGCATCCCTGGTGGCAGATAATTACTAATGAACGTTCCTATGCATTCCTATTGTTTCCGCAGGTAGTTCCAAAAGAGCCTGCCTGAATTATTCAAATAAAAACCTACTTTCAGTATCTGCATACAACCTCAATCATTACCTTCATATAACCTCCAAAATTAACTGTTAGAAAGGGGTGTTATATATGTGAAATGCAACATACTAGGTAAAATAGCCATTTAAGAATTAGGAAAGTAAAACTAGTGCAGCTGTGATATAAGAGAAGGATTTATTCTGTTTTATTGGAGTTAAAATTTGTCACGAATGGTCTGTACCAAGCATCAAATTGCTCAATTCATTATGCTTGATTAAAATCCAAATGCTAATAAAAATATTTCTAGCTGGAAATGGCATATTAATTGGCAACAATTTTCTCAGAAGCTTTTCAAGGTCATCGAACTCTTCCAATGTCTTTTTCTATATGTAAAAAAAATCTCTATCTATCTATCTAGAGCAGTGCTGGGGTCCTAGGTTCATATCTGACCAAGGACAACATCTGCATGAAGTTTGTATGTTCTCCTTGTATTTGCGGGGGTTTTCTCCCAAACTCCAAAGACATGTGTTAAGGCCGATTCATTGGCCTGTATTTGTGGGAGGGGCACGGTTGCCTATATCATGGCACCTCTGCCCCTCCTTTAATAAACGACGTGTCAAACGCTGGCCTCGTTCCGCGTGTGAAGATTGCGTCTGGTCCTAGAAGTTTGTTTTCTGCGCAAAGCAAGCTACTAGATCAGGTAAGTGACTGCCACATTGCAGTCTCAGTTCACAAGTCCAGCCGGCAGTGCCGGCTCCCTAGGTAAGAGGGAGCCACACTGCACCGGAGCGTCTGCCAGGCAGCTCCGGCTCCCACGTGGCATGAATCGTAGGGTGCAGGGATCAGCGCGATCCCGATTCGAATTTCTCTCCCCCCTTAACGTCTGGCACGAGCCGCTGTGCCACTAGTTAGGCAGGGTCCGTGGCAGCAGATTGGTTCTTCCCCCCTCATGCCCCCCATGCCCGTACTGGCCCATGTCATGTCGCGGCGCACTCACCCCAGCGTCCTGATTGCGGTCTCCTCCGCAGTCTGCCCGTGCTGCAGGCGGCTGGTTACTGTGCGGGCTCCCCCTGGTGGCTGCTGGAGTCAATGCAGTCCATGGAGCAGCATTGGATGGTACAGGCTCCCTCCGGTGGTGACTGCCGGCAGTGCAGTCAATGGCTCTGTGCTCTGTGTTGGCTCCATCTAGTGGCCACCAGAGTTATGACCACCATAAAAAAAAAATATATATATATATATCAAATTTAAAAAAAATAAAAAGAGGGAATAATTATAAAGAGTATAACTCATGCTTGATTGTTGAAGTTTTAGGGAGGGGGCGATATACTTGTTCAGTGCTAGTTAGAGGATGTCCGTATTGTTGGTCGCACACCTCTACGCTTGGCGCTATGACGTACGCGAGGATCTTACATGTGATTTTATTCCAGGATCTGTGTCGTCCTTCTTCATACACATTCTGCACATTGTTCAACCATCAGGGTACAGTATGGCAGTAGCTATGTCGTGGTACTATTCCATTCTCTTCTTCTGGTAGTGGGTCAGTTGTGCCACGGTCAGACTCACCATTCACCGGGGTGTTCTAGGTTCAGCTATCGTTTTGCCTTGGCTCAGGTCCTCTCGTCCTTTTTTCACTCGTATTCTTCACAGTTGCATGGGTCTCGGCCTACTCACAGCCACGTCACATCGTTCCGGTGTCGGTTGACAGTCAGGAGTTGATTTATGCATACTGTATCCACAGGGTATGTCACGTGCTTCAGACATAGTGGAGGCTTCGGTCGACGAGAACCCCGCCAGGATGTCAGAAGGGGGCAGTGTATCGTCTCTTCGCACTTGGACCGTCCCTAGGCTGATGACGGAGTTGTCCAGATGGGGTATTTTGTATCCCGCTTCTGCTAGGAAGGCTGAGTTATACCGGTTATTGGTCGTTAACTCAGGCCCTCAGTAGCAGGAACAAGTCTCCGTGGTCACTGTTCAGAACTCTCTGACACAAATCCATCTGTTGTGGAATAACTTGACTTCATCTGTCACGGATGTGCAAATCAGGTTCAAGCAGTTGAGTCTCGTTGTTTTGCCACTACTCCGCATACCATCGATGCCACTGTTCCATCCACATCTACGGTGACAGGGGCAGGTGTCCCTGTGACAGCGCCCAGTATTATGCCGGCACATTTTGTTCCTGCCAATCTAAAGAAGGACATCCTGGAAGGTAGGGCTGTCAATCTAGCATCCTTACTGGTCGCTACCCGGGATCTTTCTGATAGTAGGGTAATTGCTTGTGGGGATGTGTCAGTGATCCTGAAAGGCCGGGACCACAGGCTGAACCGCAAGCTCACGGTACCTGAGTTTGTGCTTGCATTTAGTTTGTACAGAGACATAATCTGTTCAGTTCGTCCCGAGAGAAGGGAAGAACTTGATTTGTACTTGTTCAGGATAACGGAGTTGGGGTACAAGTATGGTGGTAGTTCCTTCTACGACTACCATTGTTCTTTCTCGGCCAAGGCAGCTGCCACCTTAAGTCAGTTCCAGTTTCTTACTAACTGGGCCAATATTGATACGGAGATTTTTTGTAGGCATTTCGCCGGGCTTAAGGCACCATCATGCTCCCTGTGCCAATCAATTGACCATTCTACGGTGTGTTGTCATAAGGCTGCTCAGAGTGAGGGGTCTAGTTCTACAGGTCCTGTTCCCGGCCCGTCCGATTCACACAAATCCTCTGGTTTAGTTGACAAGCTAGGTAGACCCATCAAACTACTCTGCAGGTCACAGATTTGTAATAATTTCAACTATGCATCCTGTAACTTCAGTCAGTGCCGCTTGCTACACATATGTACTAACTGCTTCAGAGCCCACCCTAAAGTAGTCTGTTCATTAAAAGCAGATAATAATTACATGTGTGTTGTCAATATAGTTCGGTTGCAGCAGTTCCTACGCAGGTACCCTGACCCAGGCTTCGTGGAGTTCCTTAGTACAGGATTCACGTTCGGTTTCCACACTGGTGGCCCTTCCAGATTCCACACACGAATGCAGGAACCTACAGTCCGCTGACCAACACCCCGATGTCTCCAATAGGTTAATCACAGCGGAATTAGTCAAAGGTTTCCTGATAGGCCCTTTTTTATCATCACCCTTTGAAAGGTGGAGAATCAGCCCGATAGGAGTCGTGTTTGGTAAATTCAGTAACAAAGAGAGATTGATTATCGACCTGTCCGCCCCGCATGGTACCCCCATACCTAGCATCAACTCTCTCATTCCATCAGAAGAAGTTAGTATGAGATATGCCACCATAGATCAAGCCATCGCTCTGATCTTACAGTTATGTCCCAGCACCATCCTTTCTAAAGCTGATATTGCAGACGCCTTCAAATTACTACCGATCAAACCATCCCTCTGGCAATGGTATGGCATCAAATTGAGGGGCCTTTATTATTTTGCTTCCAATCTCACATTCGGGTCTAAGAGTAGCCCGTGGTTATTTGACCAATTAGCCAAGGCTCTCCGCTGGATTTTAGTCCATGAATTCCACTGTAGCAATGTTATTCACTACCTGGATGATTTTTTAATTATTGAGCGTCCTGACGCTCCCCCCAAAGACCTTCATTTTCTACTGGAGTGTTTCAGACAATTGGGGGTTCCTGTCTCTTCCAAGAAAGTGGAAGGTCCCTCCGCAGTCATCACATTCCTTGGTATAGTATTGGACACCCAGAACATGGTTGCCAGGTTGCCAAGGGACAAATTACAGAGAATCAGGGAAGTCGTTCATAATTTCACATCTACTAGAGTGATAAAAAAAAGTTCAGCTTCAGTCCCTGTTAGGTATGCTGAACTTTGCGATGCGCATAATTCCGCAAGGTAGGGCATTTGTATCTCGTTTACTTTCACTCCTTCCTACAGCCCCTTCCCAGGATAGCAGCATAGGTCTGGACGATATGGTCATGGCTGACTTGAACATGTGGGATCAATTTCTCACGCAATGGAATGGCATCTCGCTCTTTGTTCCCACAATATCCGGCAACTCCCCTGTAATTTTGTCCTGACGCCGCTGCCAATACAGGTTTCACAGCTATTTTTGGCAACCATTGGTTAGCAGACAGATGGCCAATCGAAGTTAGTTCCATTCCTGGGTTTTTCCGTACCTCAGCAGTTTTTGAACTCTACCCCTTAGTGGCAGCATTCTATACCTGGGGTCACAGTTGGTCAGGTCAGACGGTGTCCTTCGTATTCGATAATGCAGCCGTCATCGAGATTCTCAATAGTGGTTCTTCTAAGTCTCCATATGTCATGTTATTTCTTAGGCGCCTGGTCCTTCTGTCATTACAACACCAGTTTCGTTACATAGCTTCACATATAGCCGGTAACCACAACGCAGCAGCCGACACGTTATCTCGTTTTAATTTTACCCTCTTTTCACAGATCTGTCCAGAAGCAGACGCCATCGGGAGCCCAGTCCCGCCATATGCTGCTCTAATCCTTCCATAGACGCTCATCTCGCCACCGCTCGGTCACTGTTAGTCAAGTCCCTCTCACCCAATACAGCCAGAGCCTACCAGACAGGTTGGAGAGCCTTCCAGAGATTTCAGGTCTCTTGTCCGCAAGGTGACACCGAGTTCGTTCCGTACATTCTGGCGTTCATAGGTTACTGTCACACCAATCTGAAACTATCCCACACCACGCAGGGGTGCAACATTTTAGAGCCATGAGTTTCACCCAGCCAGATTCATTGTTTTCAATCCATGCCATTAAAGCTACTCTGAGGGGTCTCGAGAAAAGCGACTGCGAGTCACACACTCGCCGGCTACCCGTCACTGGCCAGCTTTTCCGCGACCTTTCCGACTTGTTAGACAAAAAAACATTCGGTGCCCTGCATAGTTTGATAATAAAAGCTGCCATGTACCTGGCCTTTTACGGGTTTTTGAGACCGGCCGAGTTTACTTCCCCGGCTAACAGTAGCAGATACGTCACTCTCGGTCAGCTCTCGGCTTCCAGAGATGGTTTCATACTCTCGCTACTCACCACCAAGACCTCTCAGGTAGGCCCCCCCGACCCAGGTGTTTTTCTTCCCGACCTCTCATCATTGGTGCCCCGTGCGCGTGCTGCAACAGCTTCTGTCCTCTCTGCCAAACAAGCCGCCCGACAGTCCTTTGCTACCATTCAATAATACTCACCTTACCTGTCGCCAATTCATAACTCATATTCGTGTTTTACTGACTAATCTGTCAGTAGACTCGTCCTCAATATCCGGGCATTCGTTTCGCATAGGGGCGGCATCCGCCACTACAAGGAATCGGGTTCCAGCGCATATAATCAAAAGACTAAGTCGTTGGCGTTCGTCCTGTTTCAGCCGCTACATTCCTTGTCCGTATACTGAAATGAATCTTGCTTGTCAGAATTTGGTGTTATGAATAAATGTTTGTAGCATTCCGATATGATAGGAATTGTTGTTCTTTTTTGGCCTCCTTCAGCTATCCCTTCAACGTCGCGGTTTCGGCATAACTCTAACCGCTTTAGCTAGCCAGCAGGTAGGAGTCCTTCTTTCGTGAGTGCCCGACCACAAACTGATAAGAAACACAGATTGTGTGCTCCATCGGAGGACAGCTTGATGCTAATGTTTGTAAATTACTGTGCAATATGTCAGCACTATGTAAGTGAGTAATAAAAAAATATATAGATATAAATATATAGATATATATAAATATATTTAAATATATATCCTAGCAGAAGGACCCGGCTTCACACGTGTATATTTCATCTATTTCATTTAATGTTTCTGTGTGTCGTTAAAAGATACTGACACTATCACCATAACAGTGAACTCTACAGCCCCCCACTCCTTTAACAGTGATTTCCACAGTCCCCCACCACTTAACAATGAACCCCCACAGTGCGCCGCCACTTTAAAATGAGACATCCACGGCAGCCCATCCCCTTAACTTTGACCTTCACAGAAGCCTGCCCCTTTAACAGAAAGTTTCACAGCACCCTAATTCCTTGACACTGACCTCCTCAGGGGCCCGCCCCTTAAAAATGACCTTCACAGTACCACGCTGCCTTAAAAGTGACCTCACAGTATGCTGCTGCCTTAACAGTGACCTTTACAGCAGTTGCCCCTTTAATAGTGGCCCCTTCCCCCTTAACAGTGACGTACACAGTGTACGCCCCATTTAACAGTGACCTCCACAGCGCCCTGCCCCTTTAACAGTAACATCCACAGCGCCCGCTTCTTTAACAGTGACAACCACAGTGCCCACCCCTTTAACCCCTTAGGGATGCATGACGTACCGGTACGGCATGTTTCCCGAGTCCTTAAGGAACCTATGACGTACCAGTATGTCATGAGTTTAAAATGAGATTGCGGCGCTGCGGGGGTTAATCCGAACAGATTGCCGGCTGAATCATTCAGCCGGCATTCTGTCACAACGCCGGGGGGGGGGGGTCATGTGACCCCCCGTATCGGCGATCGCAGCAAACCGCAGGTCAATTCAGACCTGTGGTTTGCTGCGCTTTCTGCTGATACTGAGGGACCGCGGGGATCAAACTTTAAAATGCCCCAAATAAAGTTTATTTCACCCCCCTGCACCCCTGAATGATTTTATGGTGGCGGTGGTGCAGGGGGGTGTTGCAGGCGGTGCGGGCGGTGCGGGAGGCGATCCCTCGCCCGCCTCCTCTTGAATAATCATTGGTGGCCAGTGGTATAACAGAGTGTCAGCACATTGCTGACACCCTGGTATAAACGGCTGACATCTGTGCCACGATGTCAGCTGTTTAACCCTTTCCATACCGCGGTCTGTACGGACCGCGGTATGGAAAAAGTTAACAGTAAGAGGAGGCTCCCTCCCTCCCTCTCCCATCGGGGGTCTGCTGTGCCTTTGCAGCCCTCTGACAGGATGGGGTGACAGAGGGAGGGAGCCCCCAGACAGCCCCCCTCCTTACCCTTCCCCGTCTGTGGCCACAACTGAGCAGACAGGAAAGGTTCTGTCACGGCTGGAGGTGGGGGAAACCCCCAGCCGTGCGGTGCCAGGAGATGGTAGGGTTACCCCTTGGCCGGGACCACAGAGTTTACGGAGCAGGTCACCTCCTATTGCGTCCCTAACGCTGACCCTGTCTCCTGTCAGTATGAGCCGACCTTGGTGGTAGGAGGGCTCATACGCCGGAACCTAAAAGTCCCTGCAAGCCCTCAAGTCGGCCCTGAACTAGGGGACAGAGTAAGACGACCTGCTCCTCCTAGACACGGAGGAGCAGGAGTCTCAACGGCCAAGCAACACAGGGGATACAAAAACAGCTATGGCAGTGGCAGTCAAATGGAACCAACTCATCACTCACCTGCCACAGACAACACAACCAGGAACCCATGTGCAGGTGCTGTAAGTACAAGACAACAACGGACACAGCACACACCAGACATCACACAGGAACCCTGGACCATAAGCTGCAATAACACAAAACCCCACACACACCTAGATAACACCGTGTAACAAAGGTTTTAAACTTATGACCGGAAGGGTGGCCCTTACAAGAAGGATGGAATCCACAGGAGGCTGCTTCAGCCAAGCATGACTGAAAGCAACCTACTGAGCTGTGCTCCAGACACAGGCTTTATAGGGCAAAGTGGCCACACCCACCGGTCAACCACACCCAGTGACACAACACACACACTGGGAAGGAAGTTAACCCTTCCAGCACACAGAAGGGAAAACACACATACAGGGGAAGTGACCAACCTGATCACCCTGTGGCTGTTGCCGCTGGCAACAACATGGGTGGCAGCCGTCCTGGGAGACAGCCCGAAGGCCGAGACACTGCCACCACATGTACATAATACCAAACGTTGCCACGGGCAGCCACAGTGAAAGGACGATGTCCGTGCGCACCAAACAACAACAAGTGCACACCAGACATACAAACAAAGTGCATCCACACACGCACACAACTCCCCGGGAACCGCACACATAGCTGTTGTCCGCGGCAACCGCACTGAGGCCAACTACAATATGCCTCAGCTGCGGTTGAAACAACAACCACAACCGCGGGCAACTGTATGCGGCTCCCAAGGAGTCACGACCATAACCGTGGCCGTGACAGGTTCCCATGGCAACAGGACGCCTTGTCAGGCATCCTGCTGTCCATGGTGCTGAACAGATCTGTGCTAAAGGCATAGATCTGTTCAGACAAAGTGTAAGTAAAATACCCTATATAGTGTACTGTACTGTATTATACAGACATCAGACCCACTGGATCTTCAAGAACCAAGGGGGTCTGGGTAAAAAAAATGTTAAAAAAGTGAAAAAAGTTAGGATTAAAAAAAAACATTTATCACTAAATAAAAATTAAAAAAAATAAAATACACTACATATATTAGGTATCGCCGCGTCCGTAACAACCTAATCTATAAAATGGTCATGTTACTTTCCCCGCAAGGTGAATGCTATAAAAATAAAAAAATAAAAACTATGAGGAAATTTACATTTTACCCACCATACTTCCCAAAAAAGGTAATAAAAGTGATCAAAAAAGTCGCATGTACGCCAAAATAGTACCAATCAAACCGTCATTTCATCCCGCAAAAATCATACCCGACCCAAGATAATCGCCCAAAAACTGAAAAAACTATGGCTCTTAGACTATGGAAACAGTAAAACATGATTTTTTGTTTCAAAAATGAAATTATTGTGTAAAACTGACATAAATAAAAAAAGTTTATATATTAGGTATCTCCGCGTCCGTATCGACCAGCTCTATAAAAATATCACATGACCTAACCCCTCAGGTGAACACCGTAAAAAAAAAAAAAAAAAAACGGGGTAAAAAAATGTGTAATAGCAAGCGATCAAAAAGTCATATGCACCCCAAAATAGTGCCAATCAAACCGTCATCTCCTCCCACAAAAAATGAGACCCTACCTAAGATAATCGCCCATAAACTGAAAAAACTATGGCTCTCAGACTCTCAGACTATGGAGACACTAAAACATGATTTTTTTTGTTTCAAAAATGAAATAATTGTGTAAAACTTACATAAATAAAAAAAAAATATACATATTAGGTATCGCCGCGTCCGTGACAACCTGCTCTATAAAAATACCACATGATCTAACCTGTCAGATGAATGTTGTAAATAACACAAAAAAAACGATGCCAAAAAAGATATTTCTTGTTACCTTGCCTCACAAAAAGTGTAATATAGAGCGACCAAAAATCATATGTACCCTAAACTAGTACTAACAAAACTTCCACCCTATCCCGTAGTTTCTAAAATGGGGTCACTTTTTGGGAATTTCTACTCTAGGGGTGCATCAGGGGGGCTTCAAATGGGACATGGTGTCAAAACAAACAGTCCAGCAAAATCTGCCTTCCAAAAACCGTATGGCATTCCTTTCCTTCTGCGCCCTGCTGTGTGCCTGTACAGCAGTTTACGACCACATATGGGGTGTTTCTGTAAACTACAGAATCAGGGCCATAAATAATGAGTTTTGTTTGGCTGTTAACCCTTGCTTTGTAACTGGAAAAAAAATATTAAAATGGAAAATCTGCCAAAAAAAAAGTGAAATTTTTAAATTGTATCTCTATTTTCCATTAAATCTTGTGCAACATCTAAAGGTCTAACAAAGTTTGTAAAAACAGTTTGGAATACCTTGAGGGGTGTAGTTTCTTAGATGGGGTCTCTTTTATGGAGTTTCTACTCTAGGGGTGCATCAGGGGGGCTTCAAATGGGACATGGTGTAAATAAACCAGTCCAGCAAAATCTGCCTTCCAAAAACCAAACAGCGCACCTTTCACTCTACGCCCCGCTCTGTGGCCGTACAGTAGTTTATGGCCACATATGGGGTGTTTCTGTAAACGGCAGAGTAAGGGCAATAAAGATACAGTCTTGTTTCGCTGTTAACCCTTGCTTTGTTAGTGGAAAAAAATGGGTTAAAATGGAAAATTAGGCAAAAAAATTAAATTCTCAAATTTCATCCCTATTTGCCAATAACTCTTGTGCAACACCTAAAGGGTTAGCGAAGTTTGTAAAATCAGTTCTAAACTTCTAAACTTCTAAGCCTTGTAAAATCTCCAAAAAATAAAATATTCCCAAATTATTCAAACATGAAGTAGACATACGGGGAATGTAAAGTCATCACAATTTTGGGGGGAATTACTCTGTATTACAGAAGTAGAGAAACTAAAACTTTGAAATTTGCAAATTTTCCAAAATTTTTTGTAAATTAGGTATTTTTTTATGCAAAAAATTTTACTTCTTTTTACCAGTGTCATGAAGTACAATATGTGACGAAAAACAATCTCAGAATGGCCTGGATAAGTCAAAGCGTTTTAAAGTTATCAGCACTTAAAGTGACACTGGTCAGATTTGCAAAAAATGGCCAAGTCCTTAAGGTGAAATAGGGCTGAGTCCTTAACCCCTTAAGGACACGGCCCTATTTCACCTTAAGGACCAGGCCATTTTTTGCAATTGTACTTCATGACACTGCTAAAATTGGGTCAAAAAAGTTAATTTTTTGGCATAAAAAAATAAAAAATTTACCCCATATTTTGAAAAATTAGCAAATTTCAAAGTTTCAGTTTCTCTACTTCTGCAATACATAGTAATACCCCCAAAAATTGTGATGACTTTACATTCCCCATATGTCTACTTCATGTTTGTAGCATTTTGAGAATGATATTTTATTTTTTGGGGATGTTACAAGGCTTAGAAGTTTAGAAGCAAATTTTGAAATTTTTCAGAAATCTTCAAAATCCCACTTTTTATGTACCAGTTCAGGTTTGAAGTCATATTGTGAGGCTTAGATAATAGAAACCTCCCAAAAATGACCCCATTCTAGAAACTACACCCCTCAAGGTATTCAAAACAGTTTTTTCAAACTTTATTAACCCTTTAGGTCTTCCACAAGAGTTAATGGCAGATTGAGAAACTATTTCGAAATTTCTATTTTTTGGAAAATTTTCCAATCTAATCAATTTTTTCCAGGAGTAAAACAAGGATTAACTGCCAAACAACACTCAAAATGGGTTGCCCTGATTCTGTAGTTTGCAGAAACACCCCATATGTGGTCGTAAACTACTGTTTGGCCGAACAGGAGCACATAGAAGGAGGGGAACACCATATGGGTTTTGGAAGGCAGATTTTGCAGGACTGGTTTTGTTTATACCATGTCCCATTTGAAGCCCCCTGTTGCACCCCTAGAATAGAAATTTCAAAACAGTGACTCCATCTAAGAAAGTACACCCCTCAAGGTATTCAAAACTGGGTTTACAAACTTTGTTAACCCTTTAGGTGTTCCACAAGAGTTAATGGCAGATGGAGAAACAATTTCAAAATTTCTATTTTTTGGAAAATTTTCCAATATAATCATTTTTTTCCAGGAGTAAAACAAGGGTTAACTGCTAAACAAAACTCAAAATGGGTTGCCCTGATTCTGTAGTTTGCAGAAACACCCCATATGTGGTCGTAAACTGCTGTTTGGCCGAACGGGAGCACATAGAAGGAGGGGAACACCATATGGGTTTTGGAAGGCAGATTTTGCAGGACTGGTTTTGTTTATACCATGTCCCATTTGAAGCCCCCTGTTGCACCCCTAGAATAGAAATTTCAAAAAAGTGACTCCATCTAAGAAAGAACACCCCTCAAAGTATTCAAAACTGGGTTTACAAACTTTGTTAACCCTTTAGGTGTTCCACAAGAGTTAATGGCAGATGGAGAAACAATTTTGAAATTTCTATTTTTTGGAAAATTTTCCATTTTAACCCTTACTTTATTACTGGAAAAAATGGGTTAACAGCCAAACAAAACTTAAAATGGGTTGCCCTGGTTCTGTAGTTTGCAGAAACACCCCATATGTGGTCGTAAACTACTATTTGGCTAAACGGCAGGACATAGAAGGGGAACATCATATGGTTTTTGGAAGGCAGATTTTGCTGGACTGGTTTATTTACACCATGTACCCTTTCAAGCCCCCTGATGCACCCCTAGATTAGAAACTCCATAAAAGTGACCCCATCTAGGAAACTACAGGATAAGGTGGTTGTTGTTTTGGGACTATTTTTGGGGTAAATTTGATTTTGGTTGCTCTATATTACTCTTTTTTGAGGCAATGTAACAAAAAAATTAAATTCTAAAATTGTTTCTAGATTCGCTATTTAGTTTTGTGGAACACCTAAAGGGTTAACATAGTTTGTAAAGTAACTTTTGAATACCTTGAGGGGTGTATTTTCTTAGATGGGGTCACTTTTTTGGAGTTTCTAGTCTAGGCTACATCAGGGGGGATTCTAATGGGACATGGTGTCAAAAAAAAAAACTGTCCATCAAAATCTGCCTTCCAGAAACCGTATGGAGTTCCCTTCGTTCTATGCCCTGCCGTGCGGCTATATAGCCATTTACGACCACATATGGGGTGTTTCTGCAAACTACAGAATCGGGGCAATAAATATTTAGTTTTATTTGGCTGTTAATCCTTGCTTTATTACCTGCAAAATGGATTCAAATGGAAATTTTGCCCAAAAATGGGTGTTTTGGCACCATTTTTATTTTATATTTTTAACACCGTTCATCCGAGGTATTTGGTCAAAAGTTATTTTTATAGCGACGACTTTTACGCACGCGACGATGCCCAATATGTAGGGCTCTCAGACTTTGGAGACACTAAGCAGGCATCCTAAAACTGGGGCCCTCCAGATGTTGTAAAACTACAATTCCCACCATGCCCTGCTGATGGCTGTAGGTTGTCTGGGCATGCTGGGAGTTATAGTTTTACAACATCTGGAGGGCCGCAGTTTGAGGATGCCTGGTGTTGGGGGGCTGGTGGGGGGGGGGGCAAGTGGCAGGTGGGGTTCTGGGGCCTGATAGATGGATCAAAGAAAGTTTAGGGTAAAAGTTTTTTTTAAGTTTTTTTTCCTAACTAACTTTTTTCCTAACTTTTCCCTTCCTAATGGTGCCTCTTCCTCACTGACCTTAACCTACCTGGGTGGCGATGGGTGCAGGAGGGTGATGGATTACGAGGAGCTGGTGCTGGACGGTGCTACCGGGTGCTCGTGCAGAACAGGAAGAGGAGGGGAGAGAGGAGTGCAGGAAGTTTGAATCTCGCGCCTATCTCCCCTGCACCAATCAGCACCCTGGACAGCACCAGGGCCAGCACCGCCTCTTTAAATCTTCGTACTGCGATTGGTGGTGTATAATTTCGCCACCGATCGCAGTCTTTTTCCGGTTCATCGGGTCACAGGACACCCGAATGGACCGGAAACGCAGAAAACCACAGGTCTGAATTGACCTGCGGTTTTCTGCGATAGCCGATACGGGGGGGGTCAAATGACCCCCCCTGGCGTTGTTACAGGATGCCGGCTGAATGATTTCAGCCGGCATCCCGTTCCGATTAACCCCCGCGGCGCCGGAATAGCGATTTAAAGCTATGACGTACCAGTACGTCATGTGTCCTTAAGGACTCGGGAAACATGCCGTACCGGGGTTAACAGTGACCTTCACAGTGCCCTCCCCTTTAACAGTGACCTCCACAGTGCCCACCCCTTTAACAGTGACCTCCACAGTGCCCGCCCCCTTCAAATTTAACTCCACAGTGCCAGCCTCTTTAACAGTGACCTCCACAGCGCCCGCCCCTGAAACAGTAACCTCCACAGTGCCCGCCCCTTTAACATTGACCTGCACAGTGCCTGCCCCTTTAACATTAACCCCCACAGTGCCTGCCCCTTTAACAGTAACCTCCACAGTGCCTGCCCTTTTATCAGTGACCTCCACAGCACCCGTTCCTTTAACCGTGACCTCCACAGTGTCCGTCCCTTTAACAGTCACCTCCACAGTGCCCACCCCTTTAGCAGTGACCTCCACAGTGCCTGTCCTTTTAACGGTGGCCTGCACAGCATCCGCACTTTTAACAGTTACCTCCACAGTGCCCATCCCCTTAACAGTTACCTCCACAGTGCCCACTTCTTTAACAGTGACCTCCACAGAGTCCGCCCCTTTAACAGTGACCTCCACAGTGCTCGCCCGTTTAACAGTGACCTCCACAGCGACCTGCCCCATTAATGCTAGGGCTACACGACGACATGTGTAGTGCAACATTTTGTCTCAACAACTTTTATAATGATAGGCTATGATGTCGCACTGCGACATGCGACATGTTGCGACTGCGACATGACAGTGGCAAAAAAAAACGATCCAAGATGGATGCATGTAGCAGCGTAGTTGTGCCCTATGTGTCATGCTGCTTATTGTCGTCCTGTAGCCCTAGCCTAAAGCTGACCTACAGCAGTGAAGAAAAATGGCTGGGTTGTTATGGAAACCTGGAATAAAACTGTGTGTATGGCAATTGGGATTTGAAGAGAATGACTTGCAGGCTTGTATTGGCTAATGCAAGTCATTTTTTGGGAATATCTCAGGAACATAACTAGAGAGCTGAGACCCGGTCTAAAACCTTCCCGGACACCTGATGTACCTGTGTGCCAAATTTGGTGAAGATCGGTTAAGTCGTTTGGTTGCGCATAAAGGACAGAAAGACATACAGATGTCGAGACAGACAGACAGAAACTCATTTTTATATATATAAGATATATATATATATATATATATATACGCAGACAAAAATAACTTGCTTGAGAAAGGCTCATGTTGAGCCGAAACGTCGCTTTTTTGCTGCTATCACATGTGTGAATAAACTTCACTCGTTTTATCATAAGGAACCGTCTGGAGTGCAGTCCAATTTTTTCATTATATATATATATATATATATATATATATATTTATATACAGTATATATTTACAGTGCATTGGGAAAGTCTTCAGAATAGACCACTTCACATTTTATTAGAAAATATTGCAGTGACTTATGTATTCAGCCCCTTTGAACTTAGGTGAAGCACCTTTGGCAATAATTATAACTAGAGATGAGCAAATATTTTTTCAAAAATTCGATTTGGCTGGTTCGCCGAATTTTCCAAAACGATTTGATTTGAATTTATTTGCGATAAATCACGTAAAATAAACATCTATTTCCTGGCTGCAGAGAGCCTGCATAGTGATGTAGAACATTGTGCCATGCAGTAAGGCCTCATGCATAGAGTTGAGCGAACACCTGGATGTTCGGGTTCGAGAAGTTCGGCCGAACTTCCCGGAAATGTTCGGGTTCGGGATCCGAACCCGATCCGAACTTCGTCCCGAACCCGAACCCCATTGAAGTCAATGGGGACCCGAACTTTTCGGCACTAAAACGGCTGTAAAACAGCCCAGGAAAGGGCTAGAGGGCTGCAAAAGGCAGCAACATGTAGGTAAATCCCCTGCAAACAAATGTGGATAGGGAAATGAATTAAAATAAAAATTAAATAAATAAAAATTAACCAAAATCAATTGGAGAGAGGTCCCATAGCAGAGAATCTGGCTTCCCGTCACCCACCACTGGAACAGTCCATTCTCAGATATTTAGGCCCCGGCACCCAGGCAGAGGAGAGAGGTCCCGTAACAGAGAATCTGGCTTCATGTCAGCAGAGAATCAGTCTTCATATCATAGCAGAGAATCAGGCTTCACGTCACCCACCACTGCAACAGTCCATTTTCATAAATTTAGGCCCAGCACCCAGGCAGAGGAGAGAGGTCCCGTAACAGAGGATCTGGCTTCATGTCAGCAGAGAATCAGTCTGCATGTCATAGCAGAGAATCAGGCTTCACGTCAGCCACCACTGCAACAGTCCATTTTCATAAATTTAGGCCCAGCACCCAGGCAGAGGAGAGAGGTCCCGTAACAGACAATCTGGCTTCATGTCAGCAGAGAATTAGTCTGCATGTCATAGCAGAGAATGAGGCTTCACGTCAGCCACCACTGCAACAGTCCATTGGCATATATTTAGGCCCTGGCACCCAGACAGAGGAGAGGTTCATTCAACTTTGGGTAGCCTCGCAATATAATGGTAAAATGAAAATAAAAATAGGATTGAATGAGGAAGTGCCCTGGAGTCCAATAATATATGGTTAAGGGGAGGTAGTTAATGTCTAATCTGGACAAGGGACGGACAGGTCCTGTGGGATCCATGCCTGGTTCATTTTTATGAACGTCAGCTTGTCCACATTGGCTGTAGACAGGCGGCTGCGTTTGTCTGTAATGACGCCCCCTGCCGTGCTGAATACACGTTCAGACAAAACGCTGGCTGCCGGGCAGGCCAGCACCTCCAAGGCATAAAAGGCTAGCTCTGGCCACGTGGACAATTTAGAGACCCAGAAGTTGAATGGGGCCGAACCATCAGTCAGTACGTGGAGGGGTGTGCACACGTACTGTTCCACCATGTTAGTGAAATGTTGCCTCCTGCTAACACGTTGCGTATCAGGTGGTGGTGCAGTTAGCTGTGGCGTGTTGACAAAAGTTTTCCACATCTCTGCCATGCTAACCCTGCCCTCAGAGGAGCTGGCCGTGACACAGCTGCCTTGGCGACCTCTTGCTCCTCCTCTGCCTTGGCCTTGGGCTTCCACTTGTTCCCCTGTGACATTTGGGAATGCTCTCAGTAGCGCGTCTACCAACGTGCGCTTGTACTCGCGCATCTTCCTATCACGCTCCAGTGCAGGAAGTAAGGTGGGCACATTGTCTTTGTAGCGTGGATCCAGCAGGGTGGCAACCCAGTAGTCCGCACAGGTTAAAATGTGGGCAACTCTGCTGTCGTTGCGCAGGCACTGCAGCATGTAGTCGCTCATGTGTGCCAGGCTGCCCAGGGGTAAGGACAAGCTGTCCTCTGTGGGAGGCGTATCGTCATCGTCCTGCCTTTCCCCCCAGCCACGCACCAGTGATGGACCCGAGCTGCGTTGGGTGCCACCCCGCTGTGACCATGCTTCATCCTCATCCTCCTCCACCTCCTCCTCATCCTCGTCCTCCTCGTCCTCCAGTAGTGGGCCCTGGCTGGCCACATTTGTACCTGGCCTCTGCTGTTGCCAAAAACCTCCCTCTGAGTCACTTCGAAGAGACTGGCCTGAAAGTGCTAAAAATGACCCCTCTTCCTCCTCCTCCTCCTCCTCCTGGGCCACCTCCTCTTGCATCATCGCCCTAAGTGTTTTCTCAAGGAGACATAGAAGTGGTATTGTAACGCTGATAACGGCGTCATCGCCACTGGCCATGTTGGTGGAGTACTCGAAACAGCGCAACAGGGCACACAGGTCTCGCATGGAGGCCCAGTCATTGGTGGTGAAGTGGTGCTGTTCTGTAGTGCGACTGACCCGTAGTGCGTAGTGCGAAACTCCACTATGGCCTGCTGCTGCTCGCACAGTCTGTCCAGCATGTGCAAGGTGGAGTTCCACCTGGTGGGCACGTCGCATATGAGGCGGTGAGCGGGAAGGCCGAAGTTACGCTGTAGCGCAGACAGGCGAGCAGCAGCAGGATGTGAACGCCGGAAGCGCGAACAGACGGCCCGCACTTTATGCAGCAGCTCTGACATGTCGGGGTAGTTGTGAATGAACTTCTGCACCACCAAATTCAGCACATGCGCCAAGCAAGGGATGTGCGTCAAATTGGCTAGTCCAAGAGCTGCAACGAGATTTCGCCCATTATCACACACCACCAGGCCGGGCTTGAGGCTCACCGGCAGCAACCACTCGTCGGTCTGTTGTTCAATACCCCGCCACAACTCCTGTGCGGTGTGGGGCCTGTCCCCCAAACATATGAGTTTCAGAATGGCCTGCTGACGTTTACCCCGGGCTGTGCTGAAGTTGGTGGTGAAGGTGTGTGGCTGACTGGATGAGCAGGTGGAAGAAGAGGAGGAGGAAGCCGAGAAGGAGGAGGTGGCAACAGGAGGCAAAGAATGTTGCCCTGCGATCCTTGGCGGCAGAAGGACGTGCGCCAAACAGCTCTCCGCCGGGGGCCCAGCTGCCACTACATTTACCCAGTGTGCAGTTAGGGAGATATAGCGTCCCTGGCCGTGCTTACTGGTCCACGTATCTGTGGTTAGGTGGACCTTGCCACAGATGGCGTTGCGCAGTGCACACTTGATTTTATCGGATACTTGGTTGTGCAGGGAAGGCACGGCTCTCTTGGAGAAGTAGTGGCGGCTGGGAACAACATACTGTGGGACAGCAAGCGACATGAGCTGTTTGAAGCTGTCTGTGTCCACCAGCCTAAATGACAGCATTTCATAGGCCAGTAGTTTAGAAATGCTGGCATTCAGGGCCAGGGATCGAGGGTGGCTAGGTGGGAATTTACGCTTTCTCTCAAATGTTTGTGAGATGGAGAGCTGAACGCTGCCGTGTGACATGGTTGAGACGCTTGGTGACGGAGGTGGTGGTGGTGGTGTTGGTGGTACATCCCCTGTTTGCTGGGCGGCAGGTGCCAACGTTCCTCCAGAGGCGGAGGAAGAGGCCGAGGCGGCAGCAGCAGAAGAGGCCGAGGCGGCAGCAGCAGAAGAGGTAGCAGGGGGAGCCTGAGTGACTTCCTTGGTTTTAAGGTGTTTACTCCACTGCAGTTCATGCTTTGCATGCAGGTGCCTGGTCATGCAGGTTGTGCTCAGGTTCAGAACGTTAATGCCTCGCTTAAGGCTCTGATGGCACAGCGTGCAAACCACTCGGGTCTTGTCGTCAGCACATTGTTTGAAGAAGTGCCATGCCAGGGAACTCCTTGAAGCTGCCTTTGGGGTGCTCGGTCCCAGATGGCGGCGGGCAGTAGCAGGCGGAGTCTCTTGGCGGCGGGTGTTCTGCTTTTGCCCACTGCTCCCTCTTTTGCTACGCTGTTGGCTCGGTCTCACCACTGCCTCTTCCTCCGAACTGTGAAAGTCAGTGGCACGACCTTCATTCCATGTGGGGTCTAGGACCTCATCATCCCCTGCATCGTCTTCCACCCAGTCTTGATCCCTGACCTCCTGTTCAGTCTGCACACTGCAGAAAGACGCAGCAGTTGGCACCTGTGTTTCGTCATCATCAGAGACATGCTGAGGTGGTATTCCCATGTCCTCATCATCAGGAAACATAAGTGGTTGTGCGTCAGTGCATTCTATATCTTTCACCGCTGGGGAAGGGCTAGGTGGATGCCCTTGGGAAACCCTGCCAGCGGAGTCTTCAAACAGCATAAGAGACTGCTGCATAACTTGAGGCTGAGACAGTTTCCCTGGTATGCATGGGGGTGATGTGACAGACTGATGGTGTTGGTTTTCAGGCGCCATCTGTGCGCTTTCTGCAGAAGACTGGGTGGGAGATAATGTGAACGTGCTGGATCCACTGTCGGCCACCCTATTGACTAATGCCTGTACCTGCTCAGGCCTTACCATCCTTAGAACGGCATTGGGCCCCACCATATATCGCTGTAAATTCTGGCGGCTACTGGGACCTGAGGTAGTTGGTACACTAGGACGTGTGGATGTGGCAGAACGGCCACGTCCTCTCCCAGCACCAGAGGGTCCACTAACACCACCACGACCATGTCCACGTCCGCGTCCCTTACTAGATGTTTTTCTCATTGTTATGGTTCACCACAACAACAAAAATATTATTTGGCCCAATGTATTGTATTCAAATTCAGCGGGATATAAATTTGAGGCCTAGTATTTAGGCGCTGGGTGACCGGTATGGATTTACTAACAGAATTAGACTTGGAAATGCACAGTAGCGTGTGTGTGAAGTTATTCTGAATGACCCTATGTGCACCCTGAATATTATATACCCTTTTAGGGATAGATTTCAAATAGCTCTGATATAGCAGGAACCACTAAATTATGAAATTGCTAAATTGGGAATTGTACTTCAACCCAGAACAAAAAATGTGCTTTGACGGACACTAAATAACTTTCCCAGCCACAACAGTACAGCGGTAACGAGAGATTTAGCGGGATATAAATTTGAGGCCTAGTATTTAGGCGCTGGGTGACCGGTATGGATTTAGCGACAGAATTAGACTTGGAAATGCACAGTAGCGTGTGTGTGAAGTTATTCTGAATGACCCTATGTGCACCTTGAATATTATATACCCTTTTAGGGATAGATTTCAAATAGCTCTGATATAGCAGGAACCACTAAATTATGAAATTGCTAAATTGGGAATTGTACTTCAACCCAGAACAAAAAATGTGCTTTGACGGACACTAAATAACTTTCCCAGCCACAACAGGACAGCGGTAACGAGAGATTTAGCGGGATATAAATTTGAGGCCTAGTATTTAGGCGCTGGGTGACCGGTATGGATTTAGTGACAGAATTAGACTGGGATATGGCCAAAAAATAACCACACTATTGCTGGTTAAATGCACTTGGTGACGGGCGCAGCTTGCCCCTGATGTAGTATATGGCCAAAAAATGAACAGACTATTGCTGGTTAAATGCACTTGGTGTCACAGCTTGACGAACCACACTACTGAGGGTTAAATGCACTTGGTGACGGGCGCAGCTTGCCCCTGATGTAGTATATGGCCAAAAAATGAACAGACTATTGCTGGTTAAATGCACTTGGTGACGGGCGCAGCTTGCCCCTGATTTAGTATATGGCCAAAAAATGAACAGACTATTGCTGGTTAAATGCACTTGGTGTGATAGCTTGACCAACCACACTACTGAGGGTTAAATGCACTTGGTGACGGGCGCAGCTTGCCCCTGATGTAGTATATGGCCAAAAAATGAACAGACTATTGCTGGTTAAATGCACTTGGTGACGGGTGCAGCTTGCCCCTGATTTAGTATATGGCCAAAAAATGAACAGACTATTGCTGGTTAAATGCACTTGGTGTGATAGCTTGACCAACCACACTACTGAGGGTTAAATGCACTTGGTGACGGGCGCAGCTTGCCCCTGATGTAGTATATGGCCAAAAAATGAACAGACTATTGCTGGTTAAATGCACTTGGTGACGGGCGCAGCTTGCCCCTGATTTAGTATATGGCCAAAAAATGAACAGACTATTGCTGGTTAAATGCACTTGGTGTGATAGCTTGACCAACCACACTACTGAGGGTTAAATGCACTTGGTGACGGGCGCAGCTTGCCCCTGATGTAGTATATGGCCAAAAAATGAACAGACTATTGCTGGTTAAATGCACTTGGTGTCACAGCTTGACGAACCACACTACTGAGGGTTAAATGCACTTGGTGACGGGCGCAGCTTGCCCCTGATGTAGTATATGGCCAAAAAATAAACAGACTATTGCTGGTTAAATGCACTTGGTGTGACAGCTTCACCCTGATGTAGGCTTTAGCCAAAAAACAACCACACCATTGAGGGTTAAATGCACTTGGTGACAGGCGCAGCTTGCCCCTGATTTAGTATATGGCCAAAAAATGAACAGACTATTGCTGGTTAAATGCACTTGGTGTGACAGCTTCACCCTGATGTAGGCTTTAGCCAAAAAACAACCACACCATTGAGGGTTAAATGCACTTGGTCGCAGCTTGGATGCACTTGGTCGCAGCACCGCACAAGACACAAAATGGCCGCCGATCACCCCAGAAAAAAGTGACTGACAAACGGTCTGGGCAGCCTAAAAACAGTGAGTGAGCATTTGAATTTCAGCAGCTCAATGATGCACAGCTGCAGATCGATCGATTAATCAAGTGAAGTCCTTTGGAGGAGTTAATCTGCCTAATCTCGCCCTACTGTCGCAACCGCAACCTCTCCCTACGCTAATCAGAGCAGAGTGACGGGCGGCGCTATGTGACTCCAGCTTAAATAGAGGCTGGGTCACATGGTGCTCTGGTCAATCACAGCCATGCCAATAGTAGGCATGGCTGTGACGGCCTCTTGGGGCAAGTAGTATGACGCTTGTTGATTGGCTGCTTTGCAGCCTTTCAAAAAGCGCCAAGAAAGCGTCACAAAAGCGCCAAGAAAGCGACGAACACCGAACCCGAACCCGGACTTTTACGAAAATGTCCGGGTTCGCTCATCCCTACTCATGCACACAACAGTGTTTTTTCACTGTCAGTGATTTGGCTTCAGTGGTCCTTGTGCGATTTTGCTTCAGTTGTGTTTCCTTGTGTCTTCCTTTTTTTTTGTCTGACAGGGGAAAAAAAAGGAAGGCTAATGAAAAGTGTAATTTTATTGCACCATGGTCTTGTAGAAAAAAACGGACACGGACGTGGACATGGATAACATACCAGTTGTGCATTCATTTCCAATTGACAAGAATAGGACAGGTTATATTTTTTTGACGGACTGGAATCACAGATCACGGACGCAGAGAAAAAACTGAGCACTATCAGTTTTTTTTCACAGCTCCATAGAAATTAATAGGACCTCCGCTAAACTGTGAAAAATGACGGAACGGATGCGGATGCACACAACGGTCGTGTGCATGAGGCCTAACATGCATAGGGAGTCTGCTGTGATAGTGAAACAATACTGTGAGTCAGTATGACACGCAGATGACAGGCATCGCTCTTAGAATCACTGCAGACTTTACTTATTTGGGCAGTTTTGGGGCCCAAACTAACAAAATAACTCAAGTATGAATTCAGCCTTACAGGTAGATGTTAGGTCAAGAAGAAGCGCACTCCTTTTACACTGATTCAACATAGATGCCTACAGAACCTGTTCTATTAAACGCTTATACAAGTAGAGCCCCACTGACAGAGTGGAGAGGGTGTCAACAGTAAGTTTGTGTTGAGGTCACTATTTTTCCCTTCCTCTGATCCATCAGAACAATAACCCCCCAAAAACGCACCCGCCTTCACTTGGTCAGCATTTGGTCAGTAATACATTAGCATGGTTACCAAATCATAAGCCAATTCTGATGGGACGATACAGACCTTACAATTGCTACACAGACAGGATCCGTTGTGCGTCTCATTTTTCCTTCCTTCTGACAGATCAGAAAAAGGGTCAAATAAATGGTGATGTCATCCAGGCCAAAAAGGCAAAATAGTGGCCCAGTCATGGCGTGGACAGGGTTGGAGAAAAGCTTGAAAAGTCCACAGAGTGGCCCAATGACATAGTGGTGAGGTGAAAGCAGCATGAGGAGACCACAGAGTGGCCCAGTGACAGTGGTAAGGTGGCAGCAGCAGCATGAGGAGACCAAAAAGTGGCACAATGACAGAGTGTGGAGGTCGCAGCAACAGCATGAGGAGGCCATATAGTGGCCCAGTGACATAGTGTTGAGGTAACAGCAGCATAAGGAGGCCACAGAGTGGCACAATGACATAGTATGGAGCTGGCGGCAGCAGCATAAGGAGGCCACAGAGTGGCAAGGTGACATAGTGTTGAGGTAGCAGCAGCATGAAGAGGCCACAGAGTGGCAAGATGACATAGTGTTGAGGTAGCAGTAGCAGCAGCAGCATGAGGAGGCCACAGAGTGGCACAATGACAGAGTGTGGAGGTGGCAGCAGCAACATGAGGAGGCCACCGAGTGGCAAGGTGACATAGTGTTGAGGTAGAAGCAGCATGAGGAGGCCACAAAGTGGCACAATGACAGAGTGTGCAGGTGTCAGCAGCAGCAGCATGAGGAGGCCACAGAGTGGCCCAGTGACATAGTGTTGAGGTAGCAGCAGCATGAGGAGGCCACAGAGTGGCACAATGACAGAGTGTGGAGGTAGCAGCAGCAGCATGAGGAGGCCGCAGAGTGGCAAGGTGACATAGTGTTGAGGTAGCAGCAGCATGAGAGGAGGCCACAGAGTGGCACAATGACAGGGTGTGCAGGTGGCAGCAGCAGCATGAGGAGGCCACAGAGTGGCAAGGTGACATAGTGTGGAGGTGGCAGTAGCATGAGGAGACCACAGTGACAAGGTGACATAGTGTGGAGGTGGCAGCAGCAGCATCAAGAGACCACAGAGTGACCCGGTGACAGAGTGGGGAGATGAGTGGCGATAACAGTAACCCCTGATGATGGTGGGTGTAAGAAGGAGCACTTGGCATCAGATGTGTGGCATCAGGCGATTTGCAGCATCAGAATACAAGCTGAGACAGGTAGCCAGAAGAAACCAGTCTCTTTTGTCAAGGTTTGTGTCACGAGAGGCAGGCGGCATGCTTCTTGTTCCCTGTGCCACCGTCGGCCTCTGATCTCGCGGCAGCCAGGACATTCACGTCTCCTGGTTGTGCTCTCCTGTCTGCGGCACCCCGGTTGCCATGGTGACGGGGGAGGCGGGATATTCGGCCGCACTCCTCCTGCAGGAGCGTTCTACGCTCCCCATCACCATGGGGACCAGCTGGGGCTGAGCGCTGAAATAGGCACTCGGTGCTCAGCTACTGTCAGGGAGGAGGATGGCCACGTCACATGACCCCTTCCCTCCACTATTTAAACAAGCAACCTGCTGGCCACAGGTTGCCTGTGATTTTCGTCCCTTAGGCTGTGTATTATTATTATTTGGCTGACCTCTGGAATTGACCCTTGATTTGCTTCTTGACACCTCTTCTTCTGGATTTTGACCTCGGCTTGCTTTTGGATTTTGTCTTTGCCTCTTCCCTGGTACTGACGTGATCTCCTAGATTTTGACCTCGGCTCGCTCTCGGATTTGTCTCTGTCTCCTCCCTTGTACTGACATGACATCCTGGACTGACCTTGGCTAGTTGACCCACCTCGCCCTTCTGTTTTTGGAGGTACCTTGCTTGTTCTACCTCTTTGTCCACTCGAGTGCTACTTTTTGTTGGCTGTCCGCTTCCCTGCTTTCTCTATCTCTCTGCTTGCACTTACACAGGTCAGGGACTGTCGCCCAGTTGCGCCCCATCACCTAGGGCGGGTGGTGCAAGTAGGAAGGGACAGGGGACTGGGTGGCAGCTCAGGGGGTGCACCTCCGCTCTATCTTGATACCCGTGACGCTACCCCATGACAGAATCACAGGCCATAATTTAGTATGGACCCTCTACAGAGCCTCACCGAACATGTGCAAGGTCTTTCTCAAATAGTACAGGAACTTGGGGAGAGACTACAGGAACAGGGGACCGTCCGAACTCCCCCATTCTTGCTCGTTCAGGTGGAACACATTAAATTACCCGATCGGTTTTCGGGTGACTGCCAAAGTTTTTTTATCTTTCAAGGAAAGCTGTAAACTTTATTTTTGACTATGTCCTCACTCCTCCGGTCCTGATCCACAGAAGGTTGGTATTATCATCTCCCTGCTTCAAGGGGACCCCCAGGAGTGGGCCTTTTTTTTGCCATCGGATTCCCCTTGTCTTATTTCTGTGGACCTCTTCTTCCAGGCGTTAGGGGTTCTTTATGATGAACCTGACCGAGCCTCTGTGGCAGAATCCAATCTTAAGGCCCTCACTCAGGGGAATTGCCCCGTGGAGTACCGCAAGTGGTGTGTTCCGGGTACTCCCGGAGGTGGTAAGAAGTAAATTATTGCTGCCGGTTTCAATTGCCTTTGGGGTCTTAAAGGGGTCAGGAAATGCCTTTGTGAATTCAGGGTCAGCTTTTAGTTTTATTGATTGCAAATTTGTTGAACAGATGGGAATTCCTATACTAGAATTGTCCACCCAGATCCAGGTAGTCGCCATCGATTCTACCCCCCTGCTAGGGGGCACGGTAAAACTCCATACTCCGGAGGTTACCCTGTCTGTAGGGATCTGCCACTCGGAAAAATGTTCTTTCTTTGTTTTAGAGAATCTTCCTGTTCAGGTAGTCCTTGGTATGCACTGGCTTCAGCAACACAATCCGGTCATTAACTGGAGTTCGGGCGAGTTAGAGAGATGAGGGCCTAACTGTAGTTCTTGCTTAACCATAGTTCAAGCTGGGGTTTCATCAGATATTATTCCTCATTTTATTGCTGATTATTCAGATGTTTTTTCCACCACTGAGAAAGATGCTCTCCCTCCCCATAGGTCTTATGACTGTGTTATTGACATGGCATGGTACCTAAGTCCAAAAATCCAGGAGAGTCTCAAGAAGGGACATATTAGGCCCTCCACCTCTCCCCTGGGAGTAGGATTCTTTTTCGGTAAAAAGAAGGACGGTGGTCTCAGGCCCTGCATTGACTATAGAAATGTGAATTAAATCACTATTAGGAATCAGTATTCCATCCCGTTGATTCTTGATTTGTTTAACCAGATTTTAGGTGCTTCATGGTTTTCTAAATTTGATTTGAGAGGACCTTATAACCTAATTCATATTTAATGCTTTTAATACTCCAGAGGGACACTTTGAGTATCTTGTTAAGCCATTCGGTCTTTGCAATGCCCCAGCTGTGTTTCAGAATTTCATGAATGACATTTTTTGAGAACTTATTGGCAAAGTTATAATTGTTTATCTCGATTATATTCTTGTCTTTTCACCTGACTGGGATTCTCACGTGTCTCACATCAGATTGGTTCTTAAAATCCTCAGGGAGAATCACCTGTCTGTTAAATTAGAGAAATGTGTGTTTGGAGTTCAAGAAAATCCCTATCTCGGCTATATTCTCACTCCTCATTCATTTAAAATGGATTCCAATAAGGTTCAGGCTATCCAAGACTGGGTAAGACCATCCTACTTAAAGGCACTCCAACACTTTTTAGGATTTGCCAATTTTTACTGTAAATTCATAAAAAAAGTCTCTGTTATTGCCAAGCCCCTTACGGATTTAACTAAAAAAGGTTTTGATCTGGTTAATTGGTTGTTGGAGGCCTGTCAGGCTTTTGATACCCTAAAAGATTGTTTTCAAAAGGCTCCAGTCTTGGTTCAGCCTGATACCGAGGAACCTTTTGTGGTGGAGGTTGATGCCTCAGAGGATGGTGTGGGGGCCATCCTTTCTCAGGGATCTTCTAACCTCACTAATTTAAGGCCATGCACCTTCTTCTCTCGCAAGTTCTCTAGACAAGCCAGATGGGCCCTGTTTTTTACTCGTTTTAACTTTCCTGTTACTTTCAGACCAGGAAGTAAAAATATTAAGGGAGATGCCTTGTCCCAGAGTTTTAATGCCGTCCAACCTCCTGACCCCCCCCCCCCCCCTGGGAACCCATCTTGCCGGCAAGCATCTTTGTGGCAGCAGTTTCTGCAGAACTTTCCTCTGAGATTCAACGGGCTTTCAATTAATGGGTGAATGTCATGACTCCGTGCTGTGTGGTCATCCAGGTATCACTGCCACTAAGGAATTGCTGCTGAGGTCTTTCTGGTGGCCTACTTTGTCTAAAGATGTACAGTCTTATGCTTTGGCTTGCGATGTTTGTGCTAGGTCTAAGACCCCGATAACACATTCCGCTGGTGAACTACAACCACTATCCATTCCCTGCAAGCCATGGTCTCACATTTCCATGGATTTTATTTCTGATCTGCCCCCCTCTGAGGGGAAGTCAGTGGTGTGGGTAGTGGCTGACCGTTTTAGCAAGATGGTGCTCTTTGTTCCTTTAAGTAAGCTCCCTGATGCAAAGACCTTAGCACCCTTGTTCATTGAACATGTGGTACGTCTGCATGGTGTCCCTGAAAATATCGTCTCTGATAGAGGCGTTCAGTTTATTTCTGGTTTCTGGAGGGATTTTTGTCGAAGATGCAACATCTCTTTGTCCTTTTCGTCTGCTTTCCATCCACAGACCAATGGGCAGACGGAGCGGTTAAATCAGGCAGTGGAGCTTTTTCTAAGGTGTTATGTATCGCAAAATCAACTCTTATGGGTGAGATACCTCCCGTTGGCAGAATTCGCCATCAACAATCGGGTTAATTATTCCACGGGGGTGTCTCCTTTTATTTGTAACAGTGGATTGAATCCTCGTTTTAGTTCTAATCCCTCTGTATCCTCACTCAACCCGCAGGCAGATTCTTTTACCTCTAGACTGTGCACAGTCTGGGCACAGGTTCAAACGAACCTGGAAAAGGCCCAGGAAACCGAGTGTAAACATGCCAATAAGAGACATTCCACGGGGGTACATTTTGTACTCGGCAAGAAGGTGTGGTTGTCGACTAAGAATCTTGCTTTGAAACAGTGTTCTAGGAAATTCTCTCTGCGTTTCATTGGACCATACAATATTATTGAGGTTATTAACCCAGTGTCTTTTAGACTTAAACTACCCGACTCCCTTCGTATACATGATTTGTTTCATAAGTCATAACTTAAGAGATATGTGTCACCAGTGGTTCCGGTTAAAGAACCTCCTCCACCTGTGGAGGTTGAGGGTTAGGAGGAATTCATTATTTCTAAAATTATAGATGTCAGAAAGGTTAAAAATTCCTTTCAATACCTGCTCCACTGGAAAGGTTTTGGACCTGAGGAGAGGTCCTGGATACATAGGTCTAGGATGCATGCTTCCAGGTTAATTGCTAAATTAAGTAACACTCGGTGCTCGGCTACTGTCAGGGAGGAGGGATCATGTGATACCTAATATGTATACTTTTTTTTTTTTCATTTGGGGAAAATGACGTTTTTGTTTATTTTTACTTGAAACTTTAAATTTTTTTGGGGGGAAAACTTTATTTTTTCAATTTATTTTTTGTCCCACTTTGGGGGTCTAAATACTACTGTATTGGAATGCATTGGCTGTATACAGGGGGCTAGATCTCACAGGCACGTCATAGGAAGGCACCGGTGATGCCTCAGGAAGGCATGCTGCCTTGCATGCCATCGGGTCCCCCCTACAGCCGCATGGGGACCCGATGGCACA
This sequence comes from Bufo gargarizans, assembly GCF_014858855.1. NCBI lineage: Eukaryota > Metazoa > Chordata > Amphibia > Anura > Bufonidae > Bufo > Bufo gargarizans. Next base: position 511,464,957 of record NC_058082.1, on the reverse strand, counting down.
GCCGATCGCTGCCACAAACTTCAGGTAAAGCCACAAACCGCAGGTCTGAATTGACCTGCGGTTTGCGGCGATCGCCGATACAGGGGGGTCACATGACTTCCCCCGGCATTGTGACAGGATGCCTGCTGAATGATTTTTAGCGCACATTCTGTTCCTATTAACCCCCGCCACACCGCAATCTAGTTTTAAAGTTATGACGTACCGGTACGTCATGGGTCCTTAAGGACTCGGGAAACATGCCGTACCGGTATGTCATAAGTCCTTAAGGGGTTAATATTTTTAGTAGATAACCATACCAGATCACCCACACTCAGGTCCGGACCAGTCATACGTCTCTTGTCAGCCATTCGCTTATACCTCTCACCCATCCTCTCCAAATTCAGTTGAATCTTCCATCAGATAGAAGACAAGGCAGAAGAAAATCTCTCCTCCTCTGGCATCACAGAGGAACTAGTCCCAGAAAAGGTACCAAACTGAGGATGAAAACTGTATGCTCCAAAAAAGGGTGACTTACCCGTGGACTCCTGCCTATGGTTATTCAAAGCAAATTCTTCTAGGGATAAGAATGAGGACCAGTCCTCCTGGTTTTCAGCCATAAAACACCTCAAGTAGGTCTCCTGGTTTTGATTAGTAATCTCTGTCTGTCGATTCGACTGCGGATGAAAAGCCGAAGAGAACGAAAGTTGGATACCAAGACGAGAGCAGAACACCCTACAAAACCTGGAAACAAACTGCGTGCCCCTATCAGAAACCACATCCGAGGGAATGCCATGTAATGTCACGATCCACAAAAACCTGAGCAAGAGTCTTAGCATTGGGCAGACTAGCTAACGATACAAAGTGAGCCATTTTACTGAAACAGTCAACAACCACCAAAATCACAGTTTTACTGGAGAAACTCGGCAGATCAGTAATACAGTCCATAGACAAGTGCGTCCAAGGACGAGATGGAATAGACAAAGGAAAAAGTGAACCAGATGGTCGAGTGTGAGCAACCTTTGACCGTGCACAGGTCTCACAAGCTGCTACGTAATCCTCCATACTCTTACGTAACCCGGGTCACCAGAACCTCCGGGAAATCAGATCAAAGGTGGACTTGCCACCAGGATGTCCCGCAAGGACAGTATCGTGATGTTCCTTGAATACCTTGTATTGCAATCCAGCAGGAACAAATAACCTACCTGGGGGACAAGAATCCAGAGCCTCCTCCTGGGCTCCCAACACCTCCAACTCGGGGTACAGAGCGGGAGACAACCACCCCATCAGCCAAAAACTGAGCAGGATCCTCTGAATCACCTCCCCCAGGAAAACTACGAGACAATGCATCCGCCTTGATGTTTTTAACCCCCGGGAGAAAAGTAACCACAAAGTTGAACCTAGTAAAGAACAGTGACCATCTAGCCTGTCTAGGATTTAGACGCTTGGCAGATTGCAGGTAAGCCAAGTTCTTATGATCAGTATATACCATAACGGGACGAGACGCCCCCTCCAACCAGTGACGCGATTCCTCAAAAGCCAATTTGATGGCTAGCAATTCCCTATCTCCTACATCATAATTCCTCTCGGCGACCGAGAGTTTCTTAGAAAAAAAAGCACATGGACGCCACTTGCCAGGAGATGAACCGTGCGGCAACACTGCTCCAACCCCCACCTCTGATGCATCCACCTCCACCACGAATGGCTGAGACACATCGGGCTGTATCAGAATGGGAGCAGACGCAAAACATTCCTTAATAGCCAAAAAGGCCTGCAATGCCTCATCCGCCTTTCTTAGTCATATCGGTCAGGGGTTTTACAATGGTTGAGTAGTTCAAGATACATTTTCTATAATAACTGGTAAACCCCAAAAAACGCATCAAAGCTTTCTGATTCTCCGGTTGGTCCCATTCCGGAACCGCCCAGACCTTTTCGGAGTCCATACAAAAACCAGAGTCAGAAAGCAGATAACCCAGAAACGGAAGCTCCTGAACAGAAAACACACATTTCTCCAATTTAGCATATAATTTATTCTCCCGAAGGATCGACAAAACCTGTCTCACGTGATCCTGATGGGTCTTCCGGTTAGGAGAGTAAATTAGAATGTCATCCAAGTAAATTACAACAAACCTTCCCACAAAATGATGGAAAATGTAATTGACAAATCACTGAAACACCACTGGCGCGTTAGTTAACCCAAAAGGCATAACCAGATTCTCAAAATGACCCTCGTGCGTGTTGAAGGCCATTTTCCACTCATCACCCTCCTTGATTCTGATCAGATTGTAGGCCCTTCTTAAAGAGGACCTTTCACCAGAATTAAACTTCTAAAGTAACTATACAGGCATGTAGAGCGGCACCCAGGGACCCCCCTGCACTTACTGTTATACCTGGGCGCCGCTCTGTTCTCCCGTAATTGCCTCCGGTATCTTTACAGTTAGGCTCCACCCAGGGGAGCCTACCGTCGGCTCATTCTCCCATGCTGTAGCGCTGGCCAATCACAGCGCTCCGCTCATAGCCTGAGAGAGAGCTGAGCGCTGTGATTGGCCAGCACTGCAGCATGGGAGAAGGAGGCGCCGGCAGGTTCCCATGGGTGGAGCCTAACTGTAAAGATACCGGAGGCAATTACCGGAGAGCAGAGCGGCGCCCAGGTATAACAGTAAGTGCAGGGGGGTCCCTGGGAGCCGCTCTACATGCCTGTATAGTTACTTTAGAAGTTTAATTCTGGTGAAAGGTCCTCTTTAAATCTAACTTGGAGAACACCTTGGCTCCAACAATTTGATTAAAAAAGTCAGAAATGGGGGGGCGGAGCTAGCTGCAGAGCCGACCAGAAGTAGCATGTAGGAGCTCTGCAGAAAGAATTGATATAAACCGATATAACTCGGCAAATTAAGGCTTAGCTACGCCTGAAACAACAGATCCTTACTCAGATCATCGCCCGGATCAAGGAGATATAATCTTTTCCTATATCTGAGGCGGCGGGGAGTTGCGGCCTACAAGAACTTCGTGAGCACCGGACTTTATTGGTGCGCTCACCCGGGCCACAGAAGCCGTGCCCCGCGGCTTTTTCACCACCTGCCGCTGGATTTAATAGAGGCCCTCAGCGGACGTGAGGTCTGCCTTAGGTGTGAGGCCACAGTATCTGGGACCCGCCGGATAGGCCGTGAATCTGCAGCGTCGCTTGAAGCCGATCAGACAGAGCTTTGAACCGGAGAAAGTAGATCCGGCCGTTTTGAAATTAGAAAACCACCGAAGACCACCCAGGACATCCCTGCCCGAGCGATCATAGATGTGGTGAGTGCCCTGAGCTGTCCTTACCAAGTGGCAGTAAAATATAGAACCTTGGCAGCTATACTCCCTGCCACATGAGATCGGCATTGTTACTTTGCAGGACCTGGCAGCCGAATCACTAAACGGATCAATCCGCCGGCTCTGAGAGGAGCGAAATTTGAACTGTCTGTTGTGCTAGCATTAAGTACAGAGCTCGGCTACAGCCAGAAAAGCTGCTAAAGCTACCAACTGGAGACACACTCCTGTTGTTAATGTTACAAGCTGCATTGCAAGGAAGATTACATCATTGAACTTTAAATATAAGGATATCTTCTAGGTGAAATCGGCAGATTTAAAGAGACGGTATCCTAAAATTACAACAGTAATCCCCCACATTCATAAAATGTTTTAAAAGTCTGAACCTGGCAGGAGAAGGGGCGGAGCTTACGCCGGATGAAGATGGTCGCATAGCTCCGTGATATGTGAAGAGACTCGTCCCTAACGCCAGCTATAATTAGCCTACATTAGCGGAGATGGTGAAGATCGGGAACGCTAAGCATGCTGACACCCCAGCTCCCTCCAAAACTCAGATTGCTGGAGGAGAAATGGAGAAATTCTTAAAGAAAGCTGCCGCAACGATGGCTGCCAGGGAGCCTAAGATGGCGCCGACTCCACAGGCCAAAGCTCCGAAGCGCGCTCCTGCACAGTCAGAGGGTGAAAGCGACTCAGATGAAGCACAGGCCGGCTCTGACCTTCCGGTTACAAGAAAATACCTGGACCGTGCTTTGAACAGGATTATGGAGCCGATCCTCTCAGAATTGTCTGCCTGCAGAAACGAGGTGAGACATATTGGCGACCGTGTGGAGAAACTTGAGCAGCACCAAGCAGAGATAATAAATCACCAGACTGCGGTAACGGACTCTTTTCGCCGCTGTGCCCTATACTTAAACGACCTCCACTGCTCGTTAGAAGATCAAGAAAACAGGGGGCGCCGAAATAACCTGAGATTCCGTGGAGTGCCAGAATCAGTCTCAACAGGAGACATTTCAGCGTCCATCATGGATATCTGCGGATCACTCCTGGGCCCTAACTTCTCCCAAGAAGTAATTATAGAACGGGCGCACAGAGCCCTCAGGCCCAAACCTAAGCCAGCCGAACCTCCTAGGGACATAATATGTAGGTTCCTGAATTTTCAAGTGAAAACCGCCGTTCTGGAAGCCGCACGTGATCACCCTGACTTGATATACAAGGATTCCAAGATTGACATATTCCAGGACTTAGCCCCTTCAACGCTGAAGAAGCGCAGATCCCTTAAACCTCTGACAGATTGGTTGCGCTCCAAAAAGGTTTTATACCGTTGGTCCTACCCGTTTGGCATATCCTTCACATACGCGGGCAAGAGAGTAAACATCTCGTCATATACAGACCTCACTTCTGCCTTTGAGGTCCTAAATGTGCCACCCATGCAGATTGAAAATTGGGAACTCTTCCAGGACCTCGGTGCCCTGCCTGATATACCCAAGGTGGTTCCTTTTGAGGTACTACGTACGCCGAAGTCTTCTCGCTCCAAGAGGAGGGGTCTGCAATTCACCCCGAGAAGTCTCTCACAGGAGCATTAGGAAAACTCTCTTGCCTATAGTATAGTATGGTAATTTTCAGGCAATATTGTCATGCTGAAATTCTCGTATATTACTGTCTAGAGTTTGGGATTCCACTGTTTGCATGAGACTAGATGGTTTTCCGTATACCTGTACGTGTTTCCCCCATCTCTCTGCTCTGCTTCTACCCCCTCTCAGGGCGTTATACGGTCTCTCTTAAACGGTCCATAGACCAAACAACCCCCTCCAGATTATGACATATTACATTATGTCTTTGACATATTACATTATGTCTTTGTTCATGTTTCTTGTTTGTTTAACAAATTGTGTTCTATTTCCCCTACTTACCCCTAACTCAAGGTTCTCGCCTATTATATTGATCTGGATTGTCTCCCATACAAGCACAGCTGCAATGGTACCAGAGGTAGAAGACCACAAAAGATCCGATACACTTCTTAGACAGGGACCACAACAGCTACAAGGTAAACCCACACACATAACAAATAATGGCTGACCTGTCAGTGGCCTCTTATAATGTCAAAGGTTTTCACTCTCCTTCCAAAAGGAGCCAAATCTTTGCCATTCTAAGAAAAGCTGGAGCTGGAGTGATATTCCTTCAGGAGACGCATTTCCGCTTTAACCACTACCCAGACATGCGATTCTCCCACTTCTCCAACTGGTACCATTGTGGGAGTAGCTCCTCAGCTTCCAGTGGGGTCAGCATAGGGCTACAGAGGAGGATCCCCTTTAAATTTGCTAGCCAAAGCCTAGATCCAGAAGGCAGGTATATCCTACTTAAGGGCACCATAGGGCCGCAGACGTACACTTTTATAAATCTATACGCCCCAAACTCTAACCAAGCCCGTTGGTTTTCTGACATTTTTCCCATTATAGAGTCCTTTAAAGAGGGTATAGTAATTGTTGGGGGGCGACTTCAATGTCGCCTTATATCCTCAACTGGATGTCTCCTCCCATAAATCGTCCCATTCCAAGAGGTTTCTAAAAAAGGTCAGAAATACCCTCTGGGATCTCCATTTGATCGATGTATGGCGATCTTTCCACCCGAGTGTCCAGGATTTCACGTTCTATTCCCAAGTACATAAAACTTACCACCGGCTTGATTACCTCTTTATCTCTAAAGAACACATACACCTATGCAGAGAGGCGACCATTGGTGCTATACACATCTCAGACCACTCCCCAATATATATTTCAGTGTTGGCCCCTAGTGAAACGCCCTCGTGCTTCAACTGGCGCTTAAATGAAACCCTCCTGGGGTATCGGGACTCGGTTGATCGGATATCTAAACACATAACAGAATATTTCTCCCTAAATAAAAATCCAGATACAACGGCCAATACTCTTTGGGATGCTCATAAACCTGTAGTGAGGGGACAATTTATTAGCATTGGCACACACCTAAAGAGGAAGAGGGAAAGTGAAATAGAGGACACTCTGAAAAATATTCAGACTTTAGAATCACATCATAAAGCTAAACCCACTGACGCCCATCTCCAAAAATTGTCAGAATGCAGAGCCAAATTCAGATCTCTACTGGCCAATAGAGCAGCCAAATACCACATGAGCTCACAGCACAAATTCTTTGCACATGGGGACAAGGCCACCAAGTTTGTAATGAACAGGATTAAAGGGAGGAGGTCTGCAAACTACGTCCATCAGCTAACATCACAAGATGGGTCCCCCATCTTTTCGGTCAACCAGATTGCGTCTCAATTCCGTTCATTTTACAATGATCTCTACAACCTTCCCTCAACAACTGAACCAGAATCCCATGCCACTGTCATATCTTCCTTCCTGGAAGCGACCAAACTCCCTACCATTGACACAGACCAGAAATCGACTCTTTCAGCTCCCTTCTCCATAACTGAGCTAAGGACAGCAATGAACCAAATGCCGACAGGAAAGAGTCCAGGCCCTGATGGCCTTCCGTTAGCATATTACAAAATGTTCCAAGATCTTCTTCTTCCTCACTTGTTGGAAGTTTGCAATCAGACTCTTGCGGGAATTCCACTCTCGAGAGACATGACGGCAGCCCACATCACTCTCATCCCTAAAGAAGGGAAAGACGCCAGTTTATGTTCCAACTACAGACCCATATCCCTCCTAAACATAGACCTTAAGCTCCTGGCCAAGATGCTAGCTAACAGGTTAGCCATTCTCCTTCCCCAACTTGTCCATAGAGATCAGGTAGGCTTTGTCCGCAACAGGGAAGGGAAGGACAATACCACGAGGGTGATTAATACCCTCTGTCATGCTAAACGCGTGTCCTCCCCTCTGCTTTTACTCAGCACAGATGCTGAGAAAGCATTTGATAGGGTCAATTGGTCATACCTAAAACAAACACTTTCAGGATTTGGCCTACCTGACTCTTTTACCAAAGCAGTCTTCTCGATGTATGAACAAGCAACAGCTGCAGTCCTAGTAAATGGCACTGTATCACCTTCCTTCCCTATTAGAAACGGGACCCGACAGGGCTGTCCCTTATCACCCCTCCTATTCGTCTTGGCTTTGGAGCCTCTTCTAGCAAAAATAAGGTTGGACCAGGAGATAAAGGGTCTATGTTTGGGAGGCAGGGAGCAGAAAATTGCTGCTTTTGCGGACGATGTGCTCATAATGACGATTAATCCAAAAACGGCCCTACCCCGAATTCAATCCCACCTGAATACATATAGCACAATGTCAGATTTTAAAATTAATGCTAATAAGTCATTAGTCCTTTGCTCAGGGGTTTCACAGGCAACAAAATGCCTTCTAATGAAGGACTCCCCATTTAATTGGTCCTCCCCCAACATCACGTATTTAGGGGTCAAAATTAGCCCAGAAATTACGGAACTTTTTTCTCTTAACTATATCCCCTTAAAGAAATCTATCATTGATTCCATCGACAATTTGGCCAGATCTAACCCAATGCTCTCCTGGTTTGGTAGGAAGAATCTAATATCTTCATTAATACTGCCCAGACTCACATATTTACAACAGGTTCTCCCCATTTCTATCCCTAAACACTATTACACTTCGATTATGAAAAAATTCAGCTCCTTCATCTGGAATGGGAAGAGAGCGAGACTCTCCTCGGCACTTCTTATTAAGCCTAGGCATGCTGGGGGAATAGGTTTGCCGAGCCCCGAGCTATATGGGAGGGCTATCCTCCTCTCCCGAGCACTAGCTTGGCTGAGCACTTCCCCAGCTTCCACAGTGGTCCAGATGGAACTGGAAATCTTGAACAGACCGGCTAGAGCACATCTGTTGGGTCGAGAGACGGTTTTTTCTGGCCACATGTCTCATTACCCAATCATCAGAGCCACATTGGAAGCTTGGAAATGGCTATCCTCCACACACTGTTCCATTCCATTCCCTTCACCCACACTGACTGTAGCAGATGTACTGAATACGGCCCCTCCCACTTTAAGGCAAACCACCTCAATAAGGCTGATGTCCTCTTCAATTCCATTAATTTCTCTAGCCCTACCAACTGGAGTATGGATGGACTCAGGAGACATAAATGCCCTGCTTAACCCTCACCCTCGTGACTTTATTTCAATTGCTTATCTTAGAGCCTACTTAAAGCAGCATGTCAACGTAGGGGATCTTCATCGCCCTCTGGTATGGTTAGAGGCTCTAACTGCCTTACAGACATTACCCAAGAAACTTACCTCATGGATATATAGCAAACTGTGACTACCTCCTATGCTTGCTAAGCCATCCTTTGTCACACAATGGGAATTGGATTTAAATATCACACTTCCTTTTGAGTCTTTACCTAAGTTTCTAGACGCTCCCCATGGAGCCTCCCGCTGTGTCAGAATCCAGGAAAATAGCTACAAGATTCTTACAAGATGGTATAACACCCCTGATAAATTATCGAGGTTTGCTGGGGCGGCTTCTGACACGTGCTGGAGGTGCCTTGGGGAGAGGGGAACTTTCCTGCATATCTGGTGGTCATGCCCCCTGGTTCAGATATGGTGGTGTGAAGTCTTCGCTACCTCAAACAGGGTTTGTGGCACATCATTTAAACCCTCTCCACAAATTGCTCTCCTCTCACTCCCTCAAGAACAGGGGGAAGCAGGACCACCATTTGTGTTTACACAGATGATATTGGCGGCCCGCTTACAACTCCCCAAATATTGGCTTCAGACTACTGTCCCAACCTTGGACCAATGGACTCAAAAAATTGATCAGATCTTCAGGTTTGAGGAACTATCCTCCTGGGAATCTCGTACGCATCTGTCTTTTCTCAAAAAATGGTCTCTGTGGGCTAAATACAGATCCCCCAAACCATAACTAGTCAATTGGAACCTGATTTAGTTGATATACCTTAGTAACCATGATACACAATCGCACGGCAGGTCATAGGCACTACCATGTTTAACTTCACCTCCCAAAAAATGGAATGCAACGCCTCTTACCTGGTCTTATGGCTCTTCTGAGCGTCTGTTTCTCTGATCTCATGAATGTCTCATATATTGGAAATCCCTCCTATGGGGGATAGGATTGACGTATGTCTTTAAAGTGTGTACTGTACATTGTACCGATTTTAATCCATTTCTGATTTGTACCTAACACATTGGCGAGGCCTGCGAGCCTAAACCTTGATACTATGTTCCTCCCTGTTGTATAGTGAAACTTACAATAAAAATATAAATAAAAAAAAAAAAAAAAAGTCAGAAATCAACGGAAGAGGATACGGATCACAGACCGTAATGCGGTTCAATTCCCGGAAATCCAAACAGGGTCTAAGCGATCCATCCTTTTTCTTAACAAAGAATAAACCAACTGTGACCAGAGATTTAAATGGTCTAATATGACCCTTTGCCCAACTCTCGGCAATATACTTCCGCATGACCTCTCTTCCAGGTTGAGAAAGATTGCATAGCCGAGACTTTGGCAACATAGCCCCTGGGATGAAATTAACCGGACAATCATATTCACGATGAGGAGGCAATTCCTGAGCCCCACCCTCCAAAAAAAACTGATCAGGAAGAGTGACCTTAGGTTCAAGGCTGGACTGACTCCCACCAGTGGAGCCATGAAGTGTAACTGTAGCAAGTGTAACTGCATTGCGGAGGTCAGCTATCTCCAAAGTTAATTCCTGCATGCGATCAACCAACGAATCAATTGATTCTATCTCAAAGCTGCTGAGAAATGGCAGTCTAGGTTTTGGCGGGTAATAATGTCACGCTGGACAGGATACAAGATACAATAGACAAACACAAAACCACAAAACAAGTGTCTAGGCCAGAAGCTGGGGATAAAGGTCACCTCCTGACTAATCCCTACCAGCTCTCCCTACACTTCTGTGCCCACGTTAAGACCCTAAAGGTGGGAATAAACATGCCCCCGTACCTAAGGCTGAAGATTCCCTAATATTCCTAAGATGGTGAAAGGGGGAAAGAGACAGCCTGCTTCCTCAGCGCCTGGAGGGGACAGGTGTCTCTCTAACAGCCTAGAAAGAAAACAGAAAACAAAACCAACTTATCTTGTTACTGAGCAGAGACAGCAAATCCTTCCTTCCTCTGAGCAAGATAGAAGCTATAATCCACACAGGACACTGGGAAGGGGTGTAATTTAAACTCATACAAACGACCCAACCCAGTGCACCTGAAGTGAGGCGGATACAGCTCAACTCCAAACCCAAAACAAAAAACTACACACATGCTGCTAACCTGGCAGACCTCCGCACATAACCTGAGCAGGGCATGACATATCAGGATAACAACTGTGATTAAATGTTACAGCCAGAGCCACTACCACTCCAATCCTCTACTCCACTAGAGGGTAGAGTTGTCGCGAACATAAAATTTTCCGTTCGCAAACGGCGAACGCAAATTTTTGCAAATGTTCGCGAATGGGCGAACCGCCATTGACTTCAATAGGCAGGCGAATTTTAAAACCAACAGGGACTCTTTCTAGCCACAGTAGTGATGGAAAAGTTGTTTCAAGGGGACTAACACCTGGACTGTGGCATGCCGGAGGGGGAACCATGGCAAAACTCCCATGGAAAATTACATAGTTGACGCAGAGTTGGATTTTAATCCATAAAGGGCATAAATCACCTAAGAATCCCAATTTTTTTTGAACAACGTGGTTTAAAACATCCAGTGTGTGTATACAATCAGGTATGATGTTGTATCGATCAGGTAGTGTAAGGGTTACGCCCGCTTCACAGACATTGACAGACCAAACTCCCCTTTTAATGCACCACAAACAACCGCAAACAGTCCATTTGCCCAACCACAAACTTCCCATTTGCACAAGGTTGGACACCAAGCTAGCCATGTCCCATTGATGTCATTGAAGGTTTCTTCCTCCGCCCAGCCACGTACAACACCAAGGGTCCCCGAAAGGTGAATTGAATTGATTTAACACAGTGAATACAGTCTGTGTGGGCCTGTTACACACGGGCTTGCAACTGTGATTATATCACTGAAAAATATTAAATATAATTTTTTTATTTGCAAGGTATTTGAGTGAGTGACACCCTTTAACCGTATGAGTGGAGGCCTAGCCACTAGCCAGTGGCCACAATACAGTCTGTGTGGGCCTGACACACACGGGCTTGCAACTGTGATTATATCACTGAAAAATATTAAATATAATTTTTTTTATTTGCAAGGTATTTGTGACTCACACCCTGTAACGGTATGAGTGGAGGCGTAGCCACTAGCCAGTGGCCACAATACAGTCTGTATGGGCCTGACACACACGGGCTTGCAACTGTGATTGTATCACTGAAAAATATTAAATATAATTTTTTTATTTGCAAGGTATTTGAGTGAGTGACACCCTGTAACGGTATGAGTGGAGGCCTAGCCACTAGCCAGTGGCCACAAAACAGTCTGTGTGGGACTGACACACATGGGCTTGCAACTGTGATTATATCACAGAAAAATATTAAATAGAATTTTTTTTATTTGCAAGGTATTTGAGTGAGTGACACCCTGTAACTGTATGAGTGGAGGCCTAGCCACTAGCCAGTGGCCACAATACAGTCTGTGTGGGCCTGAAACACACAGGCTTGCAATTGTGATTATATCACAGAAAAATATTAAATATATTTTTTTTTAACGGTATGAGTGGAGGCCTAGCCAGTGGCCACAGTACAGTCTTTGGGCCAGACACACACTGGCTTGCAACTGGGATTATATCACAGAAAAATATTAAATATAATTTTTTTTATCTGCAAGGTATTTGTGACTCACACCCTGTAACGGTATGAGTGGAGGCCTAGCCAGTGGCCACAGTACAGTGTGTGGGCCAGACACACACTGGCATGCAACTGGGATTATATTACAGAAAAATATTAAATATAATTTTTTTTATCTGCAAGGTATTTTCTGTCACACCCTGTATGAATGGTGTGCACTGTGCACACAGTGCTGTCTATGACTGAGCCTGCAGCCTCTCACACACGGGCAGCCAGGCAACTGCAATATATATATGTATAAAAAAATAAAAAAAGCACACTGATGTACCAGCCCTGAAAAGGGCTTTTTGGGGTGCTGTCAGGACGCTGTCCTTACAGCAGATGAGTCTGTGGACACAGAACAATGCCCTAGCTAACGCTTTCCCTATTAGATCAGCAGCAGCAGCACTGTCCCTCCTCTCACTGAGAATGCAGCTTCCGAATGAATCTAAAATGGATGTGGTTCAGGAGGTGGGAGGGTCTGGGAGGGAGGGTCTTCTGCTGATCGGCTGGAATGTGTCTGCTGACTGTGAGGTAGAGGGTCAAAGTTTACTCAATGATGATGTAAAGGGGGCGGACCGAACATCGCATATGTTCGCCCACCGTGGCAAACGCAAACAAGCTATGTTCCCCGGGAACTGTTCGCCGGCGAATAGTTCGGGCCATCACTACTCTTGGGCTGGTTGAAGCAAAAGTGGAGTGTGTTATTAAGACAACCCCCATGAGATTTCATGCATGGCAATGTATCTTTTGGCACATGCATAAGTCTCATATGATTTTTTTTTCTGTCTTTTCATAAATCTACCCAATTATGTCACCAGCCAAGTGGTGGAATAAAACTGATGTAATGAAAATCAAGACTGTTCTACTAGGAAGGGGGGGGGATTCACTGTTGGATAAGCAAATGGCATACATGGCTGTCATAAGTAGTAGAAAAACACTGCATAAATAGGATGTTACAAGGAGGCAGGGGGATACATGTTTAGTGGGTTCATGGTGGAATCAGCAATAATCATGAACAATATGTACAGAGGGCTAGTATCCATGACAACCATTCTATGGGTGAAAGTATATGAAAGGAATGAAAGTAAGGACAAAACACTGAAATTATATTACCTAATGTGCTCATGACATAACACATGTTGTCTGTCCATCCTCTATTGTTAGTAGCTGAAGGAGTAGCATTCAGCATTGTGCATTAATAGCAATCATTATATGAGCTCTCCATTGCTGGCCTCTGTTGAATATCTAATTGTTGAGAGCATTATGTGACCACGGATTGAAAGCCCATCATTGTACTTTATATTTGAAAATAATGGTTTATGAAAAATATGCATTGTCTTGCAATAGATAAAGGGGTTGTCCATCCATTACATGGCGTATTTATTTTAAAGCTCTTATACAGTATTTGCCATTTACTGTACATACTTTAGTGACAAGATATATTTACTCACATATAATGGTGCCACCTGGTGTTCAAAATAAATAGCAATGCGCATGACGATTGACTGAACTGAGTGCTGCTGGTCATGCATGATCAGTCATTCTCCCCTCAGCCAGGTTTTTGCATATTGATCCTCTATTTACTGCAGAGCAGCTAATACAAATACTGGAGATAGAGTAATTCAGTGGCTCACTGATTGTGCAATATGGATAGAGGTGCCCATTAACTGGTACACCCAAAGACCGTTTTGATATAATAAAATTGAAAGGATATATAGTTGTGATGGCACACTCTCATCTGGTATACAATGGAACAATTATTTGGGTTTAAAAACATATTTATTAATATTCTCAATATAAAAACAAGACCAGTTTGATGTGCTGGGGAGATTGTTCCGTAGACTTGGTTTAAATGCTCTATGCAGGCTGAGTACATGTATTGCTGAGTATAAGCTGAGTACATATAGTGTTGAACACGAGCTGAGTACATAGAAATAGAAGCTGAGTACAATAAAGTGCTATATTCAGACTGAATACATAAAAGTGCTATGTGCAAGCTTAATATTTATAAAAATTGAGTATAAGCTGGGTACGCAAAATTGATAATGTTCACTAGATATAAATAGTTGTAAAGTACATTGATGTGCAAAAATTAGAAGCATAAAAATATTGTAAATGCAGATTCAATATATTTTTAAAAAAAAACATTAGATGCGGTGCACATATAGTATAGATTCAGTGCACTAAGATGGAGTCCAGAAAAAAAGATATATAAGATAATATAAAAGAATATATATAATGAGGACCAATATAGTCACTTAGATTAGACTTTTGCTGTTAATACCAGATTGATTATGGTATGCTTGTTGAGAATAGTTCAAGTCCTAAAAGTTCCCACTTTGTAAGGAGGAAACAATTTGGTTGCAGATACAATCCTGATCAAAAGTTTAAGACCACTTGAAAAATGGCAAAAAAATCATATTTTACATTGTTGGATCTTAACAAGGTTCCAAGTAGAGCTTCAACATGCAACAAGAAGAGATGAGAGTGAGACAAAACATTTTTTGAGCATTCAATTAATTGAAAATAATGATTAAACTGAAACGGGCTGTTTTTCAGCTGATCCAAATTTTAGGACCACATGCCTTTAAAAGGCCAAATCTGTGCAAAGATGTGGATTTATTGTCATTTACTGTCAGGTAGTCACACATTGTGATGGCAAAGGCAAAAAAACTCCCTTTTTGAATGTGGTCAGGTTGTTGAAATGCATAAGCAGGGTCTCTCACAGCGCGCAATCGCTGCTGAGGTGGGACGCAGTAAGACAGTCATTTGGAATTTCTTAAATGATCCTGAGGGTTATGGAACAAAAAAGTGGAAGACCGAAAAAAATTTCATCAGCACTGAGCTGGAGGATCCAATTGGTCAAGACACTGGACGATCCTCGACCCAAATTAAGGCCCTTACTGGTGCTGACGGCAGTCCCATAACCATCAGACGGCATTTGAGACTGAAGGGCTTCAAAAACAAAAAACGTCTTCAAAGACCTCGTCTCCTTGAATCCAACAGAACTGCTCGTTTGGACTTTGCAAGAGAGCACCAAACATGGGACATTCAAAGGTGGAAGAAAGTTTTATTCTCTGATGAGAAAAAATTTAACCTTGATGGTCCTGATGGTTTCCAACATTACTGGCATGACAAGCAGATCCCACCTGAGATGTTTACTACGCGCTACAGTAGAGGGGGCGCCATAATGGTCTGGGGTGCTTTTTCCTTCAGTGGAACAATGGAGCTTCAGGAAGTGCAGGGGTGTCAAACGGCTGCTGGCTATTTACAGATGTTGCAGAGAGCATTCCTCAAGACTGAGGGCCCTCGTCTGTGTGGTAACGACTGGGTTTTTCAACTGGACAATGCTACATTACACAATGCCCGCAAGACAAGGGACTTCTTCCAGGAGAATAACATCACTCTTTTGGCCCATCCTTCGTGTTCCCCTGATCTTAATCCAATTGAGAACCTTTGGGGATGGATGGCAAGGGAAGTTTACAAAAATGGACAACAGTTCCAGACAGTAGATGGCCTTTGTGCGGCCGTCTTCACCACTTGGAGAAATATTCCCACTCACCTCATGGAAACGCTTGCATCAAGCATACCGAAACAAATTTTGCAAGTGATAAACAATAACAGCAGAGCTACTCATTACTGAGTTCATGTTTGGAAGTTGGATTTCTATTTTGGGGGGTTTAGTTTTTTTTTTTTTTGGAGGTGTGGTCCTAAACTTTTGATCAGCTAAAAAATAGCCTGTTTCAATTTATTCGTTGTTTTCATTAAATTGAATGCTCAAAAAATGTTTTGTCTCACTCCCATTTCTTCTTGTTGCATGTTGAACCTCTACTTGGAACCTTGTTAGGATCCAGCCATGCTAAATATGTTTTTTTGCCATTTTTCAAGTGGTCTTAAACTGTTGATCAGGACTGTATGTATGTCTGTATATAATTCAAATCAATGGTCTGCAAATAATAAATCAAGAAAAATTTGAGTACGTTACCACTCCACGACGAATAATGTTTTCCTTTGTCCTGCACGGACCTTACGCGGAGTCCCACCTGATTCTGACGGGGTGGTGCGTCCCTCAATCCGGGATTCCTGAGTTTTTTTTTTGTACCAAACGTGTTTCAGGGCAAATTCTTGCCCCTTCATCAGTGGTTAGTAGTAGTATACTGGGAACAAGTAAGGGTTTATATATGGTGTCTTTTTAAAAGGAGGTGTTTCCCAAATTGTATTGGGTCATTTCTAAGTCCTGGACTGGATGTTTTATTTTGAACATATGGAGACCGATGATAATATTATTGTTTTGTTCGTAGTTATCATCACTAGATACGTCATATGATATGTCCATACATATTCGTAAATATTAAATTTGATGTACAGTTTGAAATAATGTAAAAAAGTAAATAAAATAAAAAAGTGTTCGATTTAATATACAATTTAAGACAGTATAAAAAGGATAAAAAGGAGAGATGTATATATGCATAGATATGAATATAAAAAAAATAGATATATTGGAAATTATAAAAAGAGATAAAAAGTATTTGTTCTAACTTGTAGATGTATTATATTAAAGATTTATCTTACTCCAGGAAGTTACTATATACTTTGGATTGGAACTATAATCATTTTATGGTTTAAAATCGCAAAATGCGGTTTCTGCGGTTTCTGCATGCGGTTTCTGTGCAATTTTTTTTTTTTTTTTTTAGGTGTTCATTCATTGTGATCCTTCTTATATTACTGATTGTTTCTATGTTCCAACATGTATTGTCTAAATTTTGATTCATTTCTCAGTATTTCTGCTTTGTGATGTGTTTTATTTGGTGTGTACTCTGGACGGAAACTATAATCAATTTTGATTTTAAATCGCGATTTTTTTTGTTGTTGTTGTTTTTGTTGTTTTTCGTTTCATCGTTGTAGTGTTGGTATCTGTTTAAGCATTCCAACTCATATTATCTGAATTGTAATTTGTTTTTTGGTGTATTTCGATAATTGCTGTATTCTCTGATTTGTTTTGTTTGGTATTTTCATTAAGGAGTGAATCTTTTTTTGGTGTTTGACCATAGATTAGTATGTTGGATAAGCAAATGGCATACATGGCTGCCATAAGCAGTAGAAACAAACTGCATAAATAGGATGTTATAAGGAGGCAGGGGGATACATGTTCAGTGGGTTCATGGTGGAATCAGCAATAATCATGAACAATATGTACAGAGGGCTAGTATCCATGACAACCATTCTATGGGTGAAAGTATATGAAAGGAATGAAAGTAAGGACAAAACACTGAAATTATATTACCTAATGTGCTCATGACATAACACATGTTGTCTGTCCATCCCCTATTGTTAGTAGCTGAAGGAGTAGAATTCAGCATTGTGCATTAATAGCAATCATTATATGAGCTCTCCATTGCTGGCCTCTGTTGAGTATCTATGTGTTGAGAGCATTATGTGACCACAGAATGAAAGCCCATCATTGTACTTTCTATTTGAAAGTAATGGTTTATGAAAAATATGCATTGTCTTGCAATAGTTAAATGGGTTGTCCATCCATTACATGGCATATTTATTTTATAGCTCTTATACAGTATTTGCCATTTACTGTACATACTTTAGTGATATATTTACTTACATAGAATGGTGCCACCTGGTGTTCAAAATAAATAGCAATGCGTATGTCGATTAACTGAACTGAGTGCTGCTGGTCATGCATGATCAGTTATTCTCCCCTCAGCCTGGTTTTTGCATAGTGATCCTCTATTTACTGCAGAGCAGCTAATACAAATACTGTAGCTTGGTGGTATGACAACCCCTTTATTGGATCATCCTAAATCATTTAAATATTATACAAAGCTGTTTTAACCACATGGACAAAAGGCTCAGCTGTAGCAGCTACAGATGATGTAAGAAGGTCATTAAAGTCCAAGCTCTGGAGAATGTTTGGTGCTTGGTGTTTGGTGCTTGTCCTCTGAGGTTCATCTAAGGCAAAGGAATGTATAGTGCTTCTTTAGATTGTAAAGTGTTAATGTGTTAAGAGAATGAAAAACTTGAGTAACAATGGTGGCTTGTGGCCACCACTTCACTGCACTTCTAGGCAGGCATGGCTACTGCTCCCTTCACCCTGTGTCTGTCATAGTTCCAGCCCTACAACTGCGGTCCCAGAAGCCTGTTTCCTGCATGTGTATTAGGGATATTATTCATTAAATCTCACATCACCCTGCCCTACTGCAAGGGTTAATTCCCTTTTGCTCTATGTGCAGCTGCTTGACTAATATGCTAATAAGCTCTTCTATATATGGTTTGTCGCAACCTTTGCCTGAGCAATAGGTTTCACTAGCTTGCTAGATTCTGACAAGGTACATGTCTACAGACCTCTGCCTGATTCCCAGATTCTGACCCCTGTCTGACCTGACCCATGCCTGTTCACTGTACTCACCTTGTGCTGCCTGTCTTGAAGTTTGGACTATTTCAAGGATTCCCATGAACTCTGACTGCCATTGACCTTTTTCTGACTATGAGTTTTGCCTGAACAGCCTTTTTCTGACTATGAGTTTTGCCGGAAATCACCGCGCAAGTGCTCAAAATGGCTGTTGCCTTCACCCTGCGTCCTGTACCTCAATAGCGTTTTTTAATCATTATTTTGGAATAAAAAGGATTTTTGGTGGTGAGTGTAGTGATCTTTTTTCTAGCTTTACCGCTATTTACTATGCTAACACTGGTGAGCAGTTATACTGCTGTTTTGTGCACACACTCCAGGTCCAGGTGAATCTGGTGGGAGTTGGTTGCTTTGCAGATTCTTGCTTTACAGTGTTGCAGTGTCGGTTGCAATCTAATTTGCTCATCTTTACCCGTCACCTACTTTAAAACACTGCAACCAATGAATTTACAATGGTAGTTATCACATGGAAGCTGAAAAATGAAGGAGTGGGTATTTATGAAATAGAAATTGTAAGTACCCTAGAATTGATTTGACTTATTTGAGTGCTATAATTAAAAATGTTTAAGCATTCAGGTTTTCTGATGGGCTTTTATTCCAAACTCTAGATATACAGTTCAATTCAGGTCCTATTCTGCTAAATCAATCATCCTTTGGTTGCTTAAATAAGTCTGTTTCTCTATCTCAGAACTTTAAAAAAAATATGGGTTGAAGTTCTGAATTTTAGAATGGATTTGCACATCTCTAAAAGGGATACATTATAGAATGATACCCATGCAAAATATACAGACACTGACAGTAACAATTTTATTGTATGCAAATATCCTATATACCATAGTTGACACAGTTGATATGCAAGCAATAAATTGTGTTTCGCTCATAATATCAGTTTCATCCTTGGTGTAAATAAAATATTTTCTGAATAAAACCTTCATCAGTATTTTTTTTCTGCAAAATTTCAGTTACTCCTTCTTTTAACAGTGTACCTCATGGAGACTTGAGACACACTATATGGAAATTATTTTATGCCTACCCATAAAAACAAAGTGTAAAGTACTGGCTTGCTGCAACCACCACTAGTGGGAGCTTTTTGTCTATTATTAACATCAATGGAAACTATATAAATGCATTTACAAGGAGAAGCCTGAGTGGCCAGTGGCAGTAACTTCTTGCAGGAGACTAGTCTGCTCTGCTTGAAGTCAGAAAAATCTCACCTATTTCAGAAGACTTCCAGACAATCCGAAAGAGCAGGTTAACATGGTTTAATTTTTTGGTGCCCTTTAATTCCTTTATAATGTCCCATGTAATCAATATATTAACACAGTATTTAAAATAAATAAATATATTTTTTTATAGACTAATTATTCTAATATATCTTAGAGTATAAATATAATATATATATTATGAACAGTTAATATGAAGTCATTGTCTGTAAAAGAAATGCTAGAGGTTCTTACAAATAATAAACTATTAGAATGACTATTAACATAGAGACCAAGGGTTATTTTCTACTAGAACAGCTCTGTAGGATACATTGATGCTGTGTGTTTTTCGATAGTTAAGCTTCCCTTAAGCTATCAGCAATAATCTCCTGGCTTCTTGAAACAGAGCAGATGAGACTGCATATCCCGAGCTGTTAGCAGGAAACAGAGCTAGAGGCATTTGCAAAACAACAGTGCCTCGACAAGGATGGAGACGAGAAAATGATGCATGCTGAAAATGGAAATTCTAACTGAAATAAGAGAAAACTGTCCCCAGAATACCTTGTGCAAGCACAGAAAACTCAGGGGAATTTCCATCAACCTGCATCAGACAATGCTACTTATATGTGTTGCAAATTAATTTTATACAGACGTGGACAAAATTGTTGGTACCCTTTGGTCAATGAAAGAAAAAGTCACAATGGTCACAGAAATAACTTTAATCTGACAAAAGTAATAATAAATTAAAATTCTATAAATGTTAACCAATGAAAGTCAGACATTGTTTTTCAACCATGCTTCAACAGAATTATGTAAAAAAATAAACTCATGAAACAGGCATGGACAAAAATGATGGTACCCCTAACTTAATATTTTGTTGCGCAACCTTTTGAGGCAATCACTGCAATCAAACGCTTCCTGTAACTGTCAATGAGACATCTGCACCTCTCAGCAGGTATTTTGGCCCACTCCTCATGAGCAAACTGCTCCAGTTGTGTCCGGTTTGAAGGGTGCCTTTTCCAGACTGCATGTTTCAGCTCCTTCCAAAGATGCTCAATAGGATTGAGGTCAGGGCTCATAGAAGGCCACTTTAGAATAGTCCAATTTTTTCCTCTTAGCCATTCTTGGGTGTTTTTAGCGGTGTGTTTTGGGTCATTGTCCTGTTGCAAGACCCATGACCTGCGACTGAGACCAAGCTTTCTGACACTGGCTAGTACATTTCTCTCTAGAATTCCTTGATAGTCTTGAGATTTCATTGTACCCTGCACAGATTCAAGACACCCTGTGCCAGACGCAGCAAAGCAGCCCCAGAACATAACAGAGCCTCCTCCATGTTTCACAGTAGGGACAGTGTTCTTTTCTTGATATGCTTCATTTTTTCGTCTGTGAACATACAGCTGATGTGCCTTGGCAAAAACTTCGATTTTTGTCTCATCTGTCCACAGGACATTCTCCCAGAAGCTTTGTGGCTTGTCAACATGTAGTTTGGCATATTCCAGTCTTGCTTTTTTATGATTAGTTTTCAACAATGGTGTCCTCCTTGGTCGTCTCCCATGTAGTCCACTTTGGCTCAAACAACGACGGATGGTGCGATCTGACACTGATGTTCCTTGAGCATGAAGTTCACCTTGAATCTCTTTAGAAGTCTTTCTAGGCTCTTTTGTTACCATTCGGATTATCCGTCTCTTAGATTTGTCATCAATTTTCCTCCTGCGGCCACGTCCAGGGAGGTTGGCTACAGTCCCATGGATCTTAAACTTATGAATAATATGTGCAACTGTACTCACAGGAACATCTAGTTGCTTGGAGATGGTCTTATAGCCTTTACCTTTAACATGCTTGTCTATAATTTTCTTTCTGATCTCTTGAGACAGCTCTTTCCTTTGCTTCCTCTGGTCCATGTCGAGTGTGGTACACACCATATCACCAAACAACACAGTGATTACCTGGAGCCATATATATAGGCCCAATGGCTGATTACAAGGTTGTAGACACCTGTGATGCTAATTAGTGGACACACCTTGAATTAACATGTCCCTTTGGTCACATTATGTTCTGTGTTTTCTAGGGGTACCATCATTTTTGTCCATGCCTGTTTCATGAGTTTATTTTTTTACATAATTCTGTTGAAGCATGGTTGAAAAACAATGTCTGACTTTCATTGGTTAACATTTATAGAATTTTAATTTATTATTACTTTTGTCAGATTAAAGTTATTTCTGTGACCATTGTGACTTTTTCTTTCATTGACCAAAGGGTACCAACAATTTTGTCCACGTCTGTATCTCAGCAGACAAAATAATATCTTCAGAATCAATTTTGTAGATGTTCCCAAATGCAAGGCTTCTACATTAATTTATAGAACAGAAATATACTCTCTCGGCTAAGAGGTCCAAAACATACATTTCATTGATGGCGTGTAGTGGTTCGCTGCATTCTCTTATAATTGTTTTATTTAAGAAAATAAATATTTTGCATTTCACATTGCCAACAAAGATTACATTTGGGGAATGTATTATTGGATTTTAGTGAAGAGTAAAGCATCCTTACAATTAAATAGCCCAGAATCATGTAGATTAATCAAATCTACTCTATTGTACATTTCTATTGATATAGACGTTAGATTTTCATAATGCTTCAGGCTCAGGCAACTTGTCTCATCTCTTTTATTATTGTTATTGATAATTTATGTAAAAACGTTTGCTTCTATTTTGCAGTAGACATACAAGTTATATAGTTATCTACACTGAGCAAAAACACAAAAGAAACACTTTTGGTTTTACTCCCATTTTGCATGAGCTGAACTCAAAGATCTGAAACATTTTCTAGATACACAAAAGACCTATTACTCTCAAATATTATTCACAAATCTGTCTAAATCTGTGTTAGTGAGCACTTCTCATTTGCCGAGATAATCCATCCCACCTCACAGGTGTGGCATATCAAGGTACTGATTAGACAGCATGAATATTGCACAGGTGTGCTTTTCACTGCCCACAATAAAAGGTCACTCTGAAATGTGCACAGTTTTGTCTTACTGGGGGGAAGGGGTCAGAAAACCAGTCAGTATCTGGTGTGACCACCATTTACCTCACGCAGTGTAACACATGTTCGTCACATACAGTTGATCAGGTTGTTCATTGTGGCCTGTGGAATGTTGGTCCACTCCTCTTCAATAGCTGTGTGAAGTTGCAGAATATCGGCAGAAACTGGAACACACTGTCATATACGCCGATCCAGAGTATCCCAAACATCCTCAATGGGTGACATGTCGGGTGAGTATGCTGGCCATACAAGAACTGGGATGTTTTCAGCTTCCAAGAATTGTGTACAGATCCTTGCAATATGGGGCTGTGCATTATCATGCTGAAACATGAGGTGATGGTCGTGAATGAATGGCACAACAATGGGACTCAGGATCTCGTCATGGTATCTCTGTGCATTCAAAATGCCATCAATAAAATGCACCTGTGTTCGTTTTCCATAACATATGCCTGCCCATACCGTAAACCCACCGCCACATTGAGCCACTCGATCCACAATGTTGACGTGAGCAAACTGCTCACCCACACGACGCCACACACGCTGTCTGCCATCTGCTTTGAACAGTGAAAACCAAGACTCAGAATGCCATCCGTGAACAGAACGCCTCTCCAATCTGCCAGACGCCATCGAATGTGAGCATTTGCCAACTCAAGTCGGTTATGATGACTAACTGCAGTCAGGTCCAGACCCCAATGAGGATGACGAGCATGCAGATGAGCTTCCCTGAGACAGTTTCTGACAGTTTGTCCAAGTGGCTGGTCTCAGACGATCATGAAGGTGAACATGCTGGATGTGGAGGTCCTGGGCTGGTGTGGTTACACGTAGTCTGTGGTTGTGAGGCCGGTTGGATGTACCGCCAAATTCTCTGAAATGCTTTTGGAGAAGGCTTATGGTAGAGAAATGAACATTAATCGCACGGGCAACAGCTCTGGTAGACATCCTGCAGTTAGCATGCAAAATTGCATGCTCCCTCAAACAATGTGACATCTGTTGCATTGTGCTGTGTAATCAAATTGCACATTTCAGAGTGGGCTTTTATTGTGGGCAGTCTAAGGCACACCTGTGCAATATTCATGCTATCTAATCAGCACCTTGATATGCCACACCTGTGAGGTGGGATGGATTATCTCTGCAAAGGAGAAGTGCTCACTAACACAGATTTAGACAGATTTGTGAACAATTTTTGAGAGTAATGGGGCTTTTGTGTATGTAGAAAATGCTTCAGATCTTTGAGTTCATGCAAAATGGGGGAAAAACCGAAAGTGTTGTGTTTATATTTTTGCTCAGTGTAAATCTAATATACAAATCTAAATCTGTTGTAAATTCTGCTCATGCACATATTCCTGCTTCCTCTTCCTCTTTCCTGGTAAAGTTAGCAAGCCTGGTGCACAGGCATATGCTTTTAGTGGAGCGTGCTACAACTGTATTAATATTGGTATTTTATTTAAAGATATAGGAAGAAGAAGCTGCCTAAATATGTAGAGCGTGAGTTTGTAACTGAGACAGCTGCCGGATGTCAGAATATTGTAATTTAATTCAAGGATCTGTTCATTAGAGGCAGCCTGCTGACATGTTTTATAGTAGGCATTTTGATGGTGCAGATACTTGGGGGATGGGGTGTTGGGGAATAGTCCAGAATTGGGAAGAGAGGAGTTACACTGAAAATAAGGATGTAAAAAATTGTTAATTTCTGCAGAGCACTGGCAGCTTTGGTATCCGATCAGCACCCTGTGATCTTGGGACCCTCCCCCTGTCCCCCATCAAGCTCCTTAGATGAAGCTGACATAATAAAAGGTTTAATGGCTTAAAGGGGGGGTTTCAGAGATTTTTTGGTGACCAGGACAGACAGCAGCAGGTAAAGGTAACAGTAAAAGCCCTACACATAACTTAGCAGGATCAGGACTGACAGTAGCAGCAGCAAATACATGGTGACGGTGTACTATAAGGCCTACACATAGCTTGGCCAAACTTATCAGGACAGACAGCAACAGGTAAATGGTAATGGTGTAGTATAAGGCCTATACATAGCTCGTCCAAACTCATCTGGACAGACAGCAGCAGGTAAATGGTAATTGTGTAGTATAAGGCCTACACATAGCTGGGCCAAACTCAGCCAGAACAGACAAGAGCTGGTTCTTTGATTGGTTGGGGTCATCCACCCGGGACTCACACTGATCAGCTGTTTGAGAAGGCACCAATGCTCATAGAAGCATCATGGTCTTCTCTTAGCTCACCTAGCACAGTGCTATACATTGTATAATAGCTGT
The DNA here is from genome assembly GCF_014858855.1 of Bufo gargarizans. Classification (NCBI taxonomy): domain Eukaryota; kingdom Metazoa; phylum Chordata; class Amphibia; order Anura; family Bufonidae; genus Bufo; species Bufo gargarizans. Next base: position 511,439,971 of record NC_058082.1, on the reverse strand, counting down.
TCTTGGTATCACAGCTCAAACCCATTCACTTCTATGGTGCTAAGCTGTGCCTAGGCCATGTGACTGATGAACATGATGTTACATGGCCTAGGCAAAGCTGCAAGAGGGCAAATTTTGAAACCCTGCCAATCAAATACTGATGACCTACCCAGAAGATAATCTCAGAAAGCTCCTTTAACCCCTTCAACCCCGGGCCTGTTTTCACCTTCCTGCCCAGGCCATTTTTTTGCAAATCTGACATGTGTCACTTTATGTGGTAATAACTTTAAAACACTTTTACTTATACAGGTCATTCTGAGACTGTTTTCTCATCATATATTGTACTTCATGACAGTGGTAAAAATAAGTAAAAAAAAAACATTTTTACAAATTTCAATTTCTCTACTTTTATAATAGATAGTGATACCTTCAAAAATAGTAATTACTTTACATTCCCCATATGTCTACTTCATGTTTGGATCATTTTAAAAATTACATTTTATTTTATGGGGACGTTAGAAGGCTTAGAAGTACGGAAGCAAATCTTGAAATTTTTCCAAAACCCACTTCTTAAGGACCAGTTCACGTCTGAAGTCACTTTGTGAAGCTTACATAATAGAAACCACCCAAAAATGACCTCATTTTAGAAACTACACCCCTCAAGGTATACAAAACTGATTTTACAAACTTTCTTAACCCTTTAGGTGTTCCACAAGAATTGATGGAAAATGGAGATGAAATTTCAGAATTTCACTTTTTTGGCAGATTTTACATTTTAATCAATTTTTTCCTGTAGCAAAGCAAGGGTTAACAGCCAAATAAAACTCAATATACCCTGATTCTGCGGTTTACAGAAACACCCCACAAGTAGGGATGAGCGAACTCGAACTGTATAGTTCGGGTTCGTACCGAATTTTGGGGTGTCCGTGACACGGACCCGAACCCGGACATTTTCGTAAAAGTCCGGGTTCGGGTTCGGTGTTCGTCGCTTTCTTGGCGCTTTTGTGACGCTTTCTTGGCGCTTTTTGAAAGGCTGCAAAGCAGCCAATCAACAAGCGTCATACTACTTGCCCCAAGAGGCCGTCACAGCCATGCCTACTATTGGCATGGCTGTGATTGGCCAGAGCACCATGTGACCCAGCCTCTATTTAAGCTGGAGTCACATAGCACCGCCCGTCACTCTGCTCTGATTAGCGTAGGGAGAGGTTGCGGATGCGACAGTAGGGCGAGATTAGGCAGATTAACTCCTCCAAAGGACTTCACTTGATTAATCGATCGATCTGCAGCTGTGCATCATTGAGCTGCTGAAATTCAAATGCTCACTCACTGTTTTTAGGCTGCCCAGACCGTTTGTCAGTCACTTTTTTCTGGGGTGATCGGCGGCCATTTTGTGTCTTGTGCGGTGCTGCGACCAAGTGCATCCAAGCTGCGACCAAGTGCATTTAACCCTCAATGGTGTGGTTGTTTTTGGGCTAAAGCCTACATCAGGGTGAAGCTGTCACACCAAGTGCATTTAACCAGCAATAGTCTGTTCATTTTTTGGCCATATACTAAATCAGGGGCAAGCTGCGCCTGTCACCAAGTGCATTTAACCCTCAATGGTGTGGTTGTTTTTTGGCTAAAGCCTACATCAGGGTGAAGCTGTCACACCAAGTGCATTTAACCAGCAATAGTCTGTTCATTTTTTGGCCATATACTAAATCAGGGGCAAGCTGCGCCTGTCACCAAGTGCATTTAACCCTCAATGGTGTGGTTGTTTTTTGGCTAAAGCCTACATCAGGGTGAAGCTGTCACACCAAGTGCATTTAACCAGCAATAGTCTGTTCATTTTTTGGCCATATACTAAATCAGGGGCAAGCTGCGCCTGTCACCAAGTGCATTTAACCCTCAATGGTGTGGTTGTTTTTTGGCTAAAGCCTACATCAGGGTGAAGCTGTCACACCAAGTGCATTTAACCAGCAATAGTCTGTTCATTTTTTGGCCATATACTAAATCAGGGGCAAGCTGCGCCTGTCACCAAGTGCATTTAACCCTCAATGGTGTGGTTGTTTTTTGGCTAAAGCCTACATCAGGGTGAAGCTGTCACACCAAGTGCATTTAACCAGCAATAGTCTGTTCATTTTTTGGCCATATACTACATCAGGGGCAAGCTGCGCCCGTCACCAAGTGCATTTAACCCTCAGTAGTGTGGTTGGTCAAGCTGTGACACCAAGTGCATTTAACCAGCAATAGTCTGTTCATTTTTTGGCCATATACTACATCAGGGGCAAGCTGCGCCCGTCACCAAGTGCATTTAACCAGCAATAGTGTGGTTATTTTTTGGCCATATCCCAGTCTAATTCTGTCACTAAATCCATACCGGTCACCCAGCGCCTAAATACTAGGCCTCAAATTTATATCCCGCTAAATCTCTCGTTACCGCTGTCCTGTTGTGGCTGGGAAAGTTATTTAGTGTCCGTCAAAGCACATTTTTTGTTCTGGGTTGAAGTACAATTCCCAATTTAGCAATTTCATAATTTAGTGGTTCCTGCTATATCAGAGCTATTTGAAATCTATCCCTAAAAGGGTATATAATATTCAAGGTGCACATAGGGTCATTCAGAATAACTTCACACACACCCGCTACTGTGCATTTCCAAGTCTAATTCTGTCACTAAACCCATACCTGTCACCCAGCGCCTAAATACTAGGCCTCAAATTTATATCCCGCTAAATCTCTCGTTAACGCTGTCCTGTTGTGGCTGGGAAAGTTATTTAGTGTCCGTCAAAGCACATGTTTTGTTCTGGGTTGAAGTACAATTCCCAATTTAGCAATTTCATAATTTAGTGGTTTCTGCTATATCAGAGCTATTTGAAATCTATCCCTAAAAGGGTATATAATATTCAAGGTGCACATTGGGTCATTCAGAATAACTTCACACACACCCGCTACTGTGTATTTCCAAGTCTAATTCTGTCACTAAACCCATACCTGTCACCCAGCGCCTAAATACTAGGCCTCAAATTTATATCCTGCTAAATCTCTCGTTACCGCTGTCCTGTTGTGGCTGGGAAAGAAATTTAGTGTCCGTCAAAGCACATTTTTTGTTCTGAGTTGAAATACAATTCCCAATTTAGCAATTTCATAATTTAGTGGTTTCTGCTATATATCAGAGCTATTTGAAATCTATCCCTAAAAGGGTATATAATATTCAAGGTGCACATTGGGTCATTCAGAATAACTTCACACACACCCGCTACTGTGTATTTCCAAGTCTAATTCTGTCACTAAACCCATACCTGTCACCCAGCGCCTAAATACTAGGCCTCAAATTTATATCCTGCTAAATCTCTCGTTACCGCTCTCCTGTTGTGGCTGGGAAAGTTATTTAGTGTCCGTCAAAGCACATTTTTTGTTCTGGGTTGAAATACAATTCCCAATTTAGCAATTTCATAATTTAGTGGTTTCTGCTATATCAGAGCTATTTGAAATCTATCCCTAAAAGGGTATATAATATTCAAGGTGCACATAGGGTCATTCAGAATAACTTCACACACACCCGCTACTGTGCATTTCCAAGTCTAATTCTGTCACTAAACCCATACCTGTCACCCAGCGCCTAAATACTAGGCCTCAAATTTATATCCCGCTAAATCTCTCGTTACCGCTGTCCTGTTGTGGCTGGGAAAGTTATTTAGTGTCCGTCAAAGCACATTTTTTGTTCTGGGTTGAAATACAATTCCCAATTTAGCAATTTCATAATTTAGTGGTTTCTGCTATATCAGAGCTATTTGAAATCTATCCCTAAAAGGGTATATAATTTTCAAGGTGCACATAGGGTCATTCAGAATAACTTCACACACACCCGCTACTGTGCATTTCCAAGTCTAATTCTGTCACTAAACCCATACCTGTCACCCAGTGCCTAAATACTAGGCCTCAAATTTATATCCCGCTAAATCTCTCGTTACCGCTGTCCTGTTGTGGCTGGGAAAGTTATTTAGTGTCCGTCAAAGCACATTTTTTGTTCTGGGTTGAAATACAATTCCCAATTTAGCAATTTCATAATTTAGTGGTTTCTGCTATATCAGAGCTATTTGAAATCTATCCCTAAAAGGGTATATAATATTCATGGTGCACATTGGGTCATTCAGAGTAACTTCACACACACCCGCTACTGTGTATTTCCAAGTCTAATTCTGTCACTAAACCCATACCTGTCACCCAGCGCCTAAATACTAGGCCTCAAATTTATATTCTGCTAAATCTCTCGTTACCGCTGTCCTGTTGTGGCTGGGAAAGTTATTTAGTGTCCGTCAAAGCACATTTTTTGTTCTGGGTTGAAATACAATTCCCAATTTAGCAATTTCATAATTTAGTGGTTTCTGCTATATCAGAGCTATTTGAAATCTATCCCTAAAAGGGTATATAATATTCAAGGTGCACATTGGGTCATTCAGAATAACTTCACACACACCCGCTACTGTGTATTTCCAAGTCTAATTCTGTCACTAAACCCATACCTGTCACCCAGCGCCTAAATACTAGGCCTCAAATTTATATCCCGCTAAATCTCTCGTTACCGCTGTCCTGTTGTGGCTGGGAAAGTTATTTAGTGTCCGTCAAAGCACATTTTTTGTTCTGGGTTGAAATACAATTCCCAATTTAGCAATTTCATAATTTAGTGGTTTCTGCTGTATCAGAGCTATTTGAAATCTATCCCTAAAAGGGTATATAATATTCAAGGTGCACATAGGGTCATTCAGAATAACTTCACACACACGCTACTGTGCATTTCCAAGTCTAATTCTGTTAGTAAATCCATACCGGTCACCCAGCGCCTAAATACTAGGCCTCAAATTTATATCCCGCTGAATTTGAATACAATACATTGGGCCAAATAATATTTTTGTTGTTGTGGTGAACCATAACAATGAGAAAAACATCTAGTAAGGGACGCGGACGTGGACATGGTCGTGGTGGTGTTAGTGGACCCTCTGGTGCTGGGAGAGGACGTGGCCGTTCTGCCACATCCACACGTCCTAGTGTACCAACTACCTCAGGTCCCAGTAGCCGCCAGAATTTACAGCGATATATGGTGGGGCCCAATGCCGTTCTAAGGATGGTAAGGCCTGAGCAGGTACAGGCATTAGTCAATTGGGTGGCCGACAGTGGATCCAGCACGTTCACATTATCTCCCACCCAGTCTTCTGCAGAAAGCGCACAGATGGCGCCTGAAAACCAACCCCATCAGTCTGTCACATCACCCCCATGCATACCAGGGAAACTGTCTCAGCCTCAAGTTATGCAGCAGTCTCTTATGCTGTTTGAAGACTCCGCTGGCAGGGTTTCCCAAGGGCATCCACCCAGCCCTTCCCCAGCGGTGGAAGACATAGAATGCACTGACGCACAACCACTTATGTTTCCTGATGATGAGGACATTGGAATACCACCTCAGCATGTCTCTGATGATAATGAAACACAGGTGCCAACTGCTGCGTCTTTCTGCAGTGTGCAGACTGAACAGGAGGTCAGGGATCAAGACTGGGTGGAAGACGATGCAGGGGATGATGAGGTCCTAGACCCCACATGGAATGAAGGTCGTGCCACTGACTTTCACAGTTCGGAGGAAGAGGCAGTGGTGAGACCGAGCCAACAGCGTAGCAAAAGAGGGAGCAGTGGGCAAAAGCAGAACACCCGCCGCCAAGAGACTCCGCCTGCTACTGCCCGCCGCCATCTGGGACCGAGCACCCCAAAGGCAGCTTCAAGGAGTTCCCTGGCATGGCACTTCTTCAAACAATGTGCTGACGACAAGACCCGAGTGGTTTGCACGCTGTGCCATCAGAGCCTTAAGCGAGGCATTAACGTTCTGAACCTGAGCACAACCTGCATGACCAGGCACCTGCATGCAAAGCATGAACTGCAGTGGAGTAAACACCTTAAAACCAAGGAAGTCACTCAGGCTCCCCCTGCTACCTCTTCTGCTGCTGCCGCCTCGGCCTCTTCTGCTGCTGCCGCCTCGGCCTCTTCCTCCGCCTCTGGAGGAACGTTGGCACCTGCCGCCCAGCAAACAGGGGATGTACCACCAACACCACCACCACCACCTCCGTCACCAAGCGTCTCAACCATGTCACATGGCAGCGTTCAGCTCTCCATCTCACAAACATTTGAGAGAAAGCGTAAATTCCCACCTAGCCACCCTCGATCCCTGGCCCTGAATGCCAGCATTTCTAAACTACTGGCCTATGAAATGCTGTCATTTAGGCTGGTGGACACAGACAGCTTCAAACAGCTCATGTCGCTTGCTGTCCCACAGTATGTTGTTCCCAGCCGCCACTACTTCTCCAAGAGAGCCGTGCCTTCCCTGCACAACCAAGTATCCGATAAAATCAAGTGTGCACTGCGCAACGCCATCTGTGGCAAGGTCCACCTAACCACAGATACGTGGACCAGTAAGCACGGCCAGGGACGCTATATCTCCCTAACTGCACACTGGGTAAATGTAGTGGCAGCTGGGCCCCAGGCGGAGAGCTGTTTGGCGCACGTCCTTCCGCCGCCAAGGATCGCAGGGCAACATTCTTTGCCTCCTGTTGCCACCTCCTCCTTCTCGGCTTCCTCCTCCTCTTCTTCCACCTGCTCATCCAGTCAGCCACACACCTTCACCACCAACTTCAGCACAGCCCGGGGTAAACGTCAGCAGGCCATTCTGAAACTCATATGTTTGGGGGACAGGCCCCACACCGCACAGGAGTTGTGGCGGGGTATAGAACAACAGACCGACGAGTGGTTGCTGCCGGTGAGCCTCAAGCCCGGCCTGGTGGTGTGCGATAATGGGCGAAATCTCGTTGCAGCTCTGGGACTAGCCAATTTGACGCACATCCCTTGCTTGGCGCATGTGCTGAATTTGGTGGTGCAGAAGTTCATTCACAACTACCCCGACATGTCAGAGCTGCTGCATAAAGTGCGGGCCGTCTGTTCGCGCTTCCGGCGTTCACATCCTGCTGCTGCTCGCCTGTCTGCGCTACAGCGTAACTTCGACCTTCCCGCTCACCGCCTCATATGCGACGTGCCCACCAGGTGGAACTCCACCTTGCACATGCTGGACAGACTGTGCGAGCAGCAGCAGGCCTTAGTGGAGTTTCAGCTGCAGCACGCACGGGTCAGTCGCACTACAGAACAGCACCACTTCACCACCAATGACTGGGCCTCCATGCGAGACCTGTGTGCCCTGTTGCGCTGTTTCGAGTACTCCACCAACATGGCCAGTGGCGATGACGCCGTTATCAGCGTTACAATACCACTTCTATGTCTCCTTGAGAAAACACTTAGGGCGATGATGCAAGAGGAGGTGGCCCAGGAGGAGGAGGAGGAGGAGGAAGAGGGGTCATTTTTAGCACTTTCAGGCCAGTCTCTTCGAAGTGACTCAGAGGGAGGTTTTTGGCAACAGCAGAGGCCAGGTACAAATGTGGCCAGCCAGGGCCCACTACTGGAGGACGAGGAGGACGAGGATGAGGAGGAGGTGGAGGAGGATGAGGATGAAGCATGGTCACAGCGGGGTGGCACCCAACGCAGCTCGGGTCCATCACTGGTGCGTGGCTGGGGGGAAAGGCAGGACGATGACGATACGCCTCCCACAGAGGACAGCTTGTCCTTACCCCTGGGCAGCCTGGCACACATGAGCGACTACATGCTGCAGTGCCTGCGCAACGACAGCAGAGTTGCCCACATTTTAACCTGTGCGGACTACTGGGTTGCCACCCTGCTGGATCCACGCTACAAAGACAATGTGCCCACCTTACTTCCTGCACTGGAGCGTGATAGGAAGATGCGCGAGTACAAGCGCACGTTGGTAGACGCGCTACTGAGAGCATTCCCAAATGTCACAGGGGAACAAGTGGAAGCCCAAGGCCAAGGCAGAGGAGGAGCAAGAGGTCGCCAAGGCAGCTGTGTCAATGCCAGCTCCTTTGAGGGCAGGGTTAGCATGGCAGAGATGTGGAAAACTTTTGTCAACACGCCACAGCTAACTGCACCACCACCTGATACGCAACGTGTTAGCAGGAGGCAACATTTCACTAACATGGTGGAACAGTACGTGTGCACACCCCTCCACGTACTGACTGATGGTTCGGCCCCATTCAACTTCTGGGTCTCTAAATTGTCCACGTGGCCAGAGCTAGCCTTTTATGCCTTGGAGGTGCTGGCCTGCCCGGCGGCCAGCGTTTTGTCTGAACGTGTATTCAGCACGGCAGGGGGCGTCATTACAGACAAACGCAGCCGCCTGTCTACAGCCAATGTGGACAAGCTGACGTTCATAAAAATGAACCAGGCATGGATCCCACAGGATCTGTCCGTCCCTTGTCCAGATTAGACATTAACTACCTCCCCTTAACCATATATTATTGGACTCCAGGGCACTTCCTCATTCAATCCTATTTTTATTTTCATTTTACCATTATATTGCGAGGCTACCCAAAGTTGAATGAACCTCTCCTGTGTCTGGGTGCCGGGGCCTAAATATATGCCAATGGACTGTTCCAATGTTGGGTGACGTGAAGCCTGATTCTCTGCTATGACATGCAGAATGATTCTCTGCTGACATGAAGACAGATTCTCTGTTACGGGACCTCTCTCCTCTGCCTGTGTGTGTGCTGGGCCTAAATATATGCCAATGGACTGTTGCAGTGGTGGCTGACGTGAAGCCTCATTCTCTGCTATGACATGCAGACTGATTCTCTGCTGACATGAAGCCAGATTCTCTGTTACGAGACCTCCCTCCTCTGCCTGGGTGCTGGGCCTAAATATATGCCAATGGACTGTTGCAGTGGTGGCTGACGTGAAGCCTCATTCTCTGCTATGACATGCAGACTGATTCTCTGCTGACATGAAGCCAGATTCTCTGTTACGAGACCTCCCTCCTCTGCCTGGGTGCTGGGCCTAAATATATGCCAATGGACTGTTGCAGTGGTGGCTGACGTGAAGCCTCATTCTCTGCTATGACATGCAGACTGATTCTCTGCTGACATGAAGCCAGATTCTCTGTTACGGGACCTCTCTCCTCTGCCTGTGTGTGTGCTGGGCCTAAATATATGCCAATGGACTGTTGCAGTGGTGGCTGACGTGAAGCCTCATTCTCTGCTATGACATGCAGACTGATTCTCTGCTGACATGAAGCCAGATTCTCTGTTACAGGACCTCTCTCCTCTGCCTGTGTGTGTGCTGGGCCTAAATATATGCCAATGGACTGTTGCAGTGGTGGCTGACGTGAAGCCTCATTCTCTGCTATGACATGCAGACTGATTCTCTGCTGACATGAAGCCAGATTGTCTGTTACGGGACCTCTCTCCTCTGCCTGTGTGTGTGCTGGGCCTAAATATATGCCAATGGACTGTTGCAGTGGTGGCTGACGTGAAGCCTCATTCTCTGCTATGACATGCAGACTGATTCTCTGCTGACATGAAGCCAGATTGTCTGTTACGGGACCTCTCTCCTCTGCCTGTGTGTGTGCTGGGCCTAAATATATGCCAATGGACTGTTGCAGTGGTGGCTGACGTGAAGCCTCATTCTCTGCTATGACATGCAGACTGATTCTCTGCTGACATGAAGCCAGATTCTCTGTTACGGGACCTCTCTCCTCTGCCTGTGTGTGTGCTGGGCCTAAATATATGCCAATGGACTGTTGCAGTGGTGGCTGACGTGAAGCCTCATTCTCTGCTATGACATGCAGACTGATTCTCTGCTGACATGAAGACAGATTCTCTGTTACAGGACCTCTCTCCTCTGCCTGTGTGTGTGCTGGGCCTAAATATATGCCAATGGACTGTTGCAGTGGTGGCTGACGTGAAGCCTCATTCTCTGCTATGACATGCAGACTAATTCTCTGCTGACATGAAGACAGATTCTCTGTTACGGGACCTCTCTCCTCTGCCTGTGTGTGTGCTGGGCCTAAATATATGCCAATGGACTGTTGCAGTGGTGGCTGACGTGAAGCCTCATTCTCTGCTATGACATGCAGACTGATTCTCTGCTGACATGAAGCCAGATTCTCTGTTACGGGACCTCTCTCCTCTGCCTGTGTGTGTGCTGGGCCTAAATATATGCCAATGGACTGTTGCAGTGGTGGCTGACGTGAAGCCTCATTCTCTGCTATGACATGAAGACTGATTCTCTGCTGACATGAAGCCAGATTCTCTGTTACGGGACCTCCCTCCTCTGCCTGGGTGCTGGGCCTAAATATATGCCAATGGACTGTTGCAGTGGTGGCTGACGTGAAGCCTCATTCTCTGCTATGACATGCAGACTGATTCTCTGCTGACATGAAGACAGATTCTCTGTTACGGGACCTCCCTCCTCTGCCTGGGTGCTGGGCCTAAATATATGCCAATGGACTGTTGCAGTGGTGGCTGACGTGAAGCCTCATTCTCTGCTATGACATGCAGACTGATTCTCTGCTGACATGAAGACAGATTCTCTGTTACGGGACCTCCCTCCTCTGCCTGGGTGCTGGGCCTAAATATATGCCAATGGACTGTTGCAGTGGTGGCTGACGTGAAGCCTCATTCTCTGCTATGACATGCAGACTGATTCTCTGCTGACATGAAGCCAGATTGTCTGTTACGGGACCTCTCTCCTCTGCCTGTGTGTGTGCTGGGCCTAAATATATGCCAATGGACTGTTGCAGTGGTGGCTGACATGAAGCCTCATTCTCTGCTATGACATGCAGACTGATTCTCTGCTGACATGAAGCCAGATTCTCTGTTACGGGACCTCCCTCCTCTGCCTGGGTGCTGGGCCTAAATATATGCCAATGGACTGTTGCATTGGTGGCTGACGTGAAGCCAGATTCTCTGCTATGGGACCTCTCTCCAATTGATTTTGGTTAATTTTTATTTATTTAATTTTTATTTTAATTCATTTCCCTATCCACATTTGTTTGCAGGGGATTTACCTACATGTTGCTGCCTTTTGCAGCCCTCTAGCTCTTTCCTGGGCTGTTTTACAGCCTTTTTAGTGCCGAAAAGTTCGGGTCCCCATTGACTTCAATGGGGTTAGGGTTCGGGACGAAGTTCGGATCGGGTTCGGATCCCGAACCCGAACATTTCCGGGATGTTCGGCCGAACTTCTCGAACCCGAACATCCAGGTGTTCGCTCAACTCTACCCACAAGTGATCGTAAACTGCTGTACAGGCACATGGCAGGGTGCAGAAGGAAAGGTTTTTGGAAGGCAAATTTAGCTGAACAGGTTTTTAGATGCCATGTCCCACTTGAAGCCCCCCTGATGCACTCCTACAGTAGAAACTCAAAAAAGTGACCACATTTTGGAAATTACAGGATAAGGTGCCAGTTTTATTGGTACTATTTTGGGTACATATGATTTTTTATTGCTCTATATTACGTTTTTTAACAAAAACCGTAATATAGAGCAATAAAAAATCATATGTACCCCAAAATAGTACCAATAAAACTGGCACCTTATCCTGTAATTTCCAAAATGTGGTCACTTTAAAGTAACAAAAAAAGGACGTTTTGGCACCGTTTTTATTTTTTATTTTTACAGCAATTAACCGAGGGATTAGGTAATGTGACTTTTTTTATAGAGCAGATCGTTATGCATGTGGCAATTCCTAATATGTATACTTATTTTAAGTTTTTTTCACTTTAGCACAATAATAGCAGTTTGGAAGCAAAAAATAATATTTTAGTATCTCATAGTCTGAGAGCCATAGATTTTATATTTTTTGACCTATTATCTCAGCTAGTGTCTCATTTTTTGCGGCATAAGGTGACGGTCTGATTGGAACTATTTTGGGGGGCATACGCCTTTTTGATCACTTGCTCGTGATTTTTTTATGGTGTTTATCGGATGCGGCAATACCTAATATTTGTGGGTTTTGTTAGTTTTTTCAGTTTTTTATTATAAAATAAGGGGAAAGGGTAGTTTTTTTTTTCTTTTTTACTTTATTAATTGTATTACTTTATTCTTTTTTTTTTCCACTTTTTTTCCACTTTTGGGGGTCTGATCCCCTCTGCAATGCATTACAATTAGGGTTGAGCGAACCAGACTGTAAAGGATTTTTGGACCCCGGAAGCGAACCTGAACATTTCCGTAAAAGTTCGGGTTCGGTTCGGTGTTCGCCGCTTTCTGTCATCATACTACTTGCCCCAAGAGGCCATCACAGCCATGCCTACTAATGGCATGGCTGTGATTGGCCAGAGCAGCATGTGACCCAGGCTCTATATAAGCCATGTCATGTAGCTCTGCACGTCACTCTGCTGTTACAAGTGTAGGGAGAGGATGCTGCTGGACTTGTGCTTTCAGGGAGAGCATAGGAGAGAATCTAACTCAGCGGTCTACAGACAAATAGTTGTGTGGGTGCAGGGCACTATTGTTTTACCCTGCTCTGAGCTCATTGACCAAAAAATACAAACTTTTAGAATTATGTTAGTTAGGTAGGTGGTGGCCATTTTATGCATGCTCAGGGCATTCTCAGCACTGCATCTGAGCTTTTGGGACATTGCAAATCACCATTTTTGGGGGGCAAACTACAACATCTGGATTTTTCAGTGTGCAATTTAAGGTAGAAATACACCCATCATTTTCTGGGGTTTGAAAAACACACTATTTTTTTTTTCAAAAAACAGTATTTTCCAGATCTGCAAGTGTTAAATTCAAGTTTAATATATACAGCTTTCATATTCTGTTAGCAAAAAAAAAAAAGACTTTTTGGGCAATCTACAACATCTGTATTAGTCAGTGTGCAATTTAAGGTAGAAATACACCCATCATTTTTGGGGGTTTGAAAAACACACTATTTTCTTTTAAAAAAACAGTATTTTCCAGATCTGCAAGTGTTAAATTCAAGTTTAATATATAAAGCTTTCATATTCTGTTAGCAAAAAAAGACTTTTTGGGCAATCTGCAACATCTGTTTTAGTCAGTGTGCAATTTCAGGTAGAAATACACCCATCATTTTCTCTTTTGACAAAAAACACTATTTTCAGGCCTTGCAGCATCAACACGTGTGAAAATACAGGCCTATATACTGCTGTCAAATTCAGTTTTTAAACAAACACTCCTTTGGGCACAAAAAATGTAGTTGCCGCAGCCTTTGATGCAGATGTCATTGTGAGATACACCCTTAATACATTAGGGTTACATTCAGAGATTTTAAATACAGCCATTTGGTGCACCAATATTGAATTCAGGCCTACACTGGTTCAGGCCCTGTGAGATACCCCCTCTAGATACAGGGGTTTGAATTAGGCATTTGAAATACAGCCATTTTGTGCAAAGATATATTTACTTCAGGCCTACACTGGTTCAGACCGTGTGAGATACCCCCCTACATACAGGGGTTTGAATCAGGCATTCGAAATACAGCCATTTTGTGCAAAGATATATTTACTTCACACCTACAGAGGTTCAGGCCCTGTGAGATACCCCCTCTACATACAGGGGTTTGAATTAGGCATTTGAAATACAGCCATTTTGTGCAAAGATATATTTACTTCAGGCCTACACTGGTTCAGACCGAGTGAGATACCCCCCTACATACAGGGGTTTGAATCAGGCATTCGAAATACAGCCATTTGAAATACAGCCATTTTGTGCAAATATATATTTACTTCAGGCCTACAGAGGTTCAGGACCTGTGAGATATTACCTCTACATACAGGGGTTTGAATCAGGCATTTGAAATACAGCCATTTTGTGCAAAAATATATTTACTTCAGGCCTACAGAGGTTCAGGCCCTCTGAGATACTACCTCTACATACAGGGGTTTGAATTATGCATTTGAAATACAGCCATTTGAAATACAGCCATTTTGTGCAAAGATATATTTACTTCAGGCCTATAGAGGTTCAGGCCCTGTGAGATACAACCTCTTCAAACAGGGGTTTGAATTAGGCATTTGAAATACAGCCATTTGTAATACAGCCATTTTGTACAAATATCTATTTACTGCAGGCCTACAGAGGTTCAGGCCCTGTGAGATACCACCTCTACAAACAGGGGTTTGAATTTGGCATTTGAAATACAGCTATACAGCCATAATGCTGCTCTGCGAATGGTGAGGCCTGAACACGTACAGGCGATAGTAGATTGGGTTGCTGACAGTGGATCCAGTTCCTTCACATAGTCTCCCACCCAGTCTCCTGCTGAAAGACCACAGTTGGCACCCGCAGCCGATGTCCATCAGTCTTTCACCTCACCCCCTTGCAAATCAGCCAAGCAGTCTGAGCCCCAAGTCATGCAGCAGTCTCTTCTGCTTTTTGATGACTCTGTTAGCACTGTTTTCCAGGGACATCCACCTAGCCCTGCCACAGAAGTGGAAGAGATTGAGTGCACCGATGCCCAACAACTTATCATTCAAGATGAGTACATGGGAGGACCATCGCAGCACATCTCGGATAATGACGAAACACAGGTGCCAACTGCTGGGGCTTTTGAAAGTGTGCAGACCGACAAGGAAGGCAGGGGTGAAGACTGGGTGGAAGATGATGTGGAGGACGATGAGGTCCTCGACCCCACATGGAATTAAGGTCATATGAGTGACCTATGTAGTTTGGAGGAAGAGGCCGTGGTCGCACAGAGCCACCAGCACAGCAGAAGAGGGAGCAGGGTGCAAAAGCGGAGCGGCCGTTCTCTAGACAGTACGCCTCCTACTGCCTACCACAGCAAGGGACCGAGCACAACAAAGCCAGCTCCAAGGAGTTCCCTGGAGTGGCAGTTCTTCAGACAATGTGATGACGACAAGACACGTGTTGCTTGCACTCTGTGCAATCAGAGCCTTAAGCGAGACATAAACGTTCTCAACCTGAGCACAACCTGCATGACCAGGCATCTAAGTGCAAAGCACGAGCTGCAGTGGAGTCGTGGCCTCTTCATCCCCCTCTGGAGTGACAGTGCCGCCTGGCACGCCACAAACAGAGGACCTGCCAGCAACACCAACACCTGGGTCACCAAGCATCTCCACAATGTCCCACGCAAGCGTTCAGCTCTCCATATCCCAAACTCTTTAGAGGAAGAGGAAGTACCCCCCTACCCACCCGCGATCCCTAGCCCTGAATGCCAGCATTTCTAAATTACTAGCATTTGAAATGCTGTCATTCCATCTAGTGGAGACAGATAGTTTTAAAGGCCTTATGGTGGTGGCTGTCCCACAGTACGTCTTGCCCAGCCGCCACTACTTTTAAAGGCGAGACATCCCTTCCCTGCACAACCAAGTAGGGGACAAAATCAGGTGTGCACTGCTCAAAGCCATCTGTGACAAGGTGCCCCTGACTACGGATACGTGGACCAGTGAGCACGGTCAGGGCCTTTATATCTCCATAAGAGCACACTGGGTAAATGCAGTGGCAGCTGGGCCTGAGGTCGGATAGCAGTTTGGTGCATGTCCTTCCACCACCGAGGATTGCAGGGCGCTTTAATTTGCCTCCTGTTGCTTCCTCCTCCTACTCTGCTTTCTCATCCTCTGCCAGCTCCTCATCCGGTCAGCGTACCAACTTCACCACTATCTTCAGCACAGCCAGGGGTAAACGACAGCCGGTAGTTTTAAAACTTATCTGTTTGGGGGACAAACCACACACTGTGCAGGAGCTGTGGACAGGCCTTGAACAACAGACCAATGAGTGGTTTGTGCTAATCAGCCTCAAGCCCGGCCTGGTGGTGTGCGATAATGGGTGAAATCTCGTAGCATCTCTGGGACTAGCCGGTTTGACGCACATCCCTTGCCTGGCGCATGTGCTGAATTTGGTGGTGCAGAGATTCCTTAAAACTTACCCCGACATATCAGAGCGGCTGCATGAAGTGTGCACTTTCAGTGTTCTCACCCTGCTGCTGTTCGCCTGTCAGCGCTGCAGCGTAACTTTGGCCTTCCCGCTCACCGCCTCATATGCGTAGTGCCCACAAGGTGGAACTCCACCTCGCACATGCTGGCCAGACTGTGCGAGCAGCAGCAGGCGATAGTGGAGTTTCAGCTGCAGCACACACGGGTGAGTCGCTCGGCGGAACAGCACCACTTCACCACCAATGACTGGGCTTCCATGCGAGACCTATGTTCCTTGTTGCGCTGTTTGAGTACTCCACCAACATGGCCAGTGCTGATAACGCCGTTCTCAGAACTATTATCCAACTTCTATGCCTCCTTGAAAAAACACTCCTGGCGATGATGGAAGAGGATGTGGCACTGGAGGAGGAAGAGGGATCATTTCGTAGGGTATCCAGCCAGTCATTCACAAGTGGCTCCGAGGGTGGGTTCCTGCACCCACAAAGCCAAGGTACACAATTGTCCAGCCAGGGCACAGTTCTGGAGGAGGAGGAGGTGGAGGATGAGGAGGAGGAGATGGAGGAGAAGGAACCATGTTCACAGCAGGGTGGCACCCAGACCAGCTCATGGCCATCACTGGTGCATGGATGGGGGGATACAGAGGACACAGACAATATACTTCTGGGCAGCCTGGCACACATGAGCGATTACATGCTGCAGTGTCTCCGCAACGACCGCTGTGCTGCCCAAATTCTAACTTGTGCTAATTACTGGGTGGCCACGCTGCTGGATCCCTGTTTCAAGCACAACGTACCATCCTTAATTCCGTCACTGGAGCATGATCGTAAGATGCGCGAGTACAAGCGCACGTTGGTAGATGTGCTGCTGGTGGCATTCCCACCTGTCAGCGGGGGCAAAGTGGTAGCACAAGGCGAAGGCAGAGGACGAGGAAGAGGTCTATGCCGCGGTCAGAGCGGACCGCGGCATAGAAGGGGTTAATCCGCTGGCATCGGCTTTTACAGCGATGCCGGCAGATACAGCAGGGGCCCGGCTACCACGGACTGCCGCGCCCCTGCAGTGATCGCGTGCGCACCGCTCCGGTGCCCGCGCAATCACTATGACATACTATTACGTCAAATTGCGAGAACTCAGTGGTTTCCATGACGTAACAGTCCGTCAAAGGTCAGGAAGGGGTTAATTGAGAAGGATTAACAGCTTGTGCTGTTGTTCAGCATGCTCCTCCTAACATCAGTGCAGTATATGGCATGGAGCCTTTAGAGACGCAATCTATGATACATCTGTCCATCATAGAGTATTCAGTGACACAGTGATACAGCTGACACCATCCTGCAGCAAATAGAATAGGAGATAGCTCTGATCCTAGACATTTAACTCCTTAGATGCTTCAGTCAATACCAACTGCTGAATTTTAGAGGCTAGACAGAGGGAAGGACTGCCCCAGGGGTTGTTGATAAGCAACTATGGCAGCCAGGGGCCTGCTAAAGACCCTTAGGTCTGCTATTTTATTCATCCTGCCTCTGGCAGGGTATAGTAGAATGCTAGAAAAATTGCTAATTACAGCAGTACTGAATAATTGCTGCAAATCGCACAAATAATTGTAGGGTCAATTCCTAATCTGAATTGCAAGTCATTTTCATTTTTTTTAAATCCTAACAGTACTCATTAAATTAAAAAACGAAATAATATAGCTGCAGCAGGAGGACAAAAAAAGCAATACTGGAGATCAGGGAGCAGCAAAGGAAGATATGGGAGCAGCAGCAGCATCTGGATAGGAAGGTGCAGCAGTTGGAGGAGCTGCACCGTAATGGGATCCAGGAGTTGCTGAATCTCCATAAGCAACTCAAACAGTTGCTTTAGAGGCATATATGTTTTTTCCGTTCTAACGTGTGCTTTCGTTTTTTTTTATATTGTTATGATTTTTTATTTAATTTTAACCTATAAGTTTGCGGTAAGGCCCCTTTAGTCCTTGGGTAAACTCATCCAGATCAGGACAGACAGCAGCAGGTAAAGGTAACAGTGGAGTAAAAGGCCTACACATAACTTAGCAGGATCAGGACAGATAGTAGCAGTAGCAGGTACATGGAAACATGTACTATAAGGCCTACACATAGCTCATCCAAACTCATCTGGACAAACAGCAGCAAGTAAATGGTAATGGTGTAGTATAAGGCCTACACATAGCTTTGCCAAACTCATCAGGACAGACAGCAGCAGGTAAATGGTAATGGTGTAGTATAAGGCCTACACATAGCTGGGCCAAACTCAGCCAGAACAGACAAGAGCTGGTTCTTTGTTTGTAGCAGGAATATGTTCCCAGGAATGGTCTCCCGCCAGACTGGGGCAACACCAAAAATAAACTTATACACCTCTGACAGCATCAGGTTCTTCGTCTACAGCAGGAATGTGTTCCCATGCATACAAATTGCAATATATTTATTTGACAATTTTTATTTCAAAGGATTTTTAAGATTGTAAAGCCCACAAGAAATTTGTAAAAAAACAAAACAAAAAAAAACTATATATGTCTAAAAATAAAAACTGTTTTAAAATATAAGACATAATATACAACTATCCATACTGTGAAGAGATTAATAACTTCAATTAAACTATATGAATTCATATTATCTGCTTAATTCATCAAAATTACATATTAAAAAAATGTGTCCCAAACCAATTGTTTCATTAAAATATCAGGTGTACAGATTAAAAACATAATGGAGGGGGCCAAGAACTAACCAGCATGGATCCAATATAGCGCCCCGTTTGGTTAACTGCGCTTGTCGCAGCATTGCCTCTGCATTACATAAATAAACATGTGATGCAATCATGTGATCGCTTCCAAGGAGGAACACACACAGGCCACGAGTTTCCATAGACAGGGCGTTCACATGATAACAGATCACATGTTTGCACCAGAAATTGAACGCAAGCTGAGCCACAAACGTGTCTTGTCTATGCGGTCACATGATAGCAACTATGGAAATGAGTAGAATAACTCCCAAAATGGTGACATGGCTTCAAGAATATTATATATACCACAGTTTGCAAAGTGAAAAGCTTTGAATATATAAAAATTGCATGTGAAAATTATCATTACATAGTTGTCAAGAAGTAACATAAAATATAAATGTATATATATATATATATATATATATATATATACACATGTGGCAATAACGCACCATTCCCAAAACCGGATTACCACATGGATGAGTATAACGCCAGTCACACCCAATAATGTAGAGAGGTCAACATGGAAGTCAGGCATCCTGTCAGGACGACAGACAACACCATGTTAGAACCTGAATCCTGAATAAAACAAACAATAAAATAATAAAATGTAATTTGGTTCTTCAATTAGTCCTATACAATGTTAACTGCACAAGACCTTTTGATAAGGGAAGCCCACAGGCGGTCCCCACCGAGTTTTAGTAAGAACCACACCAGGGCCGCCCAAAACCCAAGAAAAGCAAAAATATAACATATAAAATGAAATAAAGTAAAAAAAAAACATGTTTTGGTGAATAAAGCGTAACACTGCATGATTGTATTTTATTCAAACAATTCTTTATATATATATATATATATATATATATATATATATATATACAGTGGGATGCAAAAGTTTGGGCAACCTTGTTAATCGTCATGATTTTCCTGTATAAATCGTTGGTTGTTACGATAAAAAATGTCAGTTAAATATATCATATAGGAGACACACACAGTGATATTGGAGAAGTGAAATGAAGTTTATTGGATTTGCAGAAAGTGTGCTATAATTGTTTAAACAAAATTAGGCAGGTGCATAAATTTGGGCACCACAAAAAAGAAATCAAATCAATATTTAGTAGATCCTCCTTTTGCATAAATTACAGCCTCTAAACGCTTCCTGTAGGTTCCAATGAGAGTCTGGATTCTGTTTGAAGGTATTTTGGACCATTCCTCTTTACAAAACATCTTTAGTTCATTCAGGTTTGATGGCGTCCGAGCATGGACAGCTCTCTGTAAGTCACACCACAGATTTTCAATTATATTCAGGTCTGGGGACTGAGATGCCCATTCCAGAACGTTGTACTTGTTCCTCTGCATAAATGCCTTTAGTGGATTTTGAGCAGTGTTTAGGGTCGTTGTCTTGTTGAAAGATCCAGCCCCGGCGCAGCTTCAGATTTGTCACTGATTCCTGGACATTGGTCTCCAGAATCTGCTAATACTGAGTGGAATCCATGCGTCCCTCAACTTTGCCAAGATTCCCAGTCCCTGCACTGGCCACACAGCCCCACAGCATGATGGAACCACCACCATATTTTACTGTAGGTAGCAGGTGTTTTTCTTGGAATGCTGTGTTCTTTTTCCTCCATGCATAACGCCCCTTGTTATGGCCAAATAACTCAATTTTAGTTTCATCAGTCCACAGCACCTTATTCCAAAATGGAGCTGGCTTGTCCAAATGTGCTTTAGCCCACCTAAAACTGCACTTTTTGTGCTGTGGGCAGAGAAAAGGCTTCCTCTGCATCACTCTCACATACAGCATCTCCTTGTGTAAAGTGCGCTAAATGGTTAAACGATGCACAGTGACTCCATCTGCAGCAAGATGATGTTGTAGGTCTTTAGTGCTGGTCTGTGGGTTGACTCTGACTGTTCTCACCATTCGTCGCTTCTATCTATCCGAGATTTTTCTTGTTCTGCCACTTCGAGCCTTAACTTGAACTGAGCCTGTGGGCTTCCATTTCCTCAAAATGTTCCTAACTGTGGAAACAGACAGCTGAAATCTCTGAGACAGCTTTCTGTATCCTTCCCCTAAACCATGATGGTGAACAATCTTTGTCTTCAGGTCATTTGAGAGTTGTTTTGAGACCCCCATGTTGCTACTCTTCAGAGAAAATTAAAAGAGGAGAGAAACTTACAATTGACCCCCTTAAATACTCTTTCTCATAATTGGATTCACCTGTGTATGTAGGTCAGGGGTCACTGAGCTTACCAAGCCAATTTGAGTTCCAATAATTAGTTCTAAAGGTTTTGGAATCAATAAAATGACAACAGTGCCCAAATTTATGCACCTGCCTAATTTTGTTTAAACAATTATAGCACACTTTCTGTGAATCCAATAAACTTCATTTCACTTCTCAGATATCACTGTGTGTGTCTCCTATATAATATATTTAACTCACATTTTTTATTGTAACAACCAACGATTTATACAAGAAAATCATGACGATTAACAAGGTTGCCCAAACTTTCGCATCCCACTGTATATACATAGACAATATATGATGAACAGAGCACATGCACAAAAATGAAGCATGCACACCATTTTAAGAGAATTCTAATACTCGATAGTCCTCAGCAGGATCAGGACAGAGAGCAGCAGGTAATTGTTAACGGTATAGTAAAAGGCCTACACATAGCTTGACCAATCTCAGAAGGAGCAGGACAGACCACAGCAGGTAAATGGTAACGCTATAGCAAAAGGCCTACACATAGCTTGACCAAACTCAGGAGGAGCAGGACAGACAGCATCAGGTAAATGGTAATGCTATAGTATAAGGCCTACACATAGCTAGACTAAACTCAGGAGGAGCAGGACAGACAGCATCGGGTAAATGGTAATGCTATAGTACAGGGGTCGGCAACCCCCGGCACGCGTGCCCGGCATGGCACGCGAGTCTGTCTCTGCTGGCACGTGTGAGCGGCTGTCAATTACGTGATTCGCCCACCCACCTCTGACATTGCCGCATTTCATTGGCTTGCAAAGGCGCGCTGAGGAGGCTCTCAGCGGTCTGCCCAATCTCCCGCCTGCAGTGCCTGGCGGTTCCCTCGTACAGCAGCAGAAATTGTTCCCTGCCCAGTTTCATCAGGAGCCAGAGCGCAGTGGAGAGAGCTGAAGGATCACCCTGCAGGTTTACAGTATGTGCCCCATGCTTTCTGCATGCTGTCTGTATGCTGCCCAATTTTACTTTATGTGTTCCATGCTGTATGCAGGGCCGGCGCTTCCATAGTGGCAAGGGGGGCAATTGCCCCCGAGTCCTTAGGGGCCCCCAGCGCCGGCCCGCAATACTATTCTAGAATTCTTTCTGACCTGGCGGCGCTGCTAAGTTTCCTAGCTGAGCATGGAGTCCCGGGGGGCGCGCGGTCCGGACTAATGGAGAGGAGGGGGCCCCCTGATGGCGGCCGCTCTGAGCCCCGCTCTGCCTGCCTCTTTAAATATATATGTATCACCCCCCTGCACCTCTGAATGATTTTAGCCTGGTGGGAGGTGCAGGGGGGGTGTTGCGGGCGATGCGGGAGGCCTCCCGCCGAATAATCGTTGGCTTCTAGTGGGTATACCAGGGTGTCAGCACATTGCTGACACCCTGGTATAAACGGCTGACATCTGTGAATGGATGTCAGCCGTTTAACCCTTTCCATACAGCGGTCCGTACGGACCGCTGTATGGAAAGAGTTAACAGTAAGATGCGGCTCCCTCCCTCTCCCATCGGGGGGCTGCTGTGCCTTTGCAGCCCCCCGATGGGAGAGGGAGAGAGCTCCCAGACAGCCCCCCGACAGCCCCGTCCTTACCCTTCCCCGTCTGCGCAGTTCTGACCACTACTGAGCAGACGGGGAAGGTTCCCATGACAACAGGACGCCGTCTCATGCATCCTGCTGTCCATGGTGCTGAACAGATCTCTGCTGAAGGCAGAGATCTGTTCAGACATAGTGGTAAGTAAAATACAGTACAGTACAAAATATATTGTACAGTACTGTATTATACAGACATCAGACCCACTGGATCTTCAAGAACCAAGTGGGTCTGGGTAAAAAAAAAAGTAAAAAAAGTGAAAAAGAAGTAAAAATGAAAAAACACATTTATCACTGATTAAAAATGAAAAAAATAAAATTCCCTACACATGTTTGGTATCGCCGCGTCCGTAACGACCGGATCTATAAAACGGTCATGTTACTTTCCCCGCACAGTGAACGCCATAAAAATAAAAAAATAAAAACTATGAGAAAATTTAAATTTTGCCAACCTTACTTCCCAAAAAAGGTAATAAAAGTGATAAAAAAAGTCGCATGTACGCCAAAATAGTGCCAATCAAACCGTCATCTCATCCCGCAAAAAGTGAGACCCTACCCAAGAAAACTGTAAGTCCTGTTTACTTTTCAGCACATGTAAAAATGAACATGTTTTGTGTGTGCACCAGTTTTTTCACTTATAGCTGTGCTGCTAATGGCAAGGTAAACACCTTTAATTAATTAGTGAGTTTAACTTACTATTAGGAGTACAACTATGTACTTGTACTGTATAAAAAGTATAAAAATGAAAATCTAACTAACACTATGGAGCGCTGTTGTTCACTGGCACCCGGTTGTCTGATGGTTTCAAAAATGGCACTCGGTGTGTAAAAGGTTGCTGACCCCTGCTATAGTATAAGGCCTACACATAGCTCGACCAAACTCAGGACTAGCAGGACAGACAGCAGTGGGTAAATGGTAACGCTATACTATAAGGCATACACATAGCTGGGCCTAACTCAGCAAGATCAGGACAGACAGCAGCAGGTAAATGGTAACGTTGCAGTATAAGGCCGACACATAACTTATCAAGATCAGGACAGACAGCATCAGCAGGTAAAGGTAATGGTGGAGTATAAGGCCTACACATAACTTAGCATTATTAGGACAGACAGCAGTAGGAACATGGTAATGGTCGAGTCTAAGGCCTACACATAGCTCGGCCTAACTCAGCAGGAACAGAGCAGCAGGTTCTTTGTTTGCAGCAGGAATGTGTTCCCAGGAATGGGCTCCCACCAGACCGGCGCAACACCAAAAATAAACTTAGACTCCTCTTACAGCAGCAGGTTCTTTGTTTATAGCAGGAATGTGTTCCCAGGAATGAGCTCCCACCAGACTGGGGCAACAACAAAAATAAACTTAGGCACCTTTGAGAGAAGCCAGTTCTTCGTCTAGAGCAGGAATGTGCTCGCATAGATACAAAATACTATATTTTCCTTTGACAATATTTTTTTTCAAAGGTATTTTAAGTTTGTAAAGCCCACAACAAATTAGGATACCATTAGCTCCACACGCTGCTGGCACTGGTCTGCTCTCAGTTTCTATATCGGGCACATAGAGTCTGGAGAAGAACACTGCGGTAACGTAGCCTGCCATGCCGTGTGCTGATTCTTCCAAGCCATAGGGCAGCAAGACTGGCGAGGTTGAACAGCGGCTCTCTCGTCTTCCTTTTGTCTATGAGGAGGCATGGGTACCGCCGCTCGCCCCACCTATACATGATCAGCGCCGCACACACTCTGGGCTCCGGCCATCGGCAGCACCCAGCCATCCTCTGCCCATCTGAGCACAGAAGCCAGTGAGGAACTAGCTTGCCTTGGCCCAGTTCTGAAAGTGTCCACCAGCTCTGCCGCCAGATCAGTTCCCCTCTCCTCGTTGATGACTCAGTCACGTTCCCCAGCTGCTGGCAGGGTCTTAGGCAGCTGCCTCCAGTGTGCAGCCTGGATCATCGATTGTAGGTCAGGCTACTGAATAAGCCTTTAGCTGCGAGGCTTGGCTACACACGGGGGGAGTGTCACACAGCCCGGGCCAGACTTCACCAGGAAGGGGCTGACAGGAACAACTACACTGTCATCCAGCAGAGCAGAGTTTGTAGTTTTGAAGGCAACATTGTTCTTGAGTTACATAGAACTGCCAGCAAACTTACCCCACAAAATGAATGCAGCTCTGCTTCATCTTTGTGGACTTGACAGAAAATCAGATCCTGTAAGTTCAAGAAAAACGTACAGTAATCTGGTCCTATACAATGCAGTTGTCTGGAGGGGGAGAAGATTTCAGGGCTTCCAAGGAGAGATGGGGTAGATAGATTATAGCAGGATGGACCACATGTATATATCTATCTACCCCATCTCTCTCTGGAAGCCCTGCATTCTTCTCCCCCTCTAGACATCTGCATTGTATAGGACCTGATTACTGTACTTTTTTCATTGTCGGTGACCACCCCTCCTGCCATGCTGAATGTCCGCTCAGACAGTACGCTGGAGGGGGGGCAAGACAGTACTTCCAGCACATACTGAGCAAGCTCACGGCAGGTGTCCAGCCTGGCAACCCAGTACTCCATGGGGTCATAGGTGATCATGCTGTCGAAAGCACCGACGGACCCTATGTAGTCAGCCACCATGCAGACCAGCTGCTGGTGGTGACTGATGCTGCTGCTACTGGATCGCGCAGGCTGGCAGAACAGCCTCATCTCACCCATAAGATCACCTGCTCGGGGCCAGCCACCTGCTGGGTGAGATGAGCAGGAAGAACTGGAGTATGAGGCAGAGGGATGGCCTACTCCAGCCAACAGAGCAGACAGGCCCGCAGGTGTTGAATACGGGCATCCCGCAGGCTGGCTGGGATGAACTGCTCCAGTTTCCGCTTGCAGCGAGGGTCTAAAAGGGTGGCCAAACAAAAATCATCCCTCTCCTTAATTTTCCTGATCCGGGGGTCCCTCTGAAAGCAATGCAGCATGTGGGCAGCCAAGGGGAAGAGGAGAGCCCGCTATGACTCTTCTTGCCTGCCTGGGACTAGGACATCTTGGTCCTCCTGCTGCTGCTGCTCCTTATGGGAGTCGCCTCACCCCCGGACTAACGGTGCCCCCAGCACCAGCTCTCCCTACTGACTAGGCCCAGACGGTACGTCAACGACCTCCTCAAAAAATTATTTCTCCTCGTCCTGGGCCTGGTCTTGCTCCACCAAGGCACTCTCCCCAGCATCGAGCAGGCTTTCTAGTGTCTTGTCCAGCAGGAACACTATGGGGAGCACGTCATTGAGGCCGACATGCTCCCCGCTGACCATCTTGGTTGCCTGCTCAAATGGGGCCAACAAGTGGCAGTCTTGCTGTATCTTCCCCCACTCCGCATTGGTGATATAGTGGAGTGGGTGTGATGGCCCGGAAGTGTCTTGGTCCTGCAGGTACTTTTTCACCACCCGTCGCTGCTCCCAAAACCTCTCCAGCATGTGTAGGGTGAAATTCCACCGTGTCACACTGTCCACAATCAGCCTTTGAGGTGGCAGGATGTTGTCCTGCTGAAGTTTGGACAGGGACACGGTGGCAGTTGGGGAGCGTCGGAAGTGACTGGCAATCCTCCCTACCTTTTGCACAATGTTGCTTAACCTTAGGTATGTGTGTAGGAACTTCTGTACCACAAAGTTGTGGACATGTGCAATGCAGGGCATGTGTGTTAGACTGCCAGAATGGAGGGCGGCGAGGAGGTTGCTGCCGTTGTCAAAGACAGCCATACCTGCCTGGAGCCTTCGGGGTGTCAGCCACTTGTGGACCTGAACCTAGAGGGCGGCCAGAACATCAGTTCAGTGTGTCTCCATTCCCCTATGCTCACAAGCTTGAGCACAGCCTGGCAGCGTACATGCCCGACACTTGTGTAGCTACGGGGACACTTGCTCTGGGGCTCAGCAGCGGTGGAGACAGAGGCTTGAGGGAGAGCAGCAGTTCTCCCCTGGACACCCCGGGGCAGCACCACAAACTGAGATGCCGCCACATCTGATGATCCCTCCCCGGCACCTTGGAGGGACACCCAATGGGCTATGAAGCTGATATAGTGTCCTTGCCCATGTATGCTGGTCCAGGCATCCATTGTCAGATGCACCCTGATCCAGCGACAGGGATAAATTCTGCACAATGTGCTGGTGTAGGGCAGTGACACTGGTCCTGGCAAAGAAATGGCGGCTGGGGATATGCCATCTGGGTTGGGCCCGCTCTAGCATCTGCCAAAATCGATTGCAGTCCATAATATTTAAGGGCAGCAGATGTTGGGCGATAACCCTTGCCAGGAGCCCATTGAGTGAACGCACCCGTCGGTCCCCAGGTGTGTGGCGCGTTCAAATGCCTCTGGCCAGGACAGCAGTGCAGGCGACAGAGGAGGGTGCAGAGGAGGCAGAGGTCTGGCTGCCGGTACCAGTACCTTTAAGAGAAAGAGTTGGGGAGTGGGAAAGCATTGTTGGAAGAGGGTGGGGTGGCGGCAGGACAATGGCAGGTGCTGCTGTTCCCTGTGCACTGCTGATAGCGCTGGAGCGACCACCTTGCATCTGGTCCCACTCCCGCCAGTGGTTGACTCTCAGATGCTGGATAAGGGCAGTGGTACCCAGCCGAGCAAAAAACCTCTTTCTCCTCACCCTGGCATGGCACCATGCTCTGCTGTCCCCCAGATGACGTCTGGGTCTGACTAGGTGCGGGGATTCTGTGGCTGAAACCAACGGCGAAAGTTGTAAGGGATGTCACTGGGGTACTGACGGGCGATACCCCTTCCTCCTCCTCCTTCTCCATCCCTTCCAAAAGGTCCTGCGCATCCAAACCAAGCTGCAGCTCACTCTCCTGCATTACCTCCCCCAAGATGTCCCTCTCGCTGTCGCTGTCAAACAGCATCAAGGATGAGTCTTGGAGGCTGGTCCTGCAGGAGTTGGAAAGCTGCTGCTGCTGCTCAGAGCCGGGGAAGAGGACTCCTTGCCACTGACTTGTGTCACGAATGACACAACTGCCTCTGCGTCCTAAGATTAAAAAAATCTCTGAGGTGTACACACCTGCCAGCTGCGCCCACTCCTCCACGGGTAGAGGAGTGGCCCTGTGATGGCAGCTGTCCAGCACTGGAACCGAGTCCCCTACCACGACCACAGCTACCGGCATGCCCATGTCTACTTATGATCGATTCTGCAAACACTGTGTTTTTAAACACCAAAATAATATAGAAAGAAAATATAGAGGGAATTTGGGCAAATTTTATTGGGTTTGGGAAAATGGGGCAAAAATGAAATAAAATAGAAACTAACCCCTAAGACAATGACAGAAAACCAGACAGCATTGAATGACGATGACAATATTCCCTCCCTAGCACATGAAGCCCTAAGACAATGACACTAAAACACCAAGCAAAAAACTTTTTTTTTTCTTTTTGTCACAGACGAAAGACGCTGACACTAATCCCTCCCTAGCACACGAAACCCTAAAACAATTACACTAATACAGCTACACTCACTAACTAAGCTACACTGACTATCTCCCCCTAACTAACTATCTGTATTATCTATTTGATCTAACTAACTATATAATATCCCTTACACCCTGCACTGGAACCTACCAGCTACACTATACACTAACTAAGCTACACTGAGTATCTCCCTCTAACTAACTATCTGTATTATCTATTTGATCTAACTAACTATATATTATCCCTTACACCCTGCACTGGAACCTACCAGCTACACTATACACTAACTAAGCTACACTGAGTATCTCCCCCTAACTAACTATCTGTATTATATATTTGAGCTAACTAACTATATAATGTCCCTAACACCCTGCACTTGAACCTATAAGCTACACTAATCACTAACTAAGCTACACTATCTCCCACTAACTAACTATCTGCATTATATAGTATATATGAGCTATCTAATGTAATGTATGATTTTGATGACACAGCAAAGCACAACACTCCTCTCTCTATCACAACTGCAAAAAACTACAGAAAATGGCTGTTGGGGAGGTATTTATATAGTAAGGGGTAGGAACCTTTCCAATTGGTTGCTAGGGATGTTGCTAAGCTCTGACAAATATATTTTAGCCTTCTTATTGGCCCACAAGCTAGAAGCAGGGAGGGATCATGTGTGCTGGTGAAAAAAAAAATCTTGAATATTTGTGATTACGAATATATAGCACTATATATTATAAATATTTGCGAATTCACGAAATGCCAATATTTGCGATTAAAATTCGCAATACGAATATTCGCACTCAACACTACTAATGCTGTCTTGGCATTAAAGGGCGTCTGTCATGTGCACTTGGCAGCTGAAGGCATCTGTGTTGGTACTTTGTTCATATTTGCCCACATTTCTGAGAAAAAAATATGTTTTAATATATGCAAATGAAACTTTAGGAGCAATGGGGGTGTTGCCATTACACCTAGAGGCTCTGCTTCCTCTGCGGCTGCCGCCCACTCTGGTCCCGTCAATCAAAATGCAGAGGGAATCGCAGTTGCAGAGAGAGCTGAGCCTCTAGGTGTAATGGCAACACCTCTGTTGCTCCTAGAGTCTCATTTGCATATATTAAAACCTCATTTTTCTCTGCAATGTGGGCACATATGAACATGGGACCAACACAGATGCCTTCAGCTGCCAAGCGCACATGTAACAGGCCAGTCAGTTTCATAGGAACAAATTTGCTGACAGACGCCCTATAAAGTGCTTGAAAGGGGTTGGATACACTCCTAGGAGACCTCAGAGTGTCATGCACAACTTTTCAGGGCAATCGGGACACATTTGATTACTAATTACAAGTACTTTCTTTTCTGAACTTTGCAGCTTTAAACAATGGATAGTACAGATGCAGTCCAACAATTAGCGGTAAATCGAGGGTGGGTATCGCAGTTCAGCTGCACGTACAATAGCCCCCTCACAGGTGATCTTTATAAAATATTTATCAGATTTGCTTTGTATTATTAATAATAACAGGTTTTACAGGAGTTGTAACACAAGTACCAGGAACCCCAGGTATGAAGATGGCTTCCAACACAACTTTATACTCACACATTTTATACCACAAATTTTAATGGACCTTATTTGGATGCGGTCAAACTGATTTATAGTTCAATTCTTATACACAGAAAACATTGAATCAAAAATGAATGGACATCTACTGAGGCTGAAAATACATTTTATGTTTAATAAGCCAAATACACATTCAGCCTGATTTGCTTGTCACTGAAAGCAAATAACTCATCTGGGATAATATATTAGTTGCAAATCTCCAAGCGTCCAACATTCTCTGTTTGTGGACATAGAAGGAAAGACATGAGGATAAATGGATTGTGAAAAAAAGTGATGCTTTCAATACTATACAAAATCTTGCTATAAGTTATTTTCCTAATACAACTTCTATAACTGTACAGTCACATTACTTAAAGGGAACCTAGCACCGGGATTTTGTGTATAGAGCTGAGGACATGTGTTGCTAGATGGCCGCTAGCACATCTGCAATACCCAGTCCCCATAGCTCTGTGTGCTTTTATTGTGTATAAAAACCGATTTGATACATATGTAAATTAACCTGAGATGAGTCAGAGCTTGAAAATATGACTCTTCTCTGGTCACACAAGTAAGATATGACTCTTTTATGTTAATTTGCATATGTATCAAATCGTTTTTTTTACACAATAAAAACACACCGAGCTATGGGGACTGGGTATTGCAGATGTGCTAGTGGCCATCTAGCAACACATGTCCTCAGCTCTATACCCAAAATCTAGGTGACAGGTTCCCTTTAAAGAGCACATGTCAGCAGGATCAACCACAGTAAAACAAACATGCTGTCTGGTAGGATTGATCCGGCGGAAAAAAATGATACATGCATTGTAAAAATGGATTAAATGACAGAAATAAAAGACCCCTTGGTGCACCTCAGCAACTCGGCTTTCAAGTGCTGGCCACACAACCCCCAAGCCCTAATAAAAAATAAAACATTTTTGTCCAGAACGCCACAACCAATTTAAAAAAAGGAATTATTTTAATCAGCAGGGTCAACCCTATCAGGTAGTAGGGCTGATGCTACTGACACGTGCTCTTTGAATGAGTACTTTAAAAAATTAGTGTACACTTTGGCCAAAGTGTAATAAGCCACTCACCACGTCAAGGTCGCCTTCATGAGTGGTCCCTAACACTAGTTCCTACCTTTTATGGGCCTTGACAGCCACATAAAGTCCAGGGAGCGCAGGCACAGCATGCACGCCAAGCACACTCTGCTTTTAACCCCGTCCGGTGCCATTACAGCTTTCATCGGATCCAGGGATGCAAGTACTCACATGCATGCTGAGCCCACTATGTACACTTTGGCCAAAATGTACACCAATGCCTTATTCAACATCCAGCATAAAGGCAGGGCAGAGTGCTGGTTGCAGTGTGCGATTGCATTTTGTGTTTTTACATTTATATCTCTATTTCGCCATAGCAATCTGCACCTGCTAGGGGTTGTGCGGTCTGAATTTTCCATATTTTTCTCTTTGTAGTATGTATTGGAGGCGTGGCGATCTCCAAGCAGTCAAGCACACCTGTCCAGTTAATCTGCCCCCTGGAGGCTGGTTTTAAAGTCAGTATAAAACTGAGTCTGCTTATACAGCACCTACCAGTAGCCATTAGGCTCCAGGAGAAGTATATAGTGGGCTCAGCAGGCATGTGAGTACTTGCATCCCTGGATCCGATGAAAGCTGTAATGGCACCGGACGGGGTTAAAAGCAGAGTGTGCTTGGCGTGCATGCTGTGCCTGCGCTCCCTGGACTTTATGTGGCTGTCATGGCCCATAAAAGGTAGGAACTAGTGTTAGGGACCACTCATGAAGGCGACCTTGACGTGGTGAGTGGCTTATTACACTTTGGCCAAAATGTACACCAATGCCTTATTCAACATCCAGCATAAAGGCAGGGCAGAGTGCTGGTTGCAGTGTGCGATTGCATTTTGTGTTTTTACATTTATATCTCTATTTCGCCATAGCAATCTGCAC
Organism: Bufo gargarizans; assembly: GCF_014858855.1. Taxonomy (NCBI): domain Eukaryota; kingdom Metazoa; phylum Chordata; class Amphibia; order Anura; family Bufonidae; genus Bufo; species Bufo gargarizans. The sequence goes on along the minus strand of NC_058082.1, from coordinate 511,408,682 downwards.
CTGCTAGGGGTTGTGCGGGCTGAATTTTCCATACTTTAAAAAATTACTTCTCACATATGCACATCCAGTGGTCCCCGAGCCCCCTCTCTGAATGGAACAGTAGTGCGCATTCCAGTCCACCTCTCTATTCACTTTTATGGGACTGACGAGCACTGTCAATGACTGGTCCATAGACGTGAACTGAGCGGTGGTGTGCGATGCACACTACCATTGCATTCCGAGACATGTAAAATGTACTCCATAGGCAAAACACTAGGATGAGCTTAGTTATATCAATATATAAGAGGACAGAGCGCAGAGACCCTGTATTCTTTCCAGGGGCATAACTAGAAAAGGCTGAGTGTTCATTTGCTGCATATATCCCACCCCTTGTTGAAAGCCGAACATTTTATTGACTCCTGACTTCAGGCCTTTACAGCATAGTTGAGTTGGGCTGTAAATACCAACACAACTCTCCCACAAAGCAATGGCTGTGGACAAATCTTATCTGCTCAACGGACAATAGACACTGCTATTTTATCTGGGCAATGAATAATCACCACACCTGGGAGACAATACAAGGCCTGCTCCCTGAGGAGCACACCTGTAAACAGGTGAAGGATGATGCTTCCAGACCTGGAGGGAGCGACAGCCTGCAGTGACCTCTTCTTGTAAATTCTTTCATTTTGCAAAGTTTTAAGATTACAAACATGAGAGTAACGTCACTCTCAGTAAACATAAAAATACATTTATATAAGTGCAAATCACATAATTCTGAGAAATAGGGAATAAGAAAAACTAGGGTGAGTGATGGGATAGTGGAAGGTTGGGGAAAGGGAGGGGAGGGAAAGGACAGAGGGGGGGAGGAAGGAAAGAGGGAGTGAGGAGTAAGTACCAGTCAGTAACCCAGTGATTAATTCTCATATTTCGGAAAAATCACCAAACAAAAAATGATATTAAAGATGTTGAGAACGTACGACTTACAATCATAGAATAAGGAAAACCAGCAAAAACAGTTAATAACTAAAAGTAGTAAAGTTTCATTGCAAACCACAATGCATTATACCAATAAAATAACTAAATGTGACTAAAGTTCAAACAGTTGGAGTGCTTTAGTGGGAGTTAGAAAATAAGTCCACTTGCTCCAAATACTCTCAAATTTTGAAGGCTTGAGTAGAACACGCCATCTTCTCCTTTGGAAACCTTGTATTTTCTGTAACTCAGTGAGCCATTCCCGTATCGTGGGTGGATCAGTTTGTAGCCATTTCTTTGGAATCAATATCTTAGCGATGCTAAGGAAGTATGTGCATAACTCCTTCTGCTCTAACATCTCGCGCGTGCGCACAGGCCTCTGCCTGATGCGCCCGTGCGGACTTCTCCGTTCGGCTTCATGGAGAGAAGTGCGCATGCGCCGTCACTCGAACCTCCCGATCACCTGCACACTCGCTCCATGAAGCCGAACGGAGAAGTCCGCACGGGCGCATCAGGCAGAGGCCTATGCGCACGCGCGAGATGTTAGAGCAGAAGGAGGGGGAGGGAGGGAGAGCCGGAGGCGTCACACAGGATTATGAGGCGGCGCTGAGGTCAGGAAAGGCGGAGCTGGGCAAGGAGGCGGGTGCGGGCGGCAGCTTGGATCCCTTTGCATCCCCTTGGGCACCTTATTTTTATGAATGACAGGTTAGTAATAGCGTTTTTTAGGCAAAATGAGCCTACAGATTACATTTATAAGACCACATGAGGAATCAGTAAAGCTCCCTGAACATAACCATATTTCTATCTGGAGGGGGTTAAAACTGGTGACAGAATCCCTTTAAATTGCATCTCCTGATATGCATAAGACTTCAGATTTGAAAAAGCATTGTTGATCAAGCTTTGAGTTTGTGACTCATTCATAGGTGTTTTTAATTCTGTAGACCATTTTTCTACATAGATCGGTTTGTCTACTGGATTGTTTATAAATCTGTACCACTTAGATAATAAGTGGGTTAGTGGAGTTCTGCTGTGGAGGTGGTGAGTTACCCAATTACTTTCTTCAAACAGACTATCGTCGAGATTGTAACTTAACAGTATTTTATTCAATATCTGGTATTGCTTTTCTGGAATGAAAGTATTGTCAATAATGGTTAGTCCAGCAGGGGTACCCTGTTTATTCATTAAGTAACTAAATTTAATAGGAAATTTCAGAATTTACATATACACAGACAAATACAGTTCTATGCAAATGATCCATGTAGAGGCCAGAATACGAGTTAATACCTAAGGTAAAGGTATAAAAAGCGGGAGGCCGGGGAAGAATATCCCTAGCACTGATTCCCTGATCTGGTCCTCTGCCCAGGGACGTCTCCTGATGGTGGGGGCGCCCTGTCCACGTGCCTAATCTCCAACTCCTAATTATCCCTGGTGAGGTGAGTGGTGGAGTGGGACGATATGCGTGGTATCTAAATTGAAAACTAGCACAGATAGAAAGGATTAGTTACAAAGGTGTCCACTGTATATTACCCTCGTGGCGTAACCAGGAGATACAGGGCACACCTAGAAGATAAAATTTAAAAATAAAAAATAATAAATGCACAATTAGGTATAGATATATTAGGATAAGTATAGATGACCTACAAGCCCCGACGCGTTTCACCCATACAGAGGGTTCATCAGGGGGTTACGTGTGGTAGGTATGCAGAGATAACGGGACCATTGCCAATGGTTATGGCCGCCCCAGTTCAATGATACGTGCGTGCATATATAACAGGAATAAACAATCCTTTTTGACACTACAGACCCAGAGTAATGAGACGATTGCCAAATGGCAGTTTACATACGTTTTTTGGCAGCGTGGTTAGTAAACTCGACTGCCAACGTGCACACTGAGGTTGGCAATAAAAGATTGCAAACAAGGTCGTTCCTGAGGAGGCTCATAGATAAGAGCATGTATATATATGACTGGCTGAAGTGCACCACGAGAGATATACGTGCCCCAGTTTAATCACCCAGGATGCCGGGCTAACCACCCAGAAGATACATAGTGTGGTCAGTTGTGTGGAAGAATGGGTCTGAGGCCTCTCGTGGTGCACTTCAGCCAGTCATATATATACATGCTCTTATCTATGAGCCTCCTCAGGAACGACCTTGTTTGCAATCTTTTATTGCCAACCTCAGTGTGCACGTTGGCAGTCGAGTTTACTAACCACGCTGCCAAAAAACGTATGTAAACTGCCATTTGGCAATCGTCTCATTACTCTGGGTCTGTAGTGTCAAAAAGGATTGTTTATTCCTGTTATATATGCACGCACGTATCATTGAACTGGGGCGGCCATAACCATTGGCAATGGTCCCGTTATCTCTGCATACCTACCACACGTAACCCCCTGATGAACCCTCTGTATGGGTGAAACGCGTCGGGGCTTGTAGGTCATCTATACTTATCCTAATATATCTATACCTAATTGTGCATTTATTATTTTTTATTTTTAAATTTTATCTTCTAGGTGTGCCCTGTACCTCCTGGTTACGCCACGAGGGTAGTATACAGTGGACACCTTTGTAACTAATCCTTTCTATCTGTGCTAGTTTTCCATTTAGATACCACGCATATCGTCCCACTCCACCACTCACCTCACCAGGGATAATTAGGAGTTGGAGATTAGGCACGTGGACAGGGCGCCCCCACCATCAGGAGACGTCCCTGGGCAGAGGACCAGATCAGGGAATCAGTGCTAGGGATATTCTTCCCCGGCCTCCCGCTTTTTATACCTTTACCTTAGGTATTAACTCGTATTCTGGCCTCTACATGGATCATTTGCATAGAACTGTATTTGTCTGTGTATATGTAAATTCTGAAATTTCCTATTAAATTTAGTTACTTAATGAATAAACAGGGTACCCCTGCTGGACTAACTGTTTATACACATTGATACCCCGTCTTAGTATAAGCTTGCTATTTGTATTGCTGGACTTCTACATTATTGTCAATAATGTTTCCAAGGTCTATGCGAGAAATGATCTTATCTCCTTCCCATACGGAACTTATCGGGGCTTCTGATAGTTTCTTGTTTTGTTTCAATATATTGTGCCAGAAAAGCCATTTGTTAGGTATGAAACCTATAAGAGGGGTATCTGAACTAATGGATGGCATGAATTTCAGTGATTTATTAATTGAGTGCCATTTTCTAATTGAGAATTTAGTGAGAGAATTTTTTATAGTCCTGAAATTATGATGATAAATAGGGGATTTCCATAGTAGTGAGTAAAGCGTAGTTTCAGAGGATTCATATTCCAGCTCAACCCATGGTTTCTGTGGAGGATTAACTGCCCATTCCATTATCCTAGATAAGATTGAGGCCTTATAATAACCTTCAAGGTCTGGAAGGCCAGTGCCACCTTTATTTTTGCTCCTTATCATAGTTTTATATGCTAATCTATTATGCTTATTATGCCAAACAAATTTTGTCAATTCTTTTTTGACCGTGGAAAAGAACTTTTTCGGAAGCTCAATTGGAAGACAAGAGAACATGTATAAAAATTTTGGGAGAATGCTCATTTTAATCAGGTTTATTTTCCCAAACCAGGAAAGGAGTAATGGCTCCCAGTCTTTTAATTGATTTTTAACATATTTTAGGAGTGGGGCATAATTGTGATTATATAAGTCTGACGATTGTAAGCATATATTGATAACCAGATATTTGAAATAATTATTAGCAGGTTTAAGCTTACTAATTGATTTGGCTTTTTCCCATATTTCTTTGTTGAGTGATACATTGAACATTTCTGATTTATTTAGGTTAATTTTAAAACCGGATACTATATTAAAGGCGTCAAATTCTGATATTAAATTTGGGAGTGAATTAAGGGGGTTGCAGTGACCTCTTCTGCAAGTCTGTTTGACCTTTAGAGAAAGGACAGCTTTGGATTAAAATATGCCACCTACAGGAGGGTGTTAACCTCTACAAGCATGTCTAGAAACTATAAATGGGCTATGCTGATTGACCAAGACAGTATCTAGGAGATGTTCCAGGGATGGGCACTGTATGGGCTATGTGTGTGTCTATGTATGACCAGTATATACATCTGCACATAGATAGCTGCTTAGGCACTAGTGATAAGCGGCATAGGCAATATTCAAATTTGCGATATTTAGCAAATTTTTTGCCAAATATTCGCGATAAATTAGCAAATTCGAGAATTCCTGATCTCCAGTCATTGTTTACTTAATTGTGAAAATCAGCAATGCAATATATTCGCGATAAATTTGCGATTAGAATATTCAACGCTATTCACGAATATATTCTAAATATTCGCGAATCCTCGAAGTGCCAATATTCACGATTAAAATTTGCGAATCGAATATTCGCGCTCAACACTATTAGGCACTTCCTTCCTTATCCTTTCCTTTATGCTATTTTTTTTTCCTGCCCTTTAGTTAGATAGTTCACTTTTTATTTAAAATTCCCTGTACGATTAATAAATCCCCTCTTAAAGATCCAGTAGCTATTTTTGTGATTTTACAATTAACTGAAACCCCAAAACTCAGCAGATTCTACACACCTTGACAGGTGCCATTGTAACTAGATCATTAATGTTGTTCAATCCACACTATGAGGATAATTAGCTTCATGTGACCCTTAGGGAATACTGTTGCCGTGATAGGATGTTTGCAAAATTTCATAGGTAGGAGTTTTAAGTAACTAACATTAAGGTTTCCCAGCAGAACATTACTTTCCTACTGAGTTGCATCCTGGTACCATATTTCTAATGCTCACATGCCCATTGTAGGTGCTTCAATCAGTGCCACCCCATATGCACTGTGCGTGCTGATATTTTTCTTTTATATAGTGCTGAATATAATAGATATATAGATGTTTAAAAATTGCATTTATGCACTGGTAATGTGATGCAATGTGCTCACAAAGCAAAAGATGGCAGTAATTCTATTGGCAAACTGTGACCTGATATCATAAAAGTCAGAAATTCATGTTGCCAATATACACCAATTAAAGTTGAATTAATTGCATGAATTGCAAAAAAAAAAAAGAATCTTCTTGTTTGCAGAAACTGTTCCAGTCTTGTCCATGGGCTGATAAATACAAATATAGATAGACATATACAGTGGATATAAAAAATCTACACACCCCTGTTAAAATGTCAGGTTTCTGTGCTGTAAAAAAAAATGAGAAAAAGATAACTCATTTCAGAACATTTTCCACCTTTAATTTGACCTATAAACTGTACAACTCATATGAAAAACAAACAAAAATTTTTTAGGTGGAGGGAAGAAAACAAAAAAAACTAAAAGTGTGCATAAGTGTGCACACCCTCTTATACCTGGGGATGTAGCCGTGTTCAGAATTAAGCAATCACATTCAAAATCATGTTAAATAGGAGTCAGCATACACCTGCCATCATTTAAAGTGCCTCTGATTAACCCCAAATAAAGTTCAGCTGCTCTAGTTGGTCTTTCCTGAAATTTTCTTAGTCGCATCCCACAGCAAAAGCCATGGTCCACAGAGAGCTTCCAAAGCATCAGAGGGATCTCATTATTAAAAGGCATCAGTCAGGAAAAGGGTACAAAAGAATTTCCAAGCAAGGCATTAGATTTACTATGGAACACAGTGAAGACAGTCATCATCAAGTGGAGAAAATATGGCACAACATTACCAAGAACTGGACGTCCCTCCAAAATTGATGAAAAGATGAGAAGAATACTGTTCTGGGAGGCTACCAAGAGGCCTACAGAAACATTTAAGGAGCTGCAGGAATATCTGGCAAGTACTGGCTGTGTGGTACATGTGACAACAATCCCCCGTATTCTTCATATGTCTGGGCTATGGGGTAGAGTGGCAAGACGAAAGCCTTTTCTTAGGAAGAAAAACATCCAAGCCAGGCTATATTTTGCAAAAAGACATCTGAAGTCTCCCAAAAGCATGTGGGAAAAGGTGTTATGGTCTGATGAAACCAAAGTTGAACTTTTTGGCCATAATTCCAAAAGACATGTTTGGAGCAAAAACAACATTGCACATCACCAAAAGAACACCATACCCACAGTGAAGCATGGTGGTGGCAGCATCATGCTTTGGGGCTGTTTTTCTTCAGCTTGAACTGGGGCCTTAGTTAAGCTAGAGGAAATTATGAACAGTTCCAAATACCAGTCAATATTGGCACAAAATCTCCAGGCTTCTGCTAGAAAGCTGAACATGAAGAGGAACTCCATCTTTCAGCATGACAACGACCCAAAGCATACATTCAAATCAACAAAGGAATGGCTTCACCAGAAGAAGATTAAAGTTTTGGAATGACCCAGCCAGAGTCCAGACCTGAATCCGATTGAAAATCTGTGGGCTGATCTGAAGAGGGCTGTGCACAGGAAATGCCCTCGCAATCTGACAGATTTGGAGTGTTTTTGCAAAGAAGAGTGGGCAAATCTTGTCAAATCAAAATGTGCCATGCTGATAGACTCATACCCAAAAAGACTGAGTGCAGTAATAAAATCAAAAGGTGCTTCAACAAAGTATTAGTTTAAGGGTGTGCACACTTATGCAACCATATTATTTTATTTTTATATTTTTTCTTCCCTCTACCTAAAAGATTTCAGTTTGTTTTTCAATTGAGTGGTACAGTTTATAGGTCACATTAAAGGTGGAAAAAGCTCTGAAATTATTTATCTTAATTTTTTTACATAACAGAAACCTGACATTTTAACAGGGGTGTGTAGACTTTTTATATCCACCATAGATACATACACAGACAGTCTCAGTTGTTCAGTTGTGTCATTCTATTAGTGAAATTGACTTGAAAATCTGCACACTGCTGTAAAACCTCTGAATTATAGTTTTCTGCTAAACTTAACAGACTTCAAGCTAAACTAATAAAAAGTCCATTTTCGATGTACATACAGTATATTTGTCTCATTTATTCAGCTGTGACAAAGAAGCTATTACAAGAAAGTGCTTAAAGTAATGTGGAATGAAATGAAAATATAGCACATTAATTATACTAAACAAGAAAACATTTGGAACATTTCAGGGGAATATTTTAAATCAAGATGTAAGTGCATTATTCCTTTTAAACATTGCCATTCAGATACATATCATAATCCTTTCTCACTCAATTATCTAAGTATATTACAGCCAGCATCTAGAACTAAAGAAGAATCTACAAATTTTCCAGTTCTATGTCAATACAATTATGTAGGAATCTGCCTCAGTCTCAAAAAATTAGGTGTTAGGCCTCATGCACATGACCGTATGGTCTGCAAATGATCCATATGGTTTCAGCATCTGTATGTCTGTTTTGCAAAGTATAGAACATGTCCCACTCTTGGCCGAAAAATTCAGACCATGGATCTCTTGAAGTCAATGGATCCTCCCAAAAAAAAAATAGAGTCCCCAGAATTGCTATTACATGGAGAATGCAGGTAGTTACTAAAACAGGCATGTCATTGGAGGTTACATGTCTCTTTAAAGGGATTAGTCTTGAATATTCATGAACTCCTGATTTTCTCCACATCTGTGACAGAGGAATCGGAAAAAGAAAGAAGCTCATGAATATCAGGACTTGTTGGCATGGGCTGGAGCTGTTGGAACCTAGCTGCATAAAACTGGCGACAGATTCCATTTAAAGAGTACCTACGATTACTGTAAGGAAATCACAACTTCTCTTTAGGCTATAAATTATCGTCATTTTTATTTACAGTTGCTTATAAAGTGCTAACATATTCCATGGAGCTATACAGAAATAGCAATTACTCATTCCAGTCAGTGTCCCCAGTAGGGGCCAACAGTGCCAGTTTCATAGGAAGCCTATTAACCATCTCTAAACGTTTATGAAGTGTGGAAGAAAACCTGGAGGAAACTCACACAAACATACAAACTCTAGGCAGATGCTGTCCGTGTTTGGATTCAAATCCTTGGCTACAGTGCTGCATTGCTAAACATTAAAATGGATATTAGATGAAGTACAGCCAGATATGTTATGTAAGAGGCCATTTATGGCACATTTGAGCTCTCCTTTGAGCTTTCAGCCAAGGAGATACATTTGAATACCTCAAACAAGTATGTGAGGATCCCTTCACATAAATTAGGCAAATGGAGTCAAAATGATTTGACCTGCTTTCCGCTTTGAAAGTTGTTTTTTTGTTTTGTTTAATTCTGAGGAGGTTTACAGAAAGCCTGCATAGCCATGTTCTGAGTATCATGTTTCCTTCTAATAGGCAACATGTCCTTCAACCCACACAGTAGCTAAGACAAGCAAAGTTTGAATGCAACACCAAAAAATGTTTCTCTATAAATAAGTTTTAGATGCAGTTTAGGTAGAAATAATTTCTTTAAGAAAAAAACAAGGAAAAATTGAAACAAAGTTTTAGTCCTGGTGCAGGACCTGATGAGGTGGTGCATGGTACTGGGATTACAAGGGCTCTAAAGTGACAAGTCATTCTCCTCCCGTTCAGTTCCTACTCATAATACAGCAGCCCAGATTTACTATTACTTAGACAGGGTAGACAGGGAGTCTTGAAATGTTCCAGCATTAATACAGTGGATATGTAGGGTAGTATATAAGTTTTGCCCAGAGTGCTCCTTTAAGCCTAAAACCTTGTGCTAGTAAATCTTCCCTTGTAGCCAGTATTGACAAATCACTAATGGCATAAATGCATGCGTGAGCCACACTTTATCTTGGAAAGTATGTACAGTATATGACAAAAGTGAGTACACCCCTCCCATTTTTGTAAATAGTTTATTATATCTTTTCATGGGACAACACTGAAGATATGACCCTTTGATACAATGTAGTCAGTGTACAGCTTGTATAACAGTGTAAATTTGGTGTGCCCTAAAAAATTACTCAACACAAAGGCCAGTCTAAACCGCTGCCAACAAAAGTGAGTATACCCCTAACTGAAAATGTGAAAATGGCCAAATTGTGACCAGTTAGCCATTTCTTCTTCCTGGTGTCATATGACTCATTAGGGTTACAAGTAGAGTTGAGCGAACACCTGGATGTTCGGGTTCGAGAAGTTCGGCCGAACTTCCCGAAAATGTTCGGGTTCGGGATCCGAACCCGATCCGAACTTCGTCCCGAACCCGAACCCCATTGAAGTCAATGGGAACCCGAACTTTTCGGCACTAAAAAGGCTGTAAAACAGCCCAGGAAAGGGCTAGAGGGCTGCAAAAGGCAGCAACATGTAGGTAAATCCCCTGCAAACAAATGTGGACAGGGAAATGAATTAAAATAAAAATTAAATAAAAAATAATTAACCAAAATCAATTGGAGAGAGGTCCCATAGCAGAGAATCTGGCTTCCCGTCACCCACCACTGGAACAGTCCATTCTCAGATATTTAGGCCCCGGAACCCAGGCAGAGGAGAGAGGTCCCGTAACAGAGAATCTGGCTTCATGTCAGCAGAGAATTAGTCTGCATGTCATAGCAGAGAATGAGGCTTCACGTCAGCCACCACTGCAACAGTCCATTGGCATATATTTAGGCCCAGCACCCAGGCAGAGGAGAGAGGTCCCGTAACAGACAATATGGCTTCATGTCAGCAGAGAATCAGTCTTCATGTCATAGCAGAGAATCAGGCTTCACGTCACCCACCACTGTAAGAGTCCATTTTCATAAATTTAGGCCCAGCACCCAGGCAGAGGAGAGAGGTCCCGTAAAAGAGGATCTGGCTTCATGTCAGCAGAGAATTAGTCTGCATGTCATAGCAGAGAATGAGGCTTCACGTCAGCCACCACTGCAACAGTCCATTGGCATATATTTAGGCCCAGCACACAGGCAGAGGAGAGAGGTCCCGTAACAGACAATCTGGCTTCATGTCAGCAGAGAATTAGTCTGCATGTCATAGCAGAGAATAAGGCTTCACGTCACCCACCACTGCAACAGTCCATTGGCATATATTTAGGCCCAGCACACAGGCAGAGGAGAGAGGTCCCGTAACAGACAATCTGGCTTCATGTCAGCAGAGAATTAGTCTGCATGTCATAGCAGAGAATGAGGCTTCACGTCAGCCACCACTGCAACAGTCCATTGGCATATATTTAGGCCCAGCACACAGGCAGAGGAGAGAGGTCCTGTAACAGACAATCTGGCTTCATGTCAGCAGAGAATCAGTCTGCATGTCATAGCAGAGAATGAGGCTTCACGTTACCCACCACTGCAACAGTCCATTGGCATATATTTAGGCCCAGCACACAGGCAGAGGAGAGAGGTCCCGTAACAGACAATCTGGCTTCATGTCAGCAGAGAATTAGTCTGCATGTCATAGCAGAGAATGAGGCTTCACGTCAGCCACCACTGCAACAGTCCATTGGCATATATTTAGGCCCAGCACACAGGCAGAGGAGAGGGGTCCCGTAACAGACAATCTGGCTTCATGTCAGCAGAGAATTAGTCTGCATGTCATAGCAGAGAATGAGGCTTCACGTCAGCCACCACTGCAACAGTCCATTGGCATATATTTAGGCCCAGCACACAGGCAGAGGAGAGAGGTCCCGTAACAGACAATCTGGCTTCATGTCAGCAGAGAATCAGTCTGCATGTCATAGCAGAGAATCAGGCTTCACGTCACCCACCACTGCAACAGTCCATTTTCATAAATTTAGGCCCAGCACCCAGGCAGAGGAGAGAGGTCCCGTAACAGACAATCTGGCTTCATGTCAGCAGAGAATTAGTCTGCATGTCATAGCAGAGAATGAGGCTTCACGTCACCCACCACTGTAAGAGTCCATTTTCATAAGTTTAGGCCCAGCACCCAGGCAGAGGAGAGAGGTTCCGTAACAGAGGATCTGGCTTCATGTCAGCAGAGAATCAGTCTTCATGTCATAGCAGAGAATCAGGCTTCACGTCAGCCACCACTGTAAGAGTCCATTTTCATAAGTTTAGGCCCAGCACCCAGGCAGAGGAGAGAGGTCCCGTAACAGACAATCTGGCTTCATGTCAGCAGAGAATTAGTCTGCATGTCATAGCAGAGAATGAGGCTTCACGTCAGCCACCACTGCAACAGTCCATTGGCATATATTTAGGCCCAGCACCCAGGCAGAGGAGAGAGGTCCCATAACAGACAATCTGGCTTCATGTCAGCAGAGAATCAGTCTTCATATCATAGCAGAGAATCAGGCTTCACGTCACCCACCACTGTAAGAGTCCATTTTCATAAATTTAGGCCCAGCACCCAGGCAGAGGAGAGAGGTCCCGTAACAGAGGATCTGGCTTCATGTCAGCAGAGAATCATTCTGCATGTCATAGCAGAGAATCAGGCTTCACGTCACCCAACATTGGAACAGTCCATTGGCATATTTTTAGGCCCCGGCACCCAGACAGAGGAGAGGTTCATTCAACTTTGGGTAGCCTCGCAATATAATGGTAAAATGAAAATAGGATTGAATGAGGAAGTGCCCTGGAGTCCAATAATATATGGTTAAGGGGAGGTAGTTAATGTCTAATCTGGACAAGGGACGGACAGATCCTGTGGGATCCATGCCTGGTTCATTTTTATGAACGTCAGCTTGTCCACATTGGCTGTAGACAGGCGGCTGCGTTTGTCTGTAATGACGCCCCCTGCCGTGCTGAATACACGTTCAGACAAAACGCTGGCCGCCGGGCAGGCCAGCACCTCCAAGGCATAAAAGGCTAGCTCTGGCCACGTGGACAATTTAGAGACCCAGAAGTTGAATGGGGCCGAACCATCAGTCAGTACGTGGAGGGGTGTGCACATGTACTGTTCCACCATGTTAGTGAAATGTTGCCTCCTGCTAACACGTTGCGTATCAGGTGGTGGTGCAGTTAGCTGTGGCGTGTTGACAAAAGTTTTCCACATCTCTGCCATGCTAACCCTGGCATTGACACAGCTGCCTTGGCGACCTCTTGCTCCTCCTCTGCCTTGGCCTTGGGCTTCCACTTGTTCCCCTGTGACATTTGGGAATGCTCTCAGTAGCGCGTCTACCAACGTGCGCTTGTACTCGCGCATCTTCCTATCACGCTCCAGTGCAGGAAGTAAGGTGGGCACATTGTCTTTGTAGCGTGGATCCAGCAGGGTGGCAACCCAGTAGTCCGCACAGGTTAAAATGTGGGCAACTCTGCTGTCGTTGCGCAGGCACTGCAGCATGTAGTCGCTCATGTGTGCCAGGCTGCCCAGGGGTAAGGACAAGCTGTCCTCTGTGGGAGGCGTATCGTCATCGTCCTGCCTTTCCCCCCTGCCACGCACCAGTGATGGACCCGAGCTGCATTGGGTGCCACCCCGCTGTGACCATGCTTCATCCTCATCCTCCTCCACCTCCTCCTCATCCTCGTCCTCCTCGTCCTCCAGTAGTGGGCCCTGGCTGGCCACATTTGTACCTGGCCTCTGCTGTTGCCAAAAACCTCCCTCTGAGTCACTTCGAAGAGACTGGCCTGAAAGTGCTAAAAATGACCCCTCTTCCTCCTCCTCCTCCTCCTCCTCCTCCTGGGCCACCTCCTCTTCCATCATCGCCCTAAGTGTTTTCTCAAGGAGACATAGAAGTGGTATTGTAACGCTGATAACGGCGTCATCGCCACTGGCCATGTTGGTGGAGTACTCGAAACAGCGCAACAGGGCACACAGGTCTCGCATGGAGGCCCAGTCATTGGTGGTGAAGTGGTGCTGTTCTGTAGTGCGACTGACCCGTGCGTGCTGCAGCTGAAACTCCACTATGGCCTGCTGCTGCTCGCACAGTCTGTCCAGCATGTGCAAGGTGGAGTTCCACCTGGTGGGCACGTCGCATATGAGGCGGTGAGCGGGAAGGCTGAAGTTACGCTGTAGCGCAGACAGGCGAGCAGCAGCAGGATGTGAACGCCGGAAGCGCGAACAGACGGCCCGCACTTTATGCAGCAGCTCTGACATGTCGGGGTAGTTGTGTATGAACTTCTGCACCACCAAATTCAGCACATGCGCCAAGCAAGGGATGTGCGTCAAATTGGCTAGTCCCAGAGCTGCAACGAGATTTCGCCCATTATCACACACCACCAGGCCGGGCTTGAGGCTCACCGGCAGCAACCACTCGTCGGTCTGTTGTTCTATACCCCGCCACAACTCCTGTGCGGTGTGGGGCCTGTCCCCCAAACATATGAGTTTCAGAATGGCCTGCTGACGTTTACCCCGGGCTGTGCTGAAGTTGGTGGTGAAGGTGTGTGGCTGACTGGATGAGCAGGTGGAAGAAGAGGAGGAGGAAGCCGAGAAGGAGGAGGTGGCAACAGGAGGCAAAGAATGTTGCCCTGCGATCCTTGGCGGCGGAAGGACGTGCGCCAAACAGCTCTCCGCCTGGGGCCCAGCTGCCACTACATTTACCCAGTGTGCAGTTAGGGAGATATAGCGTCCCTGGCCGTGCTTACTGGTCCACGTATCTGTGGTTAGGTGGACCTTGCTACAGATGGCGTTGCGCAGTGCACACTTGATTTTATCGGATACTTGGTTTTGCAGGGAAGGCACGGCTCTCTTGGAGAAGTAGTGGCGGCTGGGAACAACATACTGTGGGACAGCAAGCGACATGAGCTGTTTGAAGCTGTCTGTGTCCACCAGCCTAAATGACAGCATTTCATAGGCCAGTAGTTTAGAAATGCTGGCATTCAGGGCCAGGGATCGAGGGTGGCTAGGTGGGAATTTACGCTTTCTCTCAAATGTTTGTGAGATGGAGAGCTGAACGCTGCCGTGTGACATGGTTGAGACGCTTGGTGACGGAGGTGGTGGTGGTGGTGTTGGTGGTACATCCCCTGTTTGCTGGGCGGCAGGTGCCAACGTTCCTCCAGAGGCGGAGGAAGAGGCCGAGGCGGCAGCAGCAGAAGAGGCCGAGGCGGCAGCAGCAGAAGAGGTAGCAGGGGGAGCCTAAGTGACTTCCTTGGTTTTAAGGTGTTTACTCCACTGCAGTTCATGCTTTGCATGCAGGTGCCTGGTCATGCAGGTTGTGCTCAGGTTCAGAACGTTAATGCCTCGCTTCAGGCTCTGATGGCACAGAGTGCAAACCACTCGGGTCTTGTCGTCAGCACATTGTTTGAAGAAGTGCCATGCCAGGGAACTCCTTGAAGCTGCCTTTGGGGTGCTCGGTCCCAGATGGCGGCGGTCAGTAGCAGGCGGAGTCTCTTGGCGGCGGGTGTTCTGCTTTTGCCCACTGCTCCCTCTTTTGCTACGCTGTTGGCTCGGTCTCACCACTGCCTCTTCCTCCGAACTGTGAAAGTCAGTGGCACGACCTTCATTCCATGTGGGGTCTAGGACCTCATCGTCCCCTGCATCGTCTTCCACCCAGTCTTGATCCCTGACCTCCTGTTCAGTCTGCACACTGCAGAAAGACGCAGCAGTTGGCACCTGTGTTTCGTCATCATCAGAGACATGCTGAGGTGGTATTCCCATGTCCTCATCATCAGGAAACATAAGTGGTTGTGCGTCAGTGCAGTCTATGTCTTCCACCGCTGGGGAAGGGCTAGGTGGATGCCCTTGGGAAACCCTGCCAGCAGAGTCTTCAAACAGCATAAGAGACTGCTGCATAACTTGAGGCTCAGACAGTTTCCCTGATATGCATGGGGGTGATGTGACAGACTGATGGGGTTGGTTTTCAGGCGCCATCTGTGCGCTTTCTGCAGAAGACATAGTGTGGGAGATAATGTGAACGTGCTGGATCCACTGTCGGCCACCCAATTGACTAATGCCTGTACCTGCTCAGGCCTTACCATCCTTAGAACGGCATTGGGCCCCACCATATATCGCTGTAAATTCTGGCGGCTACTGGGACCTGAGGTAGTTGGTACACTAGGACGTGTGGATGTGGCAGAACGGCCACGTCCTCTCCCAGCACCAGAGGGTCCACTAACACCACCACGACCATGTCCACGTCCGCGTCCCTTACTAGATGTTTTCCTCATTGTTATGGTTCACCACAACAACAAAAATATTATTTGGCCCAATGTATTGTATTCAAATTCAGCGGGATATAAATTTGAGGCCTAGTATTTAGGCGCTGGGTGACCGGTATGGATTTACTAACAGAATTAGACTTGGAAATGCACAGTAGCGTGTGTGTGCAGTTATTCTGAATGACCCTATGTGCACCTTGAATATTATATACCCTTTTAGGGATAGATTTCAAATAGCTCTGATATAGCAGAAACCACTAAATTATGAAATTGCTAAATTGGGAATTGTATTTCAACCCAGAACAAAAAATGTGCTTTGACGGACACTAAATAACTTTCCCAGCCACAACAGGACAGCGGTAACGAGAGATTTAGCGGGATATAAATTTGAGGCCTAGTATTTAGGCGCTGGGTGACCGGTATGGATTTACTAACAGAATTGGACTTGGAAATGCACAGTAGCGTGTGTGTGAAGTTATTCTGAATGACCCTATGTGCACCTTGAATATTATATACCCTTTTAGGGATAGATTTCAAATAGCTCTGATATAGCAGAAACCACTAAATTATGAAATTGCTAAATTGGGAATTGTATTTCAACCCAGAACAAAAAATGTGCTTTGACAGACACTAAATAACTTTCCCAGCCACAACAGGACAGCGGTAACGAGAGATTTAGCGGGATATAAATTTGAGGCCTAGTATTTAGGCGCTGGGTGACCGGTATGGATTTACTAACAGAATTGGACTTGGAAATGCACAGTAGCGTGTGTGTGAAGTTATTCTGAATGACCCTATGTGCACCTTGAATATTATATACCCTTTTAGGGATAGATTTCAAATAGCTCTGATATAGCAGAAACCACTAAATTATGAAATTGCTAAATTGGGAATTGTATTTCAACCCTGAACAAAAATTGTGCTTTGACGGACACTAAATAACTTGCCCAGCCACAACAGTACAGCGGTAACGACAGATTTAGCGGGATATAAATTTGAGGCCTAGTATTTAGGCGCTGGGTGACCGGTATGGATTTAGTGACAGAATTAGACTGGGATATGGCCAAAAAATAACCACACTATTGCTGGTTAAATGCACTTGGTGACGGGCGCAGTTTGCCCCTGATGTAGTATATGGCCAAAAAATGAACAGACTATTGCTGGTTAAATGCACTTGGTGTCACAGCTTGACCAACCACACTACTGAGGGTTAAATGCACTTGGTGACGGGCGCAGCTTGCCCCTGATGTAGTATATGGCCAAAAAATGAACAGACTATTGCTGGTTAAATGCACTTGGTGTGATAGCTTGACCAACCACACTACTGAGGGTTAAATGCACTTGGTGACGGGCGCAGCTTGCCCCTGATGTAGTATATGGCCAAAAAATGAACAGACTATTGCTGGTTAAATGCACTTGGTGACGGGCGCAGCTTGCCCCTGATTTAGTATATGGCCAAAAAATGAACAGACTATTGCTGGTTAAATGCACTTGGTGTGATAGCTTGACCAACCACACTACTGAGGGTTAAATGCACTTGGTGACGGGCGCAGCTTTCCCCTGATGTAGTATATGGCCAAAAAATGAACAGACTATTGCTGGTTAAATGCACTTGGTGACGGGCGCAGCTTGCCCCTGATTTAGTATATGGCCAAAAAATGAACAGACTATTGCTGGTTAAATGCACTTGGTGTGACAGCTTCACCCTGATGTAGGCTTTAGCCAAAAAACAACCACACCATTGAGGGTTAAATGCTCTTGGTGACAGGCGCAGCTTGCCCCTGATGTAGTATATGGCCAAAAAATGAACAGACTATTGCTGGTTAAATGCACTTGATGTGACAGCTTGACCAACCACACTACTGAGGGTTAAATGCACTTGGTGACGGGCGCAGCTTGCCCCTGATGTAGTATATGGCCAAAAAATGAACAGACTATTGCTGGTTAAATGCACTTGGTGACAGGCGCAGCTTGCCCCTGATTTAGTATATGGCCAAAAAATGAACAGACTATTGCTGGTTAAATGCACTTGGTGTGATAGCTTGACCAACCACACTACTGAGGGTTAAATGCACTTGGTGACGGGCGCAGCTTGCCCCTGATGTAGTATATGGCCAAAAAATGAACAGACTATTGCTGGTTAAATGCACTTGGTGTGATAGCTTGACCAACCACACTACTGAGGGTTAAATGCACTTGGTGACGGGCGCAGCTTGCCCCTGATGTAGTATATGGCCAAAAAATAAACAGACTATTGCTGGTTAAATGCACTTGGTGTGACAGCTTCACCCTGATGTAGGCTTTAGCCAAAAAACAACCACACCATTGAGGGTTAAATGCACTTGGTGACAGGCGCAGCTTGCCCCTGATGTAGTATATGGCCAAAAAATAAACAGACTATTGCTGGTTAAATGCACTTGGTGTGACAGCTTCACCCTGATGTAGGCTTTAGCCAAAAAACAACCACACCATTGAGGGTTAAATGCACTTGGTCGCAGCTTGTGCTGGCGCACCACAAGACACAAAATGGCCGCCGATCACCCCAGAAAAATGTGACTGACAAACGGTCTGGGCAGCCTAAAAACAGTGAGCAATTGAATTTCAGCAGCTCAATGATGCACAGCTGCAGATCGATCGATTAATCAAGTCCTTTGGAGGAGTTAATCTGCCTAATCTCGCCCTACTGTCGCAGCCGCAACCTCTCCCTACGCTAATCAGAGCAGAGTGACGGGCGGCGCTATGTGACTCCAGCTTAAATAGAGGCTGGGTCACATGGTGCTCTGGCCAATCACAGCCATGCCAATAGTAGGCATGGCTGTGATGGCCTCTTGGGGAAAGTAGTATGACGCTTGTTGATTGGCTGCTTTGCAGCCTTTCAAAAAGCGCCAAGAAAGCGTCACAAAAGCGCCAAGAAAGCGACGAACACCGAACCCGAACCCGGACTTTTACGAAAATGTCCGGGTTCGGGTCCGTGTCACGGACACCCCAAAATTCGGTACGAACCCGAACTATACAGTTCGAGTTCGCTCATCCCTAGTTACAAGGTCTCAGGGGTGAATGGGGATCAGGTGTGGTACATTTGGTGATCTCGCTCTAACACACTCTCACATTGGTCACTGGAAGTTCAACATGGCACCTAATGGCAAAGAACTCTCTGAGGATCTGAAAAAAAGAATTGTTGCTCTACATAAAGATTGCCTAGGGTATAAAAACATTGCCAACAACCTGAAACTGAACTGCAGCATGGTGGCTAAGACCATACAGCAGGTTTTTATCAAGACAGGTTCCACTCAGAGTAGGCCTCACCATGGTCAACCAAAAAAGTTGAGTGCAAGTGCTCAGCGTCATATCCAGAGGTTGTCTTTTCAAAATAGACATATGAGTGCTGCCAGCATTACTGCAGTGGTTAAACTGGTAGGGGGTCAGCCTGTCAGTCCTCAGACCATATGCTGCACACTGCATCAAATTGGTCTGCATGTCTGTCATCCCAGAAGGAAGCTTCTTCTAAAGATGATGCACAAGAAAGCCTGCAAACATTTTGTTGAAGACAAGCAGACTAATATGGACATGGATTACTGGAACCATGTTCTGTGGTCTGATGAGACCAAGATAAACTTATTTGGCTCAGATGGTGTCAAACGTGTGTGGCGGCAACCAGGTGAGGAGTACAAAGACAAGTGTGTCTTGCCTACAGTCAAGCATAGTGATTAGAGTGTCATGGTTTAGGGCTGCATTAGTGCTGCCGGCGGTGGGGAGCTACAGTTCATTGAGGGAACCATGAATGTCAACATGTACTGTGACATACTGAAGCAGAGCATCCCCTCCCTTCAGAAACTGAGCCACAGGGCAGTATTCCAATATGATAACGACCCCAAACACAACTCCAAAACGACCACTGCCTTGCTAAAGAAACTGAGGGTAAAGGTGCTGGACTGGCCAAGACTGTCTCCAGACCTAAACCCTATTGAGCATCTGTGGGGCATCCTCAACTGTAAGGTGGAGGAGCGCAAGGTCGCTAACCACCAGCTCTATGATGTCATCATGGAGGAGTGGAAGAGGAACTTGATGCCTAAGAGAGTTAAGGAAGTGCTGGAAAATAATGGGGGTCACACAAAATATTGACACTTTGGGAATAATTTGGTCATTTTCACTTAGGGGTGCAGTCACTTTTGTTGTCAGCGGTTTAGACATTAATGGCTGTGTGTTGAGTTATTTTGAGGACACACCAAATTTACACTGTTATACAAGCTGTACACTGACTACATTGTATCAAAGGGTCATATCTTCAGTGTTGTCCCATGAAAGGATATAATAAACTATTTACAAAAATGTGAGGGGTGTACCCCCTTAATCTGATAACAACTGTCAGTAAACCTACTTAGAAGCCAAATATGTCCATAGATATCATAGAGCTCCATAGCAAAACCCTTGCCCCAGTGTTTTTTTGAGAACTTTTTTAACAAACAGGAAAAAAGTTACCTCTATGTCCAGAAAAGTGGAACACGCTTTATAAAGATGGTGCACATATCGGACACATATTTTTTCTATATATTTACCCAAGACAACTGGCATCCATACGTTGACAAATAGCCCCTATACAACCTTATGTCTGCAGCTTCCTTTCACACAGTGTGTTATAAAACTGTCTGCCTGCAGCCACTACTAGGGGGAGCTCAGTAATTGGGAATTTATACAGTTACCATTAAATTGAGCTGCAGTTGTAATATCTCTTTGCATTGAACTCCCCCTAGTGAGAGGTGCTGGAAAAATCTCTAGATTTATTTTGGGAAGCAGGAAAAGGTGACTAGTGCTGGGCCTGCTTTCACCCAGGACCCCATGGCAGTTGCCTGATCTCTCTCCATGGTAAGTATACCTCTAAGATCAGCCTAAGGTAACACTAAGGTTACTTTCACACCTGTGTTTGGTGCGGATCCGTCTTGTATCTGCACAGACGGATCAGCACCGATAATGCAAACACTTGTATCAGTTAATAACGGATCAGTTTGCACTTTAAAAAAAAGTCTAAGTCAAAACGATCCGTCTTGACTTACATTTAAAGTCAATGGGGGATGGATCCGTTTTAAATTGCACCATATTTTGTCAGTGAAAACGGATCCATCCCCATTGATTTACATTGTAAGTGAGGACGGATCCATTTGGCTCCACATCGCTGCAAGCAGCGTTTTGGTGTCCACCTAAAAAGCGGAACGGAGACCAAACGCAGCCAAACTGATGCATTCTGAACGAATCCTTATCCATTCAGAATGCATTGGGGGTGAACTGATCCATTTTGGGCCACTTGTGAGAGTCCTGAAACGGATCTCACAGGCGGACCCCGAAACGCCTAACAAAGCTAAGTTAGGCCTCTTTCACACTTGCGTTGTCCGGATCCGGCGTGTACTCCACTTGCCGGAATTACACGCCGGATCCGGAAAAACGCAAGTGTACTGAAAGCATTTGAAGACGGATCCGTCTTCAAAATGCTTTCAGTGTTACTATGGCACCCAGGACGCTATTAAAGTCCTGGTTGCCATAGTAGGAGCGGGGAGCGGGGGAGCAGCATACTTACCATCCGTGCGGCTCCCGGGGCGCTCCAGAATGACGTCAGAGCGCCCCATGCGCATGGATCATGTGATCCATGCGATCACGTCATCCATGCGCCTGGGGCGCCCTGACGTCACTCTGGAGCGCCCCGGGAGCCGCACGGATGGTAAGTATGCTGCTCCCCGCTCCCCACTACAGTTTACCATGGCTGCCAGGACTTTAGCGTCCCGGCAGCCATGGTAACCATTGAGAAAAAGCTAAACGTCGCATCCGGCAATGCGCCGAAACGACGTTTAGCTTAAGGCCGGATCCGGATCAATGCCTTTCAATGGGCATTCATTCCGGATCCGGCCTTGCGGCAAGTGTTCCGGATTTTTGGCCGGAGCAAAAAGCGCAGCATGCTGCGCTATTTGCTGCGGCCAAAAAACGTTCCGTTCCGGAACTGAAGACATCCTGATGCATCCTGAAGGACGGACTGTCCATTCAGAATGCATTAGGAAAATCCTGATCAGTATTCTTCCGGCATAGAGCCCCGACGACGGAACTCTATGCCGGAAGACTATAACGCAGGTGTGAAAGAGCCCTTAGTGTCTTTAAATTTACAACTTTCTAGTATACATTATGTTCCAATTCCTTACCATTTTCAAGATATTTGTTTGCTATAAGTGAGACTGCTCTTTTTTATATTTATTGGTTGCAAAGTTTTGCTCTCAGATAAATTGTATGGTCTATCAAATGCTCCTAAACATACAGCAAAATAATATTTTGAAAATGGTGAGGAACTGAAGCACAAAAGGGCAGATTTCCTAAACCTGCAGATGGGGTAAACTTAGACAGGCTGTCTAGACCTGCAGCAGATATATCTCCATGGCTCCACCTGGATGATAAATGTGGTGCGCGGATATATACTTTTCTACGACCCTATACCAAGAATTTTATACAAGAATTATGGTGCAATTTAGGAGTAAAACATTGCATCTTAGGTCACACCCTTTCCACTAAGCCCCAATCCCTTTTCAGACGAGTAGAAAAAAAATGAAGAAACCCAAGATGGGCCATTTTGCAACACGTTTAGATAAACTCTAGGCATTTCATTTATATAGTGAATAATCTTCATAAAAAATAAACTAAACCTTTTACATACTATATAGTCATCTATATAATGATAATATCCTGTTATTGACAAACATTTGACTCAAATATTGTAATCAGTTATTATAGCCAAGGAACACATTACCATAATAAAAGCACCCACTAGGATAAAGCCAGTTTCGACATATGGACATACTCAGTGTCGGACTGGGGTACTTCGGGCCCACCAGTAACATTTATTTTGGGGGCCCACCGGATTCAAATATAATAAATAATCTAACAATATTTTTATATGAACATCGGCTGGTTGAGGTGCGGTACATTGAATATATAATATATATATATATATATATATATGTAGTGCAGTAAATCTAATGTGTTATGTGCCACTTGTGCAGGGGGTGGGAGACTAGGGGCCCACCTTGCTCAGGGGCCTACCAGGGGATTCCCCTGTACCCCTGTGGGGCAGTCCGAGCCTGGACATACTGTATGTGTTTCCTATGACATACACTTCACTTATTGCTTTTCACATTGGCACTATGTATGTATATGTATATTTATATATATAATTATATATATATATATATATAGTTTGTATATATATATATATATATATATATATATTGTGACACAGTGAAGGGTATGGTCTGGGATAACAGGTATTTTCCTCCCAGCATGTACTGCTGGGCTGATTTGCAGCCAGGTGGGGTCAAACACCGGACTGGATTTTAAAGGGCTTCTGTCACCCCACTAAACCTTTTTTTTTTTTTTTTTGCTTACTTATAATCCCTACACTGCGATTTATGGCTACATGATCAAATTGATCATTTTGGTCCTGTAGATTTAGTTTAAAACAAGCTTTTAAAATATGCTAATTACCTTGCTACCAGCAAGTAGGGCGGCTACTTGCTGGTAGCAGCCGCATCCTCCGATTGTAAAGACGCCCCCTCCACATTGTGATTGACAGGGCCAGGGAACGGGATCGTTCTCTGCTGGCCCTGCCTGTTTGCATTTAAAATCTTGCGCCTGCGCCGCGCCGTACCTGTCTTCAATTGGCGCAGGCGCACTGAGAGGCGGCCGCTCGCTCGCCCGCTCTATCCTCAATGCGCCTGCGCCGATGACGTCACATCTACACCCGGCGCAGGCGCATTGAGGATGGCGCAGTGCGCCTGCGCCAATTGAAGACAGGTATGGCCGCGGGGCAGGCGCAAGATTTTAAATGCAAACAGGCAGGGCCAGCAGAGAACGTTCCCTGGCCCTGTCAATCACAATGTGGAGGGGGCGTCTTTACGATCGGAGGATGCGGCTGCTACCAGCAAGTAGCCGCCCTACTTGCTGGTAGCAAGGTAATTAGCATATTTTAAAAGCTTGTTTTAAACTAAATCTACAGGACCAAAATGATTAATTTGATCATGTAGCCATAAATCGCAGTGTAGGGATTATAAGTAAGCAAAAAAAAAAAAAAAGGTTTAGTGGGGTGACACAAGCCCTTTAAGTGCCAGTCCGCGTTTTGGCAGCACCTAGGCTGTCCTTAAAAAACAGCTGGGCTCGGCAGCAAGGTGTGTGTGCTGGGATCTGAGGCTTGTGCCAGTGCTGGAGGGCTGAGACCAATATTTGCTGTTTTATATATATGTGTATATGGGATTAATTTATAAAATATTTAACATGCCTGTATACATCGCTATGGTTTTGCCATTATTTGATCGCAAGCCTCATTTTTAAACTATTACTTCTTAACTTTTGGGATATCTTAATAAGTATGACATTTTATATGCACTTATTTGCAGAAAATGTATCCTTTTTTCATTTTGTTGTTTTTTACTTAAGTAGACTATGCTTTTGCAAAAAAAGTATTGATGCACTGTATACCTGCCAAACATATGCCTAGTCTTCAGCCATATGTCTGCTTCATAGAAGTCAGGAGTATTTCCTGCAGTGCATGCCAAGTGGCAAACGTAGTGCCCAAACACAGTGTGAATTCCATATGAATCTGACAGAAAAAATGTTTTGGTATGCTTCGTCGGACGCTGTATATGCGGATGTATAAGGACACAATGCTTCTAGGGGACAATAGCTACAACACTTGACAAAGCCTTTGGCAGCATGTAGATGCACATAAGCATTATACTATAACAAATGTGCTAATTTATTCTTCAATCTTTTTATTGATTTTGTAGTAGACATATGAAAACTGTACAAAAATACTGTGGACGCAGCCACTGCAATACATCATAAAGTTACATAGATAAAACATTGATTGTTATTTTATCAAGCACCATGTGTCACGGCATCTACAGAGATGCTGCTAATCGTGGCACACATGTCGACAAATCATTTCCGTCTCTTGTATACAGCTGGCTCTACAGGTTTCCACAAAGTAACAGTCTAAATGACAACAAAATAATAAAAATAAACTAGTAACCTTGAACCAGTTCTCCAGTGATTGTGTGCTTCTTTCATTTTAGTGAAGGGTCTCTTTTTGTGTGAGTATTAAACACGATAGTTAGGTTGTTTCATCCATGGCTCCCACACACGCTCTACTTTTTTCTTATTAATCAAAGTATCTGGTAAGATATGCTCATAATGACATGTCAAATTTAGCGTTCTATATACTTCTTCCACACTTGGGGAGTTTAACTCTTTCCAATGACGAGTAACCACCTGTTTTGCACTTAACACAATATGACTTGGTCTCGCCTCTGGTGAGAAGCGGTGTATATTGATGAATAGCAGGGCCAGATCTGGAGACGGCTCTATTGTCTCCAAGCAAATATCAGAAATTAGCATGAATATATCTCGCCAATAGTCATGTAGCTTTGGACAGCCCCATAAAATATGCAGCAATGTACCAGTTTGTCCACACTGTCTCCAACACCATGCACTAGCTCCCGGATATATCCTACTCAATCTACTGGGAGTAAAATACCACCGTAGAAGCGTTTTAACTCCTGCTTAATAATGTGTAACATATTTAAAAGTAGTGGATAGAAATGTCATGGCTTTAACCCATACTTCCTCCGTGTACTCTTGCTGTAAGTCCTTTTCCCACGCTAATATAGAAGGCGTTTTAAGAAACTGACTCTTGTCCCCCAGTATATTATAAATAGCTTTAGTATTCTTATCGGAGATCTTGGGAGTACCCTGGAGCCTATGAATCAAGTTTGCGTTTAGTTTAGACGGAGCAGCAAGAGTCTGGTTCCAGAAATGACAAACTCGTAGATAATTGTAGAATTCCTGATTAGGGATTGAGTGGGCCGCTTTTATTGATTCAAAAGATTTCATTGAACTCCCTTCCAATAAAGCCGCTATGTTGTTCACTCCTCCCCTGATCCATGTAGACATATCCGCATCTCCTATACTCTGTTCTAGCACACCCACAGTTACCCTTAGCTTCGGAGGAGCGGTCGGTTTTCCATATAGGAAATGGAATTGGATCCACAGAGATATAGCATGTTGCATCGTATGCAGATACAAATTTAGCGTGGCTTTTTTCCAAACAGAACTAACCAATATGTCTTTTAGTGAGCTGTTTCCTACTATGCTATCTTCTATCTGGACCCAAGGTTTTTGAGTATCATTCCTCCACCACTCAGTCAGAAATGAGAGACCTATGGCAATATGGTAGTCTTTTATGGATAACAAACCTATACCTCCTACTTTTCTCTGCCTAGTTAAACTGGAATGTGCAATCCTAGGTGGTTTAGTATTCCAAATATATCTATTTAACAGGTTTTGTGCCTTCTTAAAAAATTAGTTTGGGACGGGTATAGGCAAAGTGTGGAATATGTATAGCAATTTAGGAAGGGTCATCATTTGAAAGGATGACACTCTACCTACCCACAACATCTCCTTCACGGCATACCGTTTGAGATATTTTTCAAGTGTGTCTAATAGGGCCATGTAGTACAAATATTGCATGTTGTTTGGAAGTGGAAGGATTGTCAGAGCTAACTGAGATCCTGAGCCTGATAAAACCAAACTGATGGGGATGGCGACTTTTGCAGGTAATTTGAATGGTGGTAATGGTGGTGGTAACTCAATCTGAGCAACATTGTTGGTTACTCACAACTTTTTATTGAAGCAAGAGGAAGAGCCAGACTTTTAGTGTGTAGTGGGCAGACTCTTCTCCTGGTAAATGAGGTACAACACTTGCAGACCACCTTTTGAGAGAGGTGAAATGGTGGTGGCAATCAGATCAGGCAACTGGCTCCTTGGGGAGCTTTGGCTGTGCTCCCCCTCGCCTTGAATAAAGTTGCCTTCTACCTCCTCTCGGCCCCCTATCTGGACTGCGTCCTCCCCTCCATCATTTATAGCCTCGGCCATCTCCTTAGCCTTGCTTCGTGTGTAAATGGCCATCATTGCCACGGATGGTCACTGACAGAGACTGCAACTTGATGCACACACATAGGGTTTAGCGAACCCGAACTGTAAAGTTTGGGTTCGTACCGAACTTTAGGATATTTGGACCCCGGACCCAAACCAGAACTTTCCAGTAAAAGTTTGGGTTCGGTGTTTGGCGAGTTAATGGCGCTTTTTGAAAGGCTGCAGATCAACAGTCAATCAACAAGCTTTTAACTTGTGTGCACTTAGAAGCCATCACAGCCATGCTTACTAATGGCATGGCTGTAATTGTCCAGTGCAGCATTTGACCCAGCCTCTATATAAGCTGGAGTCATGTAGCGCTGCACATCACTCTCCTCTGATTAGTGTAGGGATAGGATGCTTCTGCTGTGAGGGAGAGAATAGGAAAGAATCTTTAATCTGAAGTGCTTGTTAACTCAGCAATCTACCTAGATTTTGTTTTGTGGGTGCAGTGCACAATCTTTTTACCCTGCCCTGAGCCCAGTGACACAGAAAAATAACTTTTATCCGTCTGTAAGTTAGGTGGGCAGCAGCGGCCATTTTATGCAAGTTCAGTGCACCAGCACAGAATATGTGCATTTGTCACAGTCAAATAGAAGCTTGAAATACTGCAATTATATTCTGGGTTAAAAAAAAAATCACCAATTTTTGGCAAGACCCTACATCTGTGGCCTTTGCAGCATTTGTCATTGTTAAATACAAGCTTGAAATACTGCAATAATTTTCTGGGTTTAAAAAAGCACCCATTTTTGGCAATAGCCTCCACCTGGGGCCTATGCAGCATTTATCAGTGTGAAATTTAAGATTGAAATACTGCAATAATTTTCTAGGTTTCAGAAAACACCCTGGGCAAAATACTAAATTTTATAGCTCTTGCTGCATCTGTCAGTGTGAAATACCAGCATTTAATACTGCTGTCATATTCTGTTATATTATATTATTAAAAAAAACACCCATTTTGGGCAAAATCTGAATTTTGTGGCGTTTGCTGCATCTGTCATTGTTAAATACAAGATTGAAATACTGCAATAATCTTCTAGGCTTAAAAAAGCACACATTTGACTGTGTGAAATTTAAACTTGAAATACTGCAATAATTTTTGGGGGTTTTAAAAAACACCCTTTTTGGGCAAAATACAAAATTTTACAGCCCTTGCTGCATCTGTCAGTGTGAAATACAAGCATTAGATACTACTGTCATATTCTGTAATTAAAAAAACACCCATTTTGGGCAAAATCCTAATTTTGCAGCGTTTGATGCATCTGTCATTGTTAAATACAAGCTTGAAATACTGCAATAATTTTATGGGTTTATAAAAGCACCCAATTTTGGCAATACCCAACATCTGGGGCCTAAGCAGCATTTGTCAGTGTGAAATTTAAGCTTCAAATACTGGGTTTTAAAAAACACCCTTTTTGGGCAAAATACTAAATTTTCAGCCTTTGCTGCATCTAACAGTGTAAATTACACGCATTAGATACTGCTGTTATAGTCTGTTATAAAAAAAACACCCATTTTGGGAACAATACTAAATTTGTGGTCTTTGCTGCATCTGTCAGTGTGAAATACAGGCGTTAGATACTGCTGTTATATTCTGTAATTTAAAAAAAACACCAATTTTGGGCAAAATACTAAATTTGCAGCCTTTGCTGCATCTATCAGTGAGAAATACACATGTTAGATACTGCTGTTATCTTCTGTTATTAAAAAAAAACACCCATTTTGGGAAAAATACTAAATTTCCAGCCTTTGCTGCATCTGTCAGTGTGAAATACATGTGTTAGATACTGCTGTTATATTCTGTTAATAAAAACCATTTTGGAAAAAATGCTAAATTTTCAGCCTTTGCTGCATCTGTCAGTGTGAAATACACGCGTTAGATACTGCTATTATATTCTGTTATTAAAACAAAACTCCCATTTACGGCAAAATGCTAAATTTGCGGAGAATGAGGAGAGCATCGAATAAGGAACGTGGCCCCGGTCATGGTGCTGCTGGTTGAGCTTCTGCTGCAGGGAGAGGACGTGGTCGATCTGTGCCAGCTACACGCACAAGTGAAACACCTTCCTAAGGTGGGAGTAGGCAATAGAACCTTCAGCGTTATTTGGTCGGGCCTAATGCGGCTCTACGAATAGTGAGGCCAGAACAAGTACAGGCAATAGTAGATTGGGTTGCTGACAGTGCCTCCAGTTCCTTCACATTGTCTCCCACCTAGTCACCTGCTAAAAGATCAGATTTAGCACCTGCAGCTGATGTCCATCAGTCTTTCACCTCACCCCCTTGCAAATCAGCCAAGCAGTCTGAGCCCCAAGTCATACAGCAGTCTCTTCTGCTTTTTGATGACTCTGTAAGCAGGGTTTCCCAGGGCCATCCACATAGCCCTGCCCCAAAAGTGGAAGATAATAAGTGCACCGATGCCCAACCACTTATGTTTCAAGATGAGTACATGGGAGGACCACCGCAGCACGTCTCGGATGATGACGAAACACAGGTGCCAACTGCTGTGGCTTTCTGCAGTGTGCAGACTGACAAGGAGGGCAGGGGTGAAGTCTGGGTGGAAGATGATGTGGAGGAAGATGAGGTCCTCAACCCCACATGGAATTAAGGTCATGCGAGTGACCTGTGTAGTTCGGAGGAAGAGGTGGTGGTCGCACAGAGCCACCAACACAGCAGAAGAGGGAGCAGGGTGCTAAAGCGGAGCGGCCATCCTCTAGACAGTACGCCTGCTACTGCCCACAGCAGCAAGGGACCAAGCACACCAAAGCCAGCTCCAAGGAGTTCCCTGGAGTGGCAGTTCTTGAGACAATGTGCTAACGACAAGACACGAGTGGTTTGCACGCTTTGCAATCAGAGCCTGAAGCGATGCATAAATGTTATCAACCTAAGCACAACCTGCATGACCAGGCATCTAAGTGCAAAGCACGAGCTGCAGTGGAGCAGACACCTCAAAAACCAAGAAAGGTCTCTGGCTCCTTCGACTTCCTCTTATGCTGCAGTCTCAGTTTCTTCATCAACCTCTGGAGTGACAGTGGCACCTGCCACCCTGCAAACAGAGTATCTGCCAGCAACACCACCACCTGGGTCACCAAGCATCTCCCCAATGTACCACGGAAGCGTTCAGCTCTCCATCTCCCAAATGCTGGAGAGGAAGAGGAAGTACCCCCCTACCCACCTGTGATCCCTGCGCCTGAATGCCAGCATTTCAAAATTACTGGCTTTTGAAATACTGTCATTGCATCTGGTGGAGATGTAGAGTTTTAAAGGCCTTATGGCGGTGGCTGTCCCACAGTACATCATGCCCAGCCGCCACTACTTTTCTTCCCTGCACAACCAAGTGGGGGACAAAATCAGGTGTGCACTGTGCAACCCCATCTGTGGCAAGGTCTACCTAACTACGGATACGTGGACCAGTAAGCACGGTCAGGGACGTTATATCTCCCTAACAGCACACTGGGTTAATGCAGTGGCAGCTGAGCCTGATGCAGATATCAGTTTGGCGCATGTCCTTCCAGGTCCTACCGAGGATTGCAGGGTGCTTTTAGTGGTGCAGAGGTTCCTTTAAAATTACCCTGATATGTCAGAGCTGCTGCAGAAAGTGTGGGCCGTCTGTACTTGCTTTCGGCGCTCTCACCCTGCTGCTGCTCGTCTGTCAGCGCTGCAGCGTAACTTCGGCCTTCCAGCTCACCACCTCATATGTGACGTGCCCACAAGGTTGAACAACACCTTGCACATGCTGGCAAGACTGTGTGAGCAGCAGCAGGCGATAGTGGAGTTTCAGCTGCAGCACACACAAGTGAGTCGCTCTGCGGAACAGCACCACCAATGACTGGGCCACCATGCGAGACCTGTGTTCCTTGTTGCGCTGTTTCGAGTACTCCACCAACATGGCTAGTGCCGATAACGCTGTTCTCAATGTTACTATCCCACTTCTATGCCTCCTTGAAAAAACGCTTCTGGCGATGATGGAAGAGGATGTGGCACAGGAGGAGGAGGAGGAAGAGGTATCATTTCATAGGGTTTCCGGCCAGTCATTCACAAGTGGCTCCGTGGGTGGGTTCCTGAACTCACAAACACCAGTTACATAATTGTCCAGCCAGGGCACAGTTCTGGAGGATGATAAGGTGAAGAATGAGGAGGAGGAGATGGAGGAGGAGGAACCGTGTTCACAGCAGGGTGGCACCCAAGTCAGCTCATGGCCATCACTGGTGTGTGGCTGGGGGGATACAGAGGACACAGACAATACACCTTTCACAGAGGACAGCTTTTCGTTGCCTCTGGGCAGCCTGGCACACATGAGCAATTACATGCTGCAGTGTCTCCGCAACGACCGCCTAGTTGGCCACATTCTAATTTGTGCAGATTACTGGGTGGCCACGCTGCTGGATCCCCGTTACAAGGACAACTTACCGACCTTAATTCCGTCACTGGAGCATGATCAGAAGATGCATGAGCTCAAGCGCACACTGGTAGACGTGCTGCTGGGGGCATTCCCACCTTACAGCGGGGGCACAGTGGAAGCACAAGGCGAAGGCAGAGGAGGAGGAAGAGGTCGCCAATGCAGCTGGGGCACCACCAGCACCTCATAAGCCAGGGTTAGCATGGCCGAAATGTGGAAAAGCTTTGTCAGCATGCCACAACAACTAGCACCACTAGCTGATATGGAACGTCTTAGCAGGAGGCAGCATTTCAGCAACATGGTAGAGCAGTATGTGTACACACGCATACACGTACTGAATGACGGGTCTGCCCCCTTCAACTTCTGGGTCTCCAAATTGGGCACATGGCCTGGGCTTGCCCTTTACACCTTGGAGGTGCTGGCCTGCTCTGCAGCCAGTGTATTATCTGAACGTGTGTTTAGCACAGCAGTGGGCGTTATTACAGACAAGCGCAGCCGCCTGTCCACAGCCAATGTGGACAAGCTCACATTCATTAAAATGAACCAGGCATGGATCCCACAGGACTTGTCCATACCTTGTGCAGAATAGACGTGTATACCGGCTTTACCCAGCCATTGTTATACTAGAGCGCAATTGCTCATAGTTGTATTTTTTATATTTCCCACTCTTTTGGGGTGTACCCTAATTAAAAAAATATATAATTTAAACAAAAACCAGTGTTGGCTACCTTGACCTCCTCCACCTCCTCTTCCACCTACACCGCTACGTACACCACCTCCTCAACCTCCTACTCCATATGCACCTCCACCTCGTACATTAACATTTTTTTTTTTTTTTGTATGTATTTTATTTTATGTCATTACACTAATTTGTCTGTTACAGTTTCGGGTGAAATTCACCAATTTTTGGCTGTGATATAACCCTGCTCTACCTAGTAGACAGGTAAACAAATTTCACTAATTTGTCTGTTACATTGTCAGGTGACATTTACCAATTTTTGGCTGTGATATACCCCTGCTCTACCTTCTAGACAGGTTAATAAATTTCACTAATTTTTCTGTTACATTGTCAGGTGACATTCACCAATTTTTGGCTGTGATATATCCCTGCTCTATCTAGTTGATAGGTTAATAAATTTCACTAATGTTTCTGTTACATAGTTGGGTGACATTCACCAATTTTTGGCTGTGATATACCCCTGCTCTACCTAGTGGACAGTTTAATAAATTTCACCCATTTTTCTGTTACATAGTTGGGTGACATTCACCAATTTGTGGCTGTGATATACCCCTGCTCTGCATAGGTGACAGGGACCAAAATTTTAAAAATCATCTGTTTTATTGGTGGGTGACATTAACCCATTTCTGGCGATGAAAAACCCCTGCTCTGCATAGGTGACAGGGACTTGAATTTCTAAAAATGTTCTTTAATTTGCCCTTTCATTCGATCCCTCTACTTTAATAACTTGTCCCACATTTCCGCTTGATAACATTGCAGGCATTGACCTCCCTTGGATGTGCTCTCCCTTTCTCACCCTCCCTCTCCGGCGTGGAACCCTGATTTGGCGCTAACCGTGATCAACATGGTAGGCGCAGAAAAGAACATTGAAAGTTGATCAGGCAGAAGTTATCTAGCGTTAACAAAGCGGCAGCAGGGCCTCTCCTGTCTAACATTTCCAAATCCAAAATATACCAGTGACATTCCTTATAATTGTTTATTAATCATTCCAATAACAGGGCATCTTAAGAGTCCTGTATTGTTATTTATTGTCATTACCTCCCCGAGTCGGGAGTGGGCAATTGCCGTGCGCCCCCTCCTTTCATTCGTTTCTTCCGCTTTGATAACTTCTCCCACATTTCCGCTCGACCACATTTAATTTCATACATTGATCTCCCTTGGATGTGGTATCCCTTTCTCACGCTCCCTATCCATCGTGGAACCCTAATTCGCCGCTAACTGTGATCAGCATGGTAGGCACAGAAAAGAACATTGAAAGTTGATAGAGCAGATATCCAATTTGATCGTAGACATCACGGGGACGTGCGACATGGTGGAGCAGTATGTGTGTACACACCTACACCTACTGACTATTTGGTCTGCCCCTTCAACTTCTGGGTCTACAAATTGGGCATATGGCCTGAGCTTTCCCTTTACACCTTGAAGGTGCTGGCCTGCCTTGCACCCAGTACATTGTCTGAATGTTTGTTTAACAGGTTATAACAGGTTATATTTCCTAATGTTTTAGGGTGTACCCTAATTTAAACAATAAAAATAAAAAATAAAAAACAAAAACAAAAAGCAGTGTAGGCTACCTTTTCATCCTCCACCGCCGCTTCCACATACACAGCCTCATACACCTCGTCGTCCAAGATCATTATGTTTTATTTTTACTTATTTTATGTTATTTTAAGTCATTTCCCTATCCACATTTGTTTGCAGAGCACTTGCTCAGCTCTTAACCACATTTTGCTGTCATTTGCAGCCCTCTAGCCCTTTCCATAACTTTTTTACAGCCATTTCAGTGCTCAAAAGTTTGGTTCCCCATTGACTTCAATAGGGTTCAGGGTCAAGTTTGAGTCAAGTTCGGCCGAACCCATCGAACCCGAACATCCAGGTGTCCATTCAACTCTACACACACACACCTTATTGTATTTGCACTGTCTAGTGTTGAGCTGATCTTAAGACTCCAGTGGCAAAAGCTACCGCTGGTCATCTTTATTGTCTGGGATTTTGGGTCTCACACTCACACACACTAGTATCGCAATCCCACTTTGCTGCCACCAATATGTGACGAATACCACGCCTTGTGCCCGCTTGACGTCACCCACATCGAG
Organism: Bufo gargarizans; assembly: GCF_014858855.1. Lineage (NCBI taxonomy): Eukaryota > Metazoa > Chordata > Amphibia > Anura > Bufonidae > Bufo > Bufo gargarizans. Next base: position 511,374,631 of record NC_058082.1, on the reverse strand, counting down.
CTCACGAGACGCAGTATGGTCACGCGTTACCAAAGCATTACATTACGCCCTCCAGAGGAGCGGGTAAGGTCAGCTTGGTACAGTTTACACGGACACCTCCTGTCCATGCGGGCACAAGAGAGGCAACAAGTTGAGAGAGCCTGGTCAGTGCCGCAGTGAAAACAGCGCCTTCTTAGCCCGGAACATCTGCCACTAGCTTCTCATTTGATATAAGCCCGGTCCACTAACGTGATTATATAGGGTGAAAAACCAACCCGGGGGGTAGCTTATAACTAGGCAGAAACACGGACGTGGGGATTCGTGATAGAGATACAAGACAGCACAAGATTAAATTATATAATTAAGGGTACACTAGATATAACACTATACACATAGAATATATACAGTGGTCTGATGTTACAGATACAGGTGTTATAGGTACAACAGGGTTAAGCAGAGCAAAAGTCAGTTACCGGGTAGAATATGTCTCTCCAAACACAGGTCTCTCCAAACACATTTGCACAATATGACCCCCTTTCAGAAAAAGACACTGCCTGCTGGCTTGCATGGGCTTATGACCTGTAGCTGGCCACTCCCCTCCCCGCCTAGGGGTAGGGTCCCCTCCTCCTTCTCTGGTGCTGGTGCAAATGACCCATAAAACCCCTTAGGGCTTATAGCCCCAGACCAGAATGTCACAGGAAGATGGTTCTAGGCCCAATTGATCCGCCTGGGTTCCGGCTACAACTAGAGCCCAAACATTGTGCCGCTATTTCGTTTCTGTGGGGAGATATGTATACCTTTCCTCCTGGGCATCCTAGCCTCAGGCCAGGACTATGTGGATGTTCGGCTTTGCACCAGGATCGCAAAAATATAACCAAATTATACCTGGGATGGATGGATAATTCCTTATGGAATGTAGGTGCCAACATGTCTGGGAGGTATCATTGATCCCGGGCAAGAGCTGAGACCCCCTGCTCTGAGTTTTCCTGCAGGATTAGCTTGCCGCCAAACTGGCTGGTTGAGGTGTGACATACATTCTAAGACTGTACAGAGATGGATCTCCATATAGTATTAATCCAAAGTTATGAATGAAGCGACCGGATGTAACATCCGAAGCTCGCTTAGCTCATCACTGGTCATCACCATCCTCTCTCCCAACTTCTCCTGCAGCCTCTGTAGCCTCAGTACATTCTACAGAACTGGAACACCTGTGCTTGATGTGTACACATCTCTCACTGCTTGTAATACCCTCTCAGTGCAGTCACATGCTACCACACGCCATGTCCCCTCACTGGTGAGACAGGGTCATAGCACCTCAACCGTTCCCAATATGGTGTCACATCTTGGTCTCATTCTTGCAGCTTCTGCAATGCAATCTCCATTCCCTTTACTTTTGCCACCATTTCTGACTTATCACCCCACATCAATTGATATCCCCTATTGTCTCATTTTATCATCTTGCCAACTATTGTCAAAATGGGGCCAGACTTGTTTGGAGGTAACTTGTTTAGTGGGAGAAATTTACTAAGGGCAAAATTGGTGGTTACTCACAACTTTTTACTGAAGCAACAGAATGTCAGTCAAACTCTTGGTTTGCAAACTCAACAACACTTGCAGACCAGCTTCTGCAAGGGGTAATCAGATACAGTTTGTGATGTGCTTAGAGGCTAGTGTTTTCTCTTCATCCTGTATGCATTAGACTCTCAAGTCCTGACTCAATTGGCCTGCTTTGACCTGTCAGGCCACTGCTGCTAATACTCCCAGCTTCTCCTGGAGCCTTTGCATCCTCAGTAGTTCTACAGCACTGCAGATATCCTGAGGCAAATTTCCTGAGAGAAAGTGGGTTGAATTAATGTAAAACCCTGCCAAAATGCGAGTTTCAGGGCAGGTCTATGATTTAGAGAAACCCTATTGCATATTTTTCTGAAAGACCCCATGGCCATTGTACCCCCTGATCAGAAGGCACTACATCTGACGATTACAAAACAAAAAGTACCACATTTTTCGCTTTAAAAGGTGCACCTAGGTTTTAGATGAGGAAATTCAGACAAAAAATATTTTTCATTAGACCTTAGATTAGACCCTCAGTCCTCATCAGATGTCAGATCAGACCTCCAATCTTTATCAGACCTCAGATCAGAGACCCCAATCAGAACCCCAAACTTTATCAGGCTTTAGATCAGACCCCCAATGTTAATCAGATTTCAAATCAGACTAAAATAAAATAAATTACCTTAACTCTCCTGCCCCAGACGGAACTGCCACTCTGAAGAAGCAGCAGGCTCTTCCTGCACTCACTGCACCCTGGTCTTCTGCAAGCAACCCGCTGCGCTGTGACCTGATGTTGCACAGCGTCCGTTCATATTGCATACCTAGGTGCATTACGTCCTGGAGCTATACCTACTCAGGACACAGTACAGCATGGCACCCGAAAGTAGACTAGGGAGCAGTAAGTACATCCAGCACTGACAGCACTACACTCACTGCTCCCTGCACCTCCTGGATACTATTGAGCGCTTCTATAATGGAAAAGCACATTAGTATTTGTTTTATAAGACGTAATGCCATTTTCCCCAACTTTTATAATATAAAAGCATAAAGCAAAAATGATGGTAACTATTAGCTGATTTTTTTTACTAGATAACATACATTTCAAATATACAATTTCTAGGGTTAATCTGTAAAGACAAGCATCACTGATAGAGTTAGTGATGTTTTATATAATAGGTTAGTACTTTTTATGCAATGTTGTTGCCATCAGACATCTGAGCAGCTCTGCCTATTCTATTGCAAACACAGCACAGCATTTAGTAGGGTGTCTTTGAAGACAGAAAAAGCTGGAACTGTAGAAACATTTTTTTCCTTTTTTTTGGTGCTCTGACCAAATCTATCCCCTGCTGACTCTAAAAAATATCACCAAAGGTCTTTTTAGACTGGCAGATTTGGCAGCATGAACAATCATTCTTTGTTTGTGTGGTAATTTGTTTCTATTATTGGCAATACATTCCATATTTGCACAATATTGAAAAACTGTAACTTTTACTTGCACATAAAAGATGAGATCAGCCAATAAACCAGTGCTTGGTGATCGACAAGTGCCTTTACATAGGGCAATGACTGGGAATCATTTTTTGCAATTGCAGTCATTAACCTGATCATCTGCCCCTGTAAAAGGCCCTTAAAGGGGTTGTCTCATCATGAACAATGGGGGAATATTGCTATATGCTCCCATTCACTTTTATGGGGAGCCGGCTTGGTGGTGGCCGGACTGGAATCCTCTAGCCACCACCTTGCGGGGGTCCGTTCTCGATATAGTTGCGGGTCCCAGAAGTGGGACCCGCACCTATCAGACAGTGGGGGCATATCCTAGTGATATGCCCCCATTGTCCATGAAGAGACAATCCCTTTAAGGTGTAAAAAGTTGTCCATGTCAAGTCAAAAGAAAATGCAATGGGAAGGTCCAAAATAAACATGTTTAATTAATTATTGTGTACCTTTTATAAAAAAAAAAATTAGTTTAAACATCCAAAGCCATTTGCTGCTACATATGACAATAATAGGGGTGTCTGAAATGAGGCAAAATTATATTTTTACCATATTGCTCATACTGTAGATTACTTAATTAGATCTATTTCAGTAATGTATATGGTGCTTCTCTTCATTACTGGTCATTAACTCTGTAATACATTGTTCTTATTGTTCAATGCATTCTGATCCATTATCTTATGCAAAGGGGTATCTCCCAGTCAAAGAGAACCATCTCACGTTTGCCCCCTTTAGGAAGTGGCTCCCTATGAGTTACAGTCCGACTTCTTAGCCAGCCTTGGGACATGACAATGGAAAATAGCCAAGTCAAAAATCCATCCTATGACAGTTGTTTCACGGTTCTTGCCCCTCATTAGTACAGAATGGGATGCTGGCTGGCTGAGTGAGATGCCTTGGATGCAGGGTACTGGCTCTTCATTAGTAGACTAGTTGTGTATGGAGACTTAATGGCAATGATCCATGGGAAAATGTGATGCAAAGAGGTACTTCCCAAGAAAATAAAACCATCTTGCCAGGCTCGGACTGGCCCACAGGGGTACAGGCCCCTGAGCAAGGTGGACCCCTAGTCTCCCACTCCCTGCACAAGTGGCACATAACTCAGTAGATTTACTGCTCTACAAACATGTATTCAATGCAGAGCACCTCAACCAGCCTATGTTCATATAAGAAACTTGTTAAAATATTTATTATATTTGAATATATCTGTACAGTGGGCCCCCAAAATAAATTTTACTGGTGGGCCCTAGGTATCCCAGTCCGACACTGCATCTTGCTACCGCCACCTTTTGAAAGTGGCGGTTGGAAGTGAATTTGACTCATAGGGAGCCACTTTCAAAATGTGGTGCTAGCAAGACAGTGTTGTTTGTCTGGAAAATACATCTTTGCATATTATTTTCTCAAAGAGCATTGCCACTAAGTCGACTCTCCATACACAGCTGGTCTCCTTAAATGGCATCTGTCAGCAGATTTGTACCTATGAAACTGGTTGACCTGTTACATGTGCGCTTGGCAGCTGAAGATATCTGTGTTGGTCCCATGTTCATAAGTGCCCGCATTTCTGAGAAAAATGTTTAAATTTTTAATGATTTTTAAATATATTTTTTAATTGTTAATATATGCAAATTAATCTCTAGGAGTAACAGGAGCATTGCCTTTACAACAAGAGGCTCTGCTCTCACTGCAACTGCTACGCCCTATCCACTTTGATTGACAGGTCCAGGCAGTGTAAACGTCATTACCCCTGGCCCATTCAATCAAAGCGCAGAATGCCCAGCAGTTGCAGAGAGGGCTGAGCCTCTAGGTGTAAAATCAAAACCTCTGTTGCTTTTAAAGGTTAATTTGCATATATTAAAACATAATGTTTCTCAGCAGTGCAGGCACATATAAACATGGGATCAACACAGATGCCTTCAGCTGCCAAGTGCACATGTAACAGATCAGACAGTTTTATAGGTACAAATCTGCCGACAGATGGCCTTTAAGGAGAGCCAGATCCATTATCCTTGAATTAAAGTTCTTCCCATATTGTTCATTTAGGCATTATTGTATTTTGTCCATATTTTGAATGCACACGCTTATAGATGCTGTCCGTGGTGCTGAACATGGTGGTGCTTTAATTAATTTATATGCGCACATGGGGCTTATAATTTATGCTGTATGTATAATATGTGAAGGGTTTTTTGCACAGTATAAAACACGCACAGGACCATATTTATCTTTAGTTGTTACTATCAGCAAAATTTGCAGGTAGCATACTGACTAATTCCTTTCTATGGGGCCATGACCACATCTATATTTTTTGTAGATCCGTGTGGCCATTCCACAAATAGTACAGCGCTATTCGTATAGAGTTCTATTCTTCTTTGCATTTAAGTCTAAATGGCTTAAATATAAAAACATCTTTATTACATGATTACATATAACATAACTTGATCAAAGATAAAAACTAAAGAAGAAAAATTACGGTTCCCCTGAGGGACGATATGGCACTACAATAGTATTCTATAAATATTGTAACAAGGGGAGTCCATAATATAAAGTGAACAATTGACAAATCCCGTATATCATAAATAGATACTTACTGCCTATTAGTAAAGTGCAAGTGCCGGGACAAAAAGTCAAACAGGTATCTAATTCAAAAGGAATGGGGGCTCCCAACCAAATAGCACAATACAACTAATAAACCAGAAATAACATAGGCTACATATCCATCATGTTATGAGGACCCTCAGGAGAACCGCACACCCCAAAGCGCGTTTCGGTAAGTCCTTCCTCTGGGGGCCTCCAGGAACTAAAAGGAAGGCTTCGCCAAAACGTGTGTTGGGGTGTGTGCGAGTCTTCTGAAGGTCCTCATAACATGAGGAGTATTAGGGATGAGCGAATCAACTTCGGATAAAACATCCAAAGTCGATTTGCATAAAACTTTGGTCTAATACTGTACGGAGCAGGAGCTCCGTACAGTATTAGAATGTATTGGCTCCAATGAGCCGAAGTTATTGCTTTGCGAAATCTCGCGAGACTCCACTCGATGGCTTTGTAAATTTGTACTGTAAATAACACATTTCCCAAACTCGGGTTCGGTTCCAAGTGTTTTTTTACAGTGCAAATTAATTTATGAAGTTATTGCGTGAAATCTCGCGAGACTTCGCAAAGCAAAACCTTTGGCTCATCTGAGCCAATACATGCTAATACTGTATGGAGCTCCTTCTCCGTACAGTTTTAGAACGAAGTTTTATACGAATCGACTTCGGATGTTTCCTCCGAAGTCGATTCGATCATCCCTAATGAGTATGTAGCCTATGTTATTTGTGGTTTATTAGTTGTATTGTGCTATTTGGGTGGGAGCCCCCTTTCCTTTTGAATTTGATACCTGTTTGAATTTTTGTCCTGGCACTTGCACTTTTCTAATAGGTAGTAAGTATCTTCTTATGATATACGGGATTTACGGAATAGAAATCACAGAAAATTGTTGATCTAACTCTATACATAGTAAATATAAAAGGTATACAACCACATGAAAGAAAACACTAGGGGGGAGATTTATCATGAGGGGAAATCTTAAAGTCAATTTTTCTTAAATCTACATAGCTGAAATTTGCTCCAAATTTATCAAACTTCACACACTGATAAATTTGGTTCATCTTTAAAGACAAGTTTGTCTATAGATGTTTCTTCTTCTTCTTTTTTTCACCACAAACCTTCTGGAGTGAGGTTGTGCCATTTTTTTTCAATATTAAAAAAAAATCCCATTTTATAAATCTGGTGTACAACTACTCACCCAGCTAACCACATTCACTTTCGCACCTAGTTTTCAAACATGGCAAGAGGAGTGGAAAATCACAAAAAGTTGCAAGTATTTGCAGACAATTGTGTGCAGTTATGCCCCAAAACTGTATTACATTTATACCCCATAAAATGGTCTAAAGACATTGAAAATTTTCATCTAAAATATCAAGTTAAGAGATAGATATAACTGCATACATTATCTGTGCACTAATTAGGACAAAAATGAACAGCTTTACCTCCATTGTCTTCTATAAACATGCAACAGCGTCTGATATCTGATAGATATTGTAGATAGGGCGGATTGAAACTCTTCCTGCATCAACTTACAAGGATGTCTCCCCCTCTCAAGACTGGAATACACAGAGCTATGGCCCCAAAAAGATAAACCCCTTCCCAGCAGTTGGCCTTAGAAAATGTCCTTCTTCTCTTTCCCTACACTTTTCATGTTAGATGCAAAAATACACAGGCAAAATCCTGCTGAACTTAATGTTTCTACCTCTATACCTAGTCTTCAGGATCAGTTATTAATATCAGATCGGTGGGGAGTCCTTCACCTGGCACCCCCACTAATCAGTTGTTCTCTGCAGCCTATGATGCCAGAACTAACACCTTGAAAAGAACTGGAAGCACAGCTCCATTCACAGTGTAGTGGCCATGTCCACTTACTGCAGTATTTAAATGAGTGGAGCTGAGATGCAGTGACCTAGTATTACCATTACACTTTGATTGAAGTTGTCCTTCTGGCTCCTTTGAAAGTGGTAGTTCTGCTGCTGGGAACAGCTGATCCATGATTGAAGTTGTCCTTCTGGCTCCTTTGAAAGTGGTAGTTCTGCTGCTGGGAACAGCTGATCCATGGGTATGTTTGGTATCGGACTCCAACTGATCCACCAATATCTGGAGCCCAGAAAACCTGAATAAGGCTCAACAGCAAAAAGGAGTGCAGTGCAGTACTGCTCAGAACAGTGCATGTAGCAATATTTCAGCTGCATCTACATATGCAGTGTTCCCAATGCAAGTGTTGAAGACACCATATTCTGTGCACAGTTAATCCCACAGACTGAATATGGAGAGAGCAGGAGGTTCCTAGCTACTGTTTCTAGGCAGGGCTGGCACCACCCCTTCCTCTCTAGGAAGAAGTGAGTTATAATAATAATAATTATTATTATTATTATTATTTATTTATTTAAAAGCACCATTATTTCAGTGGAGCTGTACATCAAGTAGGGGTTATACATACATAATATAAACATACAATAAACAAGAAACTATTAACAGACTGGTACAGAGGGAGAGAGGACCCTGTCTGCAAGAGCTTGTAATCTATAATGGAAGGGCAGAACACAGTAGGCAAGCGTATAGGCTGCTCATAAGGCTATGTGGTGGCAGCATGCTCATAGCAGATGGTTGACTTTCCTCAAGAGGTGGGTTTTCAGATTACTCTTGAAAGTTTGGATATTGGGAATAGTCCGGTGTACTAACGTACCGTGTTCCAGAGTATGGTGGAGTCACATGAGAAGTTTTGTAGTTGCAGGAAGAACAGATGAGAGAAGAACAGAGAAGGAGGTCCTGTGAGGATTGGAGATTACGTGTGGGGGTGTATCAGGAAAGCAGGTCAAATATATAAGGAGGGGATAGGTTGGGGACGGCCTTATATGCAGTTGTTAGTATTTTAAACTGAATATGCTGGGCAATCGGGAGCCAGTGAAGGGATTGGCAGAGGCAGAGCAAAAATGAGGGGAGAAATGGATTAACTGGGCAGCAGAGTTAAGAATAGATTGGTCTCCTCGTTGCATGCATCAACACCTGCATTGCTGTCACATCATTCAGGGACCCTGCTCTGCACATTAAAACTCATCTATACCAAGTCTACCCAATGTAACATAAGACAGGGGCCCCAAAACTAGGGTGTGCCCCAAAGCGATGAAATGGAGTGTCCTTCCTATCATTACACGGCCCTGGGAGTGACATAGAAAGGACTGCTGCCGTGTGTACAAATACTCTCATCCTCTCCATCTCCCCTTGCTGCACAAATTCACACATAGCTAAAGACTTGCCTCCACATCAGATTGTCACCAATCAGATCATTGACAGTCACGGCATAGACATGGAAATGTTGCAGTCTCATGGAGTGTCGTCTCTGTGTTGCTAGGCTGCGCTCGTTTTAACATTCTGACACTAACCAGTCAGGCACTAAATTGGCTCATGTGGTCAAATTAACACTGGATTTTCTTCTAGGTATATAGATATAGCACAACCATACAAGCATAAACTATACCTTACAGTCAAATACTAGTTAGGAGGTTTATATACTGTACATCAATTGTATTGAAATCATCATATAGCCATTTAAAGGGACACCAAACCATAAAAACATAAAAAGAAAATAAATATGCAATAAACCTGTCCCCTATGGATTTCAGTGAGCTGCAGAAGAAGCAGTTTTGCTGACGCCTTACAGGCAAACAGTGAGCCCTTTGCTCCCAGCCTAATCCTTCAGCTGGAGAGCAGCTGGTATCAGCAGCACCAGTATGACATCACTGATGAAATCAGAAGTTTTAAGTAAAGGAGCAAGGCTTAGTCCTCATTGATAGTGTTAAAGGGCTTCTGTCACCCCACTAAAGTATGTTTTTTGGGGGGCTAGTTAAATTCCTTATACTGCAATATATGAAAATATAATGGTGTTACTTACTTTCCTTCAGCAGTTTTTTACAAAAACGTACTTTTATAATATGTAAATTAGGTCTCTACCAGCAAGTAGGGCGTCTACTTGCTGGTAGCCGCCGCAAAAAAAACGCCCCCTCGTCGTGTTGATTGACAGGGCCTGCCGCGATCTCCTCCTCCGGCCAGCCCTGTCAGCATTTCAAAAATCGCGCGATTGTGTTCATTCGGCGCAGGCGCTCTGAGATGAGGAGCCGATGACGTCTTCTCTTTCGGTGATGTCATCGGCGCAGGCGCACTGAGGGAGTTCTGAGGAGGCGAGCCTCCTCATCTCAGAGCGCCTGCGCTGAATGAACACAGGCGCACAATTTTAGAAATGCTGACAGGGCCAGCCGGAGGAGGAGATCGCGGCTGGCCCTGTCAATCAACAGGACAAGGGGGCGGTTTTTTACGGCGGCTACCAGCAAGTAGACGCCCTACTTGCTGGTAGAGACCTAATTTACATATGATAACAGTTCGTTTTTATAAGAAACTGCTGAAGAAAAGTAAGTAACACCATTATATTTTCATAGATCGCAGTATGAGGAATTTAACTAGCCCCCCAAAAAATGACCTTAGTGGGGTGACAGAAGCCCTTTAAGTGCTCGGCCCAATACCTTGTGTGTGATGCTTGAGTCAGTGCATTTAAATCCAATTTAGCCTCTATTTCTGAAAAATTTCTGCCAGGATTTGAACTCACAACCTTCTACATTAGAGGCAAGTACTTTAACCGCTCAGCTATAAAGCTGAATGATAAACTGTAGTTTGTCATATAGTAACTATTCCTATACAGCAGAAGTATCATTTCATATTTCACAGCAGGTTAACATGTAGCTATATAGTGTAGTGGTTAAGGTTCTTGGCTCTAATGTAGAAGGTTGTGAGTTATATATATATATATATACCGTATATATATATATATATATATTTTTTTTTTTTTTTTTTTTGCGTCATACATTTTTTACAATTACAAAAAAAATATTTAATATATAAATGTAATTTAGCCTCTATTTTGGAAATGCTTCTGCTGGCATTTGAACTTTAACCACTACGCTATACAGCTACATATTAACCTGCACTGAAATATTAAATGATACTTCAGCTGTATAGGCATACTTACTATATGACAAACTATTATAGGTTTTTATGACATAGATTATCGTTAAGCTTTATAGCTGAGTGGTTAAAGTCCTTGCCCCTTGCCTCTGAAAGTTGTGAGTTCAAATCCCAGCAGAGACTTTTCTGAAATAGAGGCTAAATTTGATTTAAATTCACTGGCTGTCCCCAAGCACTGACTACATATATGGACATAGCTATATATGGAGTCAGAGCAGGGACTCCTAAGCTGCTGACTCACACATTCCCTCACTGTACAGCGATCTTCTGCATAAACTTCAGTGGGACCCCGCACCCTCCATCTTCAGAGCAGGGGGTGCCTAGTTTAATGCTAGGTTTCTTCCATTGTGCTCGGGTGCTAGAGCACCCGAGCATCACAAAGTGTTCTACTCGAGCACCCGAGCACTTTGATGCTCGATCAACACTACTCATTGACTATAATGGAGTCTGTAAGCCGGGCAATGCTGACCTGAAGAAGGTAATCAATGCAGCTGTCAAGCAGGAATTATATCTGGAATAAATATGTATTGTATGTTTATTGCTTTCATTTACAGTACTTTGTTTCCAGTTACTGTATGAAGAGCAGCTGTTATAGACTTTTTTCAGCACTTTTGTAGAATACTGGTAGAAAATGCTGTATATTCTTGCTATTTTTATAAAAAATGCAGAAATGCTGAGAAAATGCCAAATGCTCCTAAAAGGCAATACTGTATGACACAGCTTGATAGGGAGGACAAGGATTTTGTATTCAGTAGATCTCTATGACAGCTCCACCTCATTATTAGTATTCTTATTTATTAAAGCACCATTCATTCCATGGCGCTGTACATATGATAAGGGTGCACATACATTATACAGACAAGTGCACAAAGCATGAACAAGACGAGTTACACACTGGTACAGAAGGAGAGAGGGCCCTGCCCGCGAGGGCTTACAATCTGCAAGGTGGTTTGTTATCTATCCTTCCCAGAAATCTGAAAGACAAATCTGTTTTTTTAGCATCACTTAGGCCTCTTGCACACGATCGTATGGTTTTGCGGTCCGTTTTAAACTGATGCTTTTTTTAAGTTTTTTTATTTCAGTATAGTTTCGGTTTCCGTTCTGCTTCTGTTCCATTTTGCCGCTCCGTTTTTCCGTTTGGTTTTTCGTTTGTGATCCGTCTTTTTTTTGCAGATCGCTAACGGAAAAGGAAGCATACAATAATATTTTACAGTAAGTACATCAAAAAATTGGACTGGGCATAAAACTTTCAATTGAAATGGAGCCACGGATCGTTATTTGCGGGCAATAATAGAACAAGTTCTATCTTTCAGTGGAACGGAAATACGGAAACGGAATGCATACGGAGTACATATTTTTTTTTTTGCGGAACCGTTGAAATGAATGGTTCCGCATACTGACCGCAAACAGAATCCGCAAAGACGAAACGGAAACAGAAAAAAAATATGTTCGTGTGCAAGAGGCCTTAGAGTGAGGGGAATGCTACTGGACAGATTTAGTATTGAGCAGATCATTACCAAAGTTTAGCATGATTTGCTACCCATCTTTCCTGGGACCCTGAAAGGAAAATCTTCTTATGGCATCATTTAGAGTGAGAAGGATGATATAACGGGGCAGATCTCTGACAGCTCAAGGGTAGTTGTTCAGCTTCCCTGGGACTCTGAAAAGCAACCCTGTCTTTCTATATCTTTATTTAAAACGAGAAGGGGGATTTCTTTAGGCGGATTTAGTATTTAGAATATTTTTATTACAGCATCTCGAGGTTCATTACCCAGCCTTCCAAGGACCCTGAAAATGAATTCTGCCTAGTTATACTACAGTATACAGGATTTATCACTGTGTAGGAAGCTAGATATGTTCATTGCCTCCTCACAGGGACTACCACCCTGCTTTCCCAGGTTCCTGGAGAAGCTGGGTTAGGGATTCATTAATGTATAGCAGGCATGCTCAACCTGCCGTCCTCCAGCTGTTGCAAAACTACAACTCCCAGCATTTCTGGACAGCGTACAGCTATCAGCCTACAGCAGGGCATGCTGGGAGTTGTAGTTTACAACAGATGGAGGGTCGCAGGTTGAGCATCCCTGATGTATAACAAGGCAGATTTGCCATTCTGCAGTCTGGGAAAGCTGGGTAATAACCTCTGTGGGGCAGTGATTGATGACTTATTGGTTATATAAAACTTCCCATTATACTGCTCTGGTACATTGGGGGAGATTTATAAAAAATGGTATACCTATACACCTGTCTGGCGTCTCTGCCCTGCTGTGCACCAGAAACTGGCACAGTCTGGCACAGACGAAAGCTATAGCTTACAATAGTTTCCGTGTAAGTCACCTGCCCCCTTTTCTCACCACTTCAGAGCGGCTAGAAGCCTAGAAAGTTGCAAATTATAGCGCACTTGTGGTGTGTGCCATCATTTGTGACTTTTTACACCACAATAGTGGTGTAAGGGGCTTAGTAAATGTCCCTCATTGTGTGCTTATGTCATGTAGTATCAGGGCAACATGATCTGTGGTCACCATTGTGGCTCCACAGTGCTGCCTATCAGGGTCTTGGCAAAGCTGGGTGACTAGTTACCACTAATAAACTAGGCAAATATGCAATTCGGCAGACTGGGAAAGATGGACAAGAGATGGGAGGCCACACTTTGTAGCTACATACATTATATTTATGGTATCAGCTGTGCCTATAGCTGCTGTTATGGCCATTGGGGATCAGTGTACACTCAATAGGAAATCAATAGAAAGGAAGAAAAAGAGAGATTGAAGGGGAGGGCAATGAGAAAGAGAAAGGATAGCTCCACGGACAGAGGAAGGCCAGCCCTTTAACTAGAAAAGAGCCTAAGGATAAGTGGCACCCCTGACTCTGTACTGTGTGATGGAAAAGATATTCAAAGCACTATGTAGCTCTTGTAGTAAAGAGAGGGATAGAGGCAGGGATAGAATAGTGCCAGGCTCCTAACTGAAGATAAGTGGCGCCCCAAACAGTTTATTCAGCACCCATAAACATGTAGTCATAAAGATGTTACATATTATATATTACAAAGTATGGAGGGGGACGATAATAGCAGATGGAACAGGGTGCTCAGGGAGATAGTTATGATCCAAGGATAAGCAGCCCCTGTACTGTACCTAGGTAGGGAGATATAATACTCTGTTTAGTAATTTTTTAAGACTTACAGGTAACAACTAAAACTACTGGGGTCAGCTGTCAAACTGGTGTAAAGTAGAACTGGCTTAGTTGCCTATAGCAACCAATGAGATTCCACCTTTTATTTTTGACAGCGCCTTTGGAAAATGAAAGGTGGAATCTGATTGGTTGCTATGGGCAACTAAGCCAGTTCTACTTTACACCAGTTTGATAAATTATCCCATATGTTCGTTGATTGGTAGAGTGCTAATGTGGAGGACCATGTAGATTCTGCTGACCTACACATGCAGTTACTGTTCTCTCTTTTACCGTATAGCCTGCAGCCCGGCTATTATAGAGACTGAGGCTCTAGTTTGTTGCCTGTACATTTTCCTTTTTGATGAGTCCATGTTCAGATGTACCATGAAACACACAGGCAAGAAGCAGTAGTGCATCATTAGTGGTAGGGCATCCACTGGGAGGTGCCCCATTTTTTAAGGCAGTTTCCATCTTTATAGGGAGAGTCTCATCCACCCTTCCTACAATTGACCGCTGCAGGTATATTCAGGATGGTAAAGGGGAGAAGACTGTTCCCTTTATGTTCTGTTAGTGCACAGTTGATCTGTATTGTGCATCCTTGTGGTGTTTTGTGACTGTTGATGTGATATCCGTCACTTACCCTTTGGGATTCTAGTTAGTGTTTTGTTTCATGTAATTACCTTTTCCATTTTTATGATTAAAGTTCAGTTTTAGATTGGCAGCCCCTTTTGATGCGATCTCTAGCTCTAGCCAGGTCTCAGCTATACAGCCCATTATTGGAGAGCTGCTGCCATGTCTCGACAAATACCCATGCATCCTCCACCTTGCCTAGGCTTGGAGTCACCGCCGGCCTAAGTCACTAGTCATTAAATCAGCCTCTTGAATTTCCCACATGACCTGTTTTTGCCCATGCATCAGCGGTTCTACAGCGTGCCTCCTTGAGCATGTTGATCCTTCAGAGTTAAACAGACCATTGTTGTAATTAGCAATAGCTTGCTTAGACAGGCGTTCACGCTTTTAGCATGTTCCAGGCATTAAGACGATCTTCATCTTTGCAGATGAAACAGACAGAAAAATGCAAATCTACTTGAGGTTACGATGGACTTCTCCTGTGGCTATGAGATTTTTTTTGTAGGCACTCGTCCTACCATTATGCTATGCTCATGTTAAAGCAGAGAGAACTATTCATGGAGTGACGCTGCTCTTCACCTACATTCTCTGTGCAGACTGCAGTTTCGCATTCAGCATTGAAGCCTGTTGCTAATCTCGCAGCTTCTCAGCAGGACCGAGGACAAAGAAAGAGTAGCACAATCCCCCCCTTCGATTTACATGTTACAGGCTAGAGGCTATGGCTGAAGGAATAGGCTGCCAATTGTATTCATCAGTACTGGCAACATTTCTATCAAGCTACGGATGACGTGCTACTCAGCACAATGTGCGGGCTATACCGATCATTCCTATAATTGTTATCAGATTCCAGGCATTGGGTAGGAGCAGCCCTTCCCAGTTTTCTTAATAGTAATTGCTTCGAAATGAGGAATCATACTGCAGGGTTATCACATCTCTGCGATGAGAGGCAGCTAATGCTAGGCAGAGCTTACATGATGTTAACCACTCATGGCACGTCCGTTTGCATTGGTTTGCTATTTCCTATATATTAGTGGCTGTGGAACACAATTCATCCTGGCATCCTCTTTGTCGTGAATCAGCAAGAGCTGTGGAACAGCAGTCACTGGAGAGCCTCTGATGGTGGTTGTAGTGTAAGGTGAGTAAAAGTGTGAATTCGGCGAGGGGCGATGGGGGGGTGGAGGGTTCTGGTGCCAGTTCTCAAAGTATTTCACGGTGATTTATTCCCCTCTCCTTGTATTTATTTCTCTCTTGAAGGAAGGACAGCCCCTGTGGCAGTTGATTCAGGGAGGAGTGGCTGGAGAGGGGGGGGGGGGGATGATAGGGATGTGCTATAGATCATGCTGCAATAGAAGACAGCTTCCTGATGTATGGAGCTTATATCTTATTCTTTTGGATTTGCTTGTATGGGCGTTTATTCATTGAGCCTTTGGCATACACTTCTCTTAAGCTGTAAGTTTGTGAGTGCATTTGAGTAGTCTCTCCTTTTTTTAACTAGTGATGTTTGGGGTGTGTGTTTTTTGGGGGAAGGGGGGGTAGTCAGGGCTATGTCTGCACCCCTGCATTTTCACATCTATTTGTATGTTACCACTTCATTCTCTTTCTTTCAGGTATTAACCAGCTGTATTTCAAGGTAGGAAAATGCCAGTTCCTGACGACCACTCTAAGAGGAGATTGCAGCTGCATACAAGAGAGAGATAGAGAGGTTTGGGAATAGCCTAGACGTTTCTGGCTGCCTGGCTGCTAGGATTTTTGCAGTGTTCTCCAGTCATGTGTTGACAGTCTAAATAATCTCCTGAGACCAATGAAATACACAAAACTGTATCTATGCGATGATCAAGCCTCTTTAAGGATGGAATTCACAAATTCTCGTCTATGGCTAAGACCTCATCAAAGTAGTGAAAGGAATTTAAGACCGGGATTAAATGAAGAGGAGACCTGCAACTTTTAATGCATCAAATCAACAATATCAAACAAGGCGGGTTTATTCGACTTGTAGCATTTGCCTGCATTACATAGAAATTCTACCTCCTGCTAGAGAAGAAGACGCAGCAATGGGACTCACCTAAGGTGGCTTGTACTTTCACTGACAGACCACTCATCCTGCTTCATTCAGCCGCCTTGCCATTTTTTTCTCCTGTCGTCAAAATGGTTGAGTAAATCATCTGCCTTGACCCTGATCCTAAAAATGTCTCAGGCACTAAGGTCTGGCTTTCATTCAAAGCCTGAAGAATTCGACGCATCACTTCCTCATTATGAGCAATTAAAAATCAATCCATCCCTAGTGTAAATACAGCAGTGGATATGACTGTCTAAACACAACTTTCAAGACTGTTTTCTGAATACCCAATGAGTTTTCTGGAGACCTGTGCACCCACCTAAAAGACACAGGGTTGCAGACTTTGGATTTGAAGTGCATGGTTCTTCTGGTCTACCATGGACTGAGAAGTGAGGCACGCAATCATCATATTTCAACCAAACCACATACTTTGCACAGAAATATTGCCTTAGTGAAAGATGAGAGATGATTTTGTCAGTTACGTGACCCTATTATTAGCTACGTTCTGTCAGGTGCATTTTAAACTCTTATGTTGAGGTTTCTTATGACTAGGGAGTCTCTCCGCATGTTTGTGATCCCTGATGGTCCTAGCCAGGCTCTGGGAGAGCCTCAGATCTCAGCCTGTGACTCTCCCCCTCCTTAGCAACCTCTGCACTAGGATGTTGCGGAAGGTTCTGCACAGGGGGCTGAGAACATGTTTTTCAAGATTGGGCTTTTTCATCGCTAGCCATCCAGTGTTTTTTGTATCAGCCCCAATACTGATCTCTATATTGCTGGGGGCTAGTTTTAGCAGGTATAAGGTTGAAGAGAACATTGAATATTTGCTGGCCCCTAAACACAGCCTAGCCAAAATAGAGAGGAACCTGGTGGATAGGCTGTTCCCTGTCAATCGTTCAAAACACCGTCTATACTCAGATCTCCAAACACCTGGGAGGTACGGCAGAGTCATCATCACATCATCCAGGAGAGCAAACATGTTGGACCAACACCACACGGATCTCATTCTGAAGGTAATTATACTGCATAGGCTTGCTTCTTCAACCACCTGTAGGCACACAGCTACTTAGCATATTAATGCTGCTCTCTAGAGATGCTGAACAACAATGTCAGATGAAGAGACGTTGCTAAAGTCATTTCTTATTTGTCCAGTTTCTTATTCACAGGAAATGTATATTTGTTTTTCTACTGATTCATTAATAATAATTAATCTTAATAATAATTGACATTGCTGTGAATGCCCTGAGTGAATACAGTTAAAAGTAAAATGAAAACAGAAATAATGGGTGCAAAAATGGGTGTCAAGTGAGTGTGATTTAAAGGGTTAAAACACTTCAGGTCACTTGTCTTACAGTGCATGCACACACATAGGGAAGTCCCATATAAAATTATTTTAGTTCCTGTCCCAAAGCAGTTCTAGGCATGAAGACTGGCATTAAAATTGGCAGATGACCACTTTTTACGTAGTAAAAAAAAAAAGTAATGAGAGTTTTTAAAGGGTAAAATTACATTGGGCCACTGATGTTGCAGTGCCAACAGGATGTCTCGCATTAAATTCCGTGGAGTCCGGTCTGAACCAAAATGGTTCCTAAAAAATGTTTCCTAAAAGGGTTAAATGACTATGGACAATCGATTTCAGATATGGTAGAAAGGGATGTTCTACATCAAATACAGTTAAGCGTAGGCTGGCCCAAAGTGGTTCTAGACCTAAAAACGGACATCAAAGTGACCAGGCGGCCACTTTCGTTCCAATATGAACAAGTGACTAGTGTCTTTACAGAGTTTGGTTCTGGTTGTAACAACCAATACACAGAGAGGGATACTTGGAATAAAACTCACAGAAGTATAGACTGGCCCAAAGTGGTTCTAGACCTAAAAACTGACATCAAAGTGAACAGGCGGCCACTTTCAATCTAATATGAACAAGTGGCTGGTGCCTTTACAGAGTTTGGTTCTGGTTGTGAAAACCAATACACAGAGAGGGATGCTTAGAATAAAATTCAGTGAAGTATAGACTGGCCCAAAGTGTTTTTTGGCTTAATAACAGATATCAAGGTGGACAGTCACTTTCTAGTGATATGAATAAGTCTTGCTTTTTGTTTTTTTTTAAGCTGAATAATATACTGTAAGTGACTCTGGCAACATGCAAGATCATTTGACTGCAAGGTGTTAAGAAGTTTTGAGTATGAATACTGGCATCAAAATGGGCATACAGATTAGATTATGTAAATTTGTGTCAGAGTTTAAAATTCCAGTTAAACTTGACAGTAGCTATAGGGTTGCATGCAGCAATTTTCTTCCTTTGAAAATAGATACCACAAAATAAACCTAAAAGCTCTATTATGAGTCAGTGGGGTCCTGGTGGGCACTGGTTGCAGCAATCATGTGGCTGATATAGTAGGGTGCTGTGGCTTCAGTCATGAACAAAAGTCAAGTGTGGACAGAGCCTTTAGGCCACTGATCTCATGATATAGTAAAGTGGAACCAGTTTTAAGTGTTTTAAAGGAGTGTCTAGCCTTAAATTTTTAACTAGCCCCAGCCACTTGTACCTAGTGAAAAAATTATCCTCACCTGTTCCCTGCTGCTCTGTTCTGGCTCCGTTCCTTGATCTTCTGATCCCCTGCCTATAAACCTCTGGACAGGTTCATCTACACTGCTGCAGCCAAAGACTGGTCTCAGTGGTAATGTTTCCCCAAGCAGTACATGACCTTTTCATGACATGCCACTTGGAGACACATCACTGCTGATGCTTGTCATTGATAGATGTTTACAGGCAGAGGAACTGAACCAAGGAACATCACTGCTGCCTGCCAATCAATGACCTCAGTGGTGATATATCAGTAAAAGCACGAGACCGCTGAGCCGCTCTTCTGGTCTACTAGGAATAAGAAGCATAACACTGGAATCAGGAGGCTCCAACATGGAGAGTACTGCTTTTTGTAGCCCATACCTTGCCAACCTTAACAATTTTTAGATCTTAGAAAACCCCTTTAACTTCAATTATTAGAGCATCTATCTATCTATCTATCTATCTATCTATTTATCTACAAGTTTGTTATCTAGTAGTTTGTGTGTATGTTTGTTCTTTATAGTCTCCTATATGCCTTGATGGATCTCAACCAAATATGGTACATATGGTCTTTATCATCAAACTTGAAATACTAGGGGTTTGTCCAGCTGACAGGGTTCTGGAAGGTTGTAATAAACAAATATGTTTTTGATGTAGCATACATTAGACTGTATACACTTATGTACCTGTAACTGCTGAGGCACTGCTTCTCACTGCCTCTCATCTCCCTGCATGTACGATTACCTCTCATCTCCCTACATGTGGGGTCTAAAAGATAAACTGTTTGTTCCCAATAGCAACCAATCACTTCACAGGTTTCATTTTACTGTAGTGCTTCTTACAATGCTGTACACATATGTTCCCCAACTTGTGGCTCTTCAGCTGCTGTGAAGCTACAATTCCCATCATGCCCCAACAGCCTACAGCAATCAGGGCATGATGGGAGTGGTAGTTTTGCAACAGCTGGAGAGCCACAGGTTGGGAAACATAGATCTACAATGTTGTAAGAAGTACTGTAGTAAAATGAAAGCTGTTCTGTGATTGGTTGCTATGGGAAAAACAGAAAGCTGAGCTATGAATGGTTGCTATGGGCAACAAACAGATTTTGAAAGATTTATTAAAACTGGTGCAATGTAAAACTGACTTTGTTGCCCTAGCAACCAGTCAGATTAGTCCATTCATTTTCCAAAGGAGCTCTGAAAAATTAAATGTGGAATCTGATTGTTGTCCCTATTGGGCAACCAAGTCAATTTTACTTTGCCCCAGTTTTGATAAATATCTCCCTTCGTCTTTTAGACAGCACATGCAGGAAAAAGGGGCAGACTTTAATGCAGGGGAGATGTAAGATTCTGAAGACTCTATGCAAAAGGCCACTCTGGCACAGATGAAAAGATGTTTCCTCCATGAATGGGCACCTGGAGCAGTAGAGGCTTTTGCACAGTTTGCAGGTTAGGGTCCCTATATACCTACACATTCAGCTCAGCTGAACATGTATGTGTATGTTAATGAGGACAGGGGAACAATCCACTGCCTGACACTTTTGGTGACTGCTTATCTTCTGGGAGAGCAAAAGGATCAGGCAAAAATGTTGCCAGATCCTTCTGTCCCCTTTCTCTCCTTCTCTCATTTGTTGGGCATGAAAGAAGGGGGGATCTCCATGGAAATTAAACTGTTGGCAAAACCCTTCGAGAATGGTGGGTTTGGCAAACAATGGACTAATGTGCATGGGGAAATGGAAAAACAACAAATGCATAAGAAATAGTATTAGAAAATAATTATAGAAATAAATGTACACCCAGACATCACCAGGTATATACACCAGTCTAGATTATCATAAGTATTGTTCTGGGAATAAAAGTGACACAAATGACAAGAATTGTTTCTCTGCACCAACCAATTGTCTGTGTAGAAAAATTGCAGTGTAAATTGCCTGTCACTAGTGTTATAGTGTCCCAGTTAAGGGCAACATAAATAAGTGACAGATCCCCTTAGATAAATGCTGGGCCATTTTCTTTAATTGACTCAGCTGTTTTTCTAAAATCTTGTATTGAGTACTCCAGCATATGCCAATGAGTCCTGGAAATTCATGAGCTTCTGAATATCAGGACTGATTGGCATGTGCTGGAGCTGTTAGAGCCTAGCAGCATAAAACTAGTGACGGATTCCCCTTAATAGGTCTGTGTGCTATGTAAGTACAGTCCAGATAGCACATGAATGAAAAAATCAAAAAATATTAAAATACATGTATATACGCCCATAAAACAAATGATTGCACTGATTTATTTGGAGAATCTGATCCATATTAATGTTCTTTCCTTGTCATATAATGCCCCCATTCACATATTTTGTAGGTCCAGTGGCTTAGCCTGCTTGAAATGTAAATGATAAAATGTAAAATGCCATTGGTCACTGAAATGAATGTCAAGAGTGCATATGAAGAGCCTTTAAGATGCTTGGAAGACTTGGCAAATTTCTTGGGTTGCATTGCTTTCTCCTATGTACTTAAGCGGTACTTGGTACTGGGACGCTGTGTTATAAGACTTAGTCCCAGCGCCCAAACTTGGATTGAAAAGCCAACAAAAAGGGGTTTGATTTGTCATAGAAAGGGGACATGGCCTATGCTGAATGTGACGTGGTCATAGAAAAGGGGCACAGTAATGGCTGGAAGAAGATTCCCACTGCTACCGCCTTTTGTGTATACTACCCTGCAGTAGTCTGTGTAAGAGATCATTTTGTGTTGATGATAATCAGCAGTAGAAGCTTTATGATAGACTAGCTGAACACAGAAAAGGTGTAAAAAATAAAATAAAAAAAACTATGGAACTCACAAAATATTACAAACTGTTCTAAAACCTGGTGTTAAACCAGGACAGCAGATTTTGAAAATTGCCTAAAAGAAAAACTGTCTTTGTTGTTACCAATAGCAAGCAATCATGTCCCAGCTTTCATCCTTCAAGAGCACTAAAGGAAATGAAAGCTGCGCTCTGAGAAGTTACTATGGGCCACAAAGACAGTTTTTCTCCTACAAAATTTCATAAATCTGTCCCATGTATTTTGTTTGCCAAAATGACATAGTGCATGGCAAGTAAAAAAGATAAAAACTCAACCTAAATAAAAAATTTCTATGTGTGGATGGTGGAAGCTTTGCAAAATTGTCAAATGCACGAATCAAAGCAAAAGGTATAGTAAATCACACAAGACAACAACGACTACATCATATAGATCCCTGGGGGCATCTGAGCTGCTTTCCTTTATGTCATGGTATATAAATTACTCATTATTTCTCAGCACAATTCTTGAAAGCAAACACTTAACTGGATCTAGTTTTATATATCTTGAGATCAGTGATGCAGAGTCATTGAAGACTGTTCACTAGAGCAGGTATTAGAAAAAGTGGGTGTGAAATGCTAAAGTATTGTCGCATTAAACGGCGCATCTGTGTTATTCAGTAAACTACCCAAAGCCAGGAATTCAGATAAAATAAAAATAATAATATATAAAATATAATATTATAATAATAATAGTAAAAAATCCCCTTTGTTTCCAGTGTCCCCATACTAATACTTCCCACCAGGCGTTGTTTAATTGGCTGAAGCGGTGACGTGGGCCAATCATTGACCTCTGTGGTATATGGAACAAGACCACTGAGGTCAGTGATTGGGGTATATGGGCACGTCACTGCTGAAGCCAAGTAATTAAAATCCTCCAGGGAGAACCATAGATGAGCACTGGAAGCAGTAGTGGATGAAATAGGTCAATATAGCTTATTTTATTATTTCATCACAATTCCTAGCTTTGGGGAGCTTTTTGAATAAATCAAGGGAACCCCTTTAAGTCTACTATCTTAAAAGATCAGGTGCACAAGCTTTGAAGTAAATGTTTCCACCAATCCTGTCCCTAGATAGATAGATAGATAGATAGATAGATATTATTATTTTTTCTACAGTATATAGCACTTACATATTCCACAGGGTTGTACAGATATTGTCATCAGTCACTGTTCCCATTGGAGCTGACAGTTTAAATTCCAAATTAACTTGTGTGTATGTTTTTGGAGCATATGAGAAATCCCACACAAACACAAGGAGAGAATATAAAGTACATGCTAATTTTGTCCTTGTTGGAATTTGAACTAAGTACGGTACCTCAGAACTATAAGGCAACAGTGCTTAACCACTGAAGCACCATGCTGTTGAATAATACTGGTGAACCAGGGCCTATTATTACCCACATGTAGTAATTACACCTGCTCACCACTGCGGTTGCCAATGGGGGCAGGTAAACAAGGAAGAGAAGGCCGTACTTCTTCTCTTCAAACAGCTGATCAGTGGGGGTGCTGGGTGTCGGACCTCCATTGATCTGATATTGATATAGGTCATCAATGTAAATAAAGAGGACAACACTTTCATATATTACATCTATGCTGTTTTCAAACAGAAAACACTATACAAAGTCTAAAATTATCAATACCACTATACAAATAATACAGTCACATCATGATGACTAACATTACCTTAGATAGTGACTTGATAATTCAACTATACTGTTCTTGTATAAAATCACTACACAAAACCAATAAGCCCACCATATAGAGACCATATAGAGGTAAATACCAGCTTAATATAGATGGTCTATATATATATATATATATATATATATAGACATATATATATATATACAGTATATATATATGTAAATGCAGTGACTCACAGATAACGTCTTCCCTGATTATAGTTGTGCCTTTTCCCCATGTTTTCCACCTGGCCCAGACTGCAATGAAGACTTCTTTCAGCCACAATTTGTGTTTGTATGCTTTGCTGCCTAGACATCTTTGGCTCCATCTCTAGCTTATGTGCCTTTTTGCTGCCCCCATAATATACCTGCTGTGTGGCTCAGTGCCCACAAATATTGTACTTCAGATAAAAGGCTGTCATTATTATAATTACCCCACAAACAATGGCAAACAGACAGCATCCATGAAAACAACAGTACCCCCAAAAATAACAGTGCCAAACAGATAGTGCCCCATATTGTGTCCCAGACAGTGGTTGTGCCTCATGTGGTAATAGTACACTACATGGTAAAAGTTCCCCCTTTTATTCTGCATAAAGGTTTGCACCCCATAGAATAATGTTGGCCACAAAAAGTGATCTTCTCAGTGCTCACAAATATTAACTGTGCCCTTTTTAAGCCCCACACAATAATAATGGCCATAGTTGTTCCCCTACAAAGTAATTATGTCCTTATTCTGCCCTGTAGATACCAATAAAGCAGCCTTGACAGTAAGAATTACCATTTTCTGTTGTAACATAATAATAAGAAGAAGAAAAAGAAGAAAAATGGCCTCCTTGGTGCCAACACACAGTAAAATGCCCACTTTTATGCCTCCTAGAAAGTATTAATGTCCCCCCGAAAAGTAATAATAAAGGAGGGCATTTTTATTGCATGGGACTGAAAAGGAGTTATTACTGTTTTGTTGTAGAAAGAAGGTGGTATTGCTGATAATGTGTCCCAATTTTGTCCAGATTATCATTAGTGTTGGGCGCGAATATTTTAATTGCGAATTTCAATCGCGAATATCCCCAATTCAAGAAGATTTAGAATATAGTGCTATATATTCATATTTGTGAATATTCTAGATTTTCTTTTCATCTGAACCCATGATCCCTACCTGCTTCTTGCTTCTGGGCCAATGAGGAGGCTGCAATGTCTTTGCCTGAGCTTAGCAACATCCCTAGCAACCAATAGGAAAGTTGCCTACCCCTCACTATTTAAGAACCTCCCCAGCAGCCATTTTCTGCTGTTTTTTTTTTTTGCAGTTCTGAGAGAGACAGCAGTGACAACAGTGACATCGGGTTTGCAGATTGTTCATGCAGTCACCTGAATCATCATTTGCAGCAGATTGTGCCATCTAAACAGTAATCTGCAGCCAGCAAACAATGATTCTGTATGGGGACGAGCGATGGCATTAACACCCCCCCCCCCCCCCCCCCAATACTGTCGAGATCACTGCATGTAAATGCAGCTTTATCCTGCACTGATGAGCAGGAAATTGTCAGGAAGGAACAGTTCCTTCCCCACAATCGTCTGCTCAATTGAGCAGTTTAATGGGGCCGTAAGAAAGTGCTGGCTAAGAAGCCAACATATTCCCTTCTTATAAAGTGATAGCATATCATTAAAATATGCCACCGCTATATGATTGTGGGATTCTTAGGCTACTTTCAGATCAGTGTTTTAGATTTCCAGTTTTGAGATCCAGCAGAAGATCTTAAAAACCAGGCCAAAACGGTTCAGTTTTATCCCCATTCATTGTCAATGAGGACAAAACTGATTAGAATGCAATGCAAGTCAATGGTGCCGGATTAATTTTTTTGGGCCATCCATTGACTTACAATGATTTTAATGCTCCTTTTACATTTAATACAACTGTATATGAATGGAACGGATACACAGTGTTGCATTAAAAGAAACAGATCCGTTTTGTTCAGGTTTTGAGATTTTCTGCCGGATCTCAAAACCTGAATAAAACACGCAGATGTGAAAGTAGCCTTACTTCTGGGATCCTCATCGATCCTGAGATTGATGAAGCTGCAACAACTCTATCCAAGGGAATAGGGTCAACTGCAGTTCCATGCACATCCGGGCGGCCGAGAGCTTGGCTGTGCACTGAGAAGACACCACATTGCTACACCAGCGCTGCAGCCCATTTATTGTCACCATCCCAAAGTGATCATAAATATATGCCAACTACTAGAAATGTAAGATAGCTTATACCATGCAGGTTACAGAGCCTGCAGTTCATGAACATCAATCACTCTATGGTCAAACTAGTGCAGATGTGCCGTAGACTGAAAAAATACAACAGATTAAGGTTAATCTAGATTACTTGTTCACAAACTAAAGCAAAAAGCACTGCTTACAATGTGCTTACACTTATCCCTTAAATCACGGAAACGGCTGCATGTGGGGCAGTGTGCTGGATTACGGTATTTGCATTTTCAGCTATTTAACGTTGCCAAATTTGCCATATTGAAAGATGTGTGAGATATATTGATATATACACATGTATTAAATAATGGTCATTGGCTGGTGTAAAATCTATGGGAAGCCTTCATGGAAAGTCATGGTGTACAGTACATTACCTGAATATTCGCTAAAGTCTTTTTTGGGTTACTTTCACACTGGTGTTTTGGTTTCCTTTTGTGAGGTCCGTCATGGGCTCTGACAAGCGGTCCAAAACGGATCAGTTTTGCCCTAATGCATTCTGAATGGATAAGGATAACAATGCGTCAGTTTGCCTCCGTTCCGCCACCATTCCGCTCTGGAGGCGGACACCAAAACACTGCTTGCAGCGTTTTGGTGTCTGCCTGACGATGCAGAGGCAAACGGATCCGTCCCCATTGGCTATTTTACATGCGGTTGTATTATCGGTGCGGATCAGTCTGTGCAGATCCATGATGGATCCGCACCAAATGCGAGTGTGAAAGTCGCCTAAGCTGAATACGTTTGCTTGCTAAATCATTTTTTTTGCAAGTTCAGAATAAATGTTCAGTTAAGGCCTCTTTCACACTACCGTATGGCTATTTCAGTGTTTTGCAGTCCGTTTTTCACGGATCCGTTGTTCTGTTTTTTTGTTTCCGTTGTGTTTCCTTTTCTGTTCCGTTTTTCCGTATGGCATATACATTATACAGTAATTACATAGAAAAAAATGGACTGGGCATACCATTTTCAATAGATGGTTCCGCTAAAATGGAACGGATACGGAAGACATACGGATGCATTTCCGTATGTGTTCAGTTTTTTTGCGGACCCATTGACTTGAATGGAGCCATGGAACGTGATTTGCGGGCAATAATAGGACATGTTCTATATTTCAACAGAACGGAAAAACGGAAATACGGAAACGGAATGCATAAGGAGTACATTCTGTTCTTTTTTTGCGGAACCATTGAAATGAATGATTCCGTATACGGACCGTATACGGAACGCAAAAAAACGGCTCGCAAAACGGTAAAAAAAACGGTAGTGTGAAAGAGGCCTAAATATGAGAGCTTAAAGGGAACCTGTCACCAGTTTTATGGTGTCCTAACTAAGGGCAACATAAATAAGTGACTGATTCGCTTAGCAAAATGCTGGGTCCCTTTCTTTAATTGACCCAGTCAATCTGCCAACATCTTGTATTGCAAAGCTCCAGCTGAAAATGATGAGTCATGAATATTCATGAGCTCCTGACTCTCCCCGCCCACCTGCTGCTGAGTGACAGTTTTTTTCCATAGGAATCAGCAGCAGGTGGGCAGGGGAGTGGCTATAGCTCTGAATTAAATATACGCTGGACTCACTGACATCACGCTGGACTCCAATCAGCTCATTAGCATGCAGCATCTTTGTGTGTATATTATGAGGTAACCATCTGTCACACCAGTGAGTGAATACATCTAAGGCACTTTTCAGTAGTTAATGATTTTGTATAATTAGTTAGATTATGATCAAATATCCACATGACCGGTTCCCTTTAAGAGTGTCTGTAGTAAAATGTGGCCCACATTTAATGTAAGTTTCCTAGTTCCATTTATCTTACGTTTCCTAACCCCTATTATAATACTATATTATAGTATTATAGTCATTTGACATACTGACATAATGATTTTTTTCAAATTTTTTAGTTTTTTACTTTTGTTTTCACATAGCTGTATGAGGGCTTGATTTTTATGTGACACAATTTTAATTTTTGTAAACAGCACAATTTAATTTGGTAAATATCTTATACTGGAATATGGAAAAAATTCCTTGTGGGGTGAAATTAATAAAAATAAAAAAAAATCCATCCACTATCGTTTTGGGGAATTTCATTTTTACAGCAATCATTGCGTTCTAAAACTGACATGTTACTTTTATCTAATGTTTCTTATGCTTTACTGCTTTTAAAAAAAATAAGAGCTTTGAACTTTGTGCCACCATATTCTAGCCCCCATAATTTTTTATATTTCCGTTTACAGAGCTGTGTGAGGGCTTGTTTATTGTAGACCCAGCAATGATGAGAATAGGATCTTCGAATGTATTCCATGTCCCAGCCCCATTCCCATGAACAACCAAGGCTCCTTTGACCTCAGTGGGACTGCTGCATAAAAGTGACTGGAGTCATGCTCACGCATGCACACTACTACTCTAGTCTCATGGGGCAATTCGGCAACACTTGTGGACCACCATTCTTATAATCACTAAGAGTCACAGTGGTCGGAGCCCCAGTGATAAAACACTTATCCCCTTTCCTGTGGATAGGGACTAAGTGTTAGGCCTCCTGCACACGACCGTATGGCTTTTTCTGTTTTTTTTATGGTTTTTTTTGTTTCTGCTTCCGTTCCATTTTGCCATTCCGTCTTTCCGTTTGATTTCCGTTTGTGATCTGTGCAGATCGCAAACGGAAACTGAAGCATACAATAATGTTTAAACAGTAACTACATAAAAAATTGAGCTGGGCATAAAATTTTCAATAGATGGTTCTGCAAAAATGGAACGGATATGGAAGACAAACGGATGCATTCCGTATACATTCCGTTTTTTTTGCGGACCCATTCACTTGAATGGAGCCACGGATCGTTATTTGCGGGCAATAATAGGGGCAAGTTCTATCTTTCAGCGGAACGGAAATATAGAAATACGGAAACGGAATGCATACGGAGTACATTTGTTAGTTTTTTTTGCGGAATCATTGAAATGAATGGTTCCGCATATGGACCGCTAACAGAATCCACAAAAACGGAACGGAAACTGAAAAAACATTTGAGGAGCAAGACCTCTTTAAAGGGGTTGTCCGGGTTCAGAGCTGAACCCACACATACCCTTATTTTCACCCAGGCAGCCCCCCTGAGGCTAGCATTGGAGCATCTCATGCTCCGATGCGCTCCCTGCGCTAAATCTGGAACGTTTTTTTTTGTTTTCAATGACACACTACCGGGCGGAAACTTCCACCCAGCAGTGTGTTCGGTGACATCACCGGCTCTGATGGGCTGGCTTTAGCGCTGCCCTAGCCGTTTTACTGGCTAGGGCAATGCTAAATCCTGCCCATCAGTGCCAGTGACATCAACAGGCTTCCTGGCAGCCCCATGGAGAGCCCCGGTACTTCACCGGATATCCAAAATCTGCCTTTGCCCTGCACAATTTAGCGCAGGGCAAAGGAGAGCATCGGAGCATGAACTGCTCCGATGATCAAGTCAGGGGGGCTGCCGGGGTGAAAATGGAGGTATGTCCGGGTTCAGCTCTGAATCGGGATAACCCCTTTAAGCTCTGCTAGGGGCTTAACAGGAAGATTACCATGGCAGACCTCAAAGCCTTCACGAGGCCTGTGGTTGCAATGGCAACTGATTGGCATCTGGCAATTATAATGGGTTAATAAACAGCAAACTTTTTTCATTTTTTTCCCCTAGCCATATCAGCAACCATAATTTTTCATTGATGTGGTCTAAAACCTTGTTTTATGGGGAAGAAATGGTAACACTTTTTTGGCATCATTTGGAGGTATAAATGAATTAGCGTGTAGTTTATATATGTGTTTTTATTATTTTGTGGCTAGAATAAAGAAAAAGTGATTTTAGCTATTTTTTATGTATACTTTCAGAGTTGCCTAGAGGGTGAGGGGCAGGGCGTCACTACATTGTTCCAAAATAGATAGTATTGATGTGATCCTGCCTACAATACGCTATCGTGTCTGAGCAGCCTAAGGCTACTTTCACACTTGCGTTCGGGGCTCCGCTTGTGAGTTCCGTTTGAAGGCTCTCACAAGCGGCCCCGAACGGATCCGTCCAGCCCTAATGCATTCTGAGTGGATGCGGATCCGCTCAGAATGCATCAGTCTGGCACCGTTTGTCCTCCGCTCCGCTCAGCAGGCGGACACCTGAACGCTGCTTGCAGCGTTCGGGTGTCCGCCTGGCCGTGCGGAGGCAAACGGATCCGTCCAGTCTTACAATGTAAGTCAATGGGGACGGATCCGTTTGAAGTTGACACAGTATGGCTCAATTTTCAAATGGATCCGTCCCCCATTGACTTTCAATGTAAAGTCAAAACGGATCCGTTTGCACTATCATGAACAAAAAATAGTTCATGGTAAAAAAAAATGTTCATGGTAATGCAAACGGATCTGTTCTGAACGGATCTAAGCGTTTGCATTATAGGTGCGGATCCGTCTGTGCAGATACCAGACGGATTCGCCCCGAACGCAAGTGTGAAAGTAGTCTTACAGGAATGCTCACCACTGTGTAGTATATGCCAGTTCCCGAGATTACTGTGCAAGTGTTGGCAAGCAGTCCTGCTCATATTCTAGGACAGGTTGCTGGCAACTATTTTAAATCATTACTAGTGAACCCCTTTAATAGTACATTGAACTCTATGTCACTATGACACAGGCTTCTATTAACGTGCGCTAACAGCAAGTTTACTGGACAGACAGCCCAGGTTTTTTTTCTAGGTTCCTAGTGCTGACTGAAACGGTTCACCCCAGTATCCTGTTGGGTATTGTAAGTACAGTAGGCATTACTCAAAAAAATAAATAAAAAATAAATGAAAAAACATTAGTGTTCAACCACTGAAAACATCTTTTGGTGTGACAGGTGATTGATTGTGAGGTGTTCAGCCCAGGTTGAATTCCCATCACCCTTTCCTCATGTTTTTTTCCTTTTTTCTTCCTTCCCTCCCTCTCCCAGGATTTGTTTCCACCCTCCCTATTGTCCTATTGGAGGTTGATGTCCATTTTTACCCCTGTAGCTGAACACCACACAGGGTTATGATTAAGAACGTTGGAGTTTGAAATATGTTAGCCTGTTGCGGTGGTGGGATATGATTTCCACAAGATGTAATCTGTAACCAGAAAACCGAAGCAATAACCAGAATATGAAGTGCTGGAACCTATCCTTTAATTTTGCTAGGCATTACTCAGGCTTCCCTCTGGAGTCATATTGCCACTTACAGTATGGTACTGTACATTGGTAACTGTTAATAATGCAATGCCCTAGCATTTTAGCAAAGTCCATTAAAAGCTGTCTGGTACAAATTCATTGTCGGCGTTATGCAAAACTGACAATTCACAAAAGTAGTTTCTATGACGTAGACACATGAGATTCTTTCTTTTTTCACTCTTGTTAGTAGGCTTCGTTGGCCTCGCACTGGAAATATAATCTGGGTCTTCATGGTGGTAAATCACTGTCATTTATAGTTTATGTCATGGACAAAAGATCTTCTAGTGCCAGGCCTGCTTGGCATTGTACTTATGGGTCTATAGACCTACAGATCAACCTTGTGCTTCTTACTGTCTAATTGATTACACTGAACTGTTTGTGATATAACTTGACAGTTTTGGGTTTTACAAGATGTAACATAATTATTATGCATCAATGTAATTAAACTTGGAATATGGCATCTAGCTAGGGGCGTGCAAATATGGAAGTTCTGTATATACATAAATTGGGTCAGTTAAAAAATAGTCATATAGCAGTAAAATAAAAATATATTGATTCTAGGTATACTTGAAAAAACTAGTTTAAAGAAAATGTGTCACCAATTTTTTTTATCTGCCAGTTAAAACCAGATAGCAACACATCTTTTTTTTCTAATCTGTATTTATTTTCTGATTACACATTTTTATTCTATTTTTCTGAACATGATTATGAGGGCGGTCATCCTGCCTGAGCTGTTCTTATTAGCATTAAGACAATTGCTTTATGGCAGCCACATAGGCCATAGACACAATGGTCAGGAGGGGACCTCATTGACGTCTATGGGAGAGTCTTCTAGGCATGCTCTGTGATCTGTGCAGAGGTCATTGTACAAGGAAAGAATATATAAGATCCGACAATCACCTATAGTGAATGGAGGATCCTGTCTTATCTATCATTCTAATCCTGCCTATAATGATATCGCCTCTGTGGATAGATAAACAAGTAAAGGTGGATTTACACTGCCCGAATATCAAGCAGAGTATCGGGAATAAATGTTCCTGAGAACACTTGTTCCCGACAATCTGCCTGTGTAAATGAGCTGTCGATCACCCGATAAACAAGCAAAATGCTTGTTCATCAGGTGATCCTGTCGTTCATGCAGGTACATAAATCATCATTTTTGGGCAGCAGATACAGTAGTAAATACAGTGGTCTACTTCACTGAACAAGCTGACTGGAAGGAAAGCTTCCTTTCCAACAATCGTCTGTAACATCATGCATTGTAAACCCACCTTAACGGCAGTAAAGTGATCTGTACAGACCAAGAAGTGGTGCCTATTTCTATTCTTAGTGGCCTGTCAGAAAGGAGGCCTTGGGAGGTTAGGCAAAAGAGCAGAAAGCAGGAATGGAAGGCGGGCTGAGCTCTTTGAAAAGGAAAGCCCGCCCAGCTGGGTACTTGGGAGATGTTTTTCAAAGGAAAAAAAGTGCTTTTCCTGTACATAGAATAAACACCCAGATGACAAAAAGGTATGGGTATAATGCTTTTACAACGTTCTGATGGCCATTGCTGGTATGAAATATAATATAGTACATTAGTACTCTGTCTAACAAAGCTAGAACCAGCCCTGCACCTCACATGGATCCAGAGATCTCCCCATTCATTGCTCCAATTGTTCTGCTAGATTTATATCAAGGTGGTAGCTCAATGGGAGTGTCCTTTCTTAGGAGACGTCTCATTCTTCTGTAGTTCTCTCCCTATCACAGCTCAGGACTGCAAGAGTAAACTGAGGGGAGCCAGGTGTGCAGGACTGAGATGACAGAGGTGAGGAGGGAAAGAAGAGAGTCCCTCACCTGATCAGCATCAGCATATAATAGAATAGTTACTTGCTGCTGCATGCCCTCCTGCCGGAGCTGGGAGGTAACACTGAAGTAGAGGCTAGGTTAAAAGTGAAGACACCGGTGGCGCTGTAATAAGAAGAATATAGTTTTATTGATGGTCCACAAAGAGTTTTACCTGGTTGATGTACTCAACTGAGGAAAAGGTCAGTTTGATCCTGAAATGTGCTGTGAACCATCAATAAAACAGTATTCTTTTCCATCCCAAGACTCTCTGTGACTTCTCTGTATCTCCCCTTTTAACCTTCACTCTTCGTGAGTATAACAGTTCGCGAGGCAGTTGAAGGATGAAACTGAGCATGTGCGGCCTTCTCAGTAAGTAGGACAACGAAATAAGGAAAAAACAAACAGCAGGTGGGACTTTACAGATACCTTTAATTGAATAACTCAGTAGCTATAGTAAATTTTTTATTACATGCAAATACAAAATTATTCAGATTCAGGTGCTGGTTTGAAAACTGAAGAATATTTTTTATGAGACAACCCTTTCAAAAGGTGTTGGTTACAGTTCCCTGCAGAATCAGGTGGCTGAGAGTACCTCTGTTCAGAGAAAACTTACAAGGGTCTCTTTCATTCTGAGGACTGAAAAGTTGGGCCACCACTGATCAAAAAGTGATATTTAGTATAGTTTATTTTAACATTATACCCATACACATTATAAGATGGGAAAATCCCTTTAACCAGATAGAAAATATCAGTGTTGGAGTGTTGGAAAAACACAAAACCAAACGTTTTAATTCTGCACTAAAATGCTATATCAACCAGTCTTCTCCCATTGACTAATTGTAATTGCCGCTTTGTGATAACAAGAAGCACTCTCCCTTCTCTAAATTGAATGTACAATGGAGATAACAATCTGTTTTAGTTATTATTGCTTTCCTCATTGAGAAGCATAATTCTGACAGCATAGTGACTGGCATCAATGCATGTGTCTTTTATTACAGAATGTTTCAACAATTTACATATAGATGTACAATGAAAGGGGCTGTCCCAAAAACACCTTTATAACATGTTATTTAAATATGTCATAAAGGATTGATCAGTCCGTGTCTGACATCTGGGCCAATTGCTAATCCCGAGGGCAACGAGCCCGCTGGGGGGACCCAGGAGGAGGGGAATGATAGTCATGGCATTGATAGGGGAAGGTGGTGGTTCACTGTGGCTGTCCTCACTCCAATGCTTCTGGGGGCCATGCAGTGAATGGAGGGTGCAACTTTTCTTCCCTTAGGGCACACCTTGGACTTTTGGGGTTCCTGCCTTGTGTTATGTGGGTGCCTTTGATGCTATGTAAATGGGTGCAAAACAGGACTAACTAGTGGTGCAGGCAAAGCTATGATGACAGCATTGCAGGTGTTAGGTGCAGAGCTATAAGGGAGCCAGAGCAAGGTAACAAGTTCAATAAGTTGAACTGAGGTATTCTTGGCTAATAACACTTGTGAGGATAAGTTCAGTCTCTCCAGGGTATGCACACAATCTTTCCAAGGCTGTATGGGTATATGAGAAAGCAGACTGTACAGTAGCTATATCTGAGTCTCTCTCTATTGAATCCAGACAACTCCCCAAATTGAACAAAGGCATCCAATTCTGTTCTTTTTCAGCAATTCCCGGGCTGAAGATCTTAGATTCGACTGCCGATCTGTTTACAAAGTGTGGTGGGCTTTGAAGCAATATATCCTTTCATCACTCACAAGTTCAAAACCAAAGATCTATGTTAACTTTGCTATCATCCACTGTCCCTTATGATCCTAAACAGACTGAGAATTTGTGTGCTATTTTTCTGAGACATAAGGATGAAGAATACTTGTAGTAGGCCTCACACTGCAGAGGCCCATGCAGCTCCTCACACTTTGGCTGTATATGCCAGATTCACTGGCTGATGCAATCAAACTATACAGTACTCCAGACTCAGAGGGGGCAGGACCAGCCAGCCTTCTGTTGAGTAGGGCACAATAACTATGCTGTTTTCCCATGTTCTGCTCTTCACATAACACAGCTGTGAAAATACATTAACCCTTTTAGCAGTAAATTAACTTTTTAGCAATGGTCCACTCAATTAACCACTTTTTGGCAGTAATCTACTGGGTCACTGCATGAAGGCAAGACAATGCTAGTCCCATACTATAATGAAGAACTGAGATGTCAGTCTCTGTTGAAATGAATGGGTATTATAGAAAGATCCAAGTGTGTAGCTACCTCTGCAATGACCATGACAAGTTCATTTTTTGGATCACGAGGCTACACCCACATGTTCAGGTTTGTTGATGTATATTAGGAAGCCACAATCAAGAGTGGATCAATAAAGAAAATTAAGTATTAATGCCAGATACTGCCTCGCCTCTTTTTTAATTCATTCCTGGTTTTGGCTTCCAAAACCACAAGAAACCTGAATGCGTGCCCATACCCTAATAGGTCCTTGCCACAGTCCAGGTGCTATGAAGCAGCTGAGTAAAGAGAACACTTTTCAGTGAAGCTGTCAGCAGTTAATTATGGTAAAAAATGCTTATGGAGTATCTTTAAACTACTAGTTCATTGTTGCTGGCAGTGAAGGAGGGGACAATGCTGTAGCCAATAGGAGAGGTATGGAAAGGGAAACAATACTGCTCTTGGGGCGAGAGGAAGCAAAGGGGTCAATGCTGCTGCCAGTGGTGAATAGGTGGAAAGGGGAATAATACTGCTGGCAGAGGGGGAGGTCAGCAATGCTGCTAGCAGTGGTGCTGTACAGTAGTATTTGCCACTTCAAGGGAAATATTGTGTGTTGCATTGTGACAACTCATGAGGAGGCATTTTGGGCTGCACTTTGTTATTTAGGGCTTCTGGTGGGGGATATTGTGCTGCACTGTAGTTGTTCTGTCTTCTTACATGTTCACACAGTGTGCAGGACTGTTCTTTGTAGTCTAACTTGTTTATTGGTCAACAGATTGTACTCTCTGCGCTGTGCGCGTGAATGAGACATTGTATATGATTGATTTATAAAACTACAAGAATACAAATAGCATGTATAAGTATTAAAGGGATTCTGTCATGAGATTTGAGGTCTATAACCTTAACATATGGCAAGGTCCCTACTAATACCCTGAATCCGAAACTGACCTTAAATGTGACATTAAATGTGCCTGTGGCTCTATAAGCATATAAAACAGTTTTTTATAACCTGTCATTCACCTACCTAATGTGCCCAAGGGGACGTCGCTTCATACAGGGTGCCCGGCTGCAGCCATCTCCGTCTGGTGCCCAGAGCCGCCTTCCCACTAGAAATCGCCGCCGTCCCTTTCAATAGAGCTGCCTTCCTCACCTCAGCACTGCCTCCCTCACCTCAGCGCCGCCTCCGAAATCGTCCGCTCTCCTCAGCCAGATCCCGCGCGTGGTTATACCTAGTGTGTGTGTGTGTGGTTATACCAGGTTATACCTAGTGCGCACGCGCGGGATGTGGCTGAGGAGAGCGGATGATTTTGGAGGCGGCACTGAGGTGAGGGAGGCGGCGCTGAGGTAAGGAAGGCAGCTCTATTGAAAGGGAGGGCGGCGATTTCTAGTTGGAAGGCGGCGCTGGGCACCAGGCGGAGATTGCTGCAGCCGGGCACCCTGTATGAAGTGACGTCCCCTTGGGCACATTAGGTAGGTGAATGACAGGTTATAAAAACCTGTTTTATATGCTAATAGAGCCACAGGCACATTTAATAAGGTCCGTTTCGGATTCAGGGTATTAGTAGGGACCTGGCCATATGTTTAGGTTATCCTCAAATCTCATGACAGAATCCCTTTA
This sequence comes from Bufo gargarizans, assembly GCF_014858855.1. Classification (NCBI taxonomy): domain Eukaryota; kingdom Metazoa; phylum Chordata; class Amphibia; order Anura; family Bufonidae; genus Bufo; species Bufo gargarizans. The sequence continues at coordinate 511,338,005 of NC_058082.1, read as the reverse complement.
AGTATAGGATAGCATGTACTACAACATTACATTAACAGTGAAGGCACATGGTAAAATGTCTGCCTGTGCAAAGGATTACATGCCTATCTAACAGTGACAACAACTCCCTGAATAACAATTACAACTAACTAAGCAGCTCTGCATAACATCATGTCCCTGAAACAGAGGTAGATCTCTCACCATATATGATTTTGCAAGGATAGGGGAGTTTGAGAAGGAGAAATGCATAGGACAGCTCTGAGATACTAGAGACTTCTCTTTCCCAGGATGCCTTCCAATAACCCACAATGCAATAGCCTTGCAACAAAAAAACTAAGTGTAATACAATTTAACACCTATAACCTCACTGAACACTCTGAAATACCCTGACTGTGGCAGAACAGTAGTATTTCTTTGGCAATTTCTGGAAGGTATTTTGTGTTGTATTAGAAGGGTTGCTTGACACATCTAGAGAGTTTGTTTGGCAGCTTTGGGGGAGTACTTTTGCTATACTGAGTGTGATGAATACCACCCCTCGTGTCCGCTGACGTCAACCACGTCGAGCTCACGAGACCTGGTATGATCACGGGGTTTACCAAAAACGTGAAGTTACGCCCTCCAGAGGAGCACGTAAGGTCAGGCTGGTATAGTTTACACACACACCTCCTGTCCACGCGGGCACAGAGAGGCAACAAGCTGGAAGGGCCTTTTCACTGCCGCAGTGAAAACAGCCCACACTCAGCCCGGGTAACTGCCACCAGTTTCTCGTTTGATATAAGCCCGGTCCGCTAACGGGATTATATAGGGTCAGAAACCAACCCGCGGTAGCTTATAACTAGGCCAAAACACGGACGTGGGGATTCGTGATCGAGATACAAGATAGCACAAGATTAAATTATAGATTTAATCGCTATAAGAGCACACTAGATATAACACACTATACACAGACAATATATATACGGTGGTCTGAGGTTACAGATTACAGGGTATATGGTTACAATAGGATTAAGCAGGGTGAAAGTAAGTTACCAAGTATGATGAAAGTTCCTTGGCGATGTCCTGAATCGGAGGCCACACGAGGGGCTGTGCTCTCCTGCTATTTCCTGGGTCCCTCTAAACACATGTGTAGCATGTGACCCCTCTTCAGAGAAAAGACGCCCCCTACTTGCTGGCACCAGGCTTTTAACCTGGAGCTGGCCCACCCCCTCCCTGCCTCAGGGAGGGGTCAACTCCCCCTCTTCTGGGCTGATGGTGAATGACCCACAAAACCCTTTAGGGGTCATAGCTCCAGACCAGAGGGTCACAGGGAGATGGTTCTGGAACTAATGGACCTGCCTGGGTTCCGGCTACAATTAGAGCCCAAACCTGGTACCGGTAGGTGGCTTCTATGGGGAGATATGGGTATCTCCCTACCCCGACTGGGTACGAGTAAACAAAGACCATGGGACCGTACCTCGTGGCCACCGGGACACAAATATGTATCCGGTTTGCGTCTGCGGTGGCCAGGTGATTCATAATTCCTTATGAGAGGTAGGTGCCAATATGTCTAGGAAATCTCATTGATCCAGGCCAAAGCAGATACCCCCTGCTGGGGGGTTTTCCTGCAGATTCAGGTGGCTCCCAACTGCTGCACAGAGGTGTGAACTTCTCCTTGAAGCTTGGACCCCCTGAGGGGTGTCTTCCTGGCCAACTGAGTCATGCCAAGAGGTGCATAAAATTACAATCAGGGCTGGGGGCTTTGAAGCAGGGAAATCCTGTCAGCAAATGGGGGGTGTGAGGACATGGCTGACAGTAAATATTAATCCATATTCCTCACACCTCCCCCTTTTAGAGGGCGCCAGGGGGCAGCACATTCCTGTGCTCCCCCGTGCGCCCATCCGCGCCCTCCCTGGTGGTTAATGGCAAAGTGGTACGGCCGGAGAGCCAGGCTCCTGCGTACCAACCTCCCATTCGTTCCTGACCCAGGTGGTCACCTGGATTGAGCCTGACCCTGAGGCCACAATGGCTGGCCTCAGACGGTACCATAAACGGCCGCACGCAGTCGGCTGCCTGTAGTACCGGGAAGCTGGAAAGGGCATGCTCCAGCGCCTGGAAGGCCGTCTCGCAGTCGTTGGTCAAATCGACTGCGGAGGGCAGCTTCTTCCTGGTGCGGTCCGTCAGGGGCCTCGCCAGGCTACTATAGTGGGGTGCGAACTCCCTATAGTACCCGGCGGAGCCCAGGAAGGATATCGCCTGGTGCTTGTCCCGGAGGGTGATCCAGGATGAGCTGGCATCCCCTCTCCCAGGTTCCGGTTCCGAGGCTTCCCTGCCTGCCCGGGGCCCCTCGCTTATGCCCAGCTGGCACTTTCCTGGCGTAAGGGTCAAGCCTGCCTGGCAGATCTGCCCGAGCATCTGCGCCAGATGCTCTCGGGGATCCTCCCATGTAGGACCGAAGACGGCAATGACCTCCAGATACGCAGCCGCGTACCCTTCAAGTCCCTTAAGCAGCTTGACCATCCGCTGAGAAGTGGCAGGGGCATACTCCATGCCCAAGGGCATCTTGGTGGACACAGTCCTTCCATGCTTGTTTGCTAACATTTCCCGGAAGGGGTGGCCTTCTGGGAGGGCACCTGCCTCCCGTGCCTTCTGCCTTCCCCGGGCGTGGTCCAGGGTGACCAGGTGCATCCTGGCATTGAGCTGCTGGTGTGCGAGGTACGGTCCCTCCCAGGCCGCCTGAAGCTTAGTCTGAGGTACCGAAACCAGTATCCATGCTTGCGGACCCACGTGATGGGTCCTCTCACAAGCTAACTGGTCGTACCCCTGCTTCTGGACGGTCTGGGCCTGCCCCATACTGTCGTGCACCAACCGCGACAAGGCCGGCGCTTTTTCCTGGAAGCGCATGACACACTCGATGACCGACGCCCCAGGGGTGGCTAGGTCTCCACTCCAAGCCTCTGCCTTAGCGGCCCCTGGGTATCTGGTTACCGGAGTCTCATGCACAGTCCACAGAAATTCTGCCCTGTACGGATAGGATACCACAAATGGTCGGTCCCTAGGCCACGCCCCTGGTGAGCCCTGTGGGACCGTTTCCTGGCACAACCGACCTTGGTCCCAGACCGCCCTCTGGAGGTCTGAATCCAAGGGAGGCCGTGCCATATGCTCTGTGAGAGCTTTCAAGCTGGCGCTAGCCCCTAACGCCCCCTGAAACCCCTGGTGGGACGTGGTCAGAATGGATGAGACTGCCACGTCCCCTGTCAGTTCTACTAACTGCTGGTCCCTAGGCCACTCCTCCGGTGAGCCCTGCTGGACCGTGACCCGGCACATCCTTCCTTGGTCCCAGACCACCTGCTTGAGGTCTGAGTCCGAGGGAGGCAGCGCCGCTTGCTCCCTGAGAGCGTTCAGGCTGGCGTCAGCCACTAACGCCACCTGAAACCCCTGACTGGACGTGGTCAGAATAGATGAGACTGCCACGTCCTCTGTCAGGTCCCTGGGACCTGTCTCTGGGCCTCCATCTGACTTGGCAGACACTTGGTCGGAAGGGGGAAAGCCATCAGACCCCTGAGGGGCCCCTAGGGCCCCAGCACTCCCACTGCGCGTGACAGCCGCTGCCACCGCTGGTAGTGCCTGCTTCCCCTCAACTCCCGACCAAGTCGCCAGTCCAGGCGGACTAACCTGGCCCTCTGACATCCCAGTGGTGGAGGAACACTGCACTGAGGCTTCACCTGGCAGTCCCACTTCTCCTGGGACAGCCCTGACCTCATTTGCACCCTCCCCCCCTGCAGCTGTCTGCCCCCTGCTTGTCCCCCCAGTCACCACACTGGAGGACAACAGGTCCCAGCATGCTTGCTGGCTACATCCTGGGGCTTCAGCCCAGCTGACAGGAATGACCCCCTCCCCACTGAGGGGAGAGGCACACATTACATCCCCCACATCCCCATCAACATGCATAATAGGTACATTCACAGTATTATCAGGGGGGGACATCACCTCACATTCTGGGGAATCGGACCTTGGGGTGTCAGCGGCCACGTACTTAGACACAAGCCGCCCCAGGTCCGTCCCCAGCAAAACACTGGCGGGGATATTTGCGGATACCCCCACCTCCCGTACCCCTCGACCGGCGCCCCAGTCCAGATAGACCTTGGCGACGGGCAGCGCCGGTTCCACTCCTCCAATCCCGGAGACAGTGAGGGATCTCCCGGGCAGTAAATCATAGGGTGTCACCAGTTCAGGCCGTACCAGTGTCATTTCAGCGCCGGTGTCTCTAAGTCCCATGGCCACGGCCTGGCCCACGGTGACCGGTTGAACATTGTCAAGGGACCTCCCACCACCCCCACCCACACACAACACCGTGGACGGTTTCCGGGTTGATGACTGGGACGGATCCCTCGGGCGCTGGGGACACATGGCTTTGAAGTGTCCTGGCTGCTTACACAGGTGACAAAGTCGGGGTTCCCCCACCGACGTGGAAAGTGCAGCAGGGGCCGGTGCCCACTTGGGCCTAGGGGCAGGGGTAGCAGGTGCAGCGTGCGTCTTACCCCCTCTCCAGCCGACAGGTTTCCGGGCCTCTGAAGTCCTGTTGTTGGTGTATTCATCGGCCAGGGCTGCGGTTGCGGAGGCCCCCTTTGGCTTCCGGTCACGGAGGTACTGCTGGAGATCCTCTGGGCAGTTCCACAAGAACTGTTCTGTGGCGATGAGCTCCTTCAGCTGCTGGACGGTGGAGAGCTCCAATCCTGTGGTCCATTGGTCGACCGCTCTCAGCAAGGCCCGCATGTGATCGGCCCAGCTCTGGGTAGAACCCCGGTGCAAATTCCTGAGCCTTTTCCGGTACGACTCAGGGGTTAAGTTATACTGCCTGACCAGAGCCTGTTTGATGTCCTCATAGCTCAGGATGGTCTCGCTGGGCAGGTACCCGAAGATTTCAAGGGCTTTTCCCCTGAGCCGTGGCGTGAGGAATCTGACCCACTGGTCCTCTGGCAGCTGGTATTGATGGCAGGCTGTCTCAAATGCCAACAAAAAGGTGTCCAGGTCCCCATCTTTGTCCAGTAGGGGAAAGTCCTCCGCCCGCAGTTTGGGAATCCGGACCTCTGGAGACTCACATTGGGCTGGGGATGGCTGCTGGAATTGGAGCTTTAGCTGGAGCATCTGTAGCTGGTGCTCACGCTCGGCCCGCTCGCGACGCTCTGCAGCCTCTGCTCGCTCGCGACGCTCTGCAGCCTCTGCTTGCTCGCGACGCTCTGCAGCCGCCAGTAGGAGCTCAGAGGCTGCCTGGTCTCCAGCCTGGAGACGGTCCATGGCAGCTTGTAGGAGAGCAGCTGAGCCAGCTTGGCTGGGGGGAGGGGCAGGTGGAGCGAGGCCCGCCGCGGACCTCACCTCTGGCGACTGGCTCCTTGGGGAGCTTTGGTTGTGCTCCCCCTCGCCTTCCACCTCCTCTCCGCCCCCATTTAAAGCATCGGCCATCTCCTTCGATTTGCTCCTTGTGATACTGGCCGTCATTGCAACGGGTGGTCACTGACACCACTGCAACCTGATGCACACACACCTTATTGTATCTGCCCTCAGACAGTCTAGTGTCGAACTGATCTTAAGACTCCAGCAGCAAGAGCTACTGCTGGTCGTCTTTAGTGTCTGGGAGTATGGGTCTCACACTCACACACACTAGTATCTCGATCCCACTTTGCTGCCACCAATATGTGATGAATACCACCCCTCGTGTCCGCTGACGTCAACCACGTCGAGCTCACGAGACCTGGTATGATCACGGGGTTTACCAAAAACGTGAAGTTACGCCCTCCAGAGGAGCACGTAAGGTCAGGCTGGTATAGTTTACACACACACCTCCTGTCCACGCGGGCACAGAGAGGCAACAAGCTGGAAGGGCCTTTTCACTGCCGCAGTGAAAACAGCCCACACTCAGCCCGGGTAACTGCCACCAGTTTCTCGTTTGATATAAGCCCGGTCCGCTAACGGGATTATATAGGGTCAGAAACCAACCCGCGGTAGCTTATAACTAGGCCAAAACACGGACGTGGGGATTCGTGATCGAGATACAAGATAGCACAAGATTAAATTATAGATTTAATCGCTATAAGAGCACACTAGATATAACACACTATACACAGACAATATATATACGGTGGTCTGAGGTTACAGATTACAGGGTATATGGTTACAATAGGATTAAGCAGGGTGAAAGTAAGTTACCAAGTATGATGAAAGTTCCTTGGCGATGTCCTGAATCGGAGGCCACACGAGGGGCTGTGCTCTCCTGCTATTTCCTGGGTCCCTCTAAACACATGTGTAGCATGTGACCCCTCTTCAGAGAAAAGACGCCCCCTACTTGCTGGCACCAGGCTTTTAACCTGGAGCTGGCCCACCCCCTCCCTGCCTCAGGGAGGGGTCAACTCCCCCTCTTCTGGGCTGATGGTGAATGACCCACAAAACCCTTTAGGGGTCATAGCTCCAGACCAGAGGGTCACAGGGAGATGGTTCTGGAACTAATGGACCTGCCTGGGTTCCGGCTACAATTAGAGCCCAAACCTGGTACCGGTAGGTGGCTTCTATGGGGAGATATGGGTATCTCCCTACCCCGACTGGGTACGAGTAAACAAAGACCATGGGACCGTACCTCGTGGCCACCGGGACACAAATATGTATCCGGTTTGCGTCTGCGGTGGCCAGGTGATTCATAATTCCTTATGAGAGGTAGGTGCCAATATGTCTAGGAAATCTCATTGATCCAGGCCAAAGCAGATACCCCCTGCTGGGGGGTTTTCCTGCAGATTCAGGTGGCTCCCAACTGCTGCACAGAGGTGTGAACTTCTCCTTGAAGCTTGGACCCCCTGAGGGGTGTCTTCCTGGCCAACTGAGTCATGCCAAGAGGTGCATAAAATTACAATCAGGGCTGGGGGCTTTGAAGCAGGGAAATCCTGTCAGCAAATGGGGGGTGTGAGGACATGGCTGACAGTAAATATTAATCCATATTCCTCACACTGAGATATTCATTTAGCACTTCTGGGGAGGCATTGCATGCTGCTCTGTGGTGCTTTTTTGGCACGTCTGTGAGGTACTCTGGCTGGGGTATGTTATGAATCTTCTGATGAAGTATTTTGTACTCTATTGTGGCATTTGGCACTGATGGGGGCATATATTGTGCTGCACTAAGATATTTGGGTCCTTCTAAGAGGACTTATGTGCACAACACAGTTGCACACTGGTATTTGTTTGCCACTGTGTTCAGGGCTACTATTTCTCCTTATGGACAATGCCTAGTCTTAAAGACCAGACAATGCTCCTCTGGGAAAAAGGTAGGCAAATTAGCTTTAATTCCAAAAAGAAAACAAATGTAAGAATGTAATACCACTAGATGTATGGCAGCTATTCTCTAAATCAATGTTTGACCTTTCAAAAGGGCCTTGAGACATAATTATAAGAAGTATAGATAAGCCAGTTCCTCATCTGCAGACAGCTGTTTTAGGGTGATTGAAACTCATCAATGCAGAGCAGAGATAATTGGCATAACTGAGAGGCCTTTGTCAGGATTAGGGGTATTATTTATTCTTATGGAGAGTGCCTAGTAGGCGTAAAATGTGGAGAATTGACTTATAGGATAGCTACCTTACATTTGGTGATGTTAGAGGATCTACTTTCTTTTTGAAAAATAAGCTGATTGGCATACTTTTGGTCCTGTGTGATATTAGTTAATTGCTGGTGGGGGCCCTGGTATCACTATGGATTGGTAGGGGAGGGAGGCCCAAGTAGAGAACATTTGAGAAGTATTGACCTAGAAAGTAGTCACTTTATTCATGTCCTAAATGTCCACTGTACGTGGTACTATATATATCAAGGTTCAGAACTGAGACTCTTACTGCTCAATTTTTTCAATAAATTTATAGGGTATGGCCACACATTCATAAAAGGAGAAAAAGTATAAAGGGCAGATACGACTTTTCTTTATTCAATTCACTCCTGGTTTTGACTTCCCAAGCTACATCAAGAAACCTGAACGTGCGGCCATACACATAGAGATGTGATTAATGCCAATGTCTATGTCTTTCCTGAGAATCAGTGTGGATACGTGTACCGTTATGCATCTGAGTACTTATAATCTTTCTGCATCATGTTGCATAAAAATAGAAGAGTTAATAGTCAAAGGAGATCTGGGTTTACTTGCAGATCATACACTACACAACAACTTTCAGTTCGCATCTGCTTCTAAAGCCAGCAGATTATTTTCATGTATTAAAAGAGGCAGAGATTTAAATGATAGGGATCTAAATTTAGGAGCCTATAAAGATTTCCTATACTGAAAAAAAAATTATATGTTGAATTTTTATTTTTCATGATCATATTCTGACCCCCATAACTTTTTTATAGTTATGTCTACTGAGCTATGTGGGGTCTCATTTTTTGTGGGAAAATCTGTAGTTAGTTTTTATGGATATCATTTTGGAGTGTGTGTGACTTTTTAATCATATTTGATTGATTTTTTTTGGTAAGTGAAGTGATAAATAATGGCAAATTAGCAATTTTGATACTTTTTTCTGTTACGCCATTCGCCATATTGGAAAAATATTTTTATATTTTAATAGTATGGTTGTTTTTGGATGCGATGATGCCCATGATGTTTATATTTTTTTTTTTATGTATTTATTATTTTTATTCTAAGCGAAGGGAGGGTGAATAACATTTAGATTTTTTTTTTGCTTCTTTTACTTTTCTTAAACTTAAAAAATAAAAATAAAATTGTAGCCCCACACTTGATCACGGCATCTGAAGGCTGTAATGTCCACGACTGGCATTATTGCCAGTCGCAGACATTAGCCATATTAAATATCTGGAAGGGATAAAGTTGTGTAGAAGTGTAAAGCACGGTTAGGTTATAAAAAAAATACCCCAAGCTCTGAACATCTCATGGAGCACTGTTCAATCCATCATCCGAAAAATGCAAGGAGTATGGCACAACTGCAAACTTACCAAAACATAGGTGTCCATCTAAACTGACAGCCCAGGCAAGGAGAGCACTAAATAGAGAAGCAGCCAAGAGGCTCATGGTCACTCTGGAGGAGCTGCAGAGATCCACTGGTGGGAGAATCTGTTCACAGGACAACTATTAGTTGTGTACTCCACAAATCAGGCCTTTATGGAAGAGTGGCAAGAAGAAAGATATTTTTGAAAGCAAGTCAAAAGAAGTCCCATTTGCAGTTTACCACAGGCCATGTAGGGGACACAGCAAATATGAAGAAGAACGTGCTCTGATCAGACGAGACCAAAGTTGAACTTTTTGGCCTCAATGCAAAACACTATGTGTGGTGGAAAGCTAACACTGCACATCATCCTGAACACCCCATTGTGAAACATGTGGTGGCAGAATCATGCTGTGGGAATGCTTTTCTTCAGTGGGGACAGGGAAGCTGGTCAGAGTTGATGGGAAGATGGGTGGAGCTAAATGCAGGACAATCCTGGAGGAAAACCTGGTAGAGGCTGCACAAGACTTGAGACTGGGGAAGAGGTTCACCTTCCAGCAGGAAAATGACCCTAAACATACAGCCAGAGCTACATTGGAATGGATTAGATCAAAGCATTTTCATGTGTTAGAATGACCCAGTCAAAGTCCAGATCTAAATCCCATTGAGAACTTGTGGCATGACTTGAAAATTGCTGTTCACAGACGCTCTTCATTCAATCTGACTGAGCTAGAGGTATTTTGCAAAGAAGAATGGGCAAAAGTTTCAGCCTCTAGATGTGCAATGCTGGTAGAGACATAGCCCAAAATACTTGCAGCTGTAATTGCAGTGAAAGGTGGTCCTACAAAGTATTCAGGGGGGCTGAATACAAATGCACACCAGTTTTTTATTTATTTCAGTTTTTGAAAACCTTGTATCATTTTATTTTCCCTTCACACATACTTTCTACTTTGTGTTGGTCTATCACGTAAAATCCCAGTAAAATACATTTAAGTTTGTGGGTGTCATGTAAATAAATGTGGAAAAGTTTAAGGGGTATGAACACTTTTTAAAGGCACTGTATATACAGTAACAACAATAAATATATATATATATATATATATATATATATATATATATACACACACACACACACACACTCACCTAAAGAATTATTAGGAACACCATACTAATACAGTGTTGGACCCCCTTTTGCATTCAGAACTGCCTTAATTCTACGTGGCATTGATTCAACAAGGTGCTGATAGCATTCTTTAGAAATGTTGGCCCATATTGATAGGATAGCATCTTGCAGTTGATGGAGATTTGAGGGATGCACATCCAGGGCACGAAGCTCCTGTTCCACCACATCCCAAAGATGCTCTATTGGGTTGAGATCTGGTGACTGTGGGGGCCATTTTAGTACAGTGAACTCATTGTCATAGTTAAGAAACCAATTTGAAATGATTTGAGCTTTGTGATATGGTGCATTATCCTGCTGGAAGTAGCCATCAGAGGATGGGTACATGGTGGTCATGAAGGGATGGACATGGTCAGAAACAATGCTCAGGTAGCCCGTGGGATTTAAACGATGGCCAATTGGCACTAAGGGCCTAAAGTGTGCCCAGAAAACATCCCATTACACCACCACCACCAGCCTGCACAGTGGTACATGTTCTCATTCCGTTTACGCCAAATTCGGACTCTACCAGTTGAATGTCTCAACAGAAATCGACTCATCAGACCAGGCAACATTTTTCCAGTCTTCAACAGTCCAATTTTGGTGAGCTTGTGCAAATTGTAGCCTCTTTTTCCTATTTGTAGTGGAGATGAGTGGTACCCGGTGGGGTCTTCTGCTGTTGTAGCCCACCTTTCTTTCCCATTCTGACATTCAGTTTGGAGTTCAGGAGATTGTCTTGACCAGGACCACAACCCTACATGCATTAAAGCAACTGCCATGTGTTTGGTTGACTAGATAATCGCATTAATGAGAAATAGAACAGGTGTTCCTAATAATTCTTTAGGCGTGCGTGTGCGTGTGCGTGTGCGTGTGTGTATATATATATATATATGTTAGGGAGGCTGAAGCCTCAGCCTGTATTTGTGGGAGGGACTTGAGCCTATATCAGCCCAACTCACTGCTACCCTGTTGGCACTCCGGTCCCTCCCATTCCCCTTTTTTCTAATCTTCCCCCCAGGGCAGCCCCCTTATAGGCTGCCCTCATACCCGGCTCCAGGCACAACTCAGCCGGTTAGGTGTTTAGACGGGCACGCCTGCCCGGGTCCAACTTTTAGCCACGACCACAAATATATATTATACCTATTTCTAAAATGCAAACATAAAATATCAATACATCTCATGCAGAACTACCCAGAGAACCCCAGTGAAATCGCTGCATCTCACTGTCCAGCACTTCACTGGGGGCTCCGCGCTGGGTTGTCATTGTGCAGCTAATGTGATACAAAGGAAATGTAAAAATAACTGTTTGTTCTTGTTCTATTTTATTATACTGCTTTCCATAAGTATCCAATTCAATTAAAAATTACTTTTAGGAAAGGTTAATAGAAAGAAAAAAAATGCTATTTTTTTTTTTTATCTGCAGCTTATTTAAAATTACTGTGTCTACAATTTACAAGGCTTTTGTGGTTTGAATTTATTTACGAAACTACAATTTTAATGTTTACTAGTTTATTGTATTGAGGTGATTTTAGAGTGTACAGTGATTTTTCAATCCGTATACATGCAATTATACAGTGGCAGTGTTCTGGTTTAATTGCTTTGAAAAAAATTGGCACCCAGACTGATTTCCATGTTTATCAAGAGTCTCCCCACACACACAAACGCAAACACACACACACATCATCTTGCTTACAGTGTACTTAAACTTTTGAAAATAGTTTCTTAAAACTTATTCTAAATGTGATAAAATGAATATTTGTAATATACTTTATTTATTCATTTATTTATTTTACGTTCTCCTTGAGAAATAGGCACCTGTAGTTCAGGTGCCTCCAGTGCTTTGGAATGTGTACACTCACACTGCTGAAATGTACAGTTTCCACTGGTAAACCACAGTGAATGATGTACAGGCAGGAGCACATATTGCTGCTCCATCCTGTGCCTACTCCGCTGTGCCGAAGCCTGGTATAGCACATCACTGATATGTCAGGCTTTAGTGGAGCAGGCAATGTGCTATGCAGAGGACCTGTCTGGGCTCGCTGATGTGGTATGCAAGGCTTTTAGCAGAGTGGAGTGAGTAGAGGCAGAAGCTCTGCAAGGCACTTCACTAGCCTATTCTATTTTGTTGACACGGGCATTTCAGGGTCCCCAAGCAAAGTTATGTCATAGGTCCTTTATCAGGACAGCCAGTCAGGAATCGCTATTCCTGGCAGCGGTTCACTTTCTGTCCACAACTGTATCTGCATCCCTAGGCCGCAGATACAGTTGAAAGTTGCGGCTGATTCTACCTCTTCTACTGCCTGGTGCCCCCAATAGTGATAATGTTCTCCAAGAATGCCCTCATTAGTAGCATTACCCTTCATATTGTGCCCAATCATAATGCCCCACAGGACCCCAATAGTAATAATGCAGTTATAATTCCACCTTGTAGTGCCCCTAGAATTGCCCCTCCAGTATTTATAAGGCCTATAACTGGCTGAGAGGGCTAGGTTAGGATTTGAGGGGGGGGAGGGGGGGTACTATCTCAACCTTAATCGGCTGTCTTATTTATTATTCACGTCATGTCTCAAGGCTCATTTAATGGGTTGAATACAGCTGCCTTACATCTGGTGGCATTAGAGGCAGAGCTTGCGAACAGCTCATTTGCATCCCTTCTTCCCAGCATTCCAGAGGAGCATATATGGCCTATAAGTCTTCTTACGCTGATTATCATGCTCTTTGCAAGAAGAGATAATACCCCCAAAAATATGATATACTTCTACTGGTGTTTCGAGATGTTAGGCTATAATTGGTCGGTGTACAGTGCTATTTTACCAGATAAAATGTAGCTGTGTGCAGTCATATATCATACTTTTTTGCAAAGGATACTCCTGCCAGAAGAAAGTAGAGAGTTGACGTGCTTAATTAACGAAACTTGATACCTTTATTGATGAATGGGTATGAGCAAGAGTGATCAATATACTCGGATGCTCTTGATATAAAAATTGCAAACAGCGAACCTCCTATTAGAGATAGGTGGTATAAGTGAATCACTATAGTGACGGGGATGATAATGGGTAGGTCTGTGGGAAAGTTTCTCTCCCTAGACAACCCTGCGGAACTATATCCTGAAGCACAGGGATGTCCCCTAATGGTGGAGACACCCTGCCCCCGTACCTAAGCCTAGATATGGCCCTAGTGATGCCCTACTTAGCAAAGCTGGATCGGGAAATATTAATCCAGAGAAGCAAAACGAAAAAATAATAAGTCAAATATAAATGATAAAAAGAAAACCCCAACGCGTTTCAGCTGCATACGGCAGCTCATCAGGAGGTGATGGCAGTGTAGTAAACGTAGGGAATGAAGTAAGCAGAAGAATTTCTATTATAAGAAACTGTGGTGCTTAGAAAAATAAGTAAGATGGTACTTAGCTCCTTGGCATACTTGATGGTGCTGTGTATACAGATATATATCTCTTGTCCGTATATATGATGGATTCTGAGGGTAAAGAACGTGCTATATGTCAGACATATATATAGGCCTGCAAAGACAAAGTACTCTGTGTCTGACATTCATACATGATTCTGATCAAGTAAGTACTTAGTCACAAGTGTTCATATAGCCATAGTGTACTGATCAATGTAGCAAGGTATATTATATACCACTCAGACATTAACATCAGGGGACAAGTCAGTGGTGTAAATGATGTAATGTACTCACCAGACAGAGGGAGACCCTGTAACAGGCACAGCTGGTATGCTGGGAGGCTGGAGGGCTCAAAGCAGTGTCTCTGCGCTTGCTATTTAAGCGCTGGTGCCGGCATGTGTTTCCGGACGCCGAGAGGAGAGCACTTCCGGTCGGTGGACCGCATCGTAGTGACGCGATGCGTCACTTCCGGTCTGTGGAACGCATATTGGAACGCATAAGCGGCCAATAATGCTGGAAGTTCCTGATCTATGTGTGCTTCACACTAGCTGTTGATTTAACCATAATAGTTGGATTAAAATGGTTCAATAGTCCCCTATTTGTGATAAACTTGGTGATGGGAGGACTATGACATAAATATTGAGCCCCTTTTGGTACCAGCTATTTAGTTGGAGGATTCTAGTGATAACATAATATGAACATTCTCACGTGTATATGGGACAGATTATAGGAGCCACATAGACGTGAGAAGGGATGATTAAAGTGACAATGATGTATGTCGCTTGTCCTAGAGAATGGTGCTTCACGCACCGGCATTGGCAGAAGAGGGGACAAACAATTAGGGATATTTATATGGGATAGAGCAGAGGAAAAATCTCTGATAGAGGAGTTAAGGGGTTTATGACGGCATGTTTTCAATCAAATAAAACATGTATATGTGAGTCGCTCATTGAGACCGCTTGGTGACTGTGACCGGAATCGATAAATCCATTCGGATTCTTTTTGGAGTATCTTCCGGTCCCAGTCACCCCCTCTTAGAGGTCTAGGAATTGTCCCTAATTGTTTGTCCCCTCTTCTGCCAATGCCGGTGCGTGAAGCACCATTCTCTAGGACAAGCGACATACATCATTGTCACTTTAATCATCCCTTCTCACGTCTATGTGGCTCCTATAATCTGTCCCATATACACGTGAGAATGTTCATATTATGTTATCACTAGAATCCTCCAACTAAATAGCTGGTACCAAAAGGGGCTCAATATTTATGTCATAGTCCTCCCATCACCAAGTTTATCACAAATAGGGGACCATTGAACCATTTTAATCCAACTATTATGGTTAAATCAACAGCTAGTGTGAAGCACACATAGATCAGGAACTTCCAGCATTATTGGCCGCTTATGCGTTCCAATATGCGTTCCACAGACCGGAAGTGACGCATCGCGTCACTACGATGCGGTCCACCGACCGGAAGTGCTCTCCTCTCGGCGTCCGGAAACACATGCCGGCACCAGCGCTTAAATAGCAAGCGCAGAGACACTGCTTTGAGCCCTCCAGCCTCCCAGCATACCAGCTGTGCCTGTTACAGGGTCTCCCTCTGTCTGGTGAGTACATTACATCATTTACACCACTGACTTGTCCCCTGATGTTAATGTCTGAGTGGTATATAATATACCTTGCTACATTGATCAGTACACTATGGCTATATGAACACTTGTGACTAAGTACTTACTTGATCAGAATCATGTATGAATGTCAGACACAGAGTACTTTGTCTTTGCAGGCCTATATATATGTCTGACATATAGCACGTTCTTTACCCTCAGAATCCATCATATATACGGACAAGAGATATATATCTGTATACACAGCACCATCAAGTATGCCAAGGAGCTAAGTACCATCTTACTTATTTTTCTAAGCACCACAGTTTCTTATAATAGAAATTCTTCTGCTTACTTCATTCCCTACGTTTACTACACTGCCATCACCTCCTGATGAGCTGCCGTATGCAGCTGAAACGCGTTGGGGTTTTCTTTTTATCATTTATATTTGACTTATTATTTTTTCGTTTTGCTTCTCTGGATTAATATTTCCCGATCCAGCTTTGCTAAGTAGGGCATCACTAGGGCCATATCTAGGCTTAGGTACGGGGGCAGGGTGTCTCCACCATTAGGGGACATCCCTGTGCTTCAGGATATAGTTCCGCAGGGTTGTCTAGGGAGAGAAACTTTCCCACAGACCTACCCATTATCATCCCCGTCACTATAGTGATTCACTTATACCACCTATCTCTAATAGGAGGTTCGCTGTTTGCAATTTTTATATCAAGAGCATCCGAGTATATTGATCACTCTTGCTCATACCCATTCATCAATAAAGGTATCAAGTTTCGTTAATTAAGCACGTCAACTCTCTACTTTCTTTTGACCTATTTCCTACGTGTAATCTATCAATAGATATCCTGTTAAGTGTCTTTAAATAACAATCTATATAGAGCATGGCAAATTTTCTGTCTGGGACTTTCTTTACAGAGGAATTAATAAGAGAAGCTAAAGACATCTTCTCTGATAAGGAAATTCCGGGTTTAGCCTCATCCACATCTTGTAAAATAGCCTTCAGGGACCTGTATTCCGGCTACAAAGACAATATCAAGTCGTGGTGGGAAGTCAGGTCCCTGGAGAGCTATATAGAACATAAAATTGTCCCTAGGGGATTACGCATCCCGATTAAACCAGCCGATCGTATCCTTTCAGCTCAACTGATTACCAAGTGGGAGCAGGAATTAACCCTTAGTTCCCTTAGGTTGATGACCCTTTTGCTGGAGGAAGAGAAAAAAGTCTTTGAGAAAACGTCAACTAATCTCAAAGACCTCACTGAAGGGGTCCTAAAATTCAAGACTGATCCCGAATTCAATAAGAGGGAGTCCTCTTTGCAGACGTCGGTAGAACGTTTCCAAAACCTCCTAAAGGAAAGAAAACATCGCCAATTCACTAAAGATTTAGCTGAATTCCGAGAAAATCGGGCCTACAAGCTTGAGACGAAAGTACCAACTCTCTCAGAATCTGAAGTATCCTCTTCAGAGGCCGATTTCTCCGATTCTGAACCAACCAAAATAGACCAAAGTGCAAACTATAATAGAGGTGGTCAGGGTCGGAGACCGGGACGAAGGTGGCAGAGATGGGGGAGACAAAGGGGATACTCGGGTCAAACACGTGGAGGACCATCTCAGTCCTCCCCTCCCTCCTCTTCCTCCACCTCCTCTTCTACTCAACAACAATCCCTGGTTCCTTTTTTAACCAACAGCCAGGGCCCCTATCATCTAAGGAAGGGGGTAAGGGCAGGCGAGAGTCGCCCTTAACCGACAACCTGCAAATAATCAATCTGTCTTCTAGACCCCTGACAGATGTCGAAATCACCATCCTCCAAAGGGGTCTTTCATTTGTACCAACTACCAGGTTTAACGTCTTTACATGGATTAAGGATCTTAATCTGTTTGGCAGAAGGCTCAAATGGCATAAATTCTATCAAAATAGTAATAGGCAAATATGCCATGACTTGGGGATCGACCTAGATGACTTTCCCGACCTCCAAAACCTCATGGATCTGTATGAGGAGGGGAACAAAAACCCCGGAGATGGTCCTTTTACCAACCTCCGCCCCACCAGCACTAGACTCCCACCCCCTATGAGCTCCGAACATATCGACATTTTTGTTAAAATGGTCAGCAATGACCTGGAACAGCTAAATGTTAAGTACCCGAGAGAATATAATCTGTCGCGAGACGAGGCGATGGCTCTTAGAAACCTGGAGACAGATAACACCATCATCATAAAACCATCGGATAAAGGTGGGAATCTAGTAATTCTAGACCATCCTAGTTACAAAAAAATGTGTCTTGACCTTCTTAGGGATCCCACCAGCTATAGAGTTCTACCGAGTGACCCTAGTCTAGTCTTCCAGCAACAATTAAAAGAGATCCTTCAACATGGTCTAGAACAGGGGGTAATTACAAAATCAGAATATGCATATCTTCTCCCTAAGAACCCACAGCTGGCCACCTTTTACTGTCTCCCGAAAATCCATAAGGGAGTAACTCCCCTGAAGGGACGCCCAATCGTATCAGGTATGGATTCTCTGACTCATCATTGTGGGACATACCTTGATCAAACACTAAAAGAATTTGTGTCCTGTTTACCATCCTTTACACGTGACACGATGGATTTCCTTCGAAAAATCGAAACCATCTCCGTCGACTCCCATTGCCATCTTGCGAGTATCGACGTGGAATCCCTATATACATCCATACCACACGATAAAGGTCTAGCAGCTGCGGCCCATTTCCTGAGATCAAGGGGCACTCAGTTTCAAAATCATAATAACTTTATCATGTGCCTCTTGGAGTACACTCTCACACACAACTTCTTCACATATAGCGGGTCCATTTACCACCAGCTCAGGGGGACTGCTATGGGCAGCCCCTGTGCCCCCGCCTATGCAAATCTCTTCCTGGGCTGGTGGGAAGACAAATTTGTGTTCCCCGATCACCAGATGTGGTGGAATAGTGGGATCGTCTTTTGGACCCGCTATATTGATGACATTTTTGTTGTGTGGGGTGACAGCAAAGAGAAATTCTGTGACTTTGTTTCCGCTCTTAATGATAACAATGTGGGGTTAAGATTCACCAGCGAAATTAAATCCAGGAGTATCACCTTCTTGGATGTGGAAGTAACATCGGTAGCAGGAAGTCTGACTACAAATATATATCGAAAACCGACCGCCACAAATAACATTCTGCATTGGAAAAGTCACCACCCACATACAGTCAAAAGAGGTATTCCAAAAGGCCAATATTTACGTATGCGCCGTAACTGCTCTGACAAAGAAAACTTTTACCAGGAGTCGAGAAAACTAAGAAACAGATTATTACAGAGAGGGTACCCTAGGTCTACTCTAAGGGAAGCCTTTCAGTTAGCTGAGAATAGGGATAGGAGCGATTTACTAATACCGAAAACAAAGGACAATAAGGACAGCTCAACTATTCGTTTAATTTCTACGTATGATACAGCTAACAGCGAAGTCACCGCCATTCTAAAAACTCACTGGCCAATCCTAATGATGGACAAAGATCTGTCTAAAGCCATCTCCAACTACCCCCAAATAACATATCGCAAGGGGAGGAGCCTCAGAGATAGGCTCGTGCATAGCCACTACACTGGCATAAAAAAGGAGGGGACATGGCTGGATAGACAACCCAAAGGGACATTTAGATGCGGTAGCTGTAAGGCCTGCAGATATATACGTATTTCGAAAACAGTGACCTGTTCCACAACCAATATCGTCCAAACGTTAGACTCCTTCGCTAACTGCAAAACACAGGGAGTTGTCTATATATGTCAGTGTACCTGTCCGAAAGATTACATCGGCAAGACTTTCAGGGAACTTAGACGCAGAGTCTGCGAACACATCAATGACATAGTAAAGAAAAAAGACACCCCCGTTGCCAACCATATTAATGATCAACATGAGGGAGACCCAGATACCCTTAAGTTTCTAGTACTGGAGGTAATTCCTAGACCTCTAAGAGGGGGTGACTGGGACCGGAAGATACTCCAAAAAGAATCCGAATGGATTTATCGATTCCGGTCACAGTCACCAAGCGGTCTCAATGAGCGACTCACATATACATGTTTTATTTGATTGAAAACATGCCGTCATAAACCCCTTAACTCCTCTATCAGAGATTTTTCCTCTGCTCTATCCCATATAAATATCCCTAATTGTTTGTCCCCTCTTCTGCCAATGCCGGTGCGTGAAGCACCATTCTCTAGGACAAGCGACATACATCATTGTCACTTTAATCATCCCTTCTCACGTCTATGTGGCTCCTATAATCTGTCCCATATACACGTGAGAATGTTCATATTATGTTATCACTAGAATCCTCCAACTAAATAGCTGGTACCAAAAGGGGCTCAATATTTATGTCATAGTCCTCCCATCACCAAGTTTATCACAAATAGGGGACCATTGAACCATTTTAATCCAACTATTATGGTTAAATCAACAGCTAGTGTGAAGCACACATAGATCAGGAACTTCCAGCATTATTGGCCGCTTATGCGTTCCAATATGCGTTCCACAGACCGGAAGTGACGCATCGCGTCACTACGATGCGGTCCACCGACCGGAAGTGCTCTCCTCTCGGCGTCCGGAAACACATGCCGGCACCAGCGCTTAAATAGCAAGCGCAGAGACACTGCTTTGAGCCCTCCAGCCTCCCAGCATACCAGCTGTGCCTGTTACAGGGTCTCCCTCTGTCTGGTGAGTACATTACATCATTTACACCACTGACTTGTCCCCTGATGTTAATGTCTGAGTGGTATATAATATACCTTGCTACATTGATCAGTACACTATGGCTATATGAACACTTGTGACTAAGTACTTACTTGATCAGAATCATGTATGAATGTCAGACACAGAGTACTTTGTCTTTGCAGGCCTATATATATGTCTGACATATAGCACGTTCTTTACCCTCAGAATCCATCATATATACGGACAAGAGATATATATCTGTATACACAGCACCATCAAGTATGCCAAGGAGCTAAGTACCATCTTACTTATTTTTCTAAGCACCACAGTTTCTTATAATAGAAATTCTTCTGCTTACTTCATTCCCTACGTTTACTACACTGCCATCACCTCCTGATGAGCTGCCGTATGCAGCTGAAACGCGTTGGGGTTTTCTTTTTATCATTTATATTTGACTTATTATTTTTTCGTTTTGCTTCTCTGGATTAATATTTCCCGATCCAGCTTTGCTAAGTAGGGCATCACTAGGGCCATATCTAGGCTTAGGTACGGGGGCAGGGTGTCTCCACCATTAGGGGACATCCCTGTGCTTCAGGATATAGTTCCGCAGGGTTGTCTAGGGAGAGAAACTTTCCCACAGACCTACCCATTATCATCCCCGTCACTATAGTGATTCACTTATACCACCTATCTCTAATAGGAGGTTCGCTGTTTGCAATTTTTATATCAAGAGCATCCGAGTATATTGATCACTCTTGCTCATACCCATTCATCAATAAAGGTATCAAGTTTCGTTAATTAAGCACGTCAACTCTCTACTTTCTTTTGACCTATTTCCTACGTGTAATCTATCAATAGATATCCTGTTAAGTGTCTTTAGATACTCCTGCCAGACCTCCGCCGTATGTGTGAATCTAACCTAACCAAGGGTTGTATTACACTGCCCTATCTTCAGGCAGTGCAAGTGCCTATGGAAGATAACACATCTATCAGCGCACGTTTGCAACGGCCTGATTACATAGACGCAGGGGCACAACTACCATAGCGGCAGACCATGCTACTGCTATGGGACCCAGGGCAAGAGGGGGCCCAGTCTTGGTTGGGATTATCTCCTCTTCTACTGGAGGTGAAAACTTGGTCAGGACTCTACCCTCTAAAGGAACAACTTTTAGCAAATGAGGCAGTGGAAAAATGACCCAAGGGTCAAGGCAGAATTTCTTCTGTCCTGTGTGGGGGGCCCTTACTTATCTATGTACGCCACTGCATAGACTGGTGCATACTGAATGTGGGAGGAATAATTGCTACCACAGTTGTTCCTCCCTCATTCTGTTCTATTCACCATCAGCAGCAGATCTCTAATTACACAGAGAGATGTGTTGCTGATAATCGGGCATTTTGATGAAAGGTGCTCGATCAGCTGCTAGATTATATGAGTCGGCTATCAGTAACGAGCATTCGTATTCCCAATAATTGTCCTGAAATTGAAGATTTACAATAGAAGAACAAACCTTTGGAAACCATTGTATGGTAATTGTTCATGTCCCACCTTATAATTTTTTCCCAGTACAATTGGGTACACCACGAGAGGTTCTTTTGTACAATGTTGAGAGATATAAAGTCCCCATTCATTTTCTATCTTTATCTGTCCTAAGAGTATCATTGTCAGTAATAACGTACCAGTTAAATTATGAGGCAGAGTTTCACATGTATCTAGCTCTAATACCCATTGAAGCTGTTAAGAAGAGCACAGTTATTAATTAGCAATTAGTTTGTCAGAATCTGTGGTCTATGATAAACCACACAACCTTGTCCCTTGTGATTCACAGGCAGAATCGAGCTGCTATTTCCAGGATACAGTGTCTGATAACCAGAAGCAACCTTTCTGCAAACTTGCTCTTCACATTTGAGAAAGAAAATTTGTTTTAGTCGCACCAAATTTGATATAGATATGACTGTAGGCATTTCACTAAGTTATATCATGCAAGGGACGTAACAAAGCATCTTACTTTCTAATGATCAACCATTGTGATAGCGACAGTCATTTTAATCTTTTTGCTTTAGGCTGTATTACCATGAATATATTTGAAGAAATGTGGAGATAGAATAATAAAAATATTTATTTGGCGATAACAAATTCCTACAAATAAAATGACAATCAATGCAAACAAATGAAGACAATGAGACAAACCAAAGAGGTCCCCATCCATAAGACATTATACTACAAATCTGGGCACACATACTGTATGGGATAGCTGTCGGCCATATCACTCCTGACCCCACCATACACATATCTGCAGGAGAAGGCTGTTACCAGATTTCTCTGACATGACTTATCTCCTTGAAAACAAAAGGATCAGGCACCGAAGTCCAACTACCAAATCCTTATATCCCCTGCCATCTGCCATCTGGGAAGTGTTGACAGGCCTCCATAGACATTAGATGGCCAGCCTATCCCTCCGAAATCACGTTTTTGGACAACTTTTGTCTAATGAGTATAGCCAGCTTTAATAGAATGAGAAGAGTGACAAAATAGGTACACAGTGATAATTTGTAAACTAGTAGGAGAACCAGGATGCAAGATACGGGTTATCAGTGTAATAAGTAACAGAGTATAGGTGTTATTTTGACCACTGGACAGAAAGATCAGTCTGGTTACTGCATTCAGAAAAAATAATGCATATTGGTTTCTTTAGGATAAGTGCAATCTTTGAGTCATGGCTTTTGTAGGAAAATATGTGCAGCAGGCACCTCCCCCCAGGGCACTTTAAGAGGAAAAAGTACTTGTTTTTGTGAAGCCAGTTGCAGTGAAGCAACAAGGGCACAGGGCCCCTTTTAGTGATGTAGTAGATGGTACTCAGGTATAGGAATGCCAGAGTGGTGTAGGGTGACCTAAATGTCCCTTAATGTTGGTGTGCACGTGTCACAGTGCTCCTACCTGGATACGCTGGACCCTAGGCGTTGGCTCCGAAGCAATGAAAAGGGAGGCTGCTGATAAAGGGGGAGATGAAAGTCCAGACCTTGTGATGAAGTTTAATACCAGCTTTACTTTCAATAAACATTCTCCAAAATGATTTACAGGCTTTATCTTGGTTCCAGCAGGCGTTAGCATTAACTGTGGCAGGCAAACTTCTCTCTGCTACATCTATTGCTCTCTGGCTCTGCTGTGCTCACAGGGTAGCTGCATAACTTAGCTTAGCTGTAGGCTGCAACTTCTTTCTGTAGTCTGACTCTAAACTGGTCTAGAAAACTTTACTCCTGGCTTCAGAGGCTTCAAGCTGTGGCCTCCATATCCAGCTAAGCCTTGGGTGCTCTAGCTGGCTGAGACAGGGCTTGGCATGGGCACATCAAATGGCAACGTGCCCAGCCCTTGCTTCCTTCCCCTAGCAGGGGGTAAGCTAGACTGATTAGGAACAGAACTCCACCCTAGCTGCAGGAAGTGGGGGCATTAGAATGGAATAGAAAGCTCCATTATATGTACCTGTAGCTCTGCCATGTTTGCTGCCACCTGCTGGTGAACCAGTAACATTGCATTTGAACACAACAGTTGCAAAATAGTAAATGCACATTGTGAAGGACTTTGAATAAATACACAGATGACACGAGGTTAACCATAGGAGATAGTAGCGAATTGCAGAAGTGGTAATGCCACTCTAGAGCGTTACAATTGTACCAATAAGGAAAGCAATCGGATATGCTGCATATATAAGGCAAGCTTAAAATATGGTGAAAAGTTGCATTTAGCAGCATTATAAGTAACCACGGAGCACTTTAGCAAAAGGAAGCCCCCACTCAGTGATGACCAGCATCAGCAGAGGATGTCCTAAAGAAATGCAAAAGTTGTAATTATTGCTCTGCCTGTGGTCCTTTCATCCCTTTACTACACACACACCCCCGGCCGCTCCTTTCTGACACTCCTTCAAAACAATGCAGTTGGGCCCCCTCAGCTATGGGGCCCTATAACCATTGCTTAGCTGCCACCCTGGTAGTTAAACACACGACACTGAGTAAAACTAGCACTTTATTCAGAGCCTTCAAAATATTGAACTAATATGGACCTAAGACAAACTATTATGGGTGAAGCCTTACAATGCATGATTTAGGCTCTGTTCACCATGGTAGTAGGAATTTTACTATGATCCGTTTCCCCTTTGATTCTTCATGTGGCATGGTCCTCTCTAAGAAGAGAACTGATATGCAGATTATATAACGGAACTGAAAAAGAGTCAATGCTAATCTCTCTAAGTAGTGGTCTTGTCAAACCGGTGATCTTTTGGAGAGATTTCCCAGCACTTGCTGTGACCCACCATCATGGTCAGAAGGTAGCAAAACATGTAGATTCTCCCACAATGTTTTTCTGATCAAACATCTTTTTTATATAATGCACATGTCTACATCCATTTTATATTTTACTATACTATGTATTAAGCAAATGTTCTACTCTATCTAAAGACCCAAGGATTTAGCATTCAACTCTTGTAATGGGTTTAATGTACCATTTCTGTACCAGGTCAAACTTGTGAACTGATTAATGAGGTTGATTTTAACCATGCTGTGCACATTAACTCTGGTAACTTTAAGGCCTGTAAAATTGCATGTAACTTAATCCCAGTGGAATGCTAATATTTCATTTCTGTCAGCAGAAAGGACCATAACTGACAGACCACAGCTTAGATATTTATGATCATGCAAACTATTACTTTTAGGACAAGGGAATATACAAAAAGCATATTAAAGGTTTTATAGGTCTCCAGGGAAAAATAACTGAATTGCAGAACTATTAAAGGGAAACTCCTGTGGTAAATCTGGATTTCCATTGTAATTACTCATTAGATAATCCTTCGGTCAAGCGAAAGAAAAATGTCTGGAAATGCTGAGCTGGCTAAACATCTTCTAAATGGTCCAGATGGCTGCCTAGCAACAATCTCTGACACCAGAGGTGACCACTTTGGATGTAATCATTTTTGTGGAGGTCACCTGATGTATGACAGAAAAGCTGGTGGAACATATTGCTGGATAGAATAATGCGGTAGACAACACTATTCTGACTGTCAAAATATAACAGATACCTGACTGGAGAAAATACTGAATGCACATTTGAAAATTGGAATCTGTATTTAAACATGTTTTAACTTTAAATCTCTTTAGAAATGGAACGTAGACATATTGCAAATTAGTTTGTGGCTCAACACTAATATAACTACTTCCAGCTTTGTTATCATGTTCTCCATTGACTTCAATAGTGAATGTGACAGCAAAACTGAACGATGACAACATCTTTGACAAGACACAATATTCTAGATTGACCTAGTCTGTATGAAATGGCGGGAATACCCATTAATAACAGAAAAGCTGGTGCACATTTTGCTGCTGGCGATTTTGCCATTTTTTGTTTTGCATAAGATGCTATGTAGAAGAGGAAGGCTAAACTATTGGCAAGAGAGTGTGGGTCATCTACGAAGACCTGCCTAAAGGCTGAGCAGTCCGTCATTCTGAGGAGGGGGCACAGAGTGTACTGCACATCACAACACACTTTGCGACACTGACCAACACAAGAAAACGTTATTTATGCTGTAGGAAAAGTGGTAGGGACACTGTATGTTCCTGCTGATTAGCATTTTTTATACAGTTATGCCATGATCCCTGTTGGCAACCTGCCTGAGCTATTCTCCAAATGATTACAAAATAGGATGGAAGATATGATCCTGCAGAGATTGCCTGAAATGTGCACCTGAAAATTGCAGTGCCCCAGTGCCTGTAGCCACAGTTTTTCGCCATAACACTGTGTGTGTTTAACCAGCTCAGGACCGCCGCACGCAGGATTGCGTCTTTGCGGCGGCCCTGTTATTCCTCCTGGACGCGCTGGGGCATCATCTCGCGAGACACGAGATTTCCTGCGAACACGCGCACACGCGCGCGCGTTCACAGGAAGTGCAGGTAAACTAGCTGATCTACAGCCTGCCAGCAGCGATCGTTCACTAGCAGGCTGTAGATGCGATTTTTTTTAACTCCTAAAAGGTATATTAGACGCTGTTTTGATAACAGCGTCTAATATACCTGCTACCTGGTCCTCTGGTGATCCCTTTTGCTTGGATCGACCACCAGAGGACACAGGCAGCTCTGTAAAGTAGCACCAAACACCACTACACTACACCCCCCCGTCACTTATTAACCCTTTATTAACCCCCTGTTCACCCCATATAGAATCCCTTAACACCCCCCTGTCATTGATTACCCCCCTGGAAGGCTCCATTCAGATGTCTGTATGTGTTTTGCGGATCCGCGGTGTCCGTGTTTTGCGGATCCATGGATCCGCGGATCCACAAAACACATACGGACGTCTGAATGGAGCCTTACAGGGGGGTAATCAATGACAGGGGGTGATCACCCCATCTAGACTCCCTGATCATCCCCTGTCATTGATCACCCCCCTGTAAGGCTCCATTCAGACGTCCATATGTGTTTTGCGGATCCGATCCATGGATCCGCGGATCCTCAAAACACATACGGACGTCTGAATGAAGCCTTAGAGGGACCCCATATAGACTCCCTGACCACCCCCCTGTCATTGATCACCCCTCTGTCATTGATCACCCCCCTGTAAGGCTCCATTCAGACATCCGTATGTGTTTTACGGATCCACAGATCCATGGATCGGATCCACAAAACACATATGGACATCTCAATGGAGCCTTACAGGGGGGTGATCAATGACAGGGGGTGATCACCCCATATAGACTCCCTGATCACCCCCCTGTCATTGATCACCCCCCTGTCATTGATCACCCCCCTGTAAGGCTCCATTCAGACATCCATATGTGTTTTACGAATCCACGAATCTATGGATCGGATCCGCAAAACACATACGGACGTCTGAATGGAGCCTTACATGGGGGTGATCAATGACAGAGTGGTGATCACCCCATATAGACTCCCTGATCACCCCCCGTCATTGATCACCCCCCTGTAAGGCTCCATTCAGACGTCCGTATGTGATTTACGTATCCACGGATCGATGGATCGGATCCGCAAAACACATACGGACCTCTGAATGGAACCTTACAGGGGGTAATCAATGACAGGGGGTGATCAGGGAGTCTATATGGGGTGATCACCCCCTGTCATTGATCACCCCCCTGTCATTGATCAAAACACGGACACCGCGGATCCGCAAAACACATACGGACGTCTGAATGGAGCCTTACAGGGGGGCGATCAATGACAGGGTGGTGATCACCCCATATAAACTCCCTGATCACCCCCCTGTCATTGATCAGCCCCCTTTAAGGCTCCAGTCAGACATTTTTTTGGCACAAAGTCTCATATTCCACTAACTTGTGACAAAAAATAAAATCTCACATGAACTCACCATACCCCTCACGGAATCCAAATGTGTAAAATTTTTTAGACATTTATATTCCAGACTTCTTCTCACGCTTTAGGGCCCCTAAAATGCCAGGGCAGTGTAAATACCCCACATGTGACCCCATTTTGGAAAGAAGACACCCCAAGGTATTCGCTGAAGGGCATATTGAGTCCATGAAAGATTGAACTTTTTGTCCCAAGTTAGCGGAAAGGGAGACTTTGTGAGAAAAAAAAAAAATCAATTTCCGCTAACTTGTGCCAAAAAAAAAATCTTCTATGAACTCGCCATGCCACTCATTGAATACCTTGGGGTGTCTTCTTTCCAAAATGGGGTCACATGTGGGGTATTTATACTGCCCTGGCATTTTAGGGGCCCTAAAACGTGAGAAGTCTGGGATCCAAATGTCTAAAAATGCCCTCCTAAAAGAAATTTGGGCCCCTTTGCGCATCTAGGCTGCAAAAAAGTGTCACACATGTAGTATCGCCGTACTCAGGAGAAGTAGGGCAATGTGTTTTTGGGTGTCTTTTTACATATACCCATGCTGGGTGAGAGAAATATCTCTCTATAATGACAACTTTGTATAAAAAAATTGGAAAAGTTGACATTTAGAGAGAGATTTCTCTCACCCAGCATGGGTATATGTCAAAATACACCCCAAAACACATTGCCCTACTTCTTATGAGTACGGCGATACCACATATGTGACACTTTTTTGCAGCCTAGGTGGGCAAAGGGGCCCACATTCTAAAGAGCACCTTTAGGATTTCACAGGGCATTTTTAACACATTTGGATTTCAAACTACTTCTCACGCATTAGGGCCCCTAAAATGCCAGGGCAATATAACTACCCCACAAGTGACCCCATTTTGGAAATAAGACACCCCAAGGTATTCCGTAAGGGGCATGGCGAGTTTCTAGAATTTTAATTTTTTGTCACAAGTTAGCGGAAACTGATGATTTTTTTTTTTCTTACAAAGTCTCATATTCCACTAACTTGTGACAAAAAATAAAAACTTCCATGAACTCACTATGCCCATCAAGAAATACCTTGGGGTGTCTTCTTTCCAAAATGGGGTCACTTAAGGGGTATCTACACTGCCCTGGCATTTTTTTTTGCGGCCTTAGGCTAGGTCTACACGACGACATTTGTTGCGCGACAAAAAGCCGCGCGACAGATAGGGCACAACATTTGTCACGCAACATTTTGTTGCACTAATGTCGCGCGACAATTTTTATAATGGCAGTCTATGGTGTCGCACTGCAACATGCGACATGCTGCGACTGCGACGCGACAGTCGCAGAAAAATCCATCTCGAATGGATTTTCTGCGAATGCCGCGTCACAGTCGCAAATGCGTGAGAAGTAGTTTGAAATCAAAATGTGTAGAAAAAGCCCTGTGAAATCCTAAAGGTGCTCTTTGGAATGTGGGCCCCTTTGCCCACCTAGGCTGCAAAAAAGTGTCACACATGTTGTATCGCCGTACTCAGAAGAAGTTGGGCAATGTGTTTTGGAGTGTCTTTTTACATATAACCATGCTGGGTGAGAGAAATATCTCTCAAAAAGACAACTTTTCCCATTTTTTTTATACAAAGTTGTCATTTGACAGAGATATTTAT
Organism: Bufo gargarizans; assembly: GCF_014858855.1. NCBI lineage: Eukaryota > Metazoa > Chordata > Amphibia > Anura > Bufonidae > Bufo > Bufo gargarizans. Next base: position 511,309,218 of record NC_058082.1, on the reverse strand, counting down.
CTCACCTAGCATGGGCATGTGTAAAAAGACACCCCTAAACACATTGACCGACTTCTCCAGAGTACGGCAATACCACATGTGTGACACTTTTTTGCAGCCTAGGTGGGCAAAGGGGCCCACATTCCAAAGAGCACCTTTAGGATTTCACAGGGCATTTTTTACACATTTTGATTTAAAACTACTTCTCACGCATTAGGGCCCCTAAAATGCCAGGGCAGTATAACTACCCCACAAGTGACCCCATTTTGGAAAGAAGACACCCCAAGGTATTTCATTATGGGCATAGTGAGTTCATGGAGGTTTTTATTTTTTGTCACAAGTTAGTGGAATATGATACTTTGTAAGGAAAAAAAAAAAATCATCATTTTCCGCTAACCTGTGACAAAAAATAAAAAGTTCTATGAACTCACTATGCCCATCAGCGAATACCTTAGGGTGTATACTTTCCGAAATGTGGTCATTTGTGGGGGTTTTCTACTGTCTGGGCATTGTAGAACCTCAGGAAACATGACAGGTGCTCAGAAAGTCAGAGCTGCTTCAAAAAGTGGAAATTCACATTTTTGTACCATAGTTTGTAAACGCTATAACTTTTACCCAAACCATTTTTTTTTTTACCCAAACATTTTCTTTTTATCAAAGACATGTAGAACAATAAATTTATAGAAAAATGTATATAGAAATTTATTTATTTTAAAAAAAATTACAACTGAAAGTGAAAAATTTCATTTTTTTGCAAACATTTTGGTACATTTCGATTAATAACAAAAAAAGTAAAAATGTTAGCAGCAATGAAATACCACCAAATGAAATCTCTATTAGTGAGAAGAAAAGGAGGTAAAATTAATTTTGGTGGTAAGTTGTATGACTGAGCAATAAACCGTGAAAGTAGTGTTGTGCAGAATTGTAAAAACTGGTCTGGTCATTAAGGGTGTTTAAGCTAGGGGAGCTGAAGTGGTTAAACACCATTTTTCCCCAATAAAGGACAATTTTTGGAAGCTTTTATAATATTAAAAAGCATAACACACTGTTGTTAATACTCACAACCATGCGTTTACCTATAGCTATTTATGTCAGTGTCATGCTGACATTATTTGATATTGCTGTAATTGCATTCATAAGCTTAAAAGTGGGGTGGGGGTAGAGCAAAAATTTGTAAATAAAAAAAATTAAAAAAAAATAAATGACAAGATATTAAATATCTAGGAGACCTCAGAGTGTCACATATCAATTTTCAGGCCAATCAGAGCTCTTTTTTTTATTTGTGTAGAATTGATTCGGCCACAATTTGAATTTGTTTTTTTAATTTGATGAATTGTACACAAAATGAATTTCAAGAAGTTCAACTTATCTCTAAGTAAGATGATCCTCACCAGCCCAGGACTGACGACTCAAGATTGTTGCTGTGGCAGCTGCAGCCAATCATATATTTCTCCTGTAGCGCCTCTGTATTTCATGTGGCTGCCCTATTTTATACTAGGTTATACAGTATTTCCCTGGTTGGGCGAATTTGAAATGTCACAATGAATATTACAAGATATTTTCTGGCGGTTTGAAATCTAGTTTACAGCAAATCTTACCTTCTTTAAATGGCCTGCATAAATCCTATAACTTTTGTATAATTCTATTTTTAGAAAATGTATTAAGGCCACAGATTTATTTTCAATCTAGATAGGCAAACATTATTTTATATTTATTGGTACAAGGACGTTTCATTTTTCTTTTTGCAGTCAGTTGATTTGAAAAAAATCTGATTATGAGATATAGTAAATCCTAGCAAAAACTGTTGTAAACATGCTTCACATTTGATGATAACTCTATACCTAGATAGAAAGATGGATACTGCAGATGATAGATAGATAGATAGATAGATAGATAGATGTACAGTATACATAGATATGAAAATTTTAGCAAGGTGTCTGATGTTTTACACAGGTGACTCCTAAAGGAAGAGTCCATTATTGGCGATAATGCTGATCACAAACATTCACAGCAGGTTCAGACCTGAGCGTTTTACAGCGCGTTCCTATGCGCTGTAAAATGCTCAACAGGCAAAAACCAATGATTCCCTATGGGAATGGTTCTCACCTGAGCGTTTTACAGCGCGTACGATCGCGCTGTAAAACGCCCGACGCCCCAAGAAGTGCAGGAGCTTCTTTGGGGCGTCTTGTCGCGCATTCCCGTACATAGACTTCAGCGGGAACGCGCGACAATGGGCGTTCGCTTGTCTCTGTATGCGCGATTGCAAACGCCCGTACAATCGCGCATACAGAGCGTACATTCAGTACGCTCAGGTCTGAACCCAGCCTGAGCCTTTCAAAGCCGTTTAGTGCCCTGGAGCAACCATTCAGATGCTGTGGTAGCTCTTGACCACTACATCTGAATCTAAATGTTTGTGATCAGTTAAGCACCTATTAGGCTCTGCCTGTGGCAAAGCTCGATAGGAGCATAGTTAATCTTCCATAGGCTGCAATGTTAAATCATTGCAGTCTATAGGATGAGAAATTATACAATCACATGTTAGGACTTAAAATAAGTTGAAAAATAAAAAAAAACGTTATAAAAATTTAAATCACCCTCCTTTTCCCATACTAAAAATAAAAATAATCAAAAAATAATAATAAACACCATCAGCATCACCGTGTCCCAAAATGGCCAGGAAATGTCACTATGGGAAAAAGAACTAAATGGCCGATTCATAATTTTTTTGTCACTTCACCTCCCCGAAAAATGTAATAAAAGGTAATCAAAAAGTAATAAACACCCCAAAACGGTATGGATAAAAACTACGGATCACCGCACAAAAATTGGGCCCTTACACAGTTCCATAACTTGTAACTATTAAAAAAAGTTATAGGGGTCAGAATATGGTGATTCAAAGAAAAAATAATTTTGTTTTTCTTGTGTATTAAAACACAAGAAAAACTCTAAAAATGTGGTATATCTGTAATCGAACTGATCGAGAGAATGAATTCAAAAGATCTGTTTTACCACATAGGGAATGCTGTAAAAACTAAAGCCATAGAACTATGATAGAATAGATTTTTTTACCCCAATTCCACATCATTTGGGATTTTTTTTCAGCTTCCCACCACATTGTATACAATATTAAATGGTGCCTGTCAGGGTCAGGACTTAGACTCAGGATGTGAGCTCAAATGGTCACCCATATTTTAACATCAATCTCCCACTCTGCTAACTTGAGCCACAAAGTTAGCTATCTGACGTCCACTTCTAACGTATCTTAGCTGCCTCCACTTGTCATATTAAGCGGACAAGATGTCCTAAACTAGGTAACTCCCAATTACCCAGTCAAACCCTCTAGCTTTCACAGGGTTAGTACACCAATAGAGGTTGTGAAATGATTTAGAACACAAGAAGGCTCTTATTAAAGTTTTAATAGATACAGGACAGTGCATACAAATATACAGTTATCACAAGGTAAAATACAATGACTCACAAATACAATGCAAGAAATACAGTAACAGTTTGAAAATAAAAAGGATAAAAGAAATGGAACTTAATACATTACGAGACGGTAGGAGTCCTGTTCTGGGGGTAGCAGGAAGTTTCATCATTTCATCAAACGAGTTGTTCCCCAAAGAAATGACAAAGCTAAAGGTGCACACACATTAAAGAGGACCTTTCATCAGTTTAGCCCTAGTGTAAATATGGTCTTACCTTATAGGGCGGCCCCACTGATGCTTTGGCACTTTTTTTTTTTTCAAAAGACCCCCCTGTTTGCCTGCTGTTGGCCCTGTTGATTTTGACGCCTTATATTATAATGAGCCGACTCAGTTATATTAGGCAGAGACTCGCAGTTTCGTTGGGGGCAGTTCTCTTCTCCCTGGCTGTGAGCGCATCCAATCAGAGCGCACCGCTCTTAGTCATGGAGAATGTCGACACATAGGGAGTGTTTTTATTACACTTTCTATTCATTTAAATGGGTGATTCAGCATGAACTCTGCCCCAATATAGAGAAAGCTGCATTTTTTTCCATGCTTCTTTTTCCAGGCGGCATTTGAGCCAGTATTTACATCATCTCTGTTTCTGCTGTAAAAACTAAATTGTCAGTAGTGTTGAGCACGAATATTCGAATAGCGAATTTTTATATCGAATATAGCTACTTCGAGAATTAGAGAATATTTCGAATATAGTTCTACATATTCGTTAAAGCGAATATTCGTGATTTTTTCAATCTGTACAGTTGTTCCACTTCAGCATACTCCTCAGATTGCCGACAAGCGTTCCCGTCAGATTGTGAAAACTCAGATCCGATGGTATATTCTAACCTCCAGGCATTCCCATGGTGACTGGGACGCTTATCGGGTAGGAGTATGCAGAAGTAGAACAACTGTACAGATTGAAAAAACAAAGACGAATATTCAAAAAAATGTATATATTCTATATAGTGCTATATATTTGTTTTTTTAGAATATTCGTAATATTCTAAAACAAGAATATATAGTAATATAGCGAATATTCGAAAAAATGAATGTAAAGCAAGTTAGCTAATATAGTGCTATAGTCTTCTTTTTCTAATAGTTTTTTCTCATCTGAAGGTCAGATTGGAAAACAATTACGACTATAAAAAATGTTTTAGAGCACTATGTTAGCAAAATTGCTCTATATTAGTTTTTTTTTTCGAATATTCACTGTATTGCTATATATTCTTGTTTTTGAATAATACAAATATTCTGAAAAACTAAAATAGCACTATATTAGCTATATTGCTCTATAGCTAATCTATTTTTTTTAGAATATTTATAATTCTTTTCCCTCTGAAGTCATGATTCCTCCCTGCTTAAGTTAAGCAGGGAGGAATCATGACTTCAGATATAAAAAATGATGAATATTCTAAAAAACAAACATACAGCACTATATTCTATAGTGCTATATATTTATTTTTTACCCACGCCTGTATTGATCGTGGTATATTCACATATTACATGATCATTACCTTGATGATTTTTCGAGTAAAAAAAAAAAGTAGAATATAACGAATATTCAAATTTGCGAATATTCTACAAAATATTTGCGAAATATCGCAAATTTGAATATGACCCCTGCCGCTCATCACTATTGGTCAGTGGTCAATTGCAGCACAAATCAATGTCACCGTGAGATTTGGAAAGAGGGAGATGGCAGCGTCTCTCAGATGGCAGTTCCTCCATTCTTTGTGATGAAACTTAGGATAAACAAGCAGTTAAAGAATTTCTCATAAAGATCAGCCTATCAAGCATATACAAGGTGGAGTTCCATCGCGTCGGGCAGTCACAAGTTGCTGCTGAACGTCAGCAAGGCCAGCCATGGCCATGTAAGATCTTGTAAAATGTCCAGAGATTTTTCTGGCCTGCCGCAAGATTTCCTGGACCCCGGGGTATTCGGCAACGAATCGCTGCACGACTAAGTTCAGGACGTGTGCCATGTACGGCATGTGTGTCATTTTGCCCTGTTTCAGCGTGCTCAGCAGATTGGCACCGTTGTCGCACACCACTTTACCAACTGTCAAATTGAGTGGGGTTAGACACTGATCGGCCTGTGACTGCAAAGCTGAAAGGAGTGCAGGACCGGTGTGGCTCTTGGCTTCCAGGCACAACAGCCACAGCACAGCATGGCAATGTCTCACCTGGCACGTCGAATAGGTTCTGGGGAGCTTGGAGGGCGCAGCGGAAGAGGCAGTAGCAGTGGAAAAGGAGGAGTCAGCTGAGAAGGAGAAGGAGGATGGAGTAGGAGGGGGAGAAGAAGAGGCAGGCCTGCATGCAATCCTTGGCGGTAACACCAAATCCACACAGGTGCCACGGGTTGCATGCTTGACGGCCGTCAGAAGGTCCACCCAGTGGGCAGTAAAAGTTATGTACCTTCCCTGCCAGTGTTTACTAGACCATGTGTCTGTGGTCAGATGTATCTTGGTACCGACACTGTGTGCCAGAGATACATTCACTTGTCGCTAAACGTGGCCATATAGCTCTGGGATGCCCTTCTCGGAGAAATATTTCCTTCCGGGGACCTTTCATTGCGGTGTGCCAATGGCCACAAATTTTCTAAAGGCCTCCGAGTCCACAAGTTTATATGGCAGTAGTTGGCGGGCTAGCATTTCCAACAAGCCAGCGGTCAGCCGTTGGGCAAGAGGGTTATCCGGCGTCATTATCTTTTTTCGCTCGAACATTTGGGCCATGTAACCCTGCCTTTTTTCAGTTGAATGCGACGACGGCACAGTGGAAGGTGAAGTGGAGGACAAATGGGAGGAGAGAGGAGAAGAGGCAGGATGTGGAGCGCCGGGAGTGAGTCTTTGTGGGTTCTGACGGTGTTGCTCCCACTGGGCTCGGTGATGGGAGGCCAGGTGCCTTCTTAAGACGGTTGCCCCTAGGTGAGTGTTGGGCTTACCGCGACGTATGCGTTCACAGCACAGGCTGCAGATGGCAACACTATTGTCAGCAGCGGACACATAAAAAAAAAAGCCCACACTGCAGAGCCATGTGCCGTCCTGGGAGCACCAGATTTGACCGTGCATGGTGGATGGCTCATTCCAGATACATTAGTAGTCTGCTTTTTGCCTCCTGTGCTCTGTAAGTTCTTCCTGCTTCTCCTTCTTCTCCTCCTTATCTTCTGCTCTGTCTCTCCCTCTGAACTCCCCTCCTCTTCCTCTCTTGTGGGCACCCATGTGACATCCATAGACACGTCATCATCGTCCCCTTCACCACCACTGATATTAGAGATCTCGGAGTAGGCAGCAACAGCGGGGACCACCCTCCTTGGGCTGATCTGGGTACTGTCATCAGACTGCTGGATGGTGATCATTGATACCTCCTCTTCCTGATCTGATGCCCAGAATGGCTGTGCATCAGTAAGGTCTTGTAATGGATGGGAAAATAATTCCTCTAACTCGAGCGGAGGGGATATGGTGGTGGTGGTGTCTTTGGGGGTGCACACAGCAGAGAGTGAAGAGGGTGCAGATAGAGAGGATGAGAAAGGTGCAGAAGTGGAAGGCTGAGTGAGCCACTCAACCAACTCTGGTGCATCCTTTGATGTAATCACACACACCTTCTGCAACTTCCCACTTAGGGCACCGGCCTGGTGCACCTGCCCGACCCGTACCACTCCTGCAGAATGGCTTGCCGCTTCCTCTGTCTGTCATTTTCAAAATGACCCTGTGACAAAAGTCCCTACAGAAGAGCAGTATTTGTGGAAGAAGGTATATCACACCCATGCTTCAATCAGTTTTTTTAGGGGGCAACTGGTAAATCACACCAGTAGAAATTATTTGTTCTAATGGTTTTTGTCACTATCTGTAGCTGAGGTAACTCAGCAAAACCGCACACAAATGCTGCACTACCCAAATGCACTATATAGAAAGTATATCATTGGTATATCACACCCCTGCTTCAATCAGTTTTTTGGGGGGGCAACTGGTATATAGCACCAGTAGAAATTATTTATTCCAATAGTGTTTGCCCCTCTGTATAGCTGCAGTATCGCAGCAGAACAGCACAACTGCTGCACAATACAAATGCACCATAATCTACTTTCTACAGTCCTGATCAAAAGTTTAAAACCACTTGAAAAATGGCAAAAAAACATATTTTACATTGTTGGATCTTAACAAGGTTCTAAGTAGAGCTTCAACATGCAACAAGAAGAAATGAGAGTGAGACAAAACATTTTTTGAGCATTCAATGAAAATAACGATTAAACTGAAACAGGCTGTTTTTCAGCTGATCCAAATTTTAGGACCACATGCTTTTAAAAGGCCAAATCTGTGCAAAGATGTGGATTCATTTTCTGTCAGGTAGTCACACGTTGTGATGGCAAAGGCAAAAAAACTCTCCTTTTTGAAAGTGGTCGGGTTATTGAACTGCGTAAGCAGGGTCTCTCACAGCGCGCCATCGCTGCTGAGGTAGGATACAGTAAGACATTCATTTGAAATTTCTTAAATGATTCTGAGGGTTATGGAACAAAAAAGTCAAGTGGAAGACCCCAAAAAAATTCATCCGCACTGAGCCGGAGGATCCAATTGGCTGTCCGTCAAGACACTGGACGATCACGACCCAAATTAAGGCCTTTACTAGTGCTGACTGCAGCCCCATAACTATCAGACGACATCTGAGACTGATGGCCTTGTCTCCTTGAACGTCACAGAACTGCTCGTTTGGACTTTGCAAGAGAGCACCAAACATGGGACATTCAAAGGTGGAAGAAAGTTTTATTATCTGATGATAAAAAATTTAACCTTGATGGTCCTGATGGTTTCCAGCAATACTGGCATGACAAGCAGATCCCACCTGAGATGTTTTCTACGCGCCACAGTGGAGGGGGCGCCATAATGGTCTGGTGTGCTTTTTCCTTCACTGGAACAATGGAGCTTCATGAAGTGCAGGGGCGTCAAATGGCCGCTGGCTATGTGCAGATGTTGCAGAGAGCATTCCTCATGACTGAGGGCCCTCATCTGTGTGGTAACGACCGGTTTTTCAACAGGACAACACTACAGTACACAATGCCCGCAGGACAAGGGACTTCTTTCAGGAGAATAACCTCACTCTTTTGGCCCATCCTGCGTGTTCCCCTGATCTAAATCCAATTGAGAACCTTTGGGGATGGATGGCAAGGGAAGTTTACAAAAATGGACAACAGTTCCAGACAGTAGATGGCCTTCGTGCGGTTGTCTTCACCACTTGGAGAAATGTTCCAACTCACATCAGTTTTTTTTGGGAGGTATGGTCCTAAACTTTTGTTTAGCTGAAAAACAGCCTGTTTCAGTTTATTCGTTGTTTTCATTAAATTGAATGCTCAAAAAATGTTTTGTCTCACACCCATTTCTTCTTGTTGCATGTCCTTAAAAGAACTTTTGTGGCCCTATTAGGTAGAGTTTTGTGTCCCTAACAGTCTGTCCCTGCTCTTCACAGCAACCTCTCCCTACACTGGCAAAAGACTAAATGTAAAATGGCGGCCAGATTGGGTTTATTTATAAGGTAGGGGGTGTGTCCATGTGCTAAAGCGTCTCAATTGGCTGTCCTGTACCACCTGATGGATGTGTCATGGGTCAAAGTTCTTCACAATGTAAAAGAATATGGTGCCGGCGGACATCACCATATGTTCGACCGTTCGGTAAGCCGCGTACGAGCAAAGTTCGCTGCGAAACGACCGCCGGGGGCGAACCGCAACGCCATCTCTATTGAGAAATACTAGTTTCATCAGCAAATATTTACCAAGCACAGATAACTTTTCCTGTTCCCCCTTGTGTCTGCTTTGCCCTGAATTTTGGGTACTTTTACATCTGTAGCAGATGTCATACCGTCTTTTATAGAATTGTGTTAAGGAATAGCCTAACGGAATATTTGGAAGAATATTAATGGATGATTCAGATTTCAATTAATCAGCATCAAGAAATGAAGCAAATACAGTCATTGTTATTAATGTTCTGTTGGATACATCGATAATATAAGAATATTTCCCTTTGACATACATTTATTTGATAAATTCTCCTTGAAATACTACTGTAACGGATATATGAGTGTGAGCAGTCTGCACTGGGAATTAATTTGTTTCCAGCATTAAAGTAAAAATAATTTATCATTAGATGAGTTGATGATGTACAGGACAAGCCATGATAACAGCAGATTAACATGATGAAGCATCTTTCAGGATTTAATAGGATCTGCCTATTATCCAGGAAATATATGCATATTTCTATTATGTGGCAAGCCCTGTTCTAAATTGCTCTTCATTTTTTAACTGTTGCCTTTGTTTGGTAAATCTGGATTAAGCAGCAAATCACCATTTTTCCTAGAAGCGATTTTTTAAAAATAAAAGCAAATAACCTAAGAAATTAATTGGTTTGCGCAACTGCTACACCAAAGATCTGAAAGGAAGATAAGGTAATTAATCAGAAAAAGTAGCTTTTGTAGCGTGCAATTATTAGTAGAAAAAGTACTGTTGGAGGAGGGTTAATTGGCACTTGTGAAGTCATTTAAATGCTCAGGGATGCAGGCTTAGTTCTATACTAAAATAATGAACTTAATACAATATACTTATGTATATATTGCTGTTTTTTATGTTTATAGCTAACTGATTTAATTTTTCAGTTTCTTAAAAGTATGACTGCAGTAAAATGCAATACTGCAGGATCTGAATAAAATATAAAGGTTTTTAGATGCCGGTCTTTTACTGTACTGTAGCTTTGTCTTCTGACATGTTCTCTTGAAATGAACTGACAGATACCTTCAAATGTTTATTTTGCCACTTTTGCACTGTTTTCAAGGTGTCACTGAAGACCTTTAGTGGTGGCAACATAAAAACATCATACAATATTAGGGCGCATGCGCACGGACGTGGTTTGGTTCTGCATCTGAGCCGCATTTTTTGTGGCCCGGATGCGGACCCATTCACTACAATAGGGCTGCAAAAGATGTGGATAGCACTCCGTGTGCTGTCCACATCCGTTGCTCCGTTCCGTGGCCTTGCAAAAATTATAGATCTGTCACGGAAGGTGTACAGAAAACTAGAAGACACAAAATGAAGATCCGACTGACTGGATCCAAAATTAAGGAACCAAAGGGAAAGCCCTAAAACAGACCTGGCTCTCTCCCTAACTGCTCAGCCTATGCAAAAATCTCAAAGGTAGATGATCGCATATCCTCGTTCCTCGACTGTATAACACCTGAACACCCTATAATAGTGAGGGGACACGACCACCGGCTCCCTACACTTGATACGGAGGGAGTCAGAGTCACCTGGGATCCAGCAAACAGGAAAACACAAATGAATGAACAAAACTTATCTGTAGAAGACTCAGTAGTAGCATTCAGCATGCACACACTCCAGGAAGTTGTATAAACCGCAAAGTGATGCAGTATGGGAAGGGATTTAAAGGGATGCAATCAGTGCAACTACATGACAGCTGAGAGAGGCTAACGAGATGAGAAAACGAAAGCAAAACAAAAGGAACCTCAAGCAGGAGGTTCTGAAGAACATCTGACAGAGCTTCTCAGATGTCTGGTGGTGACAAGATCATGTCCTATTCCTGTCCCTTTTGCGGACAAGAATAGGCATTTCTATAATGGGCCGCCAGTTCCATTTCCAAAATTGCGGAAGGCACACGGGTGGCGTCCGTGTTTTGCATATCCGCAATTTGCGGACCGCAAAACTCATCATGTTTGTGTGCATGAGCCCTTAGGCTGAACCCCCCTCATTTTTGTAGGGGTTCATGTACTTCTTCCGGGTACTATGGGGATTCTTCAGATACTAAAGAATCCTAGTAGTATTGCAAAAAAAAAAAGGCTGTAAAGTAGGAAATTTGTAATTTTAACCCCTTAAGGACCGGGTTCATTTTCACCTTAAGGACCAGGCCATTTTTTGCAAATCTGACCAGTGTCACTTTAAGTGCTGATAACTTTAAAACACTTTGACTTATCCAGGCCATTCTGAGATTGTTTTTTCGTCACATATTGTACTTCATGACACTGGTAAAATAAAGTCAAAAAAATTAATTTTTTTGCATAATAAAATACCTAATTTACCAAAAATTTGGAAAAATTAGCAAATTTCAAAGTTTCAGTTTCTCTACTTCTGTAATACATAGTAATACCCCCAAAAATTGTGATGACTTAACATTCCCCATATGTCTACTTCATGTTTGAATTATTTTGGGAATGATATTTTATTTTTTGGGGATGTTACAAGGCTTAGAAGTTTAGAAGCAAATCTTGAAATTTTTCAGAAATTTACAAAAACCCAATTTTTAGGGACCACTACAGCTCTGAAGTCACTTTGCGAGGCTTACATAATAGAAACCGCCCAAAAATTACCCCATTCTATAAACTACACCCCTCAAGGTATTCAAAACTGATTTTACAAACTCTGTTAACCCTTTAGGTGTTGCACAAGAGTTATTGGCAAATGGGGATGAAATTTGAGAATATCATTTTTTTGCCTAATTTTCCATTTTAACCCATTTTTTCCACTAACAAATCAAGGGTTAACAGCCAAACAAGACTGTATCTTTATTGCCCTGACTCTGCTGTTTACAGAAACACCCAATATGTGTCCGTAAACTACTCTACGGCCAGACAGCGGGGCGTAGAGTGAAAGGTGCGCCGTATGGTTTTTGGAAGCCAGATTTTGCTGGACAGTTTTTTTGACACCATGTCCCATTTGAAGCCCCCTGATGCACCCCTAGAGTAGAAACTCCATAAAGTGACCCCATCTAAGAAACTACACCCCTCAAGGTATTCAAAACTGATTTTACAAACTTCGTTAACCCTTTAGGTGTTGCACAAGAGTTATTGGAAAATTGGGATGAAATTTGAGAATTTCATTTTTTTGCCTAATTTTCCATTTTAACCCATTTTTTCCACTAACAAAGCAAGGGTTAACAGCCAAAGAAGACTGTATCTTTATTGCCCTGACTCTGCTGTTTACAGAAACACCCCAAATGTGGCCGTAAACTACTGTACGGCCACACAGCGGGGCGTAGAGTGAAAGGTGCGCCGTATGGTTTTTGGAAGCCAGATTTTCCTGGACAGTTTTTTTGACACCATGTCCCATTTGAAGCCCCCTGATGCACCCCTAGAGTAGAAACTCCAAAAAAGTGACCCCATCTAAGAAACTACACCCCTCAAGGTATTCAAAACTGATTTTACAAACTTCGTTAACCCTTTAGGTGTTGCACAAGAGATATTGGCAAATTGGGATGAAATTTGAGAATTTCATTTTTTTGCCTAATTTTCCATTTTAACCCATTTTTTCCACTAACAAAGCAAGGGTTAACAGCCAAACAAGACTGTATCTTTATTGCCCTGACTCTGCTGTTTACAGAAACACCCCAAATGTGGCCGTAGACTACTGTACGGCCACACAGCGGGGCGTAGAGTAAAAGGTGCGCCGTATGGTTTTTGGAAGCCAGATTTTCCTGGACAGTTTTTTTGACACCATGTCCCATTTGAAGCCCCCCTGATGCACCCCTAGAGTAGAAACTCCAAAAAAGTGACCCCATCTAAGAAACTACACCCCTCAAGGTATTCAAAACTGATTTTACAAACGTTGTCAACCCTTTAGGTGTTGCACAAGATTTAATGGAAAATAGAGATACAATTTCAAAATTTCACTTTTTGGGCAGATTTTCCATTTTAATATTTTTTTTCCAGTTACAAAGCAAGGGTTAACAGCCAAACAAAACTCATTATTTATGGCCCTGATTCTGTAGTTTACAGAAACACCCCATATGTGGTCATAAACTGCTGTACGGGCACACGGCAGGGCGCAGAAGGAAAGGAATGCCATACGGTTTTTGGAAGGCAGATTTTGCTGGACAGTTTTTTTGACACCATGTCCCATTTGAAGCCCCCCTGATGCACCCCTAGAGTAGAAACTCCAAAAAAGTGACCCCATTTTAGAAAGTACGGAATAGGGTGGCAGTATTGTTGGTACTAGTTTAGGGTACATATGATTTTTGGTTGCTCTATATTACACTTTTTGTGCGGCAAGGTAACAAGAAATAGCTTTTTTGGCAAGTTTTTTTTTTGTTATTTACAACATTCATCTGACAGGTTAGATCATGTGGTAATTTTATAGAGCAGGTTGTCACGGACGCGGCGATACCTAATATGTATACAATTTTTTTATTTATGTAAGTTTTATACAATAACAAAACCATAAAAATTGTTTAGTGTCTCCATAGTCTAAGAGCCATCGTTTTTACAGTTTTTGGGCGATTATCTTGAGTAGGGTCTAATTTTTTGCGGGATGAGATGACGGTTTGATTGGCACTATTTTGGGGTGCATATGACTTTTTGATCGCTTGCTATTACACTTTTTGTGACGTAAGATGGCAAAAAATTGCTTTTTTTACAATTTTTTTTTCCTTTTTTTTACGGTGGTCACCTGAGGGGTTAGGTCATGTGATAATTTTATAGAGCCGGTCGATACGGACACGGCGATACCTAATATGTATACTTCATTTTTATTTATAAAAGTTTTACACAATTATTTTATTTTTGAAACAAAAAAAATCATGTTTTAGTGTTTCCATAGTCTAAGAGCCATAGTTTTTTCTGTTTTTGGGCGATTATCTTGAGTAGGGTCTCATTTTTTGCGGGATGAGATGACGGTTTTATTGCTACTATTTTGGCGTACATGCGACTTTTTTGATCACTTTTATTACCTTTTTTGGGAAGTAAGGTGGGCAAAATTTCTATTTTCTCATAGTTTTTATTTTTTTATTTTTATGGCGTTCACCGTGCGGGGAAAGTAACATGACCGTTTTATAGATCAGGTCGTTACGGACGCGGCGATACCTAATATGTGTAGTGTATTTATTTTTATTTTTATTCAGTGATAAATGTTTTTTTATTTTATCTTAACTTTTTTCACTTTTTATTAAAAAAATTGGACCCAGACTCACTTGGTTCTTGAAGATCCAGTGGGTCTGATGTCTGTAAAATACAGTACAGAACCTATATAGGTTTCTGCACTGTATTTTACTTACACTGAACAGATCTATGCTTTCAGCACAGATCTGTTCAGCACCATGGACAGCAGGACGCCTGAGCAGGCGTCCTGTTGCCATGGGAACCTTCCCCGTCTGCCACAACTTCGCAGACGGGGAAGGGTGAGGACGGGGCTTCGGGGGTCTCTCTGGGGGATCCCTCCCTCTCCCATCGGGGGGCTGCAAAGGCACAGCAGCCCCCCGATCGGAGAGGGAGGGAGCTCCTTGCGCTGTTAACCTTTTCCATACAGCGGTCCGTACGGGTATAACCCACTAGACGCCAACGATTATGCAATGGGAGGCGGGCGGGGGACCGCGATCCCGCCTGCCGCACCGCCCACCTCCCGCAACGCCCCCACTGCCTGCGACACCCCCCCTGCACCACCCGCCGCCATCAAATCGTGCAGGGGTGCAGGGGGGGGGGGTGCACAATATTGATTTTAGGCACTCTGAAGTTTCTGATCCCCGCGGTCAGGGACCGCGGGGATCAGAAACTGCAAAAAGCGCAGCAAACCGCAGGTCTGAATTGACCTGCGGTTTGCTGCGATCGCCGACACGGGGGGGTCAAATGACCCCCCCCTGCGTTGTTACAGGATGCCGGCTGAATGATTTCAGCCGGCGTCCCGTTCCGATTAACCCCCGCGGCGCCGGAATGCAGATTTTAAGTCAGGACGTACCGGTACGTCCTCGGTCCTTAAGGACTCGGGAAATAGGGCGTACCGGTACGTCCTCGGTCCTTAAGGGGTTAAAGGGAATGTGTCATCAGAAAATTAACTATTGTTTAAATCATACATAATCTAGTACATGACAACCCTTTTACTATCAAAGCTACAACCAGCCCTGTCCAGAGATCCTTCCATATATTGCTCCAATTGTTCAAGCTGTCATCTTAGGGGGCATATCCTTTTTTAAGGGTTTGTTCTTTCTACTATGGCAGTTGAAGGATAGAACTGAGCATGTGCTTCCGTGTCAGTGAGCAGGACAGAGAAATTAGAAAAAGGGCAAACAGCAGGTGGCGCTATACAGATAGATTTCATTGGATAACTTGTATTATATGCAGTTACAAAAGTATTCAGATCCATTTGCTGGTTTGGAAACTGTATAATATTTATTTTGTGGGACAACTACTTTAAGTAAGGGATTACTGTGATTTTTCATTTTTTTTATATGATTTTATTATATATAACATTTCATGCTCTTTTCAAGAATATCTTTCTATAGCTTAAGGTTGATCTCTCACTTTGTAGAACTTCATAAGATTCTGCCCTAAATATCAGTGAACTTACAGTTTGACAAATAGCTGCAAAGTGATACAAAGAAATGTATTATAAAAAAAACCTGTTAAGCCATTATCACTGATCCATATTTTACAAAATAGGGATATTATACTATATACCAAGCCTGGCTCACATTAGCCTGTGTACTATGCATGAATAGATATTCCAATGACTACCCCCACCCTCCATTCTCCCATTTATAAGCACATAAAACATAAGATAGTTTTCATCCACTAGAAGTTTAGTATTTTTGTTGGCAGCATAAAAGCAAGGGGAATTTGCAATTAGAAATACTGCATATTGTAAAATGTCTTTATTTTACTTTTCTGGGAACTCCAAATTTTGATTAAAAACATGAATACTTGCTTTACTTACTACTGGTAGAATGTTAAGACTACTCCTATCCATATTTAAAAAGGTTCTTTTAAGTAAAACACTGTAAGTAATATTGACTTTATGCATAGAGCTACCCTCTCGGTTTCTTGATGCTACTAATGCTATGCTCCTCAAGGCAACATCAGGCCCCTTTCACACGGGCGAGATTTCCGCGCAGGTGCAATGCGTGAGTTGAACGCATTGCACCGGCACTGAATCCTGACCCATTCAGTTCACATGAGCGGTGATTTTCACACATCACTTGTGCGTTGCGCGAAAATCGCAGCATGTTCTATATTGTGCATTTTCCACGCAACGCAGGCCCTATAGAAGTAAATGGGGCTGCGTGAAAATCGCAAACATCCGCAAGCAAATGCGGATGCGGTGCGATTTTCACGCACGGTTGCTAGGAGACGATCGGGATGGAGACCCGATCATTTTATTATTTTCCCTTATAAAATGGTTATAAGGGAAAATAATAGCATTCTGAATACAGAATGCATAGTATAATAGCGCTGGAGGGGTTTAAAAAAAAATAAAAAAAAATTTAACTCACCTTAATCCACTTGCTCACATAGCCAGCATCTTTTCTGTCTCTTTCTTTGCTGATTAAAGTCAAAGGACCTGTGGTGACGTCACTCCGGTCATCACATGATCCATCACATGATCCATCACCATGGTAAAAGATCATGTGACGGACCATGTTGATGACCAGAGTGACGTTACCACAGCAAAGAAAGAGACAGAAAAGATGCCGGATACGCGAGCAAGTGGATTAAGGTGAGTTAAAAATTTTTATTTTTTAACCCCTCCAGCGCTATTGTTCTATGCATTCTGTATTTAGAATGCTATTATTTTAATAATAAAAATAATACAATCTACAGAACACCGATTCCAAGCCCGAACTTCTGTGAAGAAGTTCGGGTTTTGGTACATAACATGGCGATTTTTCTCACGCGTTTGCAAAACGCATTACAATGTTTTGCACTCGCAAGGAAAAATTGCGCATGTTCCTGCAACGCACCCGCACCTTTTCCCCCAACGCCCGTGTGAAACCAGCCTAAAGAAGGGAGCAGGGATGCAAATTGCATTCTCCTCACTCATGCAAATTCTTTTCCCTGAAAGAAAACGCAAGTCTACACAACTATGAGCTTAGATAATATTTCATAACATTCAGGGGCGTAGCTAAAGGCTCATTGGCCCTGGTGCAAGAGTTCAGCTTGGGCCCCCTCCCTTTCACTCAGCGCTGGTGCACCTAGCTTTTCTGCTGCCCAAGGTAAATATTGAAATGCCCCCCCCTTCCCTCCAGTCCTACTGTTAAAGCAGTTGTCCTCTTTTTACTACTATCCTTAGGATAGGTCATCAATATCAGATCAGCCGGGGTCCTCCGGCACCCCCGACTGTCAGCTGTTTAAAGAGAGGGCAGCGCTCATATGAGAGCTGGTCTCTGTTCTCTTCTCCTGTTCGCCGTAGCATTTGCAGTGATGAGCAGGTAAACTGAGCAGAGAAGGCAGCGCTCATACAAAAAAAAAAAAAAAGCAGACAACCCCTTTAAACTTACTTGGAAAACTTTAAACATACAGTACTTGGAAAGCATTACATACAGTGCTACAGAACATACAGGGTCATACAGTGCCACATACCATTTACATCCAGTGACTGCTCTTCTCTGATGTCAGACCAGACCGCCATGGTAACCTCTTTCAGCCAGACATATTACTTTCCTACTTTTCCATCCTCCTCCTCTCCTTCTCAACACCCCATCCTGCCACCCCCAATACTGTGTCCACTGTGCTCCCCAATACTTTCCTGCAGAAACAGTCCCCCTGAAAATAGTGGTACCACATAGTGTGTCAGTACAAAAACACCCCTTTATATTATGTGCTAGTACAAAAAAATCCCCCCTTCCTTTCAGATCAGACCCCCATATAAAACCCTAAATGAGACTCCCCCCTATCTCAGACCAACCCCCCTTTAGATCTCTATGTCAGACCCCATATAAGACCCCAGTTTTATACCTCAGATCAGACCCCCATTAGACCTCCATGTAAGACTCCAACTCAATATCAGACCTCAGATAAGACCCCCATTAGACCTCCAGACATCATATAAGACCCCCATTGCATTGCATCTTATAAAGGGAAAAATACAGTACCACTGGCAAGGGGGGCCCGGTCGCAACTGGGACCGCTGCGACCCCTATAGTTACGCCAGTGATAACATTTAAGACAGTGATTTCTTTTTATCTCATTTATGTTTGAACTGTATTGTCATTTGTATTATTATTAAGGGCAATACTTTTAAATATGCAGCTTTCAAAATCTCTTACTAATTGTGTATGTTTCTTAGATGTACAAATAACAGATGGGACAGCCTCAACAAATCTGTTGTGTGGGAACATGCACTGTGAGGTCTAGATTATGAGCTAGTTTTGCTCTTTTAGTCTTTTATGAAAACTTTGATATAGAAGTTTTGAAAATAAGTGCAATTAGTGATGGACAAACATCGGCCGGGACGGTTCACGAACGCGAATGCGCTAACGGGATCAAATGTTTGCGAACTGCTCGTTCACGGCAGGCCCCATTGACTTTAATTGCAGCCACCAAATACTTACTAGAAGTGCACAAATAGTCCCACAACATGGACAGTGACATACCAGAGGGGGGATCATTTGCAGAAATTCCCACAAAAAAATATGTATTTTATTCAGGGGCCATTTTTATGTGTCTTAAAGGGAAACTCTCAAAAATGTGCCATGCTGGAGCCTAGACATTTTTTATTTTAGGCCACGGGAGTACAGGCCCAAAAAATTACACATTCACCTAACAGAAAAGAACTTGTGATTATGTGGCTAGAGGTACATTAGGCGGTCACTGGCTGAAAATTTTACTGTAGGCCAGAACAGGCCCCAAAAATTAGGTATTCACCTGACAGAAAAGAACTTGTGATGATGTGGCTGGAGGTACATTAGGAGGTCACTGGCTAAAAATTGAAACATCTCAGCTTGGACGTTGAATAGGTCCTGGGGAGCTTGGGGGGGCGCAGTGGAAGAGGCAGTAACAGTGGAAAAGGAGGAGTCAGCCGAGGAGGAGAAGGAGGATGGAGTAGGAGGAGGAGAAGAGGCAGGCCTGTATGCAATCCTTGCAATTGAAGAGAAAACCAAGCCACTCTAGTTTCGCTAAATGCTTATTTATTGGAAAGCTTTTTTTTATTTTTTTAAACTTTTTTATCCATCTAGAGAATAATATTTAGCCACTGACCAACGTTTCAGTCAACAATAGGCCTTGATCACGGCCTTAGTCATGGTGCTTCTAGTTTGGCTGGATGACGCAATGACTAAGGCCATGATCAAGGTCTATTGTTGACCGAAACGTTGGCCAGTGGCTAAATATTATTCTCTGGGTGGATAAAAAAGTTTAAAAAAATCTAAAAAAGCTTTCCAATAAATAAGCATTTAATGAAACAGCAACTAGAGTGTTGTGGTTTTCTCTTAAATTGCATGAAACTTTGTATAACACTGAGCACTACCTTCACCAGAGGTGTGCCGTTCAACTCTTTTCTCATATTGTATGCAATCCTTGGTGATAACACCAAATCCTCACGGGAGCCAAGGGGTACATGCTTGACAGCCATCAAAAGGTTTACCAAGTCGGCAGTAAAAGTTATGTACCTTCCCTGCCCGTGTTTGCTAGACCAAGTGTCTGTGTTCAGATGCATCTTGGCACTGACACGTGTGTGCCAGAAATACATTCACTTGCCGCCCAACGTGGCCATATATCTCTGGGATGCCCTTCTGGGAGAAATATTTCCTTCCGGGGACCTTCCATTGCGGTATACCGATGTCCACAAATTTTGTAAAGGCCTCCAATTCCACTAGTTTATATGGCAGTAGTTAGCAGGCTAGCAGTTCCGACAAGCCAGCAGTCAGTCATTGAGCAAGAGGGTTTTCCGGCGTCATCAACTTTATACACTTGAACATTTGGCACACTGAAGCCTGCCTTCTGCCAGATGAGCGCAACGACGGCACAGTGGAAGGTAGAGTGGAGGACAAATGGGGGGAGAGAGGAGAAGGAGAAAAGGCAGGACGTGGAGCACCAGAAGTGTGGCTTTGTGGGTTCTGACGGCGTTGCTTCCAGCGGGCTCGTTGATGGGAGGTCAGGTGCCATCATAAGGCGGTCATCCCTAGGTGAGAGTTGGGCCTACCGGTACTTACGCGCTGACAGCATAGGCTGCAGATGGCAACACTATTGTCAGCAGCTAACACGCTAAAAAAAGCCCACACTGTGGAGCCATGTGAAGGCGTCCTGGGAGCGCCAGAAGTGACCGTGCATGGTGGATTGCTCGCTCTAGATACATTTGCAGTCTGCTTTTTGCCTTCTGTGCCCTGCGAGCTCTGCCTGCTTCTCCTCCTACTCCTCTCTCTCTGCTGCTCCATCTCTCCCTCTGACCTCCCCTCCTCTTCCTCTCTTGTGGGCACCCAGGTGACGTCCATCGACACATCATCATCGTCACCTTCACCACCAATAACATTTGAGATCTTGGAGTAGGCAGCAACAGCGGGGACCTCCTTCCTTGGGCTGATCTGGGTACTGTCGTCAGACCGTTGGGTGGCGGCCGTTGCTACCTCCTCTTCCTCATTTGATGTCAAGAATGGCTACGCATTGGTAAGGTTTGGGAATGGATGGGAAAATAATTCCTTTGACTCAAGTGGAGGGGCTATAGTGGTGGTGGTGTATTTGGGGGTGCACACAGCAGAGAGAGAGGAGGGTGCAGCTAAAGAAGATGAGGGGGATGCAGAAGCGGAAGGGTGAGTGAGCCATGCCTTCGCAAATGCCTTCTTCAACCTCCCATTTAGGCTCTGGCCTGGTGCACCCGCCCGACCCTACCACCCTGGCGAAATGGCCTACCTCTTCCTCTGCCTTTTATTTTCAAAATGACCCTGTGCCTAAGTCCCTAGAGAAGAGCAGTATTTGTGGAAGCAGGTATATAACAGGCCTCAATCAATATTTGGTGTAAACAGGTATATCGAACCCCTTAATCAGTATTTTACGGCAGCAGGTATTTCGCAGCTCTCAATCAGTATTTTGTGGAAGCAGGCATATCAAACCTTTTAATAAGTATTTTCTGGAAGCAGGTATATCACAGGCCTCAATAAATATTTGGTGGAAACAGGTATATCGAACCCCTTAATCAGTATTTTGTGGATGCAGGTATATCGCAGCCCTCAATGAGTATTTTGTAGAAGCAGGTATATTGCAGCCCTTAATCAGTATTTTGTGGAAGCAGGAATATCAAACCTCTTAATCAGTATTTTGTGGAAGCAGGTATATCACAGCCCTTAGGGCTCTTTCACACTTGCGTTGTCCGGATCCGTCGTGTACTCCATTTGCCGGAAGTGAACTGAAAGCATTTGAAGACGGATCAGTCTTCAAAATGCGTTCAGTGTTACTATGGCAGCCAGAACGCTATTAAAGTCCTGGTTGCCATAGTAGTAGTGGGGAACGGGGGAGCAGTATACTTACCGTCCGTGCGGCTCCCGGGGCGCTCCAGAATGACATCAGAGCACCCCATGCGCATGGATGACGTGCCAAGCGATCACGTCATCCATGCGCGTGGAGCGCCCTGACGTCACTCTGAAGCGCCCCGGGAGCCGCACGAATGGTAAGTATGCTGCTCCCCCGCTCCCCACTACACTTTACCATGGCAAACAGGACTTTAGCGTCCTGGCAGCCATGGTAACCATTCAGAAAAAGCTAAATGTCGGATCCGGTAATGCGCCAAAACGACGTTTAGCTTAAGGCCGGATGCGGATTAATGCCTTTCAATGGGCATTAATTTCGGATCCGGCCTTGCGGCAAGTGTTCAGGATTTTTGGCCGGAGCAAAAAGCGCAGCATCCTGATAGATCCTGAACGGATTTCTCTCTATTCAGAATGCATGGGGATAATCCTGATCAGGATTCTTCCGGCATAGAGCACCGACGACAGAACTCTATGCCGGAACAGAACAACGCAAGTGTGAAAGAGCCCCTAATCAGTATTTTGCGGAAGCAGGTATTTTGCAGGCCTCAATCAATATTTGGTGGAAACAGGAATATCAAACCCCTTAATCAGTATTTGTGGAAGCAGGTATATTGCAGCCCTCAATCAGTATTTTGTGGAAGCAGGCATATCAAACCCCTTAATCAGTATTTTGTTGAAGCAGGTATATCGCAGCCCTTAATCATTATTTTGTGGAAGCAGGTATATCAAACCCTTTAATCAGTAATTTGTGGAAGCAGGTATATCGCAGGCCTCAATCAATATTTGGTGGAAACAGGTATATCGGACCCCTTAATCAGTATTGTGTGGAAGCAGGTATCTTGCAGGCCTCAATCAATATTTAGTTGAAACAGGTAAATCAAACCCCATAATCAGTATTTTGTGGAAGCAGGTATATTGCAGCCCTTAATCAGCATTTTGTAGCAGCAGGCATATCAAACCCCTTAATCAATATTTCGTGGAAGTAGGTATATCACAGGCCTCAATCAGTATTTTGTGAAAGCAGGCATATCAAACCTCTTAATCAGTATTTTGTGGAAGCAGGTATATCGCAGCCCTCAATCAGTATTTTGTGGAAGCAGGTATATCAATCCCATTAACCAGTATTTTGCTGAAGCAGGTATATCGCAGGCCTCAATCAATATTTGGTTCAAGCAGGTATTTCAAACCCCTTAATCAGTATTTTGTGGAAGCAGGTATATTGCACCCCCCAATTAATATTTGGTGGAAGCAGTAATATTGCACCCCTTAATAAGTATTTTGTGGAAGCAGGTATATCAAGCCCATTAACCAGTATTTTGCTGAAGCAGGTATATCGCAGGCCTCAATCAATATTTGGTTCAAGCAGGTATTTCAAACCCCTTAATCAGTATTTTGTGGAAGCAGGTATATCGCACCCCCCAATTAATATTTGGTGGAAGCAGTAATATTGCACCCCTTAATAAGTATTTTGTGGAAGCAGGTATATCACACCCCTCAACCAATTTTTGGGGGGACAACAGGTATATAACACCCGTTGCAATTAGTTGTTCCAATAGCATTTGTCTCTCTATATAGCTCAATACAAATACATTATAATATACTTTCTATGTTAGAAAGCATATTATAAGTATATCACACCCCTCAGTATTTCACCCTTTTACCAGTTAAAAAGGACTTTTGTGGCTCTATTAGCTAGCGTTTGGTGCCCCTAACAGCCTCTCCCTGCTCCACAAAGCAACCTCTTCCTACACTGGCAAAGCACAGAATGTAAACTGACTGCCAGATCGGGTTCTTTGATAGAGTGGGGGTGTGTCCATGTGCTGAAATGTCTCAATTGGCTGTCCTGTCCCACCTGATGGATGTGTCATGGGTCAAAGTTCGGCACAATGCAAAAGAATATGGCACCGGCGGACATCGCCATATGTTCGCATGTTTGGCGAACCGCAAAGTTTGCCTTGAATCGACTGCTGGGCGAACCGCAAGGCCATCTCTAAGTGTAATATACTTGCTTAGCCCACTTTCTTTTCTCAAGTAAAATTACAGGTTCAAAGCAGAATTCTAAAATGCACTGTATAATATAGTGTAATGAATTGAAGGGGTTTTCCAGGAGTTTAGCACTGTGCTCAGGAGCCTCTGACCCTCTGCACCCCTGCCAATCAGAAGAGGTGCTGCAGCACTCCAGCCCCCACACAAAAAAAGCAAGCACATCACTATATGTTGTATCATGGCTGTGCTTGGTATTACAACCTAGGAACAGTCACTTTAATGGGACTGAGCTTCTAGGAAATAAGTACAGTACCTAGCAAAATTATTCACCCCCCCCCCCCCCTGACTTTTTTTGTGTTTTGGTGCATCACAACCTGGAATTAACATGGAATGTTTGAGGATTTGCATAATTTAATTTACAGAACATGCCAATAACTTTGAAGATTTTTTTTGTTTTTAATGTGAAGCAAAGAACATGCATAACTATTCACCCCCCTAAAGTCAATACTTTGTAGAGCCACCTTTTGGGGCAATCACAGCTCCAATTCGCTTTGGATAAGTTAATATTAGCTTTCCACATCTTACCACTGGGATTTTTGCCCATTCCTCCTTGCAAAACTGCTCTAGTTCCTTCAAGTTGGATGTTTTGTGCTTGTGAACATCAATCTTTAAGTCTTACCACAGATTTTCTATTGGATTGAGAACTGGGCTTTGACTAGGCCATTCCAACAAATTTACGTTTCCCCTTAAACCACTTGAGTGTTGCTTTAGCAGTGTATTTGGGGTCATTGTCCTGCTGGAAGGTGAACCTCTGTCCTAGCCTCAAATAACTAACAGTGGTACAGGTTTTGCTCAAGAATATTCCTGTATTGAGCACCATCCATCTTTGCCTAAACTCTGACCAGTTTACCAGTCCTGGCTGCTTAAAAACATTACCACAGCATGATGCTGCCACCACCATGTTTCACTGTAGGGATGGTGTTTTTTGGGTGATGTGATGTGTTGAGTTTGCGCCAGACATAGCGTCTTCTTTGATGGTTGAAAAGTTAAATTTTAGTCTCATCAGACCAGAGCACCTTCCTCCATACATTTTGGGAGTCTCCCACATGCCTTTTCACAAACTCACAACGTGCCTTTTTGTTTTTTGCTGAAAGTAATGGCTTTCTTCTGGCCACTCTGCCATAAAGCCCAACTCTATGGAGCATACGGCTTATTGTCGTCCTATGTACAGATACTCCAGTCTCTGCTGTGGAACTCTGCAGCTACTCCAGGGTTACCTTAGGTCTCTGTTGCCTGGTCCGTGAGTTTTGGTGGGCGGCCGTCCTTGTCAGGTTTGCTGTTGTACCATGTTCTTTCCATTTGGTTATGATAGATTTGATGGTGCTCCTGGGGATCATCAAAGATTTGGATATTTTTTATAACCTAACCCTGACTTATACTTCTCAACAACATTGTCCCTAACTTGTTTGGAGAGTTTCTTGGTCTTCATGACAGCGTTTGGTTAGTGATGCTTCTTGCTTAGGTGTTGCAGCCTCTGGGGACTTTCAAAAAAGGTGTGTATATGTAATGACAGATCATGTGACACTTAGATTGCACACAGGTGGACATTATTTCACTAATTATGTGACTTCTGAAGGCAATTGGTTGCACCAGAGCTTTTTATGGGCTTCCTAACAAAGGGGGTAAATACATATGCACATGCAAATTTTCTGTTTTCTATTTCTAAACAGTAGTTTTATTTATATTTTTTTTCTCATTTCACTTCACCAACTAAAACTATAGTGTTCTGATCCATCACATAGAATTCAGATTAACAAAACTTTGAACTTAAGACTGTAATGTAACAAAACACAAAAAAAAGGGGGTGAATACTTTTGCAAGGCATTGTATCTGATCACAACTGCTGGGACCCCCACCAATCACGTACTTATCACTTATCCTTTCAATTGGTTATAAGTTATTTGTGGCAGTGACTGCAAGCAACCAGCATTTTATAATTTTAGAAAAGCAGAGCTCCAGACCCTTCAAATATGTATTATGAAAGGAATGAGCACAATTTTTTTTTCACTTATTCAGAAAAAAACACATTCACCTCTGGGCACCATCAATGTAAACCCTGTACTGTCCTTGCTAGAGATGAGTGAAGTATTCCAAAATTTGATTCGGCTGCTTCGCTTTTGCAAAAAATTGCTTCGTGACAAATTACTTCGTCATGAAGCACATTTCTTTGTAAGTAATGGGTGTAATGACAGGTAGCGGCGGCCGTCATTGTATCCCTCAGATGACGAATTCATAGCTGATCACGGCATCTGATAGCAATAGACTGTTAAATGAAAATGAAAACCCAAAAAATCATACCTCATCCATTTGCTTGCGACGGCCCGGCCACCACCATTTGATTGAAGATCTGGGGCAGAATCAGAGTGGTGACGTCATATGTCACTGTGCACAGGATTTTGTGCGAGATTTTCAAGCAAGATGGCAGTGGCCAACCCGTCACGAGCAAATGGATGAGTTAAGTATGATTTTTTATTTTTTTTACACTATTCCTGGTAAAATTGATTCTCTAACATGAAGGAAAAGGAGATTTGGCTCCGTTTTGAATCAAATTTATCCTGAAATTCAGATCGCTAAACACTTTGTGGACTTTGATTCGCTCAACACTAGTCCTTACTAGCAATGTAAAATGTTCCACAACATTTAAATGGTAATATATAGCAAGTTATTTGGTACATCAAGGTTGCAGCTTCATATAATACAAGGATCCATATATTAAAACACATATGCTGTGCAGATGTGGAAAAAAAATGCTTCAAAGTAAGAATCAATTAAGAAAATGCAAAGTGAATGAACATAAGAGAAATCTAAATCCAATTAATATTTGCTGTGACCACCATTTGCCTTCAAAGCAGAATCAATTCTTCAAGGTACACTTCACACAGTTTTTGAAGGAACTGGGCATCAATGTACATATATCTTGAGAACATACAGTGAAATAAGGAGTGTCTTTAGGCAACGGTGAAGTATGGTGGAGATTTTTTGCAAGTTTTGGCTACATTTCAGCAAATGGAGTTTGTGATTTGGTCAAGATTAATGGTGTCAGCAGTGCTGAGAAATGTAGGAAGTAACTTATCCATCAGGTAATACCATCAGAAAGGCATCTTATTGGCTCCTAATTTATTCTGCAGCAGAACAATGACCCCTAACATACAGCCAGTGTAATTAAGAACTATCTTCAAACAGCCCAAACAGAACCCTTATCACAACATCATCACATCGACTCTGTTTGTGATTACAAGAAACTGAAGGATTTGAGCAAGCCTACATCCACAGAAGATCTGGGTTTAGTTCTCCAAGATCCTTGGAACAACCACCCTGTCAAGTTTTTAAAAAAACTGCGTGCAAGTGATCTAGAAAAATGTATGCTGTTTTGAAGGCAACGGGTAGTCACACCAAATATTGATCTGATTTAGGCCTCCTTCACACTTCAGTGTTTGGTCATTGATTTCCATCATTGATTTGTGAGCCAAAATAAAATGCAAGTCAAAACCACAGAAAAGGTGCAAATCTTTTCATTATATATTATGTTTGTGTAGGCTTCACTTCTGGTTTTGGCTCACAAATCACTAATGGAAATCACTGACCAAACACTGAAGTGTGATTGAGGCCTTAGATTTCAGTTTTATTCATTTACTTTGCATTTTGTTAATTGCTAAAAAGTAAACTATTCACACTTCTATTTTTAAAAGCATTCTCACTTTGCTGCATTTTTCTGACTTTTCAACATCTGCCTAAATGTTTGCGCAGGAACAAGGAAACATAGAATGTGTCGGCAGATAAGAACCATTTGGCCCATCTAGTCTGCCCAATATACTGAATACTATAAATAGCCCCTGGCCCTATCTTATATGAAGGATGGCCTTATGCCTATCCCATGCATGCTTAAAACTCCTTCACTGTATTTTCAGCTACCACTTTTTCAGGTAGGCTATTCCATGCATTCACTACTCTCTCAGTAAAGTAATACTTCCTGATAATACTTACTAATATATAGATATATTGTGGGGATTCGCTCTGGTAGTTAGGACTAGCGGATGCAGTATAGAGGCAAAGTACACAGTTCTTGAATCAAACAGCGGTGTTTATTCACACCTTGGTGTATAACAAAATGAAGATAATGTGTATCACAAAACGCAGGTGGCTTGTTGCTTGTTTACACACAAGGAAAGTCTATAAACAATAAAAGTTATCTTTTTTTCTGGGTGTTAATTTGCACCCTGTTAGCAGTTCAGCCTCGTCAAGTTCATAGCCTGGTCGCCTTTAGAGGGACTTGAGTCCTCCAGCACGGCTCAAACCTCAATCCCAGCACAGCCCTCAGTTCATAGCACACAGACTCCTGAGGTCCACTGTCAGAGGGAGGTAAATCCACCACACCTGGCTGTGCTGGGTGGTTTTTTTTGCCTGGCAAAATCCGGCCTGGAACATGGGGAGTAGTCACCCACCCAGCACTTTGACTACTCCCAGTAAGAGCCATCCCGGACAGCCATGATAAATCTCACGGTGTCAATTAGCAATAGCTGCTGCTGACACATAAAATACTGACTCTTACTTGACCGAGGCCAGGAACCTCGGTGACACATACCTTCCATCCACGATGATTCCAGGTACCTTCTTACAATATATATATATATATATATATATATATATATAGTGTGGCAGGTGCAGCACCATGAAGTGCCTTAAAATGGTGCATATATTTCTCTCTTGAGTATCTGTACTCTCACTTTAAGTTATGTAAGCACTTTATGATGATCTCTCTGAGAGGTATGCTGAATTTGGTCGCAATTTGCAGTATGCAGTTAGTAACTATTTTCAGATTGGTTGAGTATGATCTGGTATGGTTGTATGCAATTTGGATTGCAATATGGAATTTGAATGGTTGCAATTGTTTGTATGGTATTTGTAGTTTGCAATTGGTGGAACTGTAAGTAAACACACATATAACTGGTTCATTATACAGTTCTAATCACTATATTAACAGTAGGAACGCTATATAACTGTTTTGTTAGGCTTCTCTCCTCCGGTGTAATGATTCTAGCAGCTCCTGCTAGGGGGATTTCCCACTATGTGTGAGGCTGGCTGTAATTGGTCAAAACTCCTGGGCTGTGTGAGGCTAGCTAGGATTGGTCAAGACAGTTTAACTCAATGCTTTCTGTTGTTTATGCTGTGTCATTGAGCTTACCTCACATCCATATACTGAATCTTAAAGGCATATTATCTTTTCTGCTTCTGTGAACACAATATATAACAGTTTTATGACATCCAAACATGAAGTCACTGTAAATATCTCTGCTTTTGTCTTTAACACACAAACATAGGAACTGTGGAACTGTATTAAGGTTATTTGCAGGTTTAGCTGTATAAACATTTAAGTTATATTAGCAATCTAGGACAGGTCTTAGCTGGCCAGCTACATATAGTATGTTTGTAAAATATATGTCCTAAGATTGGTGGTTATCATTGAATCCGATGCTAAGCTGTCTGAGCTAATCTTGAATAAACACGCAAAATTCCTTTCTCCATATATGCATTCGGAATAAGGGCACATTTCTGTAAGCCAATCTGCCCGATTATTATACCAATGCTTATTCCAAATAATTGCCCTGTCTAAAGACATCAGACATTGAGTCAAAGAATCATTGATGTAACACCCAAAATCATTGTGTATGGGCAGCAGATAACTCCATGTTCAATCTACTCTAATACTTTTAAAAGTGTTCAATACAAATACTATCTTCATAACCTTCTGGTTGCTGAGTAGTCAGTTTGGTTATTGCTATGGTTGTTTGGCTATGGAACTGTATTGTACTTGTATATGAATGTACATTTCTTAGATTTGATTGTTAGGTTGCCTAGATTGATTCTCTTCACAGCAAGGGACAAAATGTTTCAAACTGATAATTTTTTCTTTCTTTCTCCCTTTCTTTTCACAGTTTCACTCTGCAGTGAAAAGGATTCAAGTCCACCGGCCGGGGTTCAATTACACATTTGCTCACATTTGCATGTTGAGCAATGAGAAAACCTGCATAGTGGATGATATAGTACACATATTAGAGGAACTGAAGGCAGCTCGCTCTTTAAATCGAACAAACGTTGTCATTACCTATCCTATAACACAGTTAAAGGATGGCAGAGAAGTTTACAATGGGCATCAGTTGGGAGGTGTCACCGTGCACAGCAAAGATCGAGTTAAGTCTGCAGAGGCCATCCAGCTCACATATTATCTACAGGCAATCAACTCCATCAATGAAATAGTGGCTGAAAAGTGGGAATCTATTTTCTGTGAGACTGTGGAAAGCTTTCAAAGATTAAATAGAGAGGTTAAAATGTACCCTTTCACGTCTTCATCTCTAGGTGAAGATTTTCAGAAAACCAGCAGGGTTGCAGAACATTACCTGTTCACAAGTCTTATCTTAGTTCTTTCATTGGCTATTGTGTGCTGCTCCATGCAGGACTGTGTTCGAAGCAAACCTTGGTTGGGTCTACTTGGACTTGTGACTGTCACTCTTTCCACTCTCACTGCCGCAGGGATCATCAATTTGACGGGAGGAAAATATAATTCTACTTTCCTGGGAATTCCATTCATCATGCTAGGTAAACAATTTTTTTATCGTTCAAAGTTGCAAGACAAGAGTATGAGACTGATGAGCATAAAGCTGAGTTTTAAAGATTTATGAAAGTCCAAAATGCAGCAACAAAAGCCAGAAGAGTAAGGTGCACCATATTTTATTAAAGTAAGGATGGGTTCGCACTAGCGTTATAGCATTCTGTTATAGGTTCCATTTATAATGGAAAATAACGGAAGGCCCAGGCGGAATCCAAAACGGAAGCCTTTAGGAGGCATTCCGTTTTGCTCCGTCTGAATAGAAGTCTATGGGCAAGCATAACAGATCTGTCTGGTTTCTGTTATGCAGGACAGAAAAAAAAGTCCTGTCGACAGGACTTTGTTTCCATCTTGCATAACGGAAACCAGACGGATCCGTTATGCTCGCCCAAAGACTTCTATTAGGACGGAGCAAAACGGAATGCCTCATAAAGGCTTCCGTTTTGCGTTCCATCTGGGCCTTCCGTTATATTCAGGTATAAACGGAACCTATAACAAAATGCCATAACACTATTGCAAACCCACCCTAAACTTGTTGCTTGAAATATATTATTGCTCCATCTCTCAGCAGCATATTTTAGAGCAGGAGAAGCTGAGCAGATGATATATCATTTTGTAGTTTATTGATTTTCCACATTTATTTAATTTAGAGAAGCACTAACTATAATGTTAGATACAAATATAACTGATGCTTATAGGAGGAGTAGCTGCTATAATTCACAAATGTCCATTAATATTGCAAGGAGGTTATCAGAACTTGAGATATGTAATGATCATAGGGGCTGAATTTTTTGGACTTCCTGTCAGTAATGCCACTTAGTAAAGGTGCCCATACACATAGGAGTAAAGTTGACTGAATCCAACAATTTTCATGGGACCAGCTGACTATTCTCAAGGAATATAAGCCACCGCCATAGATGTCTGTCACCATCTTTCTGCCCTCTCCCCTATGAGAGCACATGCATGCTGAGCCAAGCGTGCACATGTTTGGGGGGAGTCAGGTGAACCTTAACACTGTAGTCTGTATCTCCAAGCTAAAAGTGGTTGCACCCAAGTAACAAGATTTTACAAAATGTCACCCACAACAAAAATAAAAATAAAAAAACGCACATTTGGGGTCATTTATCAAACTGGTGTAAAGTAGAACTGGCTTAATTTCCCCTAGAAAACAACCAGATTCCACCTTTCATTTTCCAAAGGAGCTGACAAAAATGAAAGATGGAATCTGATTGGTTGCTATGGGCAACTAAGCCAGTTCTACTTTACACCAGTTTGATAAATGACCCCAATAATGTGTAGAATAGAATACACACCTGCAGTCCAGAGTATGTAAATATATGCCGAGGATTCCCATCTCAGATTTTAACCTTTGCAAGGCACAGGGTGAATTCTGCGACATACTCAGCGGTTTCAGTCTATTGGATAGATTTATCATAACTGGTGTAAAGGAAAACTGAATTGCCCATAATAACTAATCAGATTCTATCTTTCATTTTCCAAGAAAGCTCTGAAAAATGAAAGGTGGAATTTGATTGGCTGCTATGGGCAACTACATTAGTTTTTCTTTACACCAGTATTGCTAAATCTCCCTCTTGACTTCTGCAATAAAATCTGCACCATTTTGTGCTCATTTTTTGGGCTGTGGAATGTTTTTTCAAAGTTTTAATTTATTTTTACACTATTTAGACATAAAAACCTATACATGTGTGGTATTGTTGTACTCATACTGACCAAAAGAATGAAGGGCACAGGTCAGTTTTGCCACAAAGAAAATTCTATAGGGACAAAACCCGTAAAACAGTGGAGGAATTGCATTATTTTTTTTTACAAATTCCACCCCATTTGGAATTTTTTTCCCACTTCCCACTACATTGTATGCCATACTAAATAGTGGTATTACAAAGTACAACTTCTGCAAAAAATCCCCTCATATTGATATGTGAGTAGAAAAATTAAAAAGTTACAGCTGAAGTGAGATAGGGGTTGAGCTCTTGAACACAATGACAACAAAAGAAAAAAAATGTCAGCGTGATACTAACATACATAGCCATGGATAAATGCATGGTTAACGGTGTTAACAAACACAAACGGTGTTAAAAACACACTTCGCCGTCACATGTGCTTTGCTTCTTAATAATAGAATGCTTTTAATTGACACTTATCGAGGGAAGATTGTGTTTAAACACACACACAGTGTTATGGGAAAAAAGCTGGCTTGTTAGGATCAAGCATCCAAAAACTATGTCTTAACAGATCCCTGTCCCTGTTTACACACACAAATGATAATATCATAAGAAACTGTCGCTTGTTCTGCTCAAGAGTACCAAAAATGATGCCATAAAAGGGGCAGAATGCCTACCCATAGTTATACATGCACAATTGTTAATTGTCAGAATAAACAGTTGCTTTTACTAAACAAGCTTGGAAAAATTCTCTATTTTAATTGGTAGTAGCAGCAGTACAGCGTAAATGTGGAAAGGGTGGGGCAATAGTGGCTGCAATAATTGGGCAGTAGTATCGGCACAGCATGGCACAGACAAGGCAGAAGATATGTGTGCAGATATTTAGCGGTAGTAGTAATAGCAATAATAGTAGCTGTGTTAGGGCAATAGAAGGGACAGTAGGAGGATTAGCAGCAGGTAGTAGCAGCTGCAGCAGTGGCAGACGTATGATATGGAACTTGACAGCAGCAAAGGCATAATGGTGGCAGCAGCCATATGGTACAGAACATAATGCCATGATGCCATGATGGGGCACTGTCAGAAGTGGCAGATCTATTCATTGCCCATAGCCAGAAGAGTATGAAAATCCTCTAAGAATCCATGTCCTGTTCATTTTGACAAAATTTATGTTTTGTACACTGCCAGAAGACACCTTTGTCCATTTGAGTGTCATGATGTCACCTGCTGTGCTGAAAACTCTCTCTAAGATGACACTGGAGGCTAGACAAGACTGAACAGAGAAAGCAAACTGGGCTAGTTTGGGCCATTGTTCCAATCTGCCTGCTCAGTCCATAGGGTCAGGAAGCACAGTATGGACCAGAGAAAGGCCAGAGTCCAGGTAAGACTGAACCTGGGTATAGAGCCAGTATGTCTCAGTTAGTGTTGATCACGAATATTCGAATTTCGAATTTTTATCGTGAATATAGGTACTTCGAAAATGGGTGGTTTTTTTTTTGAACCAGAATATAAATGCAGTATTTAACGCTTGTATTGGACTGTCACAAATGCATCAAAGATCCCAAATGTATTATCTTGCAAAAAATGGGTGTTTTTTTTGAAAACCAGAATATAACAGCAGTTTTTAACGCTTGTATTGGACTGTCACAAATGCAGCAAAGGCCCCAAATGTATTATCTTGCAAAAAATTGGTGTTTTTTTTTAAACCAGTTAGTGTTGATCACGAATATTCGAAGTTCGAATTTTTATTGTGAATATAGGTACTTCAAAAATGTGTGTTTTTTTTAAAACCAGAATATAACAGCAGTTTTTAACGCTTGCATTGGACTGTCACAAATGCAGCTAAGGCCCCAAATGTAGTATCTAGGACAAAATGGGTGTGTTTTTTTTAAACCAGAATATAACAGCAGCATTTAATGCTTGTATTGGACTGTCACAAATGCAGCAAAGGCCCCAAATGTAGTGTCTTGCACAAAATGGGTGTTATTTGAAAACCAAAATATAACAGCAGTATTCAACGCTTATATTGGACTGTCACAAATGCAGTGCAGGGTGCAAATGTACTTTTTAGCAAAAAAAATATAATTTGTCTCCACAGAATTAAACAGATGGATTTACTTGGATTGTACTTTACAGAAAAAAAATGTGTATATGTCAACCCCTAGGTCCCTGAACTCACAGAACAATTCCCTATATTATTTTTCCTTCCCCTACTACAAAAGCAGTGCAGGTGCACTTAAAGAATGGGTATATGTTGCCCACTGAACTAAAAGAACTAGGTTAAATTATTGTCCCTGGCACATATGCTGTGCTGGTGCACTGAACTGGCACAAAATGGCCGCCGACGCCTACCTAACTAACAGACGGATACAAATAATTTTTCTGTGTCACTGGGCTCAGGGCAGGGTAAAAGAATGTTGCACTGCACCCACAAAACAAAATCACTGTAGATCGCAGAGTTAACAACAAGCACTTCTGTTAACATATAGATTCTTTCCTATTCTCTCCCTCACAGCAGCAGCATCCTATCCCTACACTAGTAAGAGCAGAGTGACGTGCAGCGCTATGTGACTCCAGCTTATATAGAGGCTGGGTCACATGCTGCACTGGCCAATCACAGCCATTCCATTAGTAAGCATGGCTGTGATGGCTTCTAAGGGCACACAAGTTAAACGCTTGTTGATTGGCTGCCCTGCAGCCTTTCAAAAAGTTCAATTAAATCACCAAACTCAAACTTTTACTGAAAAGTTTGGGTTCGGGTCCGGGGTTCAAAAATCCTAAAGTTCGGTACAAACCCGAACTTTACAGTTTGGGTTCGCTCAACCCTTACCTCAATCCCATATCTATTGTGGAGGTTTAAAAGATACTGGACAGAATTGATCAGTTATTTTTAGAAAATCTTTACTGAAATTACTTTACGAGATCCTGTGTTCGCCATATTGCTTGATAGCTTCTTATGAATGAAATTATTATTTTTGGCTAGAAAAATGTCCAAATAAAATTCTGATCTCCAACTTTTGAGGTTTTGAAACTGCTTAGTAAATTACAGTAGTCCCTCAAGTTATAGTGGTCTCAGGTTACAATATTTTCATTATGCAGTGGTCTTTCCTGGGCCATTGTAACGTGAAGCCATATTGAAGACAGTCCTGATCTGTGCATTTGTCATTGGCTGGAAGATTCATCCCATCAGTAAGGACATTGGTAAAACTCCAGTATGACTGAGGCACATGCACTGATTAGTTGTCTAGTGTTGCCTCTCCACAGTACAAGAGAGTACTACATTAGGGTCTTGAAAAGCTCCTGTCAGCTTCCAGCAGCTATTTCCAACTCTTATATGTGAAGTCTGTCTTTATTTGCATGAGCTATCTATGTTTTTTTTATATTTCATCTTAGTCATTCATATTGTGGGTGATATTTTGTAGGCTTTGATTTTCCACTTGAATTACTGTCTCAAGTTAAAATATTTTTTATATATGTCATCCCTGGAATAAATGATCATTGAAAATTGACAGACCATTGGTATTATTAAGTTAAAAGCATAATGCTTCAATGTAATAGATAATAGAAACTCTGGAGACAAGTATTTTACATTAAAGGGGTCATCCAAGTTATATTTATTGATGACCTATCCTCAGGATAGGTTCATCAATATCAGATCGGCTGGGGTCCGACACACCGCACACCCCCGCCGATCAGCTGTTTGAAGAGAAGGCGCGCGCCATGCCAGCGCTGCCTCCCCTTCATTCTTTACCCTTTAGCCGTTGCATCTGCAGCGGTATAGAAGCGATCCGTACCATTGAAATGAATGAGATGGCTGGGGTGTAATTACGCCTGCTCACCGATCCAGATGCAACGGCTAAAAGGTAAACGGTGAAGAGGAGGCAGCGCTGGAACGGCGCGCGCCTTCTCTTCAAACAGCTGATCGGTGGTGGTGCTGGGTGTCGGACCCCAGCCGATCTGATATTGAAGACCTATCCTGTGGATAGGGCATCAATAAATATAACTTGGACAACCCCTTTAAGAAACTCATCCCTTATAAATACCGTAGGCTGTTTCTTTATAGTTGACAGAGGAAGGGGTTCAGTTTAAATGGTTAATATATATATATATATATATATATACATATATATATATATTTGTGGTCATGGCTACGGCCAAGAGGTATCCGAAGAACCCTAGGGAGAAAACAACAGGAACAACCTAACCCAGCTAGGCGTGTCTTAGCTGACCTGACTAAATGGCTTGTTGTGTGCCCTAAGCCATGATCGTGGGTAGGCCTATAAGTGGGCATACCCTGTGGAAATGAGAAGATAAGGGAGGGAGGGTGAGGCACCTGAAAACACACACCTGTGAGTGAGGGTGTGGCTCGTATATGAAGAGCCTCCGCCCCTCCCACAAATGCAGGCTGACTAATCAGCCTTACCAACTTGTGGTCATGGCTACGGCCAAGAGGTATCCGAAGAACCCTAGGGAGAAAACAACAGGAACAACCTAACCCAGCTAGGCGTGTCTTAGCTGACCTGACTAAATGGCTTGTTGTGTGCCCTAAGCCATGATCGTGGGTAGGCCTATAAGTGGGCAAAAACCAAGCCAAGTAGGGTAGAAAAGGAATTTGAATGGCATGTACAAACTAATCCCCAAGCCAACTGCAAGGCATCCGGGATCTAGAGCGAAAATTCGGGGTATGTGAGGCAAGACCAGTAGGAAACCTACAACCCATCTTGTGGATGACAAGGCCAGAGACATGATGCTCAATATTGCGGATACTGCACCAAAGCGGAATGGAGGACCGAGAATACGTTGTGAAATGGATCATAAAAAACAACTGAAACTTGTAAAGTTTGGTTCTAGTGCGAGTACTGGCAATGCCCTAGCGTCAGAAGATCGTGGGACCAAAACCTAACTGCCTAGACTATGCAGGAATGAGGGCCAAAAAGAACCATGTAGATAGGAAGAGAATCCTTGAATAGTTACCCAGACAACAGCTATCCGCGCTTTGTTCTACTGTGCGCACCTGAGAATTGTTTTTATGCTTGAGACGTGAAGACCGACCTACTATCTGAATCTTCTACCGTGAGAAAATGCTGGACCTTGTCCAAAATCCGATTCAACGTGGTTGTCCAAAATCCGATTCAACGGAGGTTAGTGCGGCAAGAAGCTATGAAGCCATAATATACAAGATTCTGTCTATGCCCTCCCATGAGTGAGGGAATGCAATGCAATGAAGCTACTGGCGAAAATGAATTCCTGGTCGTGGTAAAAAGGCAAAGACTTTGCGTGGGGACCTGGTTGACAAGGTATGATCGACTACAATCAGAGACTAAAATGCTAGAGCGAATTGCCCTACTTGTTCTTTCTTCTGGCAGGACCTGAACGAAAGCATGAACAATTAAAGAAAGACGAAATATCAGCGTAAGACATGACAATAATGCTGTAGGGCGAACCGGACCAGTTTGCGGTAAAAACATAAAATGAGCGATCAACATGGATTATTAGGAAATTAGGGAAGCAGGTATGTATGCGATACATAGGGGCCAAATCAGCCTAGAAGCCATGGGGCCGAAGCAGTCATGGGGCCCCCGAAGCCATGGGGCAGAAGCAGTCATCGGGCCCCGAAGCCATGGGGCCGAAGCAGTCATCGGGCCCCCGAAGCCATGGGGCCGAAGCAGTCGTCGGGCCCCCGAAGCCATGGGGCCGAAGCAGTCGTCGGGCTCCCGAAGCCATGGGGCCGAAGCAGTCGTCGGGCCCCCAAAGCCATGGATCAACATGGAGCGATCAACATGGATTATTAGGAAATTAGGGAAACAGGTATGTATGCGATACATAGGGGCCAGCCTAGATGCACAGATGGACAACCAACCAGGCAATCAGCCCCGCAGGTTTGAAAACAGTCGTCGGGCCCCCGAAGCCATGGGGCCAAAGCAGTCGTCGGGCCCCCGAAGCCATGGGGCCGAAGCAGTCGTCGGGCCCCCGAAGCCATGGGGCCGAAGCAGTCGTCGGGCCCCCGAAGCCATGGGGCCGAAGCAGTCGTCGGGCCCCCGAAGCCATGGGGCCGAAGCAGTCGTCGGGCCCCCGAAGCCATGGGGCCGAAGCAGTCGTCGGGCCCCCGAAGCCATGGGGCCGAAGCAGTCGTCGGGCTCCCGAAGCCATGGGGCCGAAGCAGTCGTAGGGCTCCCGAAGCCATGGATCAACATGGAGCGATCATCATGGATTATTAGGAAATTAGGGAAGCAGGTATGTATGCGATACATAGGGGCCAGCCTAGATGCACAGATGGACAACCAACCAGGCAATCAGCCCAGCAGGACTGAAAACAGTCGTCGGGCCCCCCCGAAGCCAAGGGGCCGAAGCAGACGTCGGCCCCCCTGAAGCCATGGGGCCAAAGCAGTCGTCGGGCCCCTGAAGCCATGGGGCTGAAGCAGTCGTCGGGCTTCCGAAGCCATGGGGCTGAAGCAGTCATCGGGCCCCCGAAGCCATGGGGCCGAGTGTTTTTTTTTTTTTTTTTTTTAAGAATTATAACTATGAAAAGTGACATGAATAAGGTGCACGTGAATTAAACCATGAGCCTGACCGATGTGGCAGGCGATACCCAAGATAAACTACGTGGCCTGAATAACATGCAAGGCGAAATATCGTTAGGAACGAGACCTGACCGACGTGGAAGGTGACCCCAATAGTTCAACTGCATGACCTGAAAAGACGAAGGGAAACGTGACAGAAAATGGAGATAATAACGAACATTAACTAAAATTAATAACATAAGCTGGCAAGCAGGTAAAGATATGAGTCATTCAAAAGCATAGCTGCACAGGTGGACAGACAACCATTGGTCAGACCCCTGAAGCCATGGGGCTGAAGCAATTAAATTAAGTAATTTAAAACGTAAGCCGGACCTGATGGCATATGAAGCGACTTGAATGATTGGATTGGCTAGAAGGTGGCCTAAGGAACATGACTGCCGACAGGTGTTAAAAATATAGACATTAGTAATCCGAAGCACGTGCGTACATGAAACACTAACCACCGCGAACCATAAACGTAAACATGAAATGCCTGAGGCATTGCAAGTTCGCTAAGAGAAGTCTCATATCGTGACAAACAAATGAACAGCTTGTGAAAACATAGCAGGAAACGTACTCCTATCGGCCCACTGACCTCCGCTGAGGAGCTGTTTGGTGAACTGGGGCAGGAGACCAATCTGAGTGAATACGAACCAGAAGTAAAAGGAGACCAGTCTGAGTGAATACGAACCAGGATTAAACAGAAAGAAGGCCTATGGAATGTAACAGACCACTGAGGAAGGGAACGTAAGCCTGAAAAGAACGCAGTTATGTTTGTCAGGAGAGAGGTACCAGAGCGGTGGGTGCAGACTGCCCCGGTGAGATTGAGCAAAACCATGATGTAGCAATAAACAGGAGAATGCAGCTTTGAGTGGGAGCAGAGTACAACACATGATGTAACAACAAATGGGTGAATGCAGCTTTGGATGTGAGTGGTAGCTAAAAACATGGTATAGGCGCAGCTCTGAGTATGGGTAGCACATGAAAAGCATGGTATAAAGCAGACGTGTAAATACAACCTGAAAGCGAGCAGAGTATTGACGTGATGCGAAATCAGACATGTGGACGCAGCTCTAGTAGTGAAAGGAGTATAGGACAAGATGTGAAAAGCAGACATGCGGACTGCAGCTTTGGATGTGAACGAAATATTAACTTGATGTGACCGCAGACATGGAAAGCGGCTTTGGTGAGTGGGGTATACGACCTGGTGTAGCAGTAGAAGTGTGAACACAACTTTGGGTATGAGCAGAGCATGAAAATTGGTATAACCGCAGCTCTGGTTGTGAGTGGAGCAAGGTGGGAACACCAGGGTGGTGCGTCCAGAGCATGAAAACGGAGTAACAGTAGCAGCTATGGCTGTAAGCAGAGTATACAACATGTAATAACAGGCATGTAATACGGATCCAACTGTCGGCTGGGGACGGAATGAGATGTAACAGCCAACAGGTGAGCGCAGCTTGAATGTGAGACCAATCTGAGTGAATACGAACCAAGAGTAGAAAAGTGCAGTACAGTGAAGACGTGCGGATGCAGCATAAGACATTAAATAAAAGCCGAAAGTGTAAATGCCGCTCAGGATAACAGCAGAGCATGAAAGTATGAGATTGTGGATAAGCTCTGCCTGTATATTTATGTTTAAATTGTATTGGAGCTGTCATTTGGCATTCCGGGCACTAGAGGCCGCTGTTTTGCAGCACAGTCAGCATGCTTCTGGGTGAACCAGTAAGTGTTGATCTGACATGGTGGAAGGATTGTGCTGTGAGGGGCTGAATCCGATTCCATCCTGGCTTGCAGATGTCCGGCAGTGAATGGACACTCAAAGGAAGGAGAGTATCTGCTGTCCCCTGTCAGGATCCAGCGCTTTGAAAGAGAGGTTGTCCCAGGAAGACCAGTTCCAGTGTATGGACAGAAAACCTTAACATCAAGCAAGGCCGCACGGTTGCTGAGAGCTTGGTGGCCATCCTGGGTAAGCGGCATCCTAGGGCCCAGAACGGATGCAGGTCAGTACACCTGATTACCAATTGTACTTCACTGTTTGGCGCCTAAAGTGACGAGAGACTAGCCTAGGCCTTGTATTAGCTAGTTAGATAGGGTTATAGCTTTGTTAGGCCTTACTGTACTGGACTGCAGTGCAGTAATTGACTTGCAGGCTCTGCTGCGTCTGCCACCGGTTAGGTGTGTCTTCTATAGCGGCACAGTACGACTTGTAGGCTCAGTGTACGCCAGCAGGCTTCCCTCGGACAGGGACGGTGACTGTGGGCCTGGGGTATTACTTGTACTGTTTGTACTTGTGTTAATACTGTTTCCAAAGTAAAGTTTATATTCTTGCATATAAAGCTGGTGTCAGTGTTGCTTCCATGTCTGTGACTTTGCTGTATCCTGGGGAGCCCACCCCGGTACACGGCTTACAAAAGTGAAATACATGAAGTTTAAAGATGGTGGTAGCGGGGGGGAAAAAGGGGGGGGGGGAGACACATGGCAAGGAACAGCTACAGCAAAAGGCCCAAACAATAAACACTGCGTCCGATCTCCAAACATGACGTCACGTGCAGCCCGGGAAACTCTTACTTCAGCCGGATTGCTGTAAAGAAACTTTTCATACGAGACGAGCGAAGCAAAGTGAAACTTGTAAGATTTATAGAAACCAACTCTTATTACCAACAACCAAAAATGAAAAACAAATGGAAGTATTTAGGCCCAAACGAGCAAACCTGAGGTAGCAGATTATGAGGCGAAGCCTCCCGTTCGTTAGCAAAGTCGGATCCGACCGGCCTGGAGAGACGGCCCCGGCCCAACCTACTTACGTAATATGACGCGTGCATGCTACGGTAGCAGAGAGCAAAATAACAAGCTCTATTCTGGCTCCATGCTGCAAAGAAAGACTCCTAGCACCAGAGAAGCTAGTGTGCTAATGACACCCAGCAGCAGCTGTGCACCTGAAAACACACACCTGTGAGTGAGGGTGTGGCTCGTATATGAAGAGCCTCCGCCCCTCCCACAAATGCAGGCTGACTAATCAGCCTTACCAACATATATATATATATATATCGATATATATCAAGAAGGACGTACTGTACGTATGCATGTATGCATCGATTTAAATGAAACTTGGTATACCCATACCTTGCTACTTGGAAAGGGGGTCACAGCTCTCTAGCACCCAACGCCCAGGCATACCTCTATCCAATACACAGATAACATGACCACTGATGAAGGTCCACCGTGACCGAAACGTTGGGTCAGAAATAGTCTGTCATTTCCTAATATACCACGGGCAAATGGATGATGCAGAAAATTGAAATAAAAAATACATTTGAATCGCCAAACTTTCAGACTGAGTGCCTCAATACTGAGTGCCTCAACAAGCCCTTGATCGGCACTGGTGATACTTCTTGAACAGAGTGCGGGTCCTCACTTTTCTACAGCTCTCTAGCACGTACCGTGACTGAGATATTCCCAAAAAATGCAAATATGGCAAATCACATGACCTACATTAGCCAAAAGAAGCCTGCGGGTTTTTCTGTTCATATCCCAACTGCCATACACACGGTCACATGTCCCTTATCAGCCAATAGAAGCTCACAGGCCCTTAGTCTCCACATACACACAGTTTTACACCATTTCCATAACAACCCAGTCATTTTTCTTCACTGCTGCAGGTCAGCTTTAAAGGGGCAGGGAGCTGTGGATTATACTGTTAAGGGAGCGGAGTGCTGTGGAGGTGACAGTTCAGAGAAAAGGTAGGATGGCCATTTAGGCCGCCCTCAAAAGACGGATTTAAAAACCCTGCCCCCACGTCCTGCTAAGCAACGCCCTCTCCCACTCTGCAGCCAACGGGGATTGAAAAAATTAAGGTAAAAATCAACTTCCGTTAGATGCAGGGGTGGAAGGGATGGTGACTTTCTCCGTGCAGCTCATGCTCAGACAGCATAGTGCATTAGCCAATAGAAGCCTGGTCACATGAGCTTTATCAGTCAATAGAAGCTCGCAGGCGCTTAGTCTCCACATACACACAGTTCTACACCAGGTTTCCATAACAACCCAGACATTTTTCTTCATTGCTGTAGGTCTGCTTTAAAGGAGCAGGGCGCTGTGGATGACACTGTTAAGGGAGTGGAGTGTTGTGGAGGTCAATGTTCAGGAGCAGGTAGGGTGGCCATTGGGGCCACCCTTAAAAATGTGGGCTTAACCCCCACAGGTCCCACTAAGCCATGCCCCCTCCTACTCCACAGCCGACGGGGATTGAAAAAATTAAGGTAAAAATTAACTACTTTCAGCTGCAGGGGATCGAGGGAGGGTGACTTTCTGCCTGCAGCTCATGCTCAGACAGCACAGTGCTGCTGTCTGAGAGTGGGCTGTTCAAAAGAACATCCCTGTTCCTGTCCAGGCCCTGTGTCGGATGGAGGACTGGAATTCTGAAAGCCGGACTGTCCGGCCTAAAATCGGACCTCTGGCCACCCTAGGGGCAGGCTGCTGTGGAGGTCACAGTTAAGGGGACAGATGCTATGGAGGTCAGTGTTAAGGGGCACATTGCTGTAAAGGTCACTGTGAAAGGGACGGGGTGTTGTGGAAATCACTGTTAAGGAGATGGGGTGCTGTGGAGGCCACTGTTAAAGGGGTGGGATGCTGTTGGGGGTCACTTTTAAAGGGGCGGGATGCTGTGGAAGTCACTGATAAGGGGGCGGGCACTGTTGAGGTCTCTGTTAAGGGAACAGGGAACTATGGAGGTCAGAGTTAAGGGGACGGTTCGCTATGGAGGTCAGTGTTAAGGGGCGGGGTGCTGTAGAGGTCACTGTTAAGGGGTATACTGTCGATATCTTTTAATGACATACCCAAACATTAAAAGAAATAGATGAAATATACCCGTGCAAAGCCGGGTCCTTCTACTAGTATATATATATATATATATATATATATATATATATATATAATATCTAGTTTTTTGGGGTTTTTTTACTATATTTTTATTATACATTGCAGTTGCCTAATATAAAAAGTAAAACAAAAGTAAAGAACAAAGAAGGAGCAACAGAAGGAATTTCTGTTGGCAATAAAACTCCCTGTTCACATTCCTATTATTAATGAAGAGTTATCCAAAAGATATCCATTTTTCTCTTGATTCCCATGATTACTCAGAAAAGAATGTAGCAGATTAATCCAAACAAGAAAGAAAAGAATTGCATATAG
Source organism: Bufo gargarizans (assembly GCF_014858855.1). Lineage (NCBI taxonomy): Eukaryota > Metazoa > Chordata > Amphibia > Anura > Bufonidae > Bufo > Bufo gargarizans. The sequence goes on along the minus strand of NC_058082.1, from coordinate 511,265,490 downwards.
CAAATTTTTGGGAGTTAATGTTTTTAATAAATGTGTTGAGAAAACCTCTAATAACCACTAACGCTAAAAGATAATTGGCAGATGACCACCTCTAAAGTTACTATTTCTTAGGCTCTATACACAATTATCTGATATAAAAAAAAGCAGAAAACAATGCATTAGGTTTCCAATTTTTGAGCCAATTTACTTGCATCTGCATCTGGGATTCGTGTATTCTCTTCCAGCAGAGGAGCAGAATACTAGAATTGCCATGTATGGCATAGCCAGACACCACTGGGTACTGCCAGATACCCATTTACTACAGTGGGATCCATCAGATTTACAGCATTAATGCTGGATTTCTGTCAGTAAAATACCACTGCATAATAAATGCTGCAATTCTGGAGTTCTGCTCCTCTGCCGGAACAAAATACCAGAATCCCCGCATGCAGCCTGTAGCCTTAAAGGTAATCTGGGATTTATACCACCCTTTTTCATCCTTTATAACTTCTGTGGAGCAAGTTGCATTCAAAATGCTTTTATAACTGCTGTGCAAATTTTGAGATCCCTTAAAGGAAGGTTCCAAGTAAGTTTTGTTAGTTTATAGTTTGTGATATAATTTAATGTCACCAAACCCACCAACCCAGCCTAATGGTAGTGATCAGATCTGCCTTAAGATTTTCTTATTCCTGTTAAAGGGGTTCTCTGGGCTTTTAATTTTGATGACCTATCCTCAGGATCAATATCAGATCGGCTGGGGTCCAACACCCGATACCCCTGCCGATCAGCTATATGAAGGGAAGGCGTGTGCAGTACACACGTGCTCTCTCCCTTCTGTCACCATAAGAGCAGCAAGCAGGAAGAGAGAAGGGACACACAGCACGCATGCACAGGGCACCTTCCCTTTATACAGCTGATCGGCAGAAGTATAGGATGTTGGCGGATAGGTCATCAATATTAAAAGCCCGGAGAACCCCATGAAAATATGTATGTTTTACTCCATAAACTGTTTTCTCTAATTCTCAAAGAATGCAGTATACTGAAAAGCAAGTTTCCTTTCTCGCCTTTATATTTAATTAAACCCTCTATAAATAGTCCCAGAACATTACAGTGTGGCATAGCACTTGCTCTGTTATATACAGGCACATCTAAATAGAATTACATTTATTAGAATTTTTGTAGATGTTTACAGAAGAGCTGCAGGCTAAAGCTTGAAAGATACAGATAATGTCAAATAGGCTTTCCAACATAAAAAATAAATAAAAAATATGGAAATATTTAAAATATTAAAAAATACGCTTCCAATAATCAGTTCTTTTTTTATGTTACAATTAGATTAACTAGTAGTAGTATACATGATATATTGTATGTATAGAGAAGACAGCAGTTAAAGGGAATCTGTCACAGTTTTCTGGTGCTCTTTTGAGGGCATTATAGACTGGTGACAGATAACTTAAGTAAAATGCCAGGTCACTTGTACTTGAATAACTATAATATATGAAGCTGTGTGTATATATCTATGTATGTCCGCTAAAGGAATCTGCATTGTTGCATTTACAATGACGAAATTTTGCACAGCCGCCTCCTGTGACTCGAGAAACATCCTAGACTATGTTTTGAGGGGAAATTTTCACCCCACACTTTACAATTATTTGCCAAAAAATACATCTAGTAACCTAACCGCCAAACTACAGGAGCCATTTTCTGTTGGCTGTTGTGGCAGTTAGCCTGGATATTTATCAGGTCGCATATAGCAGCCAATCACAGCTCAGCTTCTATTTTGCTACAGGTCATTAATATGAGCTCTGATTGGTTGCTTATGTGTGAGTTAAAATGATTTCGATTGTGACGCTTAGCTAACGTTGTTGTAGAGGCTGATGTAACTCATATGACCTTAAGTGTAGACTAATTCTGTGGGGTTTGATATACTGTCAATTAAAGACAATAATGCCCTGTAAGAAAAGGAATTCAATTGGGCGATTGTCATCAGATACGAAGCGAAAAGCCATATAAGGGGGCGGGTTATTATGCAAATCACTGTTAACAAGACGGGGTACTGTGGAGGTCACAAATAAAGGGTGGGGGACTGTGGAGGTCACTATTAAAGGGGCAGCTGCTGTGGCGGTCACTGTTAAGGGGGTGGGTTATTGTGGAAATGGGCGTTCATTGTGGATGTTACTGTTAAGGGGGCAATGGACTGTGGAGGCCACTGTAAAAGGGGCAGCTCCTGTGGAGGTCACTGTTAAGGCAGCAGGGTACTGTGGAGGTCACTGTCAAGGGGGTGTGGTGCAGGAGCTGTGGAGGTCTCTGTTAAGGGGCCAGGGAACAGTGGAGATCACAGTTAAGGGGATGGTCTGCTATGGAGGTCACTGTTAAGGGGCGGGGTGCTGTAGAGGTCACTGTCAAGGGGGTGGAGTACTGTGGAACTCACTGTTAAAGGTTTGGGCTGCTGTGAAGGTCAAAGTTAATGGGGTGGGCTGCTGTGGAGGTCCCATTTTAAGGAGGCAGGGAACTTTGGGTGGGGTCAATGTTAAGGAGATGGGGGGCTGTGGAGTTTACTGTTAAGGGGACAGGATGCTGTAGAGGTCGCTCTTATGGGAAATACTGTTGATATCTTTTAACGACACACAGAAACATTAAATGAAATAGGTGAAATATACCAGTGCGAAGCCGGGTACTTCTGCTAGTAAAATATATTCATGAGCGCTTGGCTGATATAGAGCAGCATAAAACTGGTGTCATATTCTCTTAAAATATAAAGTTATTACTTTTGTTATATATAATTCCTTAACCATATACTGCAACTGCAAGGCGATGACCTATTTAGATCTCACCTGGCTAGGGGGAGTAGTATATCATTTTATCTTGCTGCCCCACACCATGACACCTGGTGTTGGTCCTATGTGTCTCCACACTATGCATGATGTCAGAAGATACTCTCCATGCATCATGCGAGCTCTGATGTGGCCATCAATAGCAAACAATGTTGTTCAGTGATGAAAGCTGGTTCTTCCTTGGTAGTAACGATGGCTGCATCAGAGTTAGCAGAAGCGGTGGAAAGTGTCTATTGCCATCATGCATAGTGCGGAGACACACAGGACCAACACCAGGTGTCATGGAGTGTACGGAGTCATTAGCTACCCTGGCCGTTCCCATATGGTATTCATGTAGATAAAACTGACCAGACTTCAGTATGTCCATGATATTGGGGAAATGTTAGGATATGTGGTGTTCCAATAACATAACACACACTGCCTGCGCTATACAACATGCTCTTCAGGATATCTAGTGGCTCCCCTGGCCAGCTTGATCGCTAGCTCTCTCCCCCAACAAGAATGTTTGGGACTGAATGGGACCATAGATCTCTAGATGAACATGCCTAAATATTAGACCGCCTGTTGATTATGAGTCTGATTCACAGTAAGTCTATGTATAACAGAACATATTAAGTATGAATGACGCAGCAGGTGAACAAGATGCACAGGGTATTTATACTCAGCCTGCACTGCCCCTGTCTCCCTATGCTCTCCCTATAGTGTCTAAAAACTCTCCCTATGATCTCCCTGCACTATCCCTGCACTCTCCCTACTCAATATTCAGCAAATTTTCGGAAACCATGTCCCTAGCACTTACCACGTCTCTATCTATGCTGAGCTCACAGTGAAATGGTGAAGACTGCAGGCTTTTATAGGGTTGTGACACCACCAGGGATGGCTATTTGCGGCTGTCTGTATGGCATTATGGCTTATATCACGTTCCTGGGCTTCTTACTTTAACTAGATAACATGTGTAGCCGCTATTTTAGGAAAAAAAATACTTTACCTTGAAGCGCAAGGAAATTTGGATTTATTGCAAACAGAATTTTTCCTATACTTCCATTGACTTCCACTTCGGATGCTTCGATTTTCTCATTTATACACTCAGTATTAATATACCCTGCCTCAACATATATCCTGCTGCTAAACCCAAATAAAGGGTGCACCACCTTGGTTGTCATTGACCAAGCACTACTAGCAGTCTATACTTTGTCAATCTGAGCTTAAAAGGGTTTTCCAGCATTTTTTAACTGATGAAGTATTCTTTGGACCCCAACCGATCAGATACTAATGACTTATCCTAGGATAGGTCATCAGTATAAAAAATTTCGGAAAACCCCTGAAACTCCTTTCTGCCATGCGCTGTACATGTATATGGTATTTTGTGGCTTTAAAGATGATGCCTAAGTTGCTGGGTGCTTGCTGTTTCACACAGCAGACACCCAGGGCTAATATCTGCAATTGGCGATAATGCCGATTGCAGACATTTAACCACTCAGATGCTGTGGTAGACACCAATAATAAATGACTCACAACGTGAGTACACGTGCTAAGCCTACACGCCAAGTATAACACCAAAAGAGAAAGAGGCTAGCACAAATGGCAATGAATATAAACTTTATTATAATCTCAAAAAAGAGACAGAGAATCCAATAAAATACAATGAAAAACAATACAATGGTGGATGAAGGACACACAGGATAAAAACGGAACAACACTAGGCAATGTGTACACCAATACTGACAAGGTCACAGAGATACTAAGTAATAAGTAAATAACCCAAAGTGGGCATATAATATATGGACCCAGTCAGAACCGTCAACACAATACTAAAACCAGATACAGTACATCAGTATAAAGTGCAAAGTGCAAAGTACATGGTACATGGATAATATAATGAACGGTTAGCTGAAAAAATTATGACATAAATACCAGAGTGGTGATCCAGAGAGCCCCGACGCACGTTTCGCGTAAGCTTCCTCAAGGGGTGTATATGCAGGTAAGGCCTCATGCACACGACAGTATTTTTTTGCGGTCCGCAAAAAAGGGGTTCGGTTGTTCCGTGATCCGTGTCCGTTTTTGTTTCCGAGTGCCTTCCTTTATTTTTGAAGGACAATCTTGTGTGCCTCCGTGTTTTTTCACGGAAAGTCAATGGGTCCGCAGAAAAATCACGGAAAACGAAACAACGGACACGGGACACAACAATGGTCGTGTGCATGAGGCCTTATGCTAATAGGGTGCCTTTTATAGATCTGGCTTTAGTATTGTGTTTGGACGGCTGGACGGCTTTGACTGGGTCCATATATTATATGCCCACTTTGGGTTATTTACTTATTACTTAGTATCTCTGTGACCTTGTCAGTATTGGTGTACACATTGCCTAGTGTTGTTCCGTTTTTATCCTGTGTGTCCTTCATCCACCATTATATTGTTTTTCATTGTATTTTATCGGATTCTCTGTCTCTTTTTTTGAGATTATAATAAAGTTTATATTCATTGCCATTTGTGCTAGCCTCTTTCTCTTTTGGTGTTACACTCAGATGCTGTGGTCAAATAGGATCATGCCATCTGAGTTCTGAAAACCTGGGAACGATTAAGGCTACTTTCACACTAGCATTTTTCTTTTCCGGCACTGAGTTCCGTCCTAGGGGCTAAAATCCGGAAAAGAACTGATCAGTTTTATCCTAATGCATTCTGAATGGAGAGAAATCCGTTCAGGATGCATCAGGATGTCTTCAGTTCAGTCTTTTTGACTGATCAGGCTTTTCAGAAAACCGTAGCATGTTGTATTTTTACCTCCGGCCAAAAATCCAGAACACTTTGACTGAACGCCATTGACTTGCATTAACGCCGTGTGTTCTGTCAAAACGGATCCAGCTTTTGCATGTTAAACCCGAAAAATGTCCATAAATGGCAGATCCAATGCATTTTTTTATTGTGATCAAAATCCTGATCAGGATTCAAATGTAATTAGTTTTCACACGTTTTTCCGGATCCGGCGGGCAGTTCCATTGACGGAATTGAACACCGGATTCAAACAATGCTAGTGTGAAAGTAGCCTTAGGGAGCCGTTAGTTGGTTGTCACTAGTTGGAACTTGCTGAAGGCAGGGATGCCTATCACAGGTATCAGGGCCGGAATGGCCTGCCGGGATACCGGTAGATTTCCTGGTAGGCCAGCAGGCCTGAGTGCCGCAAGGCCGCGGCCCTGGTGGCAAATGGGGGCGGCCGGCGGCAGGGCACAGCAGCAGGAGATGAGCGCATTGTGGAAGCGTTCATCTCCATAGTCATCTGTATCACCGTCCTCAGGACGGCGATACAGATGTCTAATATGCTGCGACAGGGGAGGGAGAGGTGTGTCCCCTCCTGTTCTTCTGATAGGCTGCCGGCCTAGTGCTGGCAGCCTATCAGAGGACGGTGCAGGCGGCGCGATGACGTCATCGCACCGCCTTAGCCGTATAGCGAGGGACACAGGCCTGAAGAGGCCTGCATCACTTCGCTGGAGGTAAGTATAAGTGTTTATTTTATTTTTATTTTTTATATAGGTGCAATAATGGATCATCATAAGAAGGGGGCCTACTGGATCATGATAAGGGGGGCCTACTGGATCATGATAAGAGGGGGCCTACTGGATCATGATAAGGGGGGCCTACTGGATCATGATAAGGGGGGGCTACTGGATCATGATAGGGGGGCTACTGGATCATGATAAGGGGGGCCTACTGGATCATGATAAGGGGGGCCTACTGGATCATGATAAGGGGGGCCTAATGGATCATGATAAGGGGGGCCTACTGGATCATGATAAGGGGGGGCTACTGGATCATGATAGGGGGCCTACTGGATCATGATGAGGGGGGGCCTACTGGATCATGATAAGGGGGGCCTACTGGATCATGATAAGGGGGGCCTACTGGATCATGATAAGGGGGGCCTACTGGATCATGATAAGGGGGGCCTACTGGATCATGATAAGGGGGGCCTAATGGATCATGATAAGGGGGGCCTACTGGATCATGATAAGGGGGGCCTACTGGATCATGATAAGGGGGGACTACTGGATCATGATAAGGGGGGCCTACTGGATCATGATAAGGGGGCCTACAGGATCATGATAAGGGGGGGCCTACTGGATCATGATATGGGGGGGCCTACTGGATTATGATATGGGGGGCCTAATGGCACATGATATGGGGGGCTATTGGCACATGATATGGGGGCTATTGGCTCATGATATGGGGGCTATTGGCACATGATATGGGGGCTATTGGCACATGATATGGGAGCTACTGGCACATGATATGGGGGCTACTGGCACATGATATGGGGGCTACTGGCACAGGATATGGGGGCTACTGGCACATCATATGGGGCTACTGGCTTTGCAACAGTTGGAGGCATCCTGGTTGGGAAAACACTGTGATAATATGAACAATGGGGGTTCTACAAAAGAGCTATCATGGGGCAAAGTTCATATTCGTGTTTACACACGTGTCATAAAATGAATGCTTTCTTCTATTATAAACAAGTAAATAATGACGCAATGCTGTGGGGCTGGTATGCAACTTTTTCCAGGGCTGGTTTTTATCCCCAGTCCGGCCCTGACAGGTATATTCCAATGTAGATCTGCAGCTGGTAGCACTACACTGGAATATGCTGAACTTTCTATTCAGTAATGCATTACATCCCATTACTGAATAGAAATGGCATTCTGACTCACCCCCTTTCTCCAAAATGAAAATAATCAAAGTATTAAAACACAAGCAAAACAATACAATGTGGTATCACTGTAATTGTACTGACCCTGAGAATGAAGTTAAGAGGTCCACACAGAATATGCTGTAAAAACGAAACCTATAATACGGTGGCACAATTGCGCTGTTTTTCCAATTCTACCCCATTTGGAAAAAAAATTCCAGCTTCCCACTACAACTTGTCAAGCACTCATATGGCTATGTGAATGGAAAAATAAAAAAATATATGGCTCAAAGAAGTCATAGAGTAAAAAACAAAAACCCAAAAACAGAAAATCGCCATGCCAAGAAAGAGTTAATCACATTAAGTTTTCCAGGTGTTTTTTTTTTTTTCCTAGTGTATAATGGTAAGTTTATGGACAGGTGTACAAGTTGGGATATTTAATTCTTGATATTGCAGAATATGCCGCCAGTGATGGTTGTTGCCAATGAATAATTTTTTTAAACACTATTCCAAGGATATTGTGAATCGGAAATGAAATACATCATTTGAAGAGTCTACAGCAATTGACTATTATTTAAAATATAAACATCTGTACAGCTGTTAATCTCTGAAATTACAATTTATACAATGCAGACAACGTTTCCATTTAGGTAAATGGAATAGCTGAACAACAAACTGCTAAATTTGTAATTATGTTGTCAGCTGAAAGCAAGATGGATTATCGTAATTAACAAATATGACTTGAAATGTTGCAATCTTGGATTGTGGAAATACAATTTACGTTTGCTTAGCCTTAAATAATACAATGTTTACAAATGTATTCCAAATGGATTTCCTGCTAAAGTCAATGATTTTTTTTGTTTATTTTTATTTATTATTGAGGATATTCCAGTCACAAACCAAAGCTTTAAAGGGGTAAAGGGAATCTTTTACCTACCGTATTTTTGGGATTATAAGAAGCACTTTTGATCAAGAAAAAATCTTGCTAAAAAGTGCCTGCGTCTTATAGTTGGGCGTAAGGGTGGTCCAGCAGTGCCAGACCTCCCTGAATGCATCCATTATAATCTGACTGAGCGCTTAAACAGCACTATGCCTGATCAGCGAGGGGAAAGTGGTTTATTGACCCCTTAATGACTGGGTGATTTTAGTTTTTTAATCGCAGCCTTCCCAAAGCCATAACTTTTTTGATTTTTCATTCACATACCTGAATAAGGGCTTGTTTCTTGCAGGACAAGTTGTACTTTCTAATGGCACCGAATACAGGTTGCATGCAATGTAGTGGTAAAAAAAATTCCAATGGGATGGAATAATAGAAACAACACAATTCTGCCACAGTTTTATGGCTTTTGCTTTAACACTGTTTCCTATGCAGTAAAACTGACCTGTTACTTTCAGTATACCGGACAGTATGATTACAACAATACCACATATGTATCATAAGTATAGTTTTTCTTGTGTTTTAATGCTGAGAAAATAAAAACTTTTGAAAAAATATTTTTTTGTTTGTGTCACCATATTTTTATATCACTGAATAATTAATCCTACTAAAACTTAACTTTTATATTGATATATTTTAAAATAAGTCCCACAATGAGAATTTAGATAACTACATATAAACGATAGATTTGTGTATTATGAGCAGACCTAGAGTATGTATATTTTCAAATTACTCTTTTGGACTATATAGTCACCTACTCACGGTTTGATGAGAATTAGGAGATGTATCCAACCACAAGAGATAAACAAATTTTTGTAGGAGGGTCCAACAGGGTTCCAGGAGGAGCTCTTCACGGCAGATATACTGAAGGAAAGTTGTGTAAAAAATCACTAAATCCTCTTTGGTAGAAAAGGCATGGTTTCTGGGAGATATACGTCCCTAACCAGCTATTACAACCCTGCCTAAAAGCGGAGAGGTCTCCCGCCTAAATGCGGGAGAATCACCCCCTAGAGGAGCGACCCCACTTATCGGTGGCTGACCCTGTTGTTCTGACCCTATAGAATAAAAAACTCCCAAAAATCTGCTAATTACACAAAAATTATTAATTGGATGTTGATCTCAAAAATAGATATCGAGCCCGACGCGTTTCCTCCGGTAAGGTAGTCACCGGATTCATCAGGGGATAACCACAGGAAAATAAAAGAAGTCACCATATTTTTACCCCAAGAACTTTTTTATTTTTATGTGTACGGAGATGTATGAGAGATCATTTTTGCAGGGTGATCTGTGGTTTTCATTGATACAATTTTGGTGTGTATATGACTTTTTGATAATTTTTGTTAATTCAATTTTTTGTGGGAGGGAGGCAAAGAGACCAATAAACATCAATTTATCGTCCATCTTGACTTTTTTTTCCCATTTTGCCGTTTCACGTATGGGATAATTTTTATATATTTGAATAGTAGGGGCATGTTCTCATGTGGTGATAGCCATGATGTTTATTTTTTTTAATTGTTTATGTACTTTAATTATAATTTTGGGGAAAGGGGGGTAATTATATTTATTTTATATATTTTTTTAAACTTTTTAATAGTTCCCCTTTGGAACTTTAACAATCATTAGATTGCTTCTTTCATAAAGTCCAATGCATTAGTATTGAAATCTATGGGGATTACACTATGTTCCTATGAAACCCTGCCACAGCTAGGGGCTGCATAGGAACTAATGTGCAGCAGCCACATATCACTCAGGAATACAGAGGCTGCCGCGCCCACACTACGACTTCCCCTATCCTTGCTAGGGTGAGGTGGTGCATGACTGGGAGAGGGTGCTTCTGGTTGTTATTCTCCCAGATGTCATGGATACATTTGAATATAGCATCTGATGGGTTAAATGTGTGCAATCAACATTATTATCTACTGCATGAATTAGCCCTGGATGCCTGCTGTTTAAAGTACCAACTGCCGATGTATAAATGTGTACGGCAGTCAGGAACAGGTTAAAGATAATTGTATGTGTGTGTGTATATATGCAGCAGAGCTGTGGGTGTATGTAGAAGACCTTTGTGTTTGTATTTTGAACATACTGCATAGTTTTGTGTGAGTATAATATGCATACTGCAGAGCTGTGTGTATATAATATGTATACGGCGGAGCTGTATGTATATAATGTGCATACTGCAGAGCTGTGTGTATATAATATGTGCACGGCAGAGCTGTATGTATATAATGTGCCTGCTTCAGAGCTCTGTGTGTACATAATATGTGTACGGCGGAGCTGTGTGTTTATAAAGTGCATACTACAGAGCTGTGTGTATATAATATGTGTATGACGGAGCTGTGTGTATATAATGTGCATACTGCAGAGCTGTGTGTATATAATATGTGTACGGCGGAGCTGTCTGTATATAATTTGCATACTGCAGAGCTGTGTGTATATAATATGTGCACGGCAGAGCTGTATGTATATAATGTGCATACTGCAGAGCTGTGTGTATTTAATATGTTTACGGCAGAGCTGCATGTATATAACGTGCATACTGCAGAGTTGTGTGTATATAATATGCATACTGCAGAGCTGTGTGTATATAATATGTGTATGACGGAGCTGTGTGAGTATAATATGCATACTGCAGAGCTGGGTGTGTATATAATATGTGTATGACGGAGCTGTGTGTATATAATGTGCCTACTGCAGAGCTCTGTGTGTATATAATATGTGTATGGTGGAGCTGTGTGTTTATAAAGTGCATACTACAGAGCTGTGTGTGTATATAATATGTGTATGGCAGAGCTGTGTGTATATAATGTGCATACTACAGAGCTGTGTGTCTGTATATAATATGTGTACGGCAGAGCTGTATGTATATAATGTGCATACTACAGAGCTGTGTGTCTGTATATAATATGTGTACGGCAGAGCTGTATGTATATAATGTGCATACTGCAGAGCTGTGTGTATATAATATGTGTACGGCGGAGCTGTGTGTTTATAAAGTGCATACTACAGAGCTGTGTGTGTGTATATAATATGTGTACGGCAGAGCTGCATGTATATAACGTGCATACTGCAGAGTTGTGTGTATATAATATGCATACTGCAGAGCTGTGTGTATATAATATGTGTATGACGGAGCTGTGTGAGTATAATATGCATACTGCAAAGCTGGGTGTGTATATAATATGTGAATGACGGAGCTGTGTGTATATAATGTGCATACTGCAGAGCTGTGTGTATATAATATGTGTATGACGGAGCTGTGTGTATATAATGTGCATACTGCAGAGCTGTGTGTGTATATAATATGTATATGGTGGAGCTGTGTGTATATAATGTGCATACTGCAGAGCTGGGTGTATGTAATATGTGTACGGCGGAGCTGTGTGTATATAATGTGCATACTGCAGAGCTGTGTGTGTATATAATATGTATACGGCGGAGCTGTGTGTATATAATGTGCATACTGCAGAGCTGTGTGTGTATATAATATGTATATGGTGGAGCTGTGTGTATATAATGTGCATACTGCGGAGCTGGGTGTATATAATAGGTGTACGGCGGAGCTGTGTGTATATAATGTGCATACTGCAGAGCTGTGTGTGTATATAATATGTGTACGGCGGAGCTGTGTGTATATAATGTGCATACTGCAGAGCTGTGTGTGTATATAATATGTGTACGGCGGAGCTGTGTGTATATAATGTACATACTGCAGAGCTGTGTGTGTATATAATATGTGTATGGTGGAGCTGTGTGTATATGTGCATACTGCAGAGCTGGGTGTATATAATATGTGTACGGCGGAGCTATCTGTATATAATGTGCATACTGCAGAGCTGTGTGTGTATATAATATGTGTACGGCGGAGCTGTCTGTATATAATGTGCATACTGCAGAGCTGTGTGTGTATATAATATGTGTACGGCGGAGCTGTCTGTATATAATGTGCATACTGCAGAGCTGTGTGTGTATATAATATGTGTACGGCGGAGCAGTCTGTATATAATTTGCATACTGCAGAGCTGTGTGTGTATATAATATGTGTACCGCGGAGCTGTCTGTATATAATGTGCATACTGCAGAGCTGGGTGTATATAATATGTATACGGCGGAGCTGTGTGTATATAATGTGCATACTGCAGAGCTGAGTGTATATAATATGTGTACGGCGGAGCTGTCTGTATATAATTTGCATACTGCAGAGCTGGGTGTGTATAATATGTGTACGGCGGAGCTGTCTGTATATAATTTGCATACTGCAGAGCTGTGTGTGTATATAATATGTGTACGACGGAGCTGTCTGTATATAATTTGCATACTGCAGAGCTGGGTGTATGTAATATGTGTACGGCGGAGCTGTCTGTATATAATGTGCATACTGCAGAGCTGGGTGTATATAATATGTATACGGCGGAGCTGTCTGTATATAATGTGCATACTGCAGAGCTGGGTGTATATAATATGTGTACGGCGGAGCTGTCTGTATATAATTTGCATACTGTAGAGCTGTGTGTATATAATATGTGTACGGCGGAGCTGTATGTATATAATGTGCATACTGCCGAGTTGTGTGTGTATATAATATGTGTACGGCAGCATTAGGCGTCTTATGTGTTTATTGTAAGGACTTATTGACATGTGAGTCACAAACACGGATCTAGCGATGAGAGAACCAGGCAAGATTCTTTTGAAGCTGGCCAAAAGAAATGTTTGAGAGAGCACTTAGTACAGATATGTGTACCCTGTACTTAGAAAGCCATCACTGTGTTATCTGTGCTGTTACATAGGACTGCAGGTAACATCTCTTATAGTATCTGTACTCAGAGATTTATCACTATTACCTGTGGTGTTACATAGGACTGCAGGTAACATCTCCTATAGTATCTGTACTCAGAGATTTATCACTATTACCTGTGGTGTTACATAGGACTGCAGGTTATATCAACATTGTTATATGTACTTGCACCGCCCCAGATCTGGCAAGACAGTCTCAGAGTTCAGTGGCTACTTAGCTTTCATACTATGTTTTAATGGGAGGGTGGCGCCATTAAAATTTTTGCCTCAGGCATCAGAAGAGCTAGAATCGGCCTTGGCCCCAATGGCTCTTTAGGCCTCATGCACACGCCCGTTGTGTGCATCCGCGTCCGTTCCGTCATTTTTCACAGTTTAGCGGAGGTCCCATTCATTTCTATGGAGCTTTAGAAAAAAATAACTGATAGTCCTCCGTTTTTTCTCTGCGTCCGTGATCCGTGAATTCCAGTCCGTCTAAAAAATATTTAGACCAGTTTTCTGGTCTGGTGAGCCTCTAAATATCAAGGAAGACACACGGAAGAAAAGACGGACACGGATCACGGAACAACGGAACCCCGTTTTGCGGACCGTGAAAAAATACTGTCGTGTGCATGAGGTCTTAGGCTCAGTTCACACTTCAGTTATTTGGTCAGTTACTGGGTCAAAAACACAGAACAGGTGCAGATCTTTTCATGAACCTTATCAAAGAGTATAAAGATGGTGGCAGCATCAGAATAGTGGCTGAAGGACATGGCTAGAATTAACGAGCCATATTTTTCAATGTTCTGTTGTTGAAGCACACTTCAGTCAGTACATTACTGGCAGATTTATCTAGTTTGCATACTGTGTTGAAAGGGCCCCACTCCCACCCCTCCTCCAACAGTCATGGCAGTGGAGTGTGAGTACAGAGAGTCCACCCGTAGCCAGCGACCAACCATCGCTATAGGATATCTTGATTGTAGTTGAGTTTATTATCCATCGGAGCAGGTGTAAAAAAGGCCCCCCAGTTTGGCCCGGTATCAAGGGTCTAATATTGTGGACAGTCAGTAGTCGTCCCTCTGCGGAATGGTGAAAATGCAGCTGTCACTAAGCAAGCAACTCAGTATGTATCTGGCCATTTGTGCAAATATATTACCTGCAATCACTTGGGCATACAGTTGCCAACCAGGGTATATAAAACATAACTGTAATGAAGCCATGTTTTTAGCGAATATCCAATTCCAGGTAGGTCCTCTGGGTTTGTGGCTATAAAGTCAACATGTATATGAGGGCTATTCTCCCTGATCATACCTAACTATGGTGGTCACTCCAAATATCAACTATGATGGGGCTTGCTTTGATGAATCATTATCCCTTTGAAGTTCAGCCATTGTCTTGCTTTTCCTGGGCTCTCATGGCAGACACACTTCAGACATGTTTTTTTCATAACTTTCATCCCTGGTCAGGATGTGTCCGTAATTACCTCCAACCCTGAGTGAGAATGTTATCTGATGCCTAATACAGGCCTTAGTGATAAAACCTTTAATCAATACTTCTGACACCTTGGTGAATTTAGGGCCAAATAAATCCTCGTCCGAGAGTAGACATCTTGTGATGGTAGTAGATATGCTTTCCTTAAAGGGGTTCTTCGGGAAATAAGAAAATGAAAATACTTAAATATTACTTTATTATAAATATATTCCCAAATACCTTTCATTAGTTATGGCTCTTTTTGTCTGGGGAACAAAATGGCCGCTGTCCTATTAGTACGCACAGAACCTGTCCTAATCAAACAGGAGGACACGTTACTTCACAACACTGAGCTAAAGAGCTGCCTCATCCTCCTCTCTTGTCAGGGATTATGATCCTGAATACAGATAATAAGATCTTTAGCTGAATCTCTGTTGGAATTGAGTTTATGAGCAGATGTGGCTAATGAGCAGCAGTACTTGTGTGCAGTCCCCATTAGCACAGTTTGTCCTGTGCTTCCTCTGTACGTCATGTCTCCTGATGAACTCCATTCCCACAAATATTCAGCTAAATATTATATTAAACTGTATTCAGGACCATAATCCCTGACAAGCAGAACAGAGAGGAGGATGAGGCAGCTTTTTACCTAAGTGTTGTGAAGTAACTTGTCCTGCTGTGTGATTAGGACAGGTTTTGTGTGCACTAATAGGATGGCGGCCATTTTGTTCCTCCTAATCATTGCTCCCTAGACAAAACGAGCCATTATAACTAATGAAAGGTATTTGGGAATATATTTATAATAAAGTAATATTTAAATGTTTTTATTTTCTTAATTCCAGGAGAACCCCCTTAAGAAAACAGATTGGGTTATGAATGGACAATTAGTATTGATAGTTTTACCTTTTACACTACAATGTTTATATGCACAGAAATAGAATTTTTCTTAAGTTTTCAGGTATAGTTTGTATGTTTCTTTGATAACATTACTCATCTGTGAAAAATGATGTGAACTACCTGAGAATCCAAAAGAAAAATCAATATACACAGTGGGATGTCCTTTTTTTTCCAACATAAATAAAATACAAGCTTAATTTATTTTCTGAACAAGAAACACAAACATGTACTTGCAGCAAAATATTCAATTTCCAGACCAATATTTGTTTCTTTCTTCCATTTTAACTTATATAAAAAGTGTACATAAATAATGTATTCATTTTGGTCTCCTTTATCCCATTTTCATCTTTATCCTACTTTTATTTGAAATTTTTCAAAGATGTTCTCTAATTTACAAATTATTATATGCTGCAGATTTACTATCCAGTGTAAGCTTAGGGGTATTTGTGATCTCCAGGCATTATTCTCTTGATTCTGAAAATGTGCATAAAATTTGCATGAACTGGTATTAAAAAAAAAAATCGAATATTCGCAATTATGAATATATTTTGTGATATTCTAAATATTTGCGAATTCTCGAAGTGCCGATATTCGCGATTAAAATTTACAATTCAAATATTCGTGATCAACACTAGAAACAAATCTCAATTTTTCCTAAAATGGCAGCTACACGTGTGAGGACATGGAGCAAGGAACCCCGGATAAGGCGGGATGACCCATAATGCCATGCATGCAGCCAATCAGCAGCCAGCCAGCCCTGTGATGTCACAGCCCTATAAATACGGCGTCTATCTTGGATTCAGACATTTTCCAGCGCTCTGAGTGCAGGGACAGACCTAAGAAGGCGCTAGGGAAAGCAATAGGAAAAACCTCATTGTGACAACAAAAAACGGAAAAACGATTCATAAGTTCAGGGAAAGGATAGGGAGTAATCATTTCACAGCATCTTCATGCAGAAGACGCTAGGGACAGTGCTAGAAAAGCGATTTACAAGTGCAGGGAAACATTATTTGGGGATCCAAATAGCCATTATACAGCTCTGTCATTCCAGCAATTTGTTCTTGGGGTGCAAGTGCTATGTGGAAAAGCCTTTAGTGGCTTATATCTGTGGAAAAAGAAAAATATATGCGCAGTTCACTTCTGCATCTATATGTGTTGAAAGCGTTTAGTGGCCTATTTCAGTACAAAAAGAAAAATATATTCTCAGTTTACTTCTGCAGCTATATGTGGTAAAAGCGTTTAGTGGCTTATTTCAGTACAAAAAGAAACATATATTTTCGGTTCACTTCTGCAGTTATATGTGTTGAAAGAGTTTAGTGGCCTATTTCAGTACAAAAAGAAAAATATAATCTTCGCTTTTAGGGGTGTTTTAATTTGCTTTTCGTTTATTTAGTTCAGCTAAAAGTATGTCAGACAAATAAGGGCCAGGGCATGCACAGAGGAGTGGCAGAGGCCTAAATGTTTCTGGTGCAGGCAGAGGTCGCAGCAGAGTAAGGGGGCGTGGCAGCAGGAGAGGCAGAGAGAGACCTCATCTAGCCGTCGTGTCTTCACCAGCAACCCAGCGGTTCTTGATTGGTTAACTCGGTCATCCACTTCATCCCAGGTGACATCAGACACCGCCAGCCAACAGTCGGTGGGTTTGTCAGACACAACCCTTAGTTGGCATGACCCAAGAGCAGGCCCTGTGCCCTCACCTGTCCTCAACCTGCCTCTGTCCTTTCCTCCACTAGGTGGGCAATTAGTGATGAGGAGAGTGGCGTGGGAGCTCGGTCAGGCTTCTGGCGCATAGACGGTTAGGGAGGACATCAGTGACATGCAGACAGTACTCAATGATGATGTAGCTGATCGCACTTGGAAGCCTGGTGACAAAGGCACTTCTTTATTTTTTTCATTTTTATATATTAATGTAATATTATAAAATCCGGTGTCTCCATGATAAATCTGCAGCATGGGGGCCCTGTGTGGCTTCTACACACTTTCAAAATAATCCTTCAGCGGGGCGAATAGATGCCGGATGCTCCATGACCTTCCCAGGAGCTTCTGTCAGGAACAGCGGTTCATTTCTGAGATATCCGTATAGTGCTGGGGGAATCCGAAGACCCTCTCCATCTCCGTGCACCACAGGATGTCCTCCTTCCCATCCATGATGACTGGGAACTCGTGATGTTTTCCCTGACGAAGAGACCATGGGCTGGTAGTTATGGTTTGAATCTTGATAAACTTTGCAACTCTTATGGGCTCCAAGAAATCTTGAAGCTTTGTCTTCTCATTGTCTGTAGCTACTATAGGCCTGTTCATGCCAGGCAGGTTCCCCCATAAGTATCTGGGTCAATGAGCAGACGATACTGCTCTTGCATCAATTTTGACAGGATTCGTCTCCAGGTTGAGAGATATTGTTTTTTCGAATGCTATCTTCATCGCAACCACATCGTTGAATAACCAGAAGACTGGTGGATTCTCTCCTGTCTTAGGCAACACCATTTTTTAAATTAAATTAATTAAATATTTAATATTAAATGGAACGAAAACTTGATTACAATTATGAGAAATTTAAATTTCCCAATATATTATCCCAATCTTCTATGAAAATTCCAGGACAATCAATTTGCCAAGCCTTTTGTGCTGGAGGACATGTGTTATTAAATCGTGCAGAGCCGAAGTGGCCTCCTCATGCTGCTGCCGCCTCCACACTTTGTTGTTGTGCCACTCTATGGCATACTAATGCTGCTGCCGCCTCCGCAATCTCTCGTCGTCGTGCTATTCTGTGGCCTCCTCATGCTGCTGCCACCTCCACAATCTCTCGACGTCTTGCTACTCTGTGGCCTACTCATGCTGCTGCCACCTCTGCAATCTCTTTTCGTCGTGCTACTCTGTGGCCTCCTCACGGTGCTGCCACCTCCTCAATCTCTCATTGTCGTGCTACTCTGTGGCCTCCTCATGCTGCTGCCACCTCCACAATCTCTCATTGTCATGCCACTCTGTGGCCTCCTCATGCTACTGCCACTTCCATGCTTCGTCGTCGTGCCACTCTGTGGCCTACTCATGCTACTGCCACCTCCGCAATCTCTTTTTGTCTTGCTACTCTGTGGCCTCCTCCTGCTGCTGCCACCTCCACAATCTCTCATCATCGTGCTACTCTGTGGATCCGTTTTTTGTGTGTTATTGTTCTGACTCATCAGAGGAAGGGCAAATTATTCAGTGACGTCAACACAAACTTACTGCTGACACCCTCTCCACTCTGTCAGGGGGCTTTACCTGTATAAGGGTTTAATAGAACAGGTTCTGTAGACATCTATGTGGAATCAGCTGACAATGGTTTAACCCCTTAAGGACTCAGCCCTATTTCACCTTAAGGACTTGGCCATTTTTTGCAAATCTGACCAGTGTCCCTTTAAGTGCTCATAACTTTAAAACACTTTGACTTATCCAGGCCATTCTGAGATTGTTTTTTCGTCACATATTGTACTTCATGACACTGGTAAAATAAAGTCAAAAAAATTATTTTTTTTGCATAAAAAAATACCTAATTTACAAAAAATTTGGAAAAATTTGCAAATTTCAAAGTTTCAGTTTCTCTACTTCTGTAATACATAGTAATACCCCCAAAAATTGTGATGACTTTACATTCCCCATATGTCTACTTCAGGTTGGAATTATTTTGGGAATGATATTTTATTTTTTGGGGATGTTACAAGGTTTAGAACTTTAGAAGCAAATATTGAAATTTTTCAGAAATTTACAAAAACCCAATTTTTAGGGACCACTACAGCTCTGAAGTCACTTTGCGAGGCTTACATAATAGAAACCACCCAAAAATGACCCCATTCTATAAACTACACCCCTCAAGGTATTCAAAACTGATTTTACAAACTTTGTTAACCCTTTAGGTGTTGCACAAGAGTTATTGGCAAATGGGGATGAAATTTGAGAATTTCATTTTTTTGCCTAATTTTCCATTTTAACCCATTTTTTCCACTAACAAAGCAAGGGTTAACAGCCAAACAAGACTGTATCTTTATTGCCCTGACTCTGCCGTTTACAGAAACACCCCATATGTGGCCGTAAACTACTGTACGGCCACACAGCAGGGGCGTAGAGTGAAAGGTGCGCCGTTTGGTTTTTGGAAGCCAATTTTGCTGGACTGGTTTTTTGACACCATGTCCCATTTGAAGCCCCCTGATGCACCCCTAGAGTAGAAACTCCCTAAAAGTGACCCCATCTAAGAAACTACACCCCTCAAGGTATTCAAAACTGATTTTAAAAACTTTGTTAACCCTTTAGGTGTTGCACAAGATATAATGGAAAATAGAGATACAATTTCAAAATTTCACTTTTTTGGCAGATTTTCCATTTTAATATATTTTTTCAAGTAACAAAGCAAGGGTTAACAGCCAAACAAAACTCATTATTTATGGCCCTAATTCTGTAGTTTACAGAAACACCCCATATGTGGTCGTAAACTGCTGTACGGGCACACGGCAGGGCGCAGAAGGAAAGGAATGCCATACGGTTTTTGGAAGGCAGATTTTGCTGGACTGTTTTTTTTACACCATGTCCCATTTGAAAGCCCCCCTGATGCACCCCTAGAGTAGAAACTCCAAAAAAGTGACCCCATTTTGGAAACTACGGGATAAGGTGGCAGTTTTCTTGGTACTAGTTTAGGGTACATATGATTTTTGGTTGCTCTATATTACACTTTTTGTGCGGCAAGGTAACAAGAAATAGCTTTTTTGGCACCGTTTTTTTTTTTTGTTATTTACAACATTCATCTGAAAGGTTAGATCATGTGGTAATTTTATAGAGCAGGTTCTCACGGACGCGGCGATACCTAATATGTATACTTTTTTTTTTATGTAAGTTTTACACAATGATTTCATTGTTAAAACAAAAAAGTTTTAGTTTCTCCATAGTCTAAGAGCCATAGTTTTTTCAGTTTTTGGGCGATTATCTTATGTAGGGTCTCATTTTTTGCGGGATGAGATGGCTGTCTTATTGGCACTATTTTGGGGTGCATATGACTTTTTGATCGCTTGCTATTGCACTTTTTGTGACGTAAGATGACAAAAAATTGCTTTTTTTAAACCGTTTTTATTTTTATTTTTTTACGGTGGTCACCTGAGGGGTTAACTCATGTGATATTTTTATAGAGCCGGTCGATACGGACGCGGAGATACCTAATATGTATACTTTTTTTATTTATGTAAGTTTTACACAATGATTTAATTTTTGAAACAAAAAAAATGATGTTTTAGTGTTTCCATAGTCTAAGAGCCATAGTTTTTTCAGTTTTTGGGCGATAATCTTGGGTAGGGTCTCATTTTTTGCGGGATGAGATGCCGGTTTGATTGGCACTATTTTGGCGTACATGCGACTTTTTTGATCACTTTTATTACCTTTTTTGGGAAGTAAGGTGGGCAAAATTTAAATTTTCTCATAGTTTTTATTTTTTTATTTTTATGGCGTTCACCGTGCGTGGAAAGTAACATGACCGTTTTATAGATCAGGTCGTTACGGACGCGGCGATACCAAACATGTGTAGGGAATTTTATTTTTTTCATTTTTAATTAGTGATAAATGTGTTTTTTGATTTTCACTTTTTTTTCACTTTTTCTTACTTTTTTTTTGACCCAGACCCACTTGGTTCTTGAAGATCCAGTGGGTCTGGTGTCGGCATAATACAGTACAGAACCTATATATGTTTCTGTGCTGTATTTTACTTACACTGAACAGATCTATGCTTTCAGCACAGATCTGTTCAGCACCATGGACAGCAGGACGCCTGAGCAGGCGTCCTGTTGCCATGGGAACCTTCCCCGTCTGCCACAACTTCGCAGACGGGGAAGGGTAAGGACTGGGGCTTCGGGGGGCTGTCTGGGGTCTCTCTCCCTCTCCCATCGGGGGGCTGCAAAGGCACAGCAGCCCCCCGATGGGAGAGGGAGGGAGCCGCATCTTACTGTTAACTCTTTCCATACAGCGGTCCGTACGGACCGCTGTATGGAAAGGGTTAAACGGCTGACATCCATTCACAGATGTCAGCCGTTTATACCAGGGTGCCAGCAATGTGCTGGCACCCTGGTATACCCACTAGAAGCCAACGATTATTCGGCGGGAGGCGGGCGGGGGATCGCGATCCCGCCTGCCGCACCGCCCGCCTCCCACACCGCCCGCAACACCCCCCCTGCACCTCCCACCAGGCTAAAACCATGCAGGGGTGCAGGGGGGGTGATCACTATAGATTTGTGCCACACTAAAGCTTCTGATCGCCGCGGTCAGGGACCGCGGCGATCAGAAACAGCAGAAATAGCAACAAACCGCAGGTCTGAATTGACCTGCGGTTTGCTGCGATCGCCGATACGGGGGGTCATATGACCCCCCCAGGCGTTGTGACAGGATGCCGGCTGAATGATTTCAGCCGGCATCCTGTGCGGATTAACCCCTGGGGCGCCACAATCTCAATTTAAACTCATGACGTACCGGTACCTCATGGGTCCTTAAGGACTCGGGAAACATGCCGTACCGGTACGTCATGGGTCCCTAAGGGGTTAAAAGGAGTGTGCTTCTTCTTGACGCTAACATCGACCTGTAAGGCTAAGATCATACTTGAGCTATTTGCTCAGTTTTGGCCCATGACTGCCCAAATAAGTGAAGTGTGCAGTGATTCTAAGAGTGACGCCTGTCCTCTGCATGTCATATGGACTGAGTATTATTTCACTACCAAAGCACACTCCCTATGCGTGTTACTGCAAGGCACAGTGTTTTACACCACTATAAAGGCTCTCTGCAGCCAGGAAATAGCCTTTTTTTAATGTAATTTGCTGTGAATAAATTCTGCGAACCGGCAAATCGAATTTTTGAAAAATTCGCTCATCTCTAGTAATGGCCATTTAAGTGAATGATACTAATAGTTAAATGGCAGTAATTTCTTGTGGTAGTCATGAGATTATGAGGTGAGCCATTATGTTGCATAAATCCCAAAAATAACTGGTAATGTAATGTCATCTTAAGAGTAGGATCCAATCCTTATTTGTCTCATACTTTTCTGAGATCCTACTTTTAAATAATAAATGTTTATTAATGAATGATTAATGGTAATTGTAAAGTATTTAAAAAAGTTTATGAGTTTGCAAATGGTAAAATATAAAAAAAATGCTATCCAATACATTATATGGATGTGTCCCCCTTACTTTTCCTTTTAGCTTGCCTGTCAGGGTAAGGCTTCATGCACACGACTGTTGTTTTATTCTGTGTCCGTTGCGCCATTTTTCGTGATTTTCAGCGGACCCATTGATTTTCAATGGGTCAGTTGAAAACTCGGCTAATGAACCGTTTGCCATCCGCGGCCGTGATCCGTGGTTCCAGTCCGTCAAAAAAATATAACCTGTCCTATTATTTTCGCAGAAAACGGTTCGCGGACCCATTCAAGTCAATAGGACCGCTGAAATACGCGGAGGCACACAAGATTGTCATCCGCGTCCGCGCTTCCGCGTCCATTTTTTTCCTATCATTTGCATGGCAAACCTGTCTTAGGCTACTTTCACACTAGCGTTCGAGCGGATCCGTTCTGAACGGATCCGCTCATATTAATGCAGACGGTGGCTCCATTCAGAACGGATCCGTCTGCATTATAACTTAGAAAAATTTTCTAAGTGTGAAAGTAGCCTGAGCGGATCCGTTCAGACTTTACATTGAAAGTCAAAGGGGGACGGATCCGCTTGAAGATTGAGCCATATGGTGTCCTCTTCAAGCGGATCCATCCCCATTGACTTCCATTAGAAGTCGAAACGGATCCGCTCGCCTCCGCACGGCCAGGCGGACACCCGAACGCTGCTTGCAGCGTTCAGGTGTCCGCTCACTGAGCGGAGCGGAGGCTGAGCGCTGGCAGACGGATGCATTCTCAGTGGATCCGCCTCCACTGAGAATGCATTAGGGCCAGACGGCTGCATTAAGGGCCGCTTGTGAGCCCCTTCAAACGGAGCTCACGAGCGGACACCTGAACGCAGGTGTGAAAGGAGCCTTAGACTTTTTTTTACTTTCCTTTATGTCTGGTGGTCCTCCAAAAATAAAGGAAGACACACGGAAACAAAAATGGACACGGATCACAGAACAACGGAACCCCATTTTGCGGACCGATAAAAACAACTGTCGTGTGCATGAGGCCTAACACAAAAGGTTTATTTTTCTATCAAAGTTGGTCATCTAGTCATCTTGGGATATCTCAAGCCAAGATAAAAGGTAAAGAAGTACACATCTAAATGTACCCAAAACTGTTCCTATTAAAATTACATGTTCTGCAAAGTCTCATAAACCTACATTAAAGAAAATATAAAAGTTTATGCTTGGAACACAGGGAACTTTTCTAGGTTTTAAGGTTAAAATTACTGTGCACTGACGGCTACATAGCATTGACTTACATTGCCCAGCAGCTTCATGCAAACCTTACATTACTGAGTACAACACCAAGTGTTGGATTGAGTGGTGTAAACCATGCAGCCACTGGACAGTGGAAACATGTTCTGTGGAAAGACAAATCACGTTTCTCTATCTGGAAAGTCTGGATTTGGTGAATGCCAGGTGAACATTACCTGCCGCACTGCATTGTGCCAACTGCCTGACTGCATTGTGCTCCTTAATTCCAGTGAAGGGAAATATTCAGCATACCAAAATACAGTATTTTGCACATTTGTATGCTTTCAACAGTTGAGGAAGGCCCTTTTCTGTTCCCACAAAGTTGGCCCACACAAAGCCCTGACCAGAACACCTTCGGACAACTTTGGGATGAACTATAACAAGAATTGTAAGCCAGGTCCTCTTGTTCAACTTCAGTGTCTGACCTTAAAAAAAAGTTCTTCTGGATGAATGGGAAGAATTTCCACAAGCACACTCCAGAATCTTCTAGAACGCCTTCCCAGAAGAGTTGAAAACTGTTATAGCTGCAAAGAATAATCATCTTTATATTAATTCCTATTGATTTAGAATAGGATGTCATAAAGGCTCCTATATTGCAAGTGTAATGTGTAGGTGTTCTAATACCAGATAGGGTATATGTAATGGGATATTTGTTTAAACCAATATATACACCACCTGTTTTAGCTGGGGCAGCATTTTTCAATTCATAGGAAGTATTGATTTTCTTTGGGCCTAGCCTCCAGATATAAAATTGGCCCTTTGATATTTTTTTTGTTGTTGAGGGGGATTGGGTTGACTCTTCTATATTGAAATGAATTTGGTGTATTCCGATTATTTACAGATAAAAGAATATTTCTCAAGAGAGTATATTTTTTTTAATATTTTATGCTCTGCCAAAATATGGAAACCTTAATTTGCCCATCTATAAATACTGCTCTTTCATGTTACTGCTATGTTGTTAGGGTACAGTTTCTTTTAACACATTCGGTTTTCAGAGATTTAGATTGCTGTGCATTTAAACCCACAGAGTATTTTGAGATAAAATACACATCTGGATTTCTAAAGTAAAGATACAGTATCAACAGACTGCAGACAGATTTGAAAGCTTTAATCTCTGAGTATCCAGGGATTTAACTTTTTCTAAAATCCATGTGGAATTTCTAGAACGAGAACACTAACTACAAGTTGATAGCACAGGCCGCCAAGATAAAAATGATTACTGGATAACATGTTGGCCACACTGAGTATGGCAGTATTTCCAATCATGGAACATTAAACATCACAGAAAACAATATTTCAGACATTTTATGCATATAGCTAATAACCTTTTCTATATCATCATGTGTACCTGTATTGTGAGGTGTGATAACATGTATTTACTTGTGGGACCTCTTTGCTCTTAAGCACTGTAAACTTCTACTGCTTACTCATTTAATATTCAAATTTTTCTTTATACTTTGTCTTGTTTTTCACCCATGGGATGAAACAAGCTTCTTTCTTTTAAAATTTTAATTATCCATAAATAAAATGCTATTTTTTTAAATTTTTACTTTCATTTTACTTTTACAAGCATCTGAGAATTTTTTTCTTTTAAACAATAAGTTTTTATAGTTTTTTACAGACAAAAAAGAGAAACATAAAAATAAAAAAAACACAAAGAAAATTTTACCAGGTAGTTGGGAAGACATCTGTCATTATAACATTCTCTACACCTGAGGAGATATTTCCATATTGCCTAGAGTCCCAAATCCTCCCAAAGCCAGAGAGGGAATGATTTATATACGCTAAGATTCTCTGGCATGAATAAGTGGCATTGAAGGGGTTATACAGTATCTACAACAGTCCCCCCATGTGCCGGGCCCCTCCGTGGGAATATACTTGCCAAGCTCCCCACTCCCTTCACCGCTCCTGGTCCCTGCACTGCGGCTGCTACTTGCTACTTCTCCCTGTACACGGATGAAAACATCCGGTGTCGGGTGGGAGCAGGCAATGGCAGGTGGGGACGGAGACAAGCCTCCTTAGCGCCGCGGGTGATGCTAGGGAGGCTCCATTCCCCCCTTCCCCCGCTGACACTGGATGTTTTCAACCGTGTACAGGGAGAAGCAGCAGCGGCAGTGAGCGGAGCGGGGAGCAGGGTAAGTATATTCCCACAAAGGGCCCAGCACATGGGGGGGCTGTTGTAGATACTCGATAACCCCTTTAAGTTGCCGAATAATTTCAGGTGAATAGGGAATCATAAGACTTTTTCACTTTGCTATGATAGTGAGTTCCCTAGAAATAAATAAGTGGGCTAAAATAGTCCTATGTTTGGCCTAAATTTCTGTTATATCTATAAAGAGGAGGGCCAATGAAGGTGATGGCAACAACGGTGACCCTAACAATTCAGAAGCCATGTCAGGAGAGGTTATGGGTCCCTGTTAAAGTATCTAATTACACTAGACATTGTCTCCCATGGAACGGTGGCGTAGTGTAATTACAAGTATTTACTCCATTCAAGACAACGTGGAGTGTAATGAAGATGAAGCATGGAGCGCTGCCTCCTCTTAAAACAACTGATCAGCAGGAATCCGTGTATCTGACCCCTGCCAATTAGATATTGATGACCTATCCTGACGATAGGTCATCAATACAGATTGCAGGACAACCCCTTAAAATCAATGTTTTCTTAGCAACGTTCACAAATTGAAAATAACTTGCACCTGTGCAAATATATTGTTTGCAATATATAAAAAAATGAAAGTTATGTCATGCATGTTAAGCTGATCATATAGATTAAGTAGTTGTTGTTCTGTCATTTCATCAAAAGCTATTGCCTCCCCTTGCAATTCATTAGCAGCCATATCTGGTCTGGTCAAACTTACATATTTTTACTTTTAGCGGAGGCTAAAATGGCTGTCAGAAACCAATGGAACTGCTTATCTCTGGTTATAACAAAGCTTTGGATGTGTTTCAATCCCCCTGCAGATGTCAATCCTCAGAGACACTAGATTGCTGGAGAATCCTGTCAAAATAAGAAGGACCTGACATTGCAAATCTAATGAGCATAGTCATCTTATTCCCTTCAAAAGACACCATTGAGATCCAAGAACCAAGCATTGAGTAAAACATAAGTGGGAATAACCAGCAATGAATTAACATGTTCTGAATTCCTTTTTCTAGCATCTAGACTATTAGACAAACAGTGAAGAAAGAGAATTCATTCATTCATCTTCTTTACAGTAAAATTACAGAAAAGAAATGACAGATAACTTTTCTCAGAAAAATATCATGAGTCCCTGTCAGGCTCTGTTATACTGCCGTGCTAAACTGCATCCCGAGAGAGTTACCTGCTGACTCCCATCATCTTTTCAACCCTTAATCTGAAGAATCCTATATGTCAGTCACCATCAAAGTCAGATACTTATTACCTACAGACACAGAGAGCTGTTAGAAGACCTGATACTAAAACCAATTGACAATGGCCTGAAATATTCTGGAGACTTTTTTTGGGGATGGACTTTGGTTCATTTTAAAATGTCGGTACAAATAACATCTTCATTAGGATCATTAAAAATTCTGAAAAATGGACAGACCTTTCATAGTCTTCCATTATTTTCTGAACTCTCCTGCTTTGTATGCAATGGTTTAATTATCATACTTGCAAGTATCAGAGTAATGTCTGCTTATTAAAGGGCAAAGATCGTGTACACTGTAAAATGAGAAAATAATTTCTGCATGCAGTGGTAGTGATTAATCATTTTAGTTCAGTAGATGTTGCTAAAAACATACTTTTATAATATGTAAATTACCTGTCTACCAGCAAGTAGGGCGGCTACCTATCGGTAGCAGCCGCATCCTCCTATTATAATGACGCCCCCTCCGCATGTTGATTGACAGGGCCAATGAACGGGATTGTTCTCTGCTGGCCCTGTTTGCATTCAAAATCTGGCGCCTGTCTTCATTCGGCGCAGGCGCACTGAGAGGCGGATGCTCGCTCGGCCGCTCCATCCTCAATGCGCCTGCACTGGGTGTAGATGTGACATCATCAGCGCAGGCACATTGAGGATGGAGCGGCCGAGCGAGCGGTCGCCTCTCAGTACGCCTGCTCCGATTGAAGACAGGTATGGCGCAGGCACTAGATTTTGAATGCAAACAGAGCCAGCAGAGAACGATCTTGTTCGCTGGCCCTGTCAATCAACATGCGGAGGGGGCGTCATTATGATAGGAGGATGCAGCTACTACCAGCAAGTAGCCGCCCTGAAAATGTTTAACATAAAAACTTGATTTAAACAAGAGGCCATTTTTGTTGACATATTACCTTTAATTCCTGTCACGCATAATGACATCAGGGTCAAAGTGCCACAAAGTATCACACTGATGACCCATTGCAAAATTTTACTGAGTTGTCTTACTTTCCTTACCTTCCCTGACTGGAACATTCCATACAAAGGGGTAACTAGAGTTTTCTTCCTGCAGGGCAAATATTCAGTTTAGTACCCCCCCCCCCCCCCCCCATCTCATCCTTTAGAATATGGTCACACATAACAGACACAGAGTGGCTGCAATGTGGTTGAAGAACATGTCAATATCAAAATATTTACATAAAGGAACAGCGGATAAAATACACAGGAACAAACAGGGCCATATAAAAGGATCACAATTAAATATTAACTACAGTCCAAGGTGAATACTAATGCTGAAACAGGTAACTAAATAATACCAATATAAAATCCTAAGCTAGGATACAATAACCATATGTTTATACCAGCAAAAAAATATATATACTGTATATATATATATATATAAAGTGCATAGTGCCAAAACAATTAATAGACAACAAATGAGAGTAGGTAATAGTAAAAAGCACTGACCAGAATGGTTCCCAAAAACCCTGACGCGCTTTTCACGTTTAGCTTCCTCAGGGGATGTGCAAACAGTGAGCTAACAGGGCTTTTTATTTTCATACCAACAAGACATGATTAAAAACATATGGGGTGTGTTTAATGGTGTATGGGGAGAGATCTTAGAAGTTCAAATAGAAGGAAGACTCAGGAGTCTATCTGACAGATCTCTCTTGTTTTCATTGTTGCTGACAGGTTTCCACCCCTCCGCAGATGCTGCTCATTATCAGTCAGGTAGTTCTTTATGTGTTCCGCCTCTCACTTGTTTCCTTGCGGCTGATAGCTCTTCTGTGGAGTGCTCTGCTTGTGTGCTGGTTCTCCTGTTCCAGTTACATCTCAAGCTAAGTCCTTTCCCTTTTCTTGGTGTTCTGACTAGGCTTCAGGGAGACACTGGCTCCTTCAGTTTGGAAGGAGCTGATTGCCTCTTTACCTGTTTCCTAAGCTGAGCGTTTGGTGCAGTGTTTCAGCAGTCTCAGGTTTCTGTGCATGTGCATTTCTACCATTGAGATTTGCACATGTTGTTAGCAGCTTAGGGTGAGTATCAGGGAATGCTAGGAGGTGTCCTCTTTATTCCTTAGGTTTGGGGCCTAGTCTGTTGTTTAGTTGTGGTTCCCTTTGGTTGTCTTCCCTTCCCCGTACGTCCCGTGACAGTAGCATGCTTTTCACAGATTTGTAACTTTTTTTATTAATGCAGTCCTTACCGCCACACCCAAGTTAAGTTTTTCTTCAAGCCTTAACCTTAAGTATGTATATCAAATCTCATTAAGCAGGGATTTTTATTACATTACAAAAATTACCAACAGATAATTGCGACAGCAATCATTTCATTATATGCCATCTTAGAAGGTCATGATTGCAAACTTTCTTGCACTGATTGCTTAAATCATATCATCCTTTTTTCCTTGAGCATTATATTGATTTTGCTGGTCCTTTTCAGAAAATCTTTATTTTGGAATACCAGCAATAAAAATGGCTATGTTTGTCTTATTTAAGATGGCTACCATAGCTGTATGTACCTTTCAATAGTTATTAACATCTAATTAGAGATTTAACTTCTTGAATTTTTTTGTTTGTGAGATTTGTGTCCTAATCAATTCTACAGGGTGGGCCATTTATATGGATACACCTTAATAAAATGGGAATGGTTGGTGATATTAACTTCCTGTTTGTGGCACATTAGTATATTTGGTACTGTCGTGTCCGTGACAACCTGCTCTATAAAAATACCACATAATCTAACCTGTCAGATGAATGTTGTAAATAAATAAATAAAAATTTTTTTTAAAAAATGGTGCCAAAACAGCTAATTCTTGTTACCTTGCCTCACAAAAAGTGTAATATTAAGCAACCAAAAATCATATGTACCCTAAAATAGTACCAACAAAACTGCCACCCTAACCCGTAGTTTCCAAAATGGGGTAACTTTTTTGGAGTTTAGGGGTGCATCAGGGGGGCTTCAAAGGAGACATGGTGTCAAAAAACCAGTATAGCAAAATCTGCCTTCCAAAAACCATATGGTGTTTCTTTTCTTTCTGCGCCCTGCCGTGTGCCTGTACAGCAGTTTACAACCACATATGGGGTGTTTCTGTAAACGACAAAATCAGGGCCATAAATATTGAGTTTTGTTTGGCTGTTAACCCTTGATTCGTAACTGGAAAAAATGGTTTACAAATGGAAAATCTGCCCAAAAAGTGAAATAATAAAATTTTATCTCTATTTTCCATTAATTCTTGTGGAACACCTAAAGGATTAACAAAGTTTTTTAAATCACTTTTTTAATCAGTGATAAATGTGTTTTTTGATTTTTTGATTTTTTTCACTTTTTTTCCCACTTTTTTTACCCAGACCCACTTGGTTCTTGAAGATCCAGTGGGTCTGGTGTCTGTATAATACAGTACAGTACACTATATAGTGTTTTGTACTGTATTTTACTTACACTTTGTCTGAAAAGAGCTATGCCTTTAGCACAGATCTGTTCAGCACCATGGACAGCAGTATGCCTGAGAAGGCGTCCTGTTGCCATGGGAACCTTCCCTGTCTGCTCAGTTGTGGCCACAACTGCGCAGACGGGGAAGGGTAAGGACAGGGCTGTCTGGGAGCTCTCTTCCTCTCCCATCGGGGGGCTGCAAAGGCACAGCAGCCCCCCGATGGGAGAGGGAGGGAGCTCCCTGAGCTGTTAACCTTTTCCATACAGCGGTCCGTACAGACTGCGGTATGGAAAGGGTTAAACGGCTGACATCGCATCACAGATGTCAGCCGTTTATGCCAGGGTGTCAGCAATGTGCTGGCAACCCTGGTATACCCACTGTCCACCAACGATTATTCAAGGTGAAGCGGGCGGGGGATCGCGATCCCGCCTGCCGCACCGCCAGCCTCCAGCACCGCCCACACCGCCGGCAACCCTCCACCCTCTGTGAAGGTTCTCATTTATCCAGGTCATGGTATATCTGTAAAGAATAAATCAAGGCAACTGGACTTACTGTAGATTTCTTGAAAACGTTTCACTCGTTCTTCCAACGAGCTTTCTCAATTTGGAATGACTGTACATATTTATCCCCAGAGAATTCTTGTACAGTCACTCAGAATTGAGAAAGCTTGTTGGAAAAACGAGTGAAATGTTTTCAAGAAATCTACAGTACGTCCAGTTGCCTTGATTTATTCTTTACAGATGTAAATATAAGTGCTCTTTCACATGAGCGGTAGTTATTTCGCTCTGTTATGGGAGCGGAACAACAAAAACATTGGAAGTGCTGGATTCGGTAGAAAACTTAGGCAAATGGAGTCTGTTCCAAAGAACATTTTTTTTGGGTGGAGAAAAAAGTGAGAGAGACTAGTATGCTACTCTAGGTTTCGGAGCAATATATATTCTTTGCATGTGTGTGCTCTTTCTCATTATGGTGAGTTCCTAGTATGCATAGTACATGTGCAGAGTATTGTAAGCCAGATTTTCTGCGAAGCTATTCAAATTAGCTTTCCTAATCCTACCTGATGTCAGCAGATGTAAGATGTACTAATTTTTATATACCCAGAGAAACGTTCACTGGCTTACAACGATACCCTTTATGCATACTTGGCACCCTCCATAAGGAGAAATAGATTTGCCATTGGGGATTTATGTGCGGTATATTAGCAGAGTGTAACAGTACAAGAAAAGCGATAATCCATATGTATGGATTTTCCCACAAAAACTACAGCCCATATGGTCATACTCTGAAGCTGCTGAAATATTGTTACCAATAAGTTGATGCCAGCTGATGAGTGTGTTCCACTTAATGGCATTACGACATACTTAATTTAAAAAATGAAAATCATATAGTACATGAAAATTTCTTTCACACTGTTATTTAATATGTGTTCTATAAAATATTGTAGCGGTGTAAAAAATATTGTATATATTTGGTGTAGCAGAGCCTTTATACACCTTCTGTTTTCTTTGAGATTACATGGTTTGGCGCTTGTGACCTGCTTCTATTTTTCATTTCTAATGGTCCTGCTTATCAACATACAGTCATGGGTCTTAGGTGTCTATGTTGTTCAGCTCTGCATAGGACATATCTTTCTGTCTTTTAATAGCATAAAAGGTCATAAAGACTTGCTGGCTGTTTGCCATGATTTGCAATGGTTAGCAGAGGAGGTCAAGCATTATGAATGGTAGATGAGCATGGAAACTTTGTCGAGCTTCTAAATACCTTTTTATCAGCTATATAATCCAAAATTGTAAAAATACATGTTGGATAAATTGCAAAAATGCAGTTCTATAATGTATATAGAATAGACCTTCATTACAACATAACAGGAGAAATAAATGCACCAAGCATCCTGTTTTGTCGCCTGCAGCAGCCAGGACAATAAAAGAGTGAATGTATTTATTCCTATACTCCAGGACTTTTAATGCAGTACCATTAGTGATATAGAAAAATAGATAAGAGAAAAGCAAGGCCAGAGTGGGAAATCAGAGTGATATGATGGTTGTGCCACCTGTAGCAAAATTATCATGGTCAGTCATTTTATATTAATCTATGTATATATAGTGACACCTCTCCAAAAGACATCCTCTTTGAGAATACATTTTCTTTAGGCCAGATTTTCTGTGATGGATCTTCACTTCCATCGTGTCTATACTGGTCATTCTGTTTAATCCTGAGTGGTAGTCTCAAAGCCGTTTGACTTTACTGGTCCATTTTTCCACTTTTGCCTCCATGTGTTTCCATAGTAGAAAGTCTTATGATATGTACATGGAGAAATTACACTGTTAAAACCCATATACATATCAGAAGACACAAATGGATCCAGTTTTTACTTATACACATAATTTGTCTTGTTAGCTCAAAAATAGGAAAAAAGAATTAAAGAGCACATGTCAGCATGATCAAACCAATTAAACCAGGCATACTGCCTGGTAGGGTTGATTGTGCAGATTAAAATAATATTGTCTTTTGCTTGTACTGCTGCGGAGATATCATTGCTTTGTATTTATGCAAATTAGTTAGTTGGAGCATTGAGGGGCTGGCTGTAGCACTAGGAGCACTGCCACAGCTATGCCCTTTGGCTCAGTACATCCCCTCATCCCATTTGATTGACAAGGAAATACATCAAAGTGGATAGGTGCTCTTTAAATCTAAGGAATAAATCTACCTTTAAATCCATAAAATATTATAGCAACCATTGTTAGTGAATTTGGCTTCTCATAATATATTTCTCCCCATATTAACAAATGTATCAATGTTGACCATCAATAATTTTTTTTTAAAGTTCTTTAAAAGAGCCATTATGGCAAGATGGGTTTAAGTTAACAACATTTGATGCAGAGCCTATATGCACACATTCTACGTGGAGCTGGCATTTGTGCAGTAAGGAAAATGGAGCAGTAAAATACGATGTATAAATGTAGAGATTTTATAGCTGATGCTTTACAATTTGATGTTTCTCACAATGCATCCAGGCTTAACTATTAATGGTAAGCACTAAAAGACAAGCCTGTGATGGAAACACCCATGGTACTGGAGTATACAAGCATTTTAGCCCATTTGAGGAGAAATATTCCTGTACAACTTTAATCATTTTGCTAAATATATCGAGTTGTTCGTAAGATTCTTGGATAACATTTTTATAGCGTGATCTGGTACAGCTGAACAATTTAAGGCGTTCATGTCGGATTGCAGGTCTATTAAAGATGATCATAATTGAGGTTATTTACTTAGGAAAATAAGATGGCTGAATACTGGCCCCATCACTGGAGATATATATCAAAGCTTAGTACAAAGATGTGTCTAATGATCCATTTATACACAGCACTTGATAACAAGGTAACATACATACAGGAAAGAAGGTTTCACTATCATCATAAACGGAATTCTTAATTGTGAGAGCAGCAAGACTATGGAACTCCCTGGCAAAGGAGGTTGTGATGGTGTAAAGGTTACCTATTTGAAAATTAAATAATGTTCTTAAAGGAATAATATTATAGGGTAACTGTACTGCAGAAGGATAGTTAATCCAGGGATTTATTCAGATTTCCATTCTTGTAATTGGAAAGCAGTATTTTCCTATAAGATGAGGAAAAGTTATTTTGCTTTCTTCTGGATCTCAAACAAACATAGATAGCATATATATATATATATATATATATATATATATATATACATACATACAATATACGTTTACTGAAAACTGTTATTTATCTGTTTTCTATAAAATGCATGTATTTATAATATATTATATATCTTTTGTGTAGTAGTGCCTATATACACAATGTTTCGAGATTGCATGGCTTTGAGTCTGTGGCCTGCTACAAATTTGCATTTTTATTGTGCCCGCTTATCCATATATATATATATATATATATATATATTTCCCCTAGGCTTCTTTTATATACAATGTACTAGGCTACAGGAAGTGGATACCTCATCTAGGAAAACTGAATGAGATATCAGAAATCCAGGAAAGATGGTTTGTCTTAGCAAAGTATTGTTTGCTAGTAAATTTGGTTAATGGCGTTGTTGGGCCTGCATTTTTATGGAATGAAGGGCAGGTTGGTCATGGGGGTCATTATTTCCTTCCTGTCTAGTAAAGGTTTTCCTTATAGCCTTCAGCCAGTTGATGGGGCTTAGCTCATTACTGGGCTATAAAGGTCTGCACTATGTGCATGTAAGCTATATGTATGTACGTGTGTATATATGTGTACCTGCTGTCCAGACAATAACATTTTTGTGTAGCAGTACGCACATATATATTTTCTGTTTTTGTTTGAGACTGCATGGCTTTGAATCTGGTGGCTTTCTACTATTTTGTATTTTGTATACACAATATTTTATATATTGTGTCTTCTTATCGATGTACAGTCATGCCTTCTGGATCAACACTTTGATGTATTTAAATTAAATACACATTAAATTATGATCTAAATCTTGAAATATAAAATGTGAAAGAGAGACCTTGTTTTCATCTAACATCTATAATACACAAAACATTAAATCAAAAGCCTGAAATATTATATATTTCATTTCTCAATCTTATATCACAGAGAATAACTCAGTAATTACTTTCTGAAACTTACTAAACTTTCATATATGCAGTTAGAAACACTCAAAACATTTTAAGCACAACTACCCTTTCCATTTAAGGGTTATAATGAGAAAGTCCTCCATGATTCACTTCTATTTGAAAGAACAATGCCTGCCACCACATTGCTTTGCATCCTCTGCTCGTCCTCTATCTTTGTGGGATTCCTGATTTGTATTATTTTAGTTGAACACTGTCAGTATAGGAAATTACTATTTTTATACCTACCGCCTTACTGGAGGATTGTACTATACTCAAATTAATTGGATGCCACCCACTTTATATATATATATATATATATTGCGTATGGGAAGTAGCTATATATCTCAGAAAATAGCAGAGTTCATTTCAGCACTTGCCAACTACTGCTCTATTTTAAGTTTCAGAAAGAACTATTTATAACAATTTGTCTTAGAAAGAAATATTTGTGACATAGTAACATATTTCAGAATACTGTTAAGCCATTTTCACTTCAAAGGAGAATATGTTTCATGATAAAATATTTTAATATAAAATTAAAATATTCCAGTTACTGTAGGAAAGCACTATTGATTAGTATTAAAAATAATTCAACTTAAAATGTGTAAATCAGTTCCTCTAATTTGGAGTTCAACCTGAATTTTTAGAAAGATTGGAATGCTAACACAGAGTTCTTGAAATTCATTTTCAAAGAAAAATATTTTCTGAAAAAGCATACACTTTAGCTTTCCTTTAAAAATGAAAAGCCAGCCAGTGTAGTGCAGCTATTCAAAGATAATGCTTAGCCTTTTAAAGAGGCTTCCCAGCATAACATGGATAATAACTAAGCCAGTATGTCATCTGCAGCTGAGAGGCCTTGGTCTGGATATTTGGGATGCTATTTCTCTTTATGAAGTGTACTGTATAGTATGCAAAGTAATTAGTATTCCCTAAAGAGAAGTAATACTCCAACCAAGGCCTCTCAGGCAGACAAAAATGTATTTATTTTATGTGTTTAATTTTTTGCTTAACTTTGTTAAAAGGTTAACTTGATAATGCAAAATTCTTATTTTTTATTTTTTTATTTTTTTCTGTGAAGTACTGTGTTTCCTTTTACTTTCTGGAAGGGAGTCTAGCTTGGTGTGAGACATTAAGCTTTCTAAAAGGAAAGCTGAACTGCACATATTTTTTTTTCCTGCAGAGAACTATTACTGGAGCTAGTTTCTCTATCTCTCTAATAAGACAATCAATTTGAATCACATTTATTTTTTAAGTCACTCATCTTTACCTACAACCAAAATGTAAACTTGCCATATACCAGTAAATCTGAAGTAACCGAAAGTATGTTCAGTTTTATTTGCTTAAAGTGAAAGTGGCATTTTTTCTAAAGTAACAACATGAAGTTTGGCTGTATTAGTTGTCACATTTGAATTAGCGTCTCAAAAACTGATGTTAAAACTGAAGATGGTGACAGAATGGCAGTTCACAATCAGTTTTCTAGGAAAATAATTTAAAGGTGACAAGTAATATAGACACAATTCTTGCTCTCACTTTTACAAATGTGGCCACAGCTAAATTATTTTGTCATCAATAGTCTAAAAGGGAATCTTGGTTTTAAAACACTGTTTTTAAGGTCTGGGCAAAAAAATAATAATATAAATCTATAGACCATACTTAAAGGTTTGCTAATTAAAAAGTAACAATATACTGTAGCTACATTTCATATTGTCAAAAATATCTGAGACACTAAGCATACCAATATCGTTGTATATGAAAACAGCAGGATTTCCTTTCCAAACTTTAAAACATGTACCAAAGGCTTGTCTGTCTAGTTGTCAACCCCTTTTTCTGATAGAGGCCATGTATGTAAACATAAGGGCCCTGATTTATCATGCCTTCACTCCAGAATTCTGGCTTCAAAAAGTCACAAAATAGGGCTCTTGCACTCAGTTACACAAATATGTTTTGAATTTTTGCATTTTTACACCACTCATTCTCGTTTGGGTGGAAAAGTGGGTGTGGTTAGCTATGTTAACAAGATTTACGGTATTCCAGATTTATTATTGAGACTTTTTCAAAAAGTAAAAAAAAGTCACAATCTTACTACAGTAGAAAGGTAGAGTAGGAGAACTAGAAGAGCTTTTCTAGACAAGAGGGTTAGGTTTAAGGATAAGATAAATGTATCAAACAATATGTGAGATTTGATAATTGTGGCATAAAGTATTCCAACACAGATTCAAGCAAAACTAACTTTGAATACAGCCAAAATAGTTGTGACCCATAAAAGCATGCACTCTGTAATAACTCTGAGGCACTGAGATTTTAGCAGCACATCTTTTAAATAGTCAGATATGTCCTTAATGGACTGGACTTATTTTCAGCATATTCCACAGATTGAGATCTTTTAGTTTTGTGGGCCACAGCAACACCTTAAACTCATTTTTGTCAAACCACAATTTTTTCAGTGTTGCAAATGTTGTTCAGGTTCAGCAGTTGTCTTTCTTTGAACTATTTTTTAAAAGCAGTGATCACTACATACCAGTAACACCCCCCAAAGCCACCCATTTTGAAGATGCTTTGATTTGTATATCTTGCCCCAACCAAGGCCTTCATTGGTCAGCTCTGTTAAAGGATAGTCACCCAAAAAGAGCAGGGGTCCTGATATGAAACACTGTTTTCCTTTGCTTTCGAAACAGAAAATAGCTCGTATGTCTTTTCCAAAGTAGCATTATGTGGTGATACAAGCATAGTAATAATAAAAAAAATCTTATCATGAAAAAGCACTGATTTATAAGGCTACCACCAGAAGCTTAGTGGGGAAAATAAATCTATGAAGCACAAGGAGATATGTATAAACATAGATATACCATATCTAGATATAAACAAATCCATTCTCTCAATTTGGAATTCATCATGAATTTTCAAAAAAAAATTGTATTCTAAGAAGGAAAGCAAATCAGCATAGCCTTGGGTTTTGGGAAAAATATTTTAAACAAAAAAGATAAAGCTGGTTCACATCGATTATTTTTTTTTTTTTTTTTCAGCATTCTTCTAATCAATCAGAAGAACAGAAAAAAAAACGATCTTTTATTTTGCTCCTTGTTCACATTTTGAGAGAGAAAAAGTCCCCCCTCTGTCTAAAATAATGGATCTGAGACAGAAATGGTAAACTGGATGCAAAATGAGCATAACAAGTTACTTAAAGGATCCTTTTTTGTTATTTGATGAATCAGAAGAAAAGAAAACAAAACGGTGATATGAACCTATCCTAAGAAAGGTAATTCTTTCTGATACCACCTGCATATGTTTTCCCCAGAAAGATCTTTCTCCCTGTTGTATGGCAGACTTCAAATTATTTGGAAATGGCTTTATAACCATTCTTAGATTTAGGGACAGCCACAATTGCTTCTCTAAAAGAGAGTTTACATCACTGTTCTGATTTTTCTGTTTTGATTTGTCAGAAGAACATAAAAATAAAGGAAAAAAACGGATCTTGTGCATCAGTTATGCAAATTTGGCAACCATTTGATCCATTTCCATCTGAGTTGTTTTTTTAGATGAGAAAAAAAGTACTGCACTGAGTATTTTTTTTACATCTAACAAAATGGATATTAGACAGAAATGGCTCAAATGGATGTCAAAAGTACAAGTTCCAATTTTTTCTTTATTTTTCTGTTCCTTCGATTATAAGAACGGAAAAAAAACGGCGATATGAACTACATAGTAACATAGTTTGTAAGTGTAACGGATCACCTGGCACCCCGACTGAGTACCTCCGTTTACGGATGCGCCTAGCGTTTCCTGAGGCTTCCAAGCACTCTGGCAGACACCACAATCACCAAACCGAAGAAGCAGATAAATCCTCTTGATGCATATGAATGCTGTAGGCAGTTGAATAGGAAACCATACGAATAGGTTTTCACTCCTAGCAGTCAAACTGGGACAGCATGCAATAAATCCTCCCCCAAGAATGAGACGACACTTCACCTTGAGGTTTAAAACAGGAACTCCCTTTATTTTAACACAATCATTGATTTATACACATCTTCCAACAAGGTACTACCCACAGGCTCTGCAAAAACAGCAAATCATATGTATCTTCAGTATTTAAACCTTCCCAGCAATTGTACACAAAGTCCCCTTCCCTCTATCTGTAACGCAATAAACAAAACACAATGAGCATTGTCTGAGACGTAATTAACCAACACAATAAGCATTGTCTCAGACGCAATCCACAAAATACAATTACCAAACGTAATGGACTAACTTGAACCCTGGCATGCACATATACAATTTAACCGAACACATAATAACATACATAGTATTTAAGACAGCCTGAATGCAATCTGCTACACAGTCTTAAAGGGGCATTGTTCCTAAAAGTCATAACATGGCCATTAAAGGGCCAGTAGCAGCAATATAAAATACCACATGCCCAAATATTGCATTCAAACGTACCAAATCACCAGGGGCCATAGTCAGCAGGTAGGAGGCGGGCAGCCAGGCCTCTCCAATGCCCAGTGGCGAGGCGGGTTCCGCCACAGTAAGGTCGAAAAAAGACATCTGTCCATCCAGTTTGGCCTGTTATCCTGCAAGTTAATCCAGAGGAAGGCAAAAAAAAAATATGTAAGTTAGAAGCCAATTTTCTCCCATAAAGGGGAAAAACTAATTCTTGACTTCAATCAGGAAATCAGAATAACTCCCTGGATCAACGACCCATCTCTAGTAGCTATAGCCTGCAATATTATTACACTCCAGAAATACATCCAGGCCCCTCTTGAACTCTTTTAGTGAACTCACCATCACCACCTCCTCAGGTGAGAGTTCCATAGTCTCTTACTATAAAGAATCCTCTTCTATGTATGTGTACAAACCTTCTTTCCTCCAGACGTAGAGGATGTCCCCTTGTCACAGTCACAGTCCTGGGGATAAATAGATGATGGGAGAGATATCTGTACTGACCTCTGATATATTTATACATAGTTATTAGATCTCCCCTCAGTCATCTTTTTTCTAAACTGAATAACCCTAATATTTATAATCTTTCAGAGTACTGTAGTCCCCCCATTTCAGTTATTACCCTAGTTGCCCTCCTCTCCTCTCCAACTCTGCTATGTCTGCCTTGTTAACAGGAACCCAGAACTGTACACAGTACTCCAGGTGTGGTCTGACAAGTGATTTGCAAAGTGGTAGGATTTAGTGTTGATTGAGCACCATAGTGACCACTGAGAACCCTAGTATAATGAAAGTCAATGGGAGAACCCGAGCATTAAACCAGGCACCCCCTGCTCTGAAGAAGAGAGGGTGCCTGGTTCATAGTAAAAGGTCAGAAATTGAAGGAAACACCACCAAAATGGTTTGGAAACAGCATGGGAAGGACATCTGGATGCTTCTTAGAATCATATTACCTATGACATACAATAGACAACCACACAATGGCTATTTGCCAAAAGCTGGATATGTGCAAGCCAACAATCTATCCATGAGACAGATACAGTCAGCACACCTTACAATGGCAGCCTTGTGCACTATGAGACATTCAAAACCAGCTAAATCAGGTTAGCTTGAGTGGACCTGCGGACCTAGATCATTATCATTAGGGTGACAAAAAGTTTTCTGATTTTCCTGACATAATATTCAATAACCTTACTATACAGTTTTGCCATATAAACTCATTTGCATAAGCATAGGCATATTGGAAAGACATGCAAATGAGCAGAATCTGCCTTGTTTTTCAGCTGAAAAACCATTTGCATGGAAAATTTGCGATAAAAATTTGCGGTTACAATATTTGCGGTCTACAATACTCATGAACAGCGCCATCCTTTGGATTCATAGTATTGTCATAAGACTATGAAACCAATAGATGGCACTGTTCATGAGTCATGAAAAGCACCATCTTTTGGATTCATACTCTTGTCATAAGACTATGAAACCAATAGACGGCGCTGTTCATGAGTCATGAACAGCGCCATCTATTGGATTCATAGTCTTTTCATAAGACTATGAATCCAATAAATGGCGCTGTTCATGAGTAGTGTTAATCGCGAATATTCCAATCGCAAATTTTTATTGCAAATCTTCCATGCAAATAGTGTTTTAGCTGAAAAACAAGCAGCTGCAGCTAATTTGCATATGTCCACACTTATGCAAATGAGTTTACATGACAAAACTGTATAGAAAGTTTAAATATTATGCTAATGATAATGATCTAGGTGTGCAGGTCCACCCAAGCCATCCAACAGTTATGAAGCAACTTTGAGGCTTATTGGCTCTCAGTCAGATGAGAGCTGGTTTTGAATGTCTCATAGTGCACAAGGCTGCCATTGTAAGGTATGCTGACTGTATCTATTTAATGGATAGGTTGTTGGCTTCCACATACCTGGATTTTGGCATATAGCCTTTGTGTGGTTGTCTATTGTATGTCATAAGTAACGGGAGTCCAGTTTTCAAACTGTTTTGGTGGTGT
The DNA here is from genome assembly GCF_014858855.1 of Bufo gargarizans. Taxonomy (NCBI): domain Eukaryota; kingdom Metazoa; phylum Chordata; class Amphibia; order Anura; family Bufonidae; genus Bufo; species Bufo gargarizans. The sequence goes on along the minus strand of NC_058082.1, from coordinate 511,223,654 downwards.
TTTGATGAATTTCTAACCTTTTTCTATGGACCAGACCCCCTCTTTTCTTCAGAGCAGGGGTGTCTGGTTTAATGCTTGGGTCTCCCATTGATTTTCATTGTGCTCAAGCATACGCAGTAATCAGCCGAACACTGCGATGTGCAGAGCATAGCGATGCTCGCTCAACACTATTGGGACTATGTTTTTTATCACGGGCATCTATGCACTTTTGATGCAACCTGTTATGTTATTGGCCTTGGCAGCAGCTGCCTGACGCTGGTTTCTACAGCTTAGTTTGCTGTTCACTAAAATTCCTAGGTCCTTTTCCATGTCAGTGTTACTCAGTGTTTTACCATTTAGTATGTACGGGTGACTTGCATTATTCCTTCCCATGTGCATAACCTTACATTTGTCAGTGTTAAACCTCTTTTGCCACTTATCTGCCCAAGCCTCTAATCTATCCAGATCCCTCAGTATACTGTCCTCTTCCATGTTAATTACTTTACATAGTTTAGTGTCATCTAAATTTTTTTTATTTTACTGTGCAAGCCTTCTACAAGATCATTAATAAATATATTGAAGAGAATAGGGCCCAATACTGACCCCTGAGGTACTCCATAAGTGACAGTGACCCAATTTGAGTGTGTACCATTAATAACGACCCTCTGTTTTCTATGATTGAGCCAGTAACTTACCCACCTATAGACATTTTCCTTTCATAGCGGTACAGTGTCAAATGCTTTGTAGAAGTCCAGATATACAACATTCATTGAGTCGCCCCTGTCAAGTCTAGAACTTACCTCCTCATAGTAACTTATTAAATTCATTTGACATGACCGATCCCTCATGAAGCCATGCTGATATGGCGTTATTTGCTTATTTTCATTGAGGTACTTCAAGATAGCAAGTCTTAGAAAACCTTCAAACATTTTACCCACGGCCTATAGTTTCCAGGCTCTGTTTTTGGACCCTTTTTGAATATTGTCACCAAATTTGCTGTGCGCCAATCTTGTGGAACACTATCTGTCAGTATACAGTCCTTAAATATCAGAAATAAGGGTCTAGCTATGACATTTCTTAATTCTCTTTGGATACGGGGGTGTATGCCATCTGGTCCTGGCGATTTGTCTATTTTAATCTTTTTAAGACGCCGCTGTATTTCTTCTTGGGTCATACAGGGCACTTTGAATGGGGAATTTACTTTTACAGTCTGCATTTCATCCTACAGTTTATTTATTTTTTGTGAATACAGTGGAGAGAAAAAATATTTAATAGTTTTGCTTTCTCATCATCGCTCTCTGCAACTCGCACCTCATTACTCTGTAAAGGGCCGACACCTTCAGATTTATACTTTTTACCATTTATATAATTGAATAACATTTTAGGGTTAGGTTTACTCTCTTTGGCAATTATTGACTCTTTAGTTTGGCTGCTTTTATTAGTTTTTTACATATTCTATTTTTTTTCCTTATAGTTTTTCAGTAATTCCTCACTACCTTCCTGTTTTAGCGATTTAAATGCTTTCTTTTTGTCATTTATTGCTTTCTTTACAGTTCTATTTATCCACATAGTTTTTTTTCTTGTTCCTTATCCTTTTATTTGCATACGGTTTGTATCTCTCACAATTAGATTTTAGGATGCTTTTAAAAATATCCCATTTTGTGGCTGCATTTTTATTTTTAAGGACTTTGTCTCAGTTAGTTAGGCCTATGGCCTCTCTTAGTTGGCTAAATGATGCTGTTTTGAAGTTTGGTATTTTTGTTCCTCCCTGAAGAAACACTCTTTTTAATGACAATTGGAAGGTTATTTCTTTATGGTCACTAATTCCCAGGTGTCTCCCAATCTGTACATCTGTTGTTCTGTCAGGTCTATTGGTTAATACTAAGTCCAGTATGGCTGTTCCTCTAGTCGGGTTCTGAACCAGTTGGGAAAGGTAATTGTCTTTGGTTATTGCCAATAACCTGTTTCCTTTATGAAATATACAGGTTTCTGTTTCCCAGTCTATATCTGGGTAGCTGAAGTCCCACATAATAATGACCTCATTATGATCTGCCACCTCGTCTATCTTGTTTAGTAGCAGATTTTCTGTGGACTCTGGTATATTAGGTGATATTATTGTTTTTGCTTCCAAGTTTTTCTACCCACAGTGATTCCACATGTTCATGTCCCTCACTTATATCTTCTTGGACTGTGGGCTTTAGACAGGACTTTACATAAAGGCAGACCCCTCCCCCTCTCTGGTTTTGGCGATCCTTTCCAGACTGTAACCCTGTACATTAACTGCCCAGTCATAGCTATCATCCAACCATGTCTCAGTTATTCCCACTATGTCATAGTCCTCCTCACACATCACTAATTCCAATTCACCAGTTTTATTAGTCAGGCTTCTGGCATTAGTATACATGCAATTAAGAGGTTTATGTATATGCTTTACCCTAAACATTTCCTTTTGAACTGTTCTAGTCCTTCCTTCCATTCCTCCCCCAGTCTTATTACCCTGCACCCGGTCTCTATCTGAACTATCTTCCCATCCTACAACGTTATTACCCCCCCCCCCCAGTCCCTAGTTTGAACACTCCTCCAACCTTCTAGCCATCTTCTTAACAACACAGCTGCCCCTTCCCCATTGAGGTGCAGTCCATCCCTATGATATAGCCTGTAGCCGACAGAGAAGTTTGCCCAGTTCTCCAGGAATCCAAGCCCCTCCTTCCTACACCAGTTCATGAGCCACTTATTTACCTCCCTAATCTCCCACTGCCTTTCTTGTGTGGCTCATGGTAGAGGTAGTATTTTAGAAAACACTACCTTTGAGGTCCTCTCCCTAAGATCATTGTCATTGCTGATGTCTTCTCTCCTTGGCATAGTATTAATAGATGAGTAAATGCTCCAGCCCAGCAAACTACCAAAACTTCAACTTTTAAAGAGGTGGTCACACTTGCTGATGATCAATTATTCAAGGGAAATTGATTGGCAGCACCTGGCTGCAACTTACCCTCTGAATTTCTACAGAAGAAGTAAGGGTGATCTTCATTTTCGCACACAACTTTTGAATATTGTCCTAGTTTTTGTGAACCTGAGGTTCTAATTACCTATTGTTGAGACCTTCACAGGACCTTTTTTTTTTCTTTTCTCAAGACTGTGTATTCAACATAATTTGTGTTTGTTAACCTATATTTAACCAAAATATATCTGTTAAATTATCTGTGACTTTTGTTTAAGTTTTGGAAGCATAGTCTTACTAAAAATACAGTGACCATTAACTTAGAAACACTTTCCATCATCATAAAATGTCTATTACTTTTCAGTCTCCTTTTGAAAATCATAGGTATTAGAAAATATAGAGATTGACCTTTCTGACTGAAATAGGTATTTTTTTCTTCCTCTCAATATAAGATTACCTTTTTCATTTAAACCTAGAGGTAAGAGTATTTGTTCATAAGCATTCTGTCTTCAGTAGTAGACAGATAGATTCCCCCTTTGACTAAAGCTTTGTCACTGGTCCAAATTCCAGACTTTAAAATGTTGATTCTGAATTACTAAAGGCTATGAAACCCCTTTAGATTAAATAATGCACTTGTACTTACTTAACCCTATCTAATATTCTTTTTACCTATGTTTTGTAGTCAGATGGAATATTTTTATTTATCATAATCATAAAGTCAATCATGAAATTACCTTCTTTCACTTTGGACCTTGATAAAATGTATTTTTGTACAAATCTGATTAAAGGGTTTTCCACCAAAAACATTTATCACCTATCCATAGGAAAGCTGATACATTTATGAGTGCTAGAAACCCCACCACTGGGATCTCCTTGATCACTAGATCTGAAGTCTGGAGATCTGAGTCACTCATTCCTCCTCACTGATATGCTTGAATGCTATTCCATTTAAACTCCTTACACTTTTTATGTCGATGAGGAGAAATTGGGCCCTGAGACACCTATTCTAGTGGGGTCTTAGAGGGTGGCACCTCGAGTGATCATACATTTCAAACTATCCTGTGTATAGGTGATTAATGTACTAGAAAATAAAATCCATTTAATGTAGCAACAATACATGAGGGAAACATTATTAAGTCCTGCCTTCCTAAGGTCAATGTCCTTCCTGAAGAACAGAGGAGCTGGGTAAACTGGAACTTAGGTAAATGATATATTAATACAAGTCATCGGAACAGATTTAATGGCCCACATCAAAGAGCTCTTCAGATAACTATGCCATCTAAAAAATGTAAAGCAAAATGGGGGAGCTGTAGGGGATGTAGGCTCACAATCAATTATATTAAGACAAGGGCATCTATGACTCATGGTAAAATCTTATTTTTTTCCATAGTTGCAGGTGACCTTGCAAAAAACTCAGTTGTCACAAGGTTTCCATCAAGACTAATTGAAGAAAAGCATACACTGAGGAAAAGCCATAATTTTAGAAATCCACAGTGAAGTTCTAACATTACATGAGGTACAGAATAACTTAGAACCAGGCTGTCAGACATGGTAGTTTTCTAGTGTTGATCGAGCATGTTCGGCCGAACACCAGTTCAGCTCGAGCATCTCGATGCTCGGCACATGGCACAATTCAGCCGAATACCGCATGTGCTCGAGCGCAATGCTCGAGTCTCCTCCCCGCACGTATGTTGGCTGCTATGCACCCAATAAATGTGTAGGTGAGTACTGCCCTTCACTATAATGCCATAGCAATGTTGGTTACTGGCATTACAGTAACTGGCTGGCCGAAACACGTCATAGAACCCGATGACACGTGTTTGGCTCAGTGTTAGTCAGGGAGAGCTGTGTCTGTTTTTTGTAAGTTTAAAAACTTGTCAGAGTCCCAAAAGTCCTTTTAAGGACTATTGTTGTGTGTGGCAGCAGCAATGTATATTTTTAGCACAAACTGCGCTAAATTGCTATAACTTCACAGACCCAAAAGTCCTTTTAAGGATTATTATGTGTGGCAGCAATATCTATTTTAGCGCATCCTGTGCTAAATAGCGTGCAATAATTAAGCCGCTGCAGACAGCGACATTATCTGCACTACATCTCCTGTGTATAGGTGTGTGCATCCCAAAAATATCTGTGACATCCAGTGTCCTTTTTCGGTAGACAGTGTCCGCTTCAGACAGTGACATTACCTGGCGTGCATCTCCTGTGTATCATTTCCACATCCCAAATAACTGTGACATACCCAGTAATTTTTTATTAGCCGCTGCTGACATCAGCAACGTTATCTGTGGTATTTCTCCTGTGTTACGTGTGCGCATCACAAAACTATCTGTGACATTCAGTGTACAGTACTTTTTCCGTAGACAGTGTCCGCTGCACACAGTGACATTTGGTGCGCTACTTCTCCTGTGTAACGTGTACACATCCAAAAAATATCAGTGACATCCAGTGTACTTTTTACATAGACGGTGTCCGCTGCGGACAGTGACATTACCTGGGGTAAATCTCCTGTGTAAAGTTTCCACATCCAAAATACCTGTGGCATTCCATGTAATTTTTTATTAGCCGCTGGTGACATCAGCGACATTATCTGTGGTATATCTCCTGTGTGACGTTTCCACATCCCTAATACCTTTTCTTTTTGTGCATACATGTACAAATCCTATGCTACTGTACGTGTGACATACTGTCAAGCATATATAACATTTAATATATTGGGAGAGCAGTAAGGGACAGGGAAGTGGCTGTGATGCTGATGGTGCACGCACAGGCAGTGGCCCTGGGCGCTTTGAAACTGTGCCTGCTGCCAGAGCACAAGAAGAAAAAAAAATCCCCGATACCTAGCTTCATGTTCCAGTTTGCAGGACGGAGCAGGAAAACGTCTCAAAGTCAGACCAGTGCAACCAGGTGGTTGGTTGGATTGCTGCAGATAATGCTTCCAGTCGGTTAAGCACCAAGTCCAGTCTCAGTAGCCAAGAGTTTGGTCAACACAATCCTCACCCTGATCCTGCTTTCTCCCATCATGGAGAGTCTTGCCAATCAAGTGATCCCACACTCGGATATTCCGAGGAGCTCTTTTCAGTGCCATTCCTTCATTTGGGCCTCTCGGTAAACCCATTTGAAGAGGGACATGAGATCTTGTTCCCCGATTCCCAAACTCATGAGCATCCACAGTCACAAGAAGATGACCGTAGGGAATGGGAATTAGTGTTTCACCAGGTGGATGATGATGATGAGACACAGTTGCCAATAAGTCAACTGCAATTAGTGTCTCAAGAGGTTGATGATGAGGATGAGACACAGTTGTAAATAAGTGAGGTTGTTGTTAGGTAAACAAGTCAGGAGTATGAGCAGAGTTAGGCAGTGGAAGAGGAGTTGGTGGACGATGAAGTCACTGACCTAACCTAGGAGGACAGCAGTACAGGGGGCAAGGGATCCACAGCACCGCAACAAGCTGGAAGAGGCAGTGGGGTGACAAAGGGGAAGGTGGGCCACACCAAACGAATATTGCGCCTGCCGCTCATCATAATAAAGGAGTACGTAGCAGACCGTGTCAGCATTCTCAATAATCCCTCAGTGCCTTACAATTACTGGGTGTCCAAGCTGGACACGTGGCACGAACTGGCGCTCTACGCCTTGGAGGTGCTGGCCTGCCCTGCCGCCAGCGTTTTGTCAGAGAGGGTATTTAGTGCTGCTAGGGGTATAATAACTGATAAACGCATCCGACTGTCAACTAAAAATTCTGAAAGGGTGACTCTTATACAAATGAACAGGGCACTTTAAATGTGTTTTTTTTTTATGTACTGAATACACTGTATTTCCATGCACCCCTTCCACCATAAAAAAGGTATATGGTTCAACCTTCCTTTTTTCGTCCTCCTCCTCCTGTTCCATCATATCAACATGCTTATTAGTCTGCCCTCGCTCCTAATGTTTTAGAGGGTCAGCTCACCACCAGGCTGTCACCTACAATCTTTTAGAGGGCCAGATCACCTGCAGGCCCTCGCATGTATCGTTTTAGAGGGTCAGCTCACCAGCAGGCCCTCACCTACAATTTTTTTGAGAGTCAGCTCACCTGCAGGCCCTCGCATATAATGTTTTAGATGGTAAGCTTACCAGCAGGCCCCCACCTACAATCTGTTAGAGGGCCAGCTCACCTGCAGGCCCTCGCATTTAATCTTTTTTAGAGTCATCTCACCAGAAGGCCCTCAACCATAATGTTTTACAGGGCCAGCTCACCAGCAGGCCCTCACCTACAATCTTTTAGAGGGTCGGCTCATCTGCAGGACCTCGCATATAATGTTTTAGAGGGTCAGATCACCAGCAGGCCCTCACCTACAATCTTTTAGAGGGTCAGCTCACCTGCAGTCCCTTAACCATAATGTTTTACAGGGTCAGCTCTGCAGCAGGCACTCGCCCCCAATTGTTTTAGATGGTCAGCTAAGCAGCAGGCCCTCACCCGTAATGTTTTAGAGGATCACCAGTAGGCCCTTGCTCCTAATGTTTTTGAGGGTCACCAGCAGACCATCAATCATAATTTTTCAAGAGTGTATGGTGCCCTCCTTTATGTGTAATAACGGGTTTATTGGAGTGCCGGTTCCTTGTAATTTTTGGAAGCCCTTTCACTTAGTGCATAGGCTTTATGAGTGTAGAAGTCCCACTACCAGAACAATTGTACCACAATGTGAATGAGGCCCTCCATTATGTGATATACAGGTTGTATCGGAGTGCCTCTTCTTTGTAATTTTTGGCAGCACTCGCACTTTCCAATATATACAAGTAAATACACAGGAAATAATGTTTCCTAAAAAAATCCTCTAAAATGGATTTTATCTTCGGTTTTGTGCGTATTAGTGTCAGTCTGTAAAAGTGGCATACTACTCGGACAACATTATTCCCAGCAGCAACCTGGGAGTCCAAGATGAATCCAGACATCCTCCCCATGCTGTTCCCAAACCATTTCGGTGGTGTTTCCATCAATTTCTGACCATTTTCTTATAAACCAGACACCTCCCCCTCTTTAGAGCAGGGAGTGCCTGGTTTAATGCTCGGGTTCTCCCATTGACTTCCATTGTGCTTGGGTGCTTGGTAGTGCACACGAGCATCCCGAGTTGTTTGACCCAAACACTTGATCAACACTATAGTTTAACACTATAGTTTACTGTTTATTCCAAAACTTGGTTGGCACTGTGATAGCAGAGAGAGCAATAAAATCAGCTTGGAATTAGTCAGGTCATATCATTGAGATTTTCCAGTGATAAAGCCATCTATATTATGTCATTGCTTTAAACACTTTTGGTGGAGTTTGTCAATGGTTTTAAAGGGGTTATCCCATGTGTAATGTTAAAAATGAAAATAAGACATCATACAGTACATGAAAATACCTTTCTAAAAAGCTAGGACCAGCCCTGTATCTCACATGGATTCAGAGATCTACCCATTCATTGCTTTGCTGGATTTATTTCAAGCTGAAAGCTCAAGGGAAGTGTCTTTTCAGCTGTAGCTGAGGGGGCGTGTCCATGCCCTCCCTATCACAGCTCAGGAGGCAGTTTAAAGATAAAACTGAGCATGTGCAGCCTTCTCAGTGAGCTGGTCAAAGAAATAAAAAAATTAAGTAGCACTATACAGATAAAGACCCATCTCTGTACAGCATTAAAATGCATGGGCTCTGGTGAGGAGAAGTGAGTTAATCCTGAAGTTTTGTGAGACTTAGGTGAATAACTTTGGCCATCTATTTTAAAACTTTAAAACCATTTTAAATCCGAAGTGGGCTTCAGTACCAACTGGTACTTTGATACCAAAGCCAACTTTGGATTCATGTTTTAAAATGGCTTTAAAGTTTAAAACTCAAATCTTTGCCAGAGACCATACATTTGCATGCTGTATGGAAATGAATCTCCATACACATTCAAAGGAAGTTTTGACTGAAGCGACTTCAGATCTATGATCTGAAGCTTGCTTTGGTCAACACTAATCCTAATTCTGCCTGTAATGATATCACCTCTGTGTATAGATAAGCAGGTAACTGCAGGGAAGGGATTTGTACAGACCAAGTTATTAGGCTTAGCGGCTAGAGCGAAAACCGCAGGATTTTATGGTTTGTATTCAAATATATTAACCAACAAGTTTTATGTGGTGGAACAAGATGCACGGTATGTACGTATGCCTGCAATAGAATGAAGGTTTATTCTACAAATAATGTTGATGAGGCAATAAAAGTTTTTTTAAATTGCGATATGGACCATAAATCCTATATAGGTTGCAATATTAGAAGACTAGAATAGCAGAACATACACTACTCACAAAAGTTAGGGATATTTGGCTTGTGGGTGAAATTTCAGGATGAACCTAAAATGCACTCTAACCTTTACACGTGCACTTAATTTGACCTTCTCTAAACTTTTGAATACACATGTCCAACTGTTTCAGTACTGTTTGCACAACTTGCTGTTCTCTAACAAGAAGCTTAATAGCAAAATTCACAACAGGTGCTTGATCCATGAATCACCCAATGAATTTCCTGGTTCGAAAAGAATTGGTATTTAAACAGTCCTCCTAATCATGCTGTTCACATTTTGACATCATAAGACCAAGATGACACATAACAATTGATCTACAGTACCTTGCCATTGCGAGGCTTCAAGCAGGATGTTCTCAGATGGAAGTGGCCACTGAGCTGAGAATGTCACAGAGTGTCATCAGCAGGTTTCAACAGAGATACAGAGAGATTGAAAGAGTCACAGAAAGGCATTGAAGTGGACGTCTTTTAGCCACATCCCACACTGATCATCGTGAGCAATGCCCTGCGGAACTGGATGATGAATGCCACAAAACTCCAGGCACATTTAAGGAAGGTGAGAGGCACCCAGACCATTCTAAACCATTTAAATCAGCGTGGTATGTGCGCTAGACAACCTGCAAGGGTACTTGACCACACCACCAGGCACAGGCTTTATTGTCTTGCATTGGCCCGGGAGCATCTACACTGGACGAGGGATCAGTGGGCCTTGGTGCAGTTTACTGATGAAAGTCAATTCACACTGAGCAGAAATAATGGCCACCAATGATGTTGGAGATGTCAAGGAGAGCTCTATGCATCAGTCACTGTTTTCACCAGACGAGCCTTTGGTGGTGGTGGTGTTACAGTGTGGGCAGGTGTTCCTAGTCAAAACAGAACTGCCCTTCATTTTGTGAATCGTACAGTGACAAGCCCATACTACTTGACTAACATCATTAATCCAGTTATTGTGCCTCTGCATGAAAAACACAGGCCTAATTTTGTCTTCATGGATGACAATGCACCAATGCGCATCATTAAGGGAACAGCTGCTGGAGACTGGGGTACTTCAAATGGAGTGGCCTGCCCTTTCTCCAGACCTGAATCCCATGGAATCAGCTGAGTCACTAGGTAGAGGCTCGTAACTCTTTACCCCAGAACCTCAATGACCTGAGGGATGCCCTTCAAGAAGAGTGGGGTGCCATGCCTCAGCAGTCAATAAGTTGACTTGTAAATAGGGATGAGCGAACCTGAACTTGGCCTGAACCCGAACCCTATTAAAGTCAATGGGGACCCGAACTTCACTTTATTATTTTCCGTTGCAACATGGTTATAGCGGAAAATAATAGCATTCTTAAGACAGAATGCTAAATAAAATAGCCATTAAGGGGTTAAAAATATTTTTAAAAAACTCACCTCACCTATCCTGTTCTTTCTTCTTTCTGCAGGACCTGCAAAAGGACCTGCGATTATGTCTCCGCACTCACCACGTGGTAAGCGCAGTGATGTCACCACAGGTCCTTCTATCTTCATTCAGCAGGACTTGAGATGACGTCACCGCGCTCACCACGTGTTATAATGGAAAATAATAAAATCACCCTAACACCGAACCTAAACTTCAGTGAAAAAGTCTGGGTTCGGGTCCGGGTACCCTAACTTGCAAAGATCGGTTCGAAACCCAACTTTGCAGTTCGGGTTCGCTCAACCCTACTTGTGCACAGCATGAGATGTCATTGTCAAGCTGTAATTGATGCTCAAGGCCACATGACAAGTTATTGAGACACCAACATTTTTTGTGGGGGTACACCCACCACTTTTGTTGGCTTTTGTTTCAATAAATTGTTTCAGATGAGGAAATCACCATTGCATGCTTCTACTTAAATGCCCTACTTTCATTAAATAATATCACTATAATGTGAACTTATTATATTTTCCATAAATTTCGCCCGAAAGCCAAATATCCCTTTTTGTAAGTAGTGTACAGTCGTGGCCAAGAGTTTTGAGAATGACACAAATATTAGTTTTCACAAAGTTTGCTGCTAAACTGCTTTTATATCTTTGTTTCAGTTGTTTCTGTGATGTAGTGAAATATAATTACACGCACTTCATACGTTTCAAAGGCTTTTATCGACAATTACATGACATTTATGGAAAGAGTCAGTATTTGCAGTGTTGGCCCTTCTTTTTCAGGACCTCTGCAATTCGATTGGGCATGCTCTCAATCAACTTCTGGGCCAAATCCTGACTGATAGCAACCTATTCTTTCATAATCACTTCTTGGAGTTTGTCAGAATTAGTGGGGTTTTGTTTGTCCACCCGCCTCTTGAGGATTGACCACAAGTTCTCAATGGGATTAAGATCTGGGGAGTTTCCAGGCCATGGACTCAAAATGTCAACGTTTTGGTCCCCGAGCCACTTAGTTATCACTTTTGTCTTATGGCACGGTGCTCCATCATGCTGGAAAATGCATTGTTCCTCACCAAACTATTGTTGGATTGTTGGAAGAAGTTGCTGTTTGGAGGGTGCCTTGGTACCATTCTTTATTCATGTCTGTGTTTTTGGGCAAAATTGTGAGTGAGCCCACTCACTTGGATGAGAAGCAGCCCCACACATGAATGGTCTCAGGATGCTTTACTGTTGGCATGAAACAGGACACTTTTCTTCTCCGGACAAGCCTTTTTCCTGATGCCCCAAACAATCGGAAAGAGGCTTCATCGGAGAATATGACTTTGCCCCAGTCCTCAGCAGTCCATTCACCATATTTTCTGCAGAAGAGCAATCTGTCCCTGATGTTTTTTTTGGAGAGAAGTGGCTTCTTTGCTGCCCTTCTTGACACCGGGCCATCTTCCAAAAGTCTTCGCCTCACTGTGCGTGCAGATGCGCTCACACCTGCCTGCTGCCATTCCTGAGCAAGCTCTGCACTGTTGGCACTCCAATCCCGCAGCTGAATCCTCTTTAGGAGACGATCCTGGCACTTGCTGGACTTTCTTGGACGCCCTGAAGCCTTCTTAACAAGAATTTAACCTCTTTCCTTGAAGTTCTTGATGATCCTATAAATTGTTGATTGAGGTGCAATCTTAGTAGCCACAATATCCTTGCCTGTGAAGCCATTTTTATGCAACGCAATGATGGCTACACGCGTTTCTTTGCAGGTCACCATGGTTAACAATGGAAGAACAGGTCAAGTCTGCCATTTTAACCCAATCAGCCTGACATAATGATCTCCAGCCTTGTGCTTGTCAACATTTTCACCTGAGTTAACAAGACGTTTAATGAAATGATCTCAGCAGGTCCTTTAATGACAGCAATGAAATGCAGTGAAAAGGTTTTTTTGGGATTAAGTTAATTTTCATGGCAAAGAAGGACTATGCAATTCATCTGATCACTCTTCATAACATTCTGGAGTATATGCAAATTGCTATTATAAAAACTTAAGCAGCAACTTTTCCAATATTTATGTAATTCTCAAAACGTTTGGCCACGACTGTATATCCGATATTAGTTAAACTAAAATTAAAGCATCAGATGTGGCTAAACATTTTGTTGAGGAACATGCAGGAATTTTCTTGAGGAACATTCAAGAATTCGTTAGGATTTATCGTGTAGAAAGGGTCAACAAACCACAGAGAGAAGGTAATTGGAAAAAATATGTTCTAAATACAGAAGCTTTTTGGATCATGTGATTGCAAACTAGATATCCCTATGTGTATGATCACAAACCCTGAATGTGAACACAGCCTCATTGGGTTTCCAAAAAAAAATAAAACATACTAATCATAATTAGTAGAGATAAGTGAAAAATTTACAGTTACTAGAATACAGTAGGAGAATTGATAAACTTATTATGCTCTCAAACTTTGAAAATGACAATCTTGGAGGATCCATTAACAATCGTTATGACTGGGGAATTGTAAAGCAATTTGATGAGGCATCAATTGTGCAAAAACGTTCCCATCTCAGTTGATGTGAGAGTATACTAGTTATAGTGATATGTCAGCCGGAAAAGAGATAGTAGTACACTCAAGGGTTATTCTTACATAAAGATATACTGCATATCCACAGAAGAGGTGGCGATTTCTTGCAACCAATGTGAGAGGAGAGAGGATCGAGTTTCATTCACTTCTATAGGAGTTCCAAAAATCGCTGAGCATAGTTACTCATTTATTTAAATGTTGGCCATGAAATGGTTTGTCATTCTCCAGATGAGTGTATCTCCTGTGGATATGCCATAGATGCCCACATTGGGAAAAATCTGCCTTGTACTATTAAAAGAGCACACTTACTTTTAGATTTAAAAAAAAGGCTGCTTTATTTCACAAGCAGTGCCACTCTTGGCCAATGGCTGTATCTGGTAGGGCAGTTCATCACCATTTAAGTCAATAAAACTGAGCTGCAATACCAGTCCTTGGGTGTTTCCTTTGCTCAGAGTTCCTAAACCTTAAAATCCTCTTGTTCAGTCATGATATATTCTGTATTTTATGCTTTTTTTATGAATAACCATCAGATTTATTTAGAACAACTACCATGATCTCTAATTCCCTTACTAGGTATCCTGTCACAAGTTTTTCATTCTTTTTTTTATTTTTTTTTGCCAATGCATTTATTCTAATGTCATGGAGCCCTTCATTTCCAGTTACCAGTTTCTATAATGTACATAATTACACAATGCTTTATTATACACTTGAAGAATATAATTAAGTCCCTTATTAGACCTTTGATATAAAGTATAGGGAATTCATTTTTCCATGCTACAGTTCTCCAGTTAAATGATTCTCAGTAACTCTGCTACACACAGCACTACCTTCTGTAAGTGTAAAAATAAACGTTTTCTGAATAAATTACTTAACGCAGCTGCAGCTCAGGGGAATATCACCCATAAAGAGAAAAAATGTACACTCCTAAAAATAAATACTCCATACTGCGCTGAAGAAACAGCATCTGGAAGCTTATCACTTCTGTGACAAGTTCAGGAAATTGCCGGAATTGTTCATGCAGTATATCTGCTTTTTATTGCATGTTGTACAGTTTTAATGATCAGAAAATCATATTAAATATTTTCACACCTCCACATTTGAGATTCTAGTAGAATGTAATTTGTTACATTTGTTCTTTTGTTATATTTTGTTCTTTTTAAAATTTTTAATCACAAAATGATACAGATAGATGGATAGATAGATAGATAGATAGATAGATAGATAGATAGATAGATAGATTGTTATGTTCATTTTGCTGGAGCCTAAATGTATTGGAATTGACCCAAATTTTGAAAAAATTAGAGGTGGATCTGAATATGATTTTTTTGTGTTTTAGATCCATCATAAGCAACAATAAACAGGAGTTTGTTTTATACATGCTAGAGAAAAAGTAACAAAAAAGATTGTTGACAACATGATTAGAATATATAGATAACTTTACTTTAAACTCATTTTCATACAGTATAATTATACAAATCATATATAATAAACCATGTATATAATGTATGTACATAAAATATAAAACACAATTTTTTTTATTCTCTGGCATGTTAAAAAAGTACATGATGCAAATCAGAGTGATTCTCAGCTGTGTCATGTGACCAACACTCTGACTCTCTAACTGACACAGTGGGGGACTTTTATTACTAAAGTGGACATTTTTTCATTAAGACTATACTCCTCACAGTGATTAGACACCTGAGACTTTCTGGTAAATGTAAAGATAGGATTTCTTCTAGTCTTTGCTGTGAGCAAGAGTGCTTGGCGTTTGAAAAGTGTATGTGGATTTTTACTACTCACTGACTTTGTGTTTCTTCATATTTTAATGAATACTAGCTGATGACCCAGCGTTGCTCGGGTATTTATTTATTGCAATTTAATATTAACCACTTTAACCCCGCTAGCTGAAACCCCGTTAATGACCAGGCCACTTTTTACACTTCTGCACTACACTACTTTCACCGTTTATTGCTCGGTCATGCAACTTACCACCCAAATGAATTTTACCTCCTTTTCTTCTCACTAATAGAGCTTTCATTTGGTGGTATTTCATTGCTGCTGACATTTTTACTTTTTTTGTTATTAATCGAAATTTAACGATTTTTTTGCAAAAAAATGACATTTTTCACTTTCCGTTGTAAAATTTTGCAAAAAAAACCCGACATCCATATATAAATTTTTCGATAAATTTATTGTTCTACATGTCTTTGATAAAAAAAAAAAATTGGGTCAAAAAAAATGGTTTGGGTAAAAGTTATAGCATTTACAAACTATGGTACAAAAATGTTAATTTCCGCTTTTTGAAGCAGCTCTGACTTTCTGAGCACCTGTCATGTTTCCTGAGGTTCTACAATGCCCAGACAGTAGAAAACCCCAACAAATGACCCCATTTCGGAAAGTAGACACCCTAAGGTATTCGCTGATGGGCATAGTGAGTTCATAGAACTTTTTATTTTTTGTCACAAGTTAGCGGAAAATGATGATTTTTTATTTTTTTTTCTTACAAAGTCTCATATTCCACTAACTTGTGACAAAAAACTTCCATGAACTCACTATGCCCATCACAAAATACCTTGGGGTGTCTTCTTTCCAAAATGGGGTCACTTGTGGGGTAGTTATACTGCCCTGGCATTCTAGGGGCCCAGATGTGTGAGAAGAAGTTTGCAATCAAAATCTGTAAAAAATGACCGGTGAAATCCGAAAGGTGCACTTTGGAATGTGTGCCCCTTTGCCCACCTAGGCTGCAAAAAAGTGTCACACATGTGGTATCGCCATACTCAGGAGAAGTTGGGGAATGTGTTTTGGGGTGTCATTTTACATATACCCATGCTGGGTGAGAGAAATATCTTGGCAAAAGACAACTTTTCCCATTTTTTTATACAAAGTTGGCATTTGACCAAGATATGTATCTCACCCAGCATGGGTATATGTAAAATGACACCCCAAAACACATTCCCCAACTTCTCCTGAGTACGGTGATACCACATGTGTGACACTTTTTTGCAGCCTAGATGCACAAAGCGGCCCAAATTCCTTTTAGGAGGGCATTTTTTTTTTTCTCACAAAGTCTCCCTTTCCGCTAACTTGGGACAAAAATTTTAATCTTTCATGGACTCAATATGCCCCTCACGAAATACCTTGGGGTGTCTTCTTTCCGAAATGGGGTCACATGTGGGGTATTTACACTGCCCTGGCATTTTAGGGGCCCTAAAGCGTGAGAAGAAGTCTGGAATATAAATGTCTAAAAAAATTTACGCATTTGGATTCCGTGAGGGGTATGGTGAGTTCATGTGAGATTTTATTTTTTGACACAAGTTAGTGGAATATGAGACTGTAATAAAAAAATATATATATATTTCCGCTAACTTGGGCCAAAAAAAATTCTGAATAGAGCCTTACAGGGGGGGTGATCACCCATATAGACTCCCTGATCACCCCCCTGTCATTGATCACCCCCCCTGTCATTGATCACCCCCCTGTCATTGATCACCCCCCTGTAAGGCTCCATTCAGACGTCCATATGATTTTTACGGATCCACGGATACATGGATCGAATCCGAAAAACACATACGGACGTCTGAATGGAGCCTTACAGGGGGGTGATCAGGGAATCTATATGGGTGATCACCTCCCTGTCATTGATCACCCCCCTGTAAGGCTCCATTCAGACGTCCGTATGTGTTTTGCGGATCCGATCCATGTATCCGTGGATTCGTAAAAATCATACGGACGTCTGAATGGAGCCTTACAGGGGGGTGATCAATGACAGGGGGGTGATCAATGACAGGGGGGTGATCAGGGTGTCTATATGGGTGATCACCCCCCTGTAAGGCTCCATTCAGATGTCCGTATGCGTTTTGCGGATCCGATCTATGTATCCGTGGATCCGTAAAAATCATACGGACGTCTGAATGGAGCCTTACAGAGGGGTGATCAATGACAGGGGGGTGATCAATGACAGGGAAGTGATCAGGAAGTCTATATGCGTGATCACCCCTTTGTCATTGATCACCCCCCTGTAAGGCTCCATTCAGACGTCCGTATGTGTTTTGCGGATCCGATCCATGTATCCGTGGATCCGTAAAAATCATACGGACGTCTGAATGGAGCCTTACAGGGGGGTGATCAATGACAGGGGGGTGATCAATGACAGGGAAGTGATCAGGAAGTCTATATGCGTGATCACCCCTTTGTCATTGATCACCCCCCTGTAAGGCTCCATTCAGACGTCCGTATGTGTTTTGCGGATCCGATCCATGTATCCGTGGATCCAGTAAAAATCATACGGACGTCTGAATGGAGCCTTACAGGGGGGTGATCAATGACGGGGTGATCAATGACAGGGGGGTGATCAGGAAGTCTATATGGGTGATCACCCCATTGTCATTGATCACCCCCCTGTAAGGCTCCATTCAGACGTCCGTACGTGTTTTGCGGATCCGATCCATGTATCCATGGATCCGTAAAAATCATACGGACGTCTGAATGGAGCCTTACAGGGGGGTGATCAATGACAGGGAAATGATCAGGAAGTCTATATGCGTGATCACCCCCTTGTCATTGATCACCCCCCTGTAAGGCTCCATTCAGACGTCCGTATGTGTTTTGCGGATCCGATCCATGTATCCGTGGATCCGTAAAAATCATACGGACGTCTGAATGGAGCCTTACAGGGGGGTGATCAATCACAGGGGGGTGATCAATCACAGGGAAGTGATCAAGAAGTCTATATGCGTGATCACCCCCCTGTCATTGATCACCCCCCTGTAAGGCTCCATTCAGACGTCCGTATGTGTTTTGCGGATCCTATCCATGGATCCGTAAAAACCATACGGACGTCTGAATGGAGCCTTACAGGGGGGTGATCAATGACAGGGGGGTGATCAATGACGGGGGAAGGGGTGATCAGGGAGTGTATATGAAGTGATCAGGGGTTCATAAGGGGTTAATAAGTGACAGGGGGGGGTGTAGTGTAGTGTAATGGTGTTTGGTGCTACTTTGCACAGCTACCTGTGTCCTCTGGTGGTCGATCCAAACAAAAGGTACCACCAGAGGACCAGGTAGCAGGTATATTAGACGCTGTTATGTTTTTTTATTTTTTTTATATATATATATAGATAAGTCAGTCTAACACTTTTTACCAGACGGTGGATTGCTTCTATGAACATTTCTACGTTTGCCTCGTGGCTGGAGTATGGTCCATGCAATATGGTGGAGTAACAACAACAAGTTTGGTGAGATGGTGTTTTTTCATTTAATGACATTTATCTGACAGTTGCCGATAGCAACCAATTAGATGTCATCTCTCAATTTAATCTCTTTGGAAAATAAAAGGATCTGATTGGTTGCTATGGACAACTAAGCCCATTTGCCTTAGAACCATTTTTGATAAATGTCCCTCATAGTCTTATGTGTGGTCAAGAAGTTAGTTTCTCTATTCGTTTCTATAGGTGCCTTGAGTCAGTCTAATAGGAATGAACAGAGAAACTGATTTCCTGACCACAAATAATATGTTGTGTCGGTTGGAGAGCCAGAGTGTTGGTCGGAGAACTGAGGACCAGAAGGGAGTGGATACCGTAGCAAACAAACACAGTCATCGGTAAACAGATTGACTTTGCAATTAATATCATGTACCTTTCTAAACAGGTCAGAGATTATTTTTTTTTTGTGGGAACGCTTCTTTAAGTAATAGTTAAAAATTACCCACAATTAAAGGTGTAGACTAGAGATGAGCGAATCGAATCCCAAGAAGTGGAATACGATCCAAATTTCAGGATAAATTCGATTTGCCTAGAAACCGAATTCGTGTCAGCAACACTGTTTTTAAACTCAGCTGCTGCGATGATGTATGAACGCGGCATCTGAGGGGTACAATGACGGGGGCGGCAAAATTGCAGCTCCCTGTCATTGCACCCGCTACTTACCCAAAAATGCACTTTGGGACAAAGTAATTTGTCACAAAGCGATTTTTTTTTTCAATTCGGTGAAGCAGCCGAATCGAATTTTGAAGAATTTTGCTAATATCTAGTAGACCTATGTAAATGAAAAATTAAAGGGGTTTTCCAGGGAGAATTCTTTTTTACAATATAGGTAAAAAAGTATTACAAGTAAAAAATAAATATTACATATGTGTACTGGTCCACTGATGCTGACAATCCAACAATGTTCCAGTCCTAATTGTTTTCACTACCTAGTCTTAGCCGCCATCACAAGAATGCCTTTCCTTGCACTGCAGCTCCTCTGCCTTCCCCACTTCCACTGCCTCCTTTTAGTGACAGGGCCAGGCATCCTGACTGCCTTTCTTCCTTCACCTGTAGTCCTGCACATACTCTGGTGAATCTTGACTAGGGATGAGCGAACTCGAACTGTATAGTTCGGGTTCGTACCGAATTTTGGGGTGTCCGTGACACGGACCCGAACCCGGACATTTTCGTAAAAGTCCGGGTTCGGGTTCGGTGTTCGTCGCTTTCTTGGCGCTTTTGTGACGCTTTCTTGGCGCTTTTTGAAAGACTGCAAAGCAGCCAATCAACAAGCGTCATACTACTTGCCCCAAGAGGCCGTCACAGCCATGCCTACTATTGGCATGGCTGTGATTGGCCAGAGCACCATGTGACCCAGCCTCTATTTAAGCTGGAGTCACATAGCGCCGCCCGTCACTCTGCTCTGATTAGCATAGGGAGAGGTTGCGGCTGCGACAGTAGGGCGAGATTAGGCAGATTAACTCCTCCAATGGACTTGATTATTGATCGATCTGCAGCTGTGGGTCATTGAGCTGCTGATACTCAATTGCTCACTGTTTTTAGGCTGCCCAGACCGTTTGTCAGTCACATTTTTCTGGGGTGATCGGCGGCCATTTTGTGTCTTGTGGTGCGCCAGCACAAGCTGCGACCAAGTGCATTTAACCCTCAATGGTGTGGTTGTTTTTTGGCTAAAGCCTACATCAGGGTGAAGCTGTCACACCAAGTGCATTTAACCAGCAATAGTCTGTTTATTTTTTGGCCATATACTACATCAGGGGCAAGCTGCGCCCGTCACCAAGTGCATTTAACCCTCAGTAGTGTGGTTGGTCAAGCTGTGACACCAAGTGCATTTAACCAGCAATAGTCTGTTCATTTTTTGGCCATATACTACATCAGGGGCAAGCTGCGCCCGTCACCAAGTGCATTTAACCCTCAGTAGTGTGGTTGGTCAAGCTATCACACCAAGTGCATTTAACCAGCAATAGTCTGTTCATTTTTTGGCCATATACTAAATCAGGGGCAAGCTGCACCCGTCACCAAGTGCATTTAACCAGCAATAGTCTGTTCATTTTTTGGCCATATACTACATCAGGGGCAAGCTGCGCCCGTCACCAAGTGCATTTAACCCTCAGTAGTGTGGTTGGTCAAGCTGTGACACCAAGTGCATTTAACCAGCAATAGTCTGTTCATTTTTTGGCCATATACTACATCAGGGGCAAGCTGCGCCCGTCACCAAGTGCATTTAACCCTCAGTAGTGTGGTTGGTCAAGCTATCACACCAAGTGCATTTAACCAGCAATAGTCTGTTCATTTTTTGGCCATATACTAAATCAGGGGCAAGCTGCGCCCGTCACCAAGTGCATTTAACCAGCAATAGTCTGTTCATTTTTTGGCCATATACTACATCAGGGGCAAGCTGCGCCCGTCACCAAGTGCATTTAACCAGCAATAGTGTGGTTATTTTTTGGCCATATCCCAGTCTAATTCTGTCACTAAATCCATACCGGTCACCCAGCGCCTAAATACTAGGCCTCAAATTTTTATCCCGCTAAATCTGTCGTTACCGCTGTACTGTTGTGGCTGGGCAAGTTATTTAGTGTCCGTCAAAGCACATTTTTTGTTCAGGGTTGAAATACAATTCCCAATTTAGCAATTTCATAATTTAGTGGTTTCTGCTATATCAGAGCTATTTGAAATCTATCCCTAAAAGGGTATATAATATTCAAGGTGCACATAGGGTCATTCAGAATAACTTCACACACACGCTACTGTGCATTTTCAAGTCCAATTCTGTTAGTAAATCCATACCGGTCACCCAGCGCCTAAATACTAGGCCTCAAATTTATATCCCGCTAAATCTCTCGTTACCGCTGTCCTGTTGTGGCTGGGAAAGTTATTTAGTGTCCGTCAAAGCACATTTTTTGTTCAGGGTTGAAATACAATTCCCAATTTAGCAATTTCATAGTTTAGTGGTTTCTGCTATATCAGAGCTATTTGAAATCTATCCCTAAAAGGGTATATAATATTCAAGGTTCACATAGGGTCATTCAGAATAACTTCACACACACGCTACTGTGCATTTCCAAGTCCAATTCTGTTAGTAAATCCATACCTGTCACCCAGCGCCTAAATACTAGGCCTCAAATTTATATCCCGCTAAATCTCTCGTTACCGCTGTCCTGTTGTGGCTGGGAAAGTTATTTAGTGTCCGTCAAAGCACATTTTTTGTTCAGGGTTGAAATACAATTCCCAATTTAGCAATTTCAGAGTTTAGTGGTTTCTGCTATATCAGAGCTATTTGAAATCTATCCCTAAAAGGGTATATAATATTCAAGGTGCACATAGGGTCATTCAGAATAACTTCACACACACGCTACTGTGCATTTCCAAGTCTAATTCTATTAGTAAATCCATACCGGTCACCCAGCGCCTAAATACTAGGCCTCAAATTTATATCCCGCTAAATCTTTCGTTACCGCTGTCCTGTTGTGGCTGGGAAAGTTATTTAGTGTCCGTCAAAGCACATTTTTTGTTCAGGGTTGAAATACAATTCCCAATTTAGCAATTTCATAGTTTAGTGGTTTCTTCTATATCAGAGCTATTTGAAATCTATAACTAAAAGGGTATATAATATTCAAGGTGCACATAGGGTCATTCAGAATAACTTCACACACACGCTACTGTGCATTTCCAAGTCCAATTCTGTTAGTAAATCCATACCTGTCACCCAGCGCCTAAATACTAGGCCTCAAATTTATATCCCGCTAAATCTCTCGTTACCGCTGTCCTGTTGTGGCTGGGAAAGTTATTTAGTGTCCGTCAAAGCACATTTTTTGTTCAGGGTTGAAATACAATTCCCAATTTAGCAATTTCATAGTTTAGTGGTTTCTGCTATATCAGAGCTATTTGAAATCTATCCCTAAAAGGGTATATAATATTCAAGGTGCACATAGGGTCATTCAGAATAACTTCACACACACGCTACTGTGCATTTCCAAGTCTAATTCTGTTAGTAAATCCATACCTTTCACCCAGCGCCTAAATACTAGGCCTCAAATTTATATCCCGCTGAATTTGAATACAATACATTGGGCCAAATAATATTTTTGTTGTTGTGGTGAACCATAACAATGAGGAAAACATCTAGTAAGGGACGCGGACGTGGACATGGACATGGTCGTGGTAGTGTTAGTGGACCCTCTGGTGCTGGGAGAGGACGTGGCCGTTCTGCCACATCCACACGTCCTAGTGTACCAACTACCTCAGGTACCAGTAGCCTCCAGAATTTACAGCGATATATGGTGGGGCCCAATGCCGTTCTAAGGATGGTAAGGCCTGAGCAGGTACAGGCATTAGTCAATTGGGTGGCCGACAGTGGATCCAGCACGTTCACATTATCTCCCACCCAGTCTTCTGCAGAAAGCGCACAGATGGCGCCTGAAAACCAACCCCATCAGTCTGTCACATCACCCCCATGCATACCAGGGAAACTGTCTCAGCCTCAAGTTATGCAGCAGTCTCTTATGCTGTTTGAAGACTCCGCTGGCAGGGTTTCCCAAGGGCATCCACCTAGCCCTTCCCCAGCGATGAAAGACATAGAATGCACTGACGCACAACCACTTATGTTTCCTGATGATGAGGACATGGGAATACCACCTCAGCATGTCTCTGATGATGACGACGAAACACAGGTGCCAACTGCTGCGTCTTTCTGCAGTGTGCAGACTGAACAGGAGGTCAGGGATCAAGACTGGGTGGAAGACGATGCAGGGGACGATGAGGTCCTAGACCCCCCATGGAATGAAGGTCGTGCCAGTGACTTTCACAGTTCGGAGGAAGAGGCAGTGGTGAGACCGAGCCAACAGCGTAGCAAAAGAGGGAGCAGTGGGCAAAAGCAGAACAACCGCCGCCAAGAGACTCCGCCTTCTACTGACCGCCGCCATCTGGGACCGAGCACCCCAAAGGCAGCTTCAAGGAGTTCCCTGGCATGGCACTTCTTCAAACAATGTGCTGACGACAAGACACGAGTGGTTTGCACGCTGTGCCATCAGAGCCTGAAGCGAGGCATTAACGTTCTGAACCTGAGCACAACCTGCATGACCAGGCACCTGCATGCAAAGCATGAACTGCAGTGGAGTAAACACCTTAAAACCAAGGAAGTCACTCAGGCTCCCCTTACTACCTCTTCTGCTGCTGCCGCCTCGGCCTCTTCTGCTGCTGCCGCCTCGGCCTCTACCTCCGCCTCTGGAGGAACGTTGGCACCTGCCGCCCAGCAAACAGGGGATGTACCACCAACACCACCACCACCACCTCCGTCACCAAGCGTCTCAACCATGTCACACGGCAGCGTTCAGCTCTCCATCTCACAAACATTTGAGAGAAAGCGTAAATTCCCACCTAGCCACCCTCGATCCCTGGCCCTGAATGCCAGCATTTCTAAACTACTGGCCTATGAAATGCTGTCATTTAGGCTGGTGGACACAGACAGCTTCAAACAGCTCATGTCGCTTGCTGTCCCACAGTATGTTGTTCCCAGCCGCCACTACTTCTCCAAGAGAGCCGTGCCTTCCCTGCACAACCAAGTATCCGATAAAATCAAGTGTGCACTGCGCAACGCCATCTGTAGCAAGGTCCACCTAACCACAGATACGTGGACCAGTAAGCACGGCCAGGGACGCTATATCTCCCTAACTGCACACTGGGTAAATGTAGTGGCAGCTGGGCCCCAGGCGGAGAGCTGTTTGGCGCACGTCCTTCCGCCGCCAAGGATCGCAGGGCAACATTCTTTGCCTCCTGTTGCCACCTCCTCCTTCTCGGCTTCCTCCTCCTCTTCTTCCACCTGCTCATCCAGTCAGCCACACACCTTCACCACCAACTTCAGCACAGCCCGGGGTAAACGTCAGCAGGCCATTCTGAAACTCATATGTTTGGGGGACAGGCCCCACACCGCACAGGAGTTGTGGCGGGGTATAGAACAACAGACCGACGAGTGGTTGCTGCTGGTGAGCCTCAAGCCCGGCCTGGTGGTGTGTGATAATGGGCGAAATCTCGTTGCAGCTCTGGGACTAGCCAATTTGACGCACATCCCTTGCTTGGCGCATGTGCTGAATTTGGTGGTGCAGAAGTTCATACACAACTACCCCGACATGTCAGAGCTGCTGCATAAAGTGCGGGCCGTCTGTTCACGCTTCCGGCGTTCACATCCTGCTGCTGCTCGCCTGTCTGCGCTACAGCGTAACTTCGGCCTTCCCGCTCACCTCCTCATATGCGACGTGCCCACCAGGTGGAACTCCACCTTGCACATGCTGGACAGACTGTGCGAGCAGCAGCAGGCCATAGTGGAGTTTCAGCTGCAGCACGCACGGGTCAGTCGCACTACAGAACAGCACCACTTCACCACCAATGACTGGGCCTCCATGCGAGACCTGTGTGCCCTGTTGCGCTGTTTCGAGTACTCCACCAACATGGCCAGTGGCGATGACGCCGTTATCAGCGTTACAATACCACTTCTATGTCTCCTTGAGAAAACACTTAGGGCGATGATGGAAGAGGAGGTGGCCCAGGAGGAGGAGGAGGAGGAGGAGGAGGAAGAGGGGTCATTTTTAGCACTTTCAGGCCAGTCTCTTTGAAGTGACTCAGAGGGAGGTTTTTGGCAACAGCAGAGGCCAGGTACAAATGTGGCCAGCCAGGGCCCACTACTGGAGGACGAGGATGAGGAGGAGGTGGAGGAGGATGAGGATGAAGCATGGTCACAGCGGGGTGGCACCCAACGCAGCTCGGGTCCATCACTGGTGCCTGGCAGGGGGGAAAGGCAGGACGATGACGATACGCCTCCCACAGAGGACAGCTTGTCCTTATCCCTGGGCAGCCTGGCACACATGAGCGACTACATGCTGCAGTGCCTGCGCAACGACAGCAGAGTTGCCCACATTTTAACCTGTGCGGACTACTGGGTTGCCACCCTGCTGGATCCACGCTACAAAGACAATGTGCCCACCTTACTTCCTGCACTGGAGCATGATAGGAAGATGCGCGAGTACAAGCGCACGTTGGTAGACGCGCTACTGAGAGCATTCCCAAATGTCACAGGGGAACAAGTGGAAGCCCAAGGCCAAGGCAGAGGAGGAGCAAGAGGTCGCCAAGGCAGCTGTGTCAATGCCAGCTCCTCTGAGGGCAGGGTTAGTCATTAAAGTCAAACGCAGCCGCCTGTCTACAGCCAATGTGGACAAGCTGACGTTCATAAAAATGAACCAGGCATGGATCCCACAGGATCTGTCCGTCCCTTGTTCAGATTAGACATTAACTACCTCCCCTTAACCATATATTATTGGACTCCAGGGCACTTCCTCATTCAATCCTATTTTTATTTTCATTTTACCATTATATTGCGAGGCTACCCAAAGTTGAATGAACCTCTCCTCTGTCTGGGTGCCGGGGCCTAAATATATGCCAATGGACTGTTCAAATGTTGGGTGACGTGAAGCCTGATTCTCTGCTATGACATGCAGACTGATTCTCTGCTGACATGAAGCCAGATCCTCTGTTACGGGACCTCTCTCCTCTGCCTGGGTGCTGGGCCTAAATATATGCCAATGGACTCTTACAGTGGTGGGTGACGTGAAGCCTCATTCTCTGCTATGACATGCAGACTAATTCTCTGCTGACATGAAGCCAGATTCTCTGTTACGGGACCTCTCTCCTCTGCCTGGGTTCCGGGGCCTAAATATCTGAGAATGGACTGTTCCAGTGGTGGGTGACGGGAAGCCAGATTCTCTGCTATGGGACCTCTCTCCAATTGATTTTGGTTAATTTTTATTTATTTAATTTTTATTTTAATTAATTTCCCTATCCACATTTGTTTGCAGGGGATTTACCTACATGTTGCTGCCTTTTGCAGCCCTCTAGCCCTTTCCTGGGCTGTTTTACAGCCTTTTTAGTGCCGAAAAGTTCGGGTCCCCATTGACTTCAATGGGGTTCGGGTTCGGCCGAACTTCTCGAACCCGAACATCCAGGTGTTCGCTCAACTCTAATTTTGACATTTGCACAGTACTACAGGGCCAACAATGAACTGTATTATCAACTGCCAGAGGGAGAAGTAAACTTATTCTGTCCAGCCTCAAAGACTAGCTTCAGCAACAAGGGGCCAAGTGGAAGCAATTATTATAAGTAAATTTTATGCACTATGAACACTGTAAACTACTTTGAAGTACTTCAGCACTTTTGGTATGAAAAGGATTCATGGGATAACCCATTTCCCCTCTTCTGACATGTCAATTTTGGTGAATTGCTTATGTAATAACAGTTCTGGAGCATCTTTTCTCATAACTCTGTTATTATTGTGCTGTACTGATCCTCTGTTATTCTTCTTAAAGCCTTATGAAAAAAACAACAACTGGGTGTTACCAGTTCATGCATAACTTTATCTATAATCCATCCATCTATCTAATATCTATCTATCCATCTATCTATCATTCTCATATCTAATAATATCTAATAGATATGAGATAGATAGATAGATAGATAGATAGATATGAGATAGATATATAGATAGATAGATACTATCTATTTTATATATATATATATATATATATATATATATATATAGAACCAGAGAAATCCAGCGGGAGCATCAACCTGGGTGTGGGTGCACTATCCGGTATAAGGTAGCGGCAATACCTCAATTGTTATAGTAGCAGGAAAGTCCAGAATGCACTCCAAAATAAAAGTGAAAAAAAGTGATTTATTCACCCATAACATTTTTTTTTTTTTTTTTTATATTTTTTTTTTAAAGTGAAAAAAAGTGATTTATTCACCCATAACAGGCACAACTCGCGACGTTTCGGCTCGCAGAGCCTTTCTCAAGCATTGAAACAGTGAAAGTGAGGGTATTATAAAAGACATATCATCATTGTGTAACCAATCCGGTAGGGCTTCCAATTAACATCAAATTACATACATCTGTTATAGACATTTAAAGTGCACGTGCGTCAAAATGACATGTGTCATCTGAAAAATAAGAATCTTTTACAAAGATATATAATGCCAGTGAAGACCATAATAAAACAGTGATATGAGGTAGGGTGCGGATCACAGAAACAAATGCCAGAAGGAGAAATAGCGTCCACATATACCGTGATGCCGATCTAGCGTCTCCATCTCTTCAATGCGCAGGTCCAATGAAGCGTCATCTTGAGAGTCAAGTTACTGACGCATGCGTTCTGTAGCATCATCCAAAAGGATCACCATCTTAATTAAGGGCAAATAGCCCTATATATTGCTACTGTGAGCTGTACCTATTGTCATCGATATTTTATATAGTTGTAGTAGGGATCTCCTACCTATTTTGATGTCAGTGGAAGAACGGAAATCCCACCCTGCCGAGCGGGACGCCGGACCAAAGGGACGAAGGTATCGACAGGAAGCACTTCCATGATCCCTGTCAATATCAACGGCCAGGCCCCTGACAAAAAAACAACTGCGGGGAGATCATCCCCAGAGTGAGGGACAGCGTCACAGTCAAACAGCAGTGGAGAGGCTACATGCAGTACTAAAGCATATAATTCTGGATTAGTGCATATAGAAGAGACACGGGACGTGCATTATGATGTCCACTATCTCCAGCGGGCACAGTTCATGGATCCGCATCCGACATCAGGTGCATTAAAATGTTCTAAAAGGCAGAGAGAAATATTATTAATCATATAAATTATATTTGGATTATATATTAACCTTTCACAGTTCTCGTGCACGTTAATACATTCCAAAGAAAGACAGATTGCACATGGGGAGGACGGGTGGCGAACCGTGGTTCCCAAGACTCTCACCTGAACTCTACATTTAAACCTCTAGGGTATAGTCTGTCTAAGTCATAGATCCACCGCAATTCTCTGGTTTTGAGTATTGCTGAACGATCACCTCCTCTCCTAGGGAGCGTGATCTGGTCAACTATCCAGCATCTCAGATCTCGCTCATTATGCTGGAGGGATCCAAAGTGTCTGGCTACAGGTAAATCAGTGCGCTTTTTTCTGATGGAATTTCTATGATTATTAAGTCTAAGCTTTAATTCTGTTGTTGTTTCACCAACATAAATTAAATTACATGGACAAGACAATATGTAAATAACATATGATGATGAACACGTTAAATGAAATTTGATGGGGAATTCTTGGTGTGTGACAGGATGTATGAAAGATCTCGATTTACAAATGTAACGGCAATTCACACAGTTGAGGCAAGGAAAACATCCAAGACCCAACGGTGCCAATGTCCGCTGTATGCTGACCTTCTTGGGGCCGACATCTGCCCTCACTAAATGATCTTTAATATTGTGCGAGTTGTGCCTGTTATGGGTGAATAAATCACTTTTTTTCACTTTTATTTTGGAGTGCATTCTGGACTTTCCTGCTACTATATATATATATATATATATATATACACGGGATAGATATATATATATATATATATATATATATGTATATATATGTATATATACAGTACGACCAAAAGTTTGAACACACCTACTCATTCAAAGAGTTTTCTTTATTTTCATGACTATGAAAATTGTAGATTCACACTGAAGGCATCAAAACTATGAAATAACACATGTGGAATTATATACTTATCAAAAAAGTATGAAACAACTGAAAATATGTCATATTCTAGGTTCTTCAAAGTAGCCACCTTTTGCTTTGATCACTGCTTTGCACACTCTTGGCATTCTCTTGCTGAGCTTCAAGAGGTAGGCACCTGAAATGGTCTTCCAACAGTCTTGAAGGAGTTACCAGAGATGCTTAGCACTTGTTGGCCCTTTTGCCTGCGGTCCAGCTCACCCCAAACCATCTCGATTGGGTTCAGGTCCGATGACTGTGGAGGCCAGGTCATCTGGCGCAGCACCCCATCACTCTCCTTCATGGTCAAATAGCCCTTACACAGCCTGGAGGTGTGTTTGGGGTCAATGTCCTGTTGAAAAATAAATGATGGTCCAACTAAACACAAACCGGATGGAATAGCATGCTGCTGCAAGATGCTGTGGTAGCCATGCTGGTTCAGTATGCCTTCCATTTTGAATAAATCCCCAACAGTGTCACCAGCAAAGCACCCCCACACCATCACACCTCCTCCTCCATGCTTCACGGTGGGAACCAGGCATGTAGAGTCCATCCGTTCACCTTTTCTGCGTCGCACAAAGACACAGTGGTTGGAACCAAAGATCTCAAATTTGGACTCATCAGACCAAAGCACAGATTTCCACTGGTCTAATGTCCATTCCTTGTGTTCTTTAGCCCAAACAAGTCTCTTCTGCTTGTTGCCTGTCCTTAGCAGTGTTCCTAGCAGATATTCTACCATGAAGGCCTGATTTACACAGTCTCCTCTTAACAGTTGTTCTAGAGATGTGTCTGCTGCTAGAACTCTGTGTGGCATTGACCTGGTCTCTAATCTGAGCTGCTGTTAACCTGCGACTTCTGAGGCTGGTGACTCGGATGAAGTTATCCTCCGCAGCAGAGGTGACTCTTGGTCTTCCTTTCCTGGGACGGTCCGCATGTGAGCCAGTTTTTTTGTAGCGCTTGATGTTTTTTGTGACTGCAATTGGGGACACTTTCAAGGTTTTCCCAATTTTTCGGACTGACTGACCTTCATTTCTTAAAGTAATGATGGCCACTCGTTTTTCTTTACTTAGCTGCTTTTTTCTTGCCATAATTAGTGATGAGCGGCAGGGGTCATATTCGAATTCGCGATATTTCGCGAATATTTTTTAGAATATTCGTCGAATATTCGAAAATTCTAAAATTCGCGATTTTTTCCTTGAAAAAAATCGGCAAGGTAATGATTGTGTAATATGCAAATTTTCATAATTCGAATTTTCGGATTCGAATTTTTATTGCGAATTTTTCAACTTAAAACTATTAGACAAAGAAGATTATAGCACTATATTAGCTAAATTGCTCTATATTCGATTTTTTGAATATTCGCTATATAACAGTTTTTTCGAATATTCTTAATATATAGCAATATAGCGAATATTCAAAAAAACGAATATAGAGCAATTTAGCTAATATAGTGCTATAATCTTTTTTTTTTATAGTTGTAATTTTTTTCCAATCTGAACTTCAGATGAGAAAAAAATTACAACTATTAACAAAGAAGATTAGAGCACTATATTAGCTAAATTGCTCTATATTCGTTTTTTTTTCAAATATTCGCTATATTGCTATAACTTCGAATATATAGCAATATAGCGAATATTCGAAAAAACGAATATAGAGCAATTTAGCTAATATAGTGCTATAATCTTCTTTGTCTAAGTTAAAAAATTTGCAATAAAAATTCGAATCCAAAAATTCGAATTACGAAAATTCGCATATTACACAATCATTACCTTGCCGATTTTTTTCAAGAAAAAAAAATCGTGCATTTTCGAATATGACCCCTGCCGCTATTCACTACTCCTAAAGTCAAGTATATTGCAGCCTTCTTATTGGCCCACAAGCTAGAAGCAGGAAGGGATCATGTGTACTGATTAAAAAAAAAAAAAAAATCAGAAAAAAAAAATCTGAAAAAAATTAGAATTTTCGAAATTACGAATATATATAACTATATTCGAAATATTCGCGAATTTTCGAAGTACCTATATTCGCGATAAAAATTCGAAATTCGAATATTCGTGATCAACACTAGCCATAATACAAATTCTAACAGTCTATTCAGTAGGACTATCAGCTGTGTATCCACCTGACTTCTCCACAAGGCAACTGATGGTCCCAACCCCATTTATAAGGCAAGAAATCCCACTTATTAAACCTGACAGGGCACACCTGTGAAGTGAAAACCATTTCAGGTGACTAACTCTTGAAGCTCATCAAGAGAATGCCAAGAGTGTGCAAAGCAGTAATCAAAGCAAAAGGTGGCTACTTTGAAGAACCTAGAATATAACATATTTTCAGTTGTTTCACACTTTTTTGTTATGTATATAATTCCACATGTGTTCAGCGTGACTCTACAATTTTGATAGTCATGAAAATAAAGAAAACTCTTTGACTGAGAAGGTGTGTCCAAATTTTTGGTCTGTACTGTATATTAGTGATAACTTTGGAAAGCTTTTACTTATCCAAGCCATTCAGAGATTGTTTTCTTGTGACATCTCGTACTTGATGTTAGGTGTAACTTTGGGTTGATAACTTTTACCTTAATATTATAAAAAATTTAAAATTTACAGAAAATTTTGAAAAAAATGTAAGTTTCAAAAATTTTATTTCTACACATTAAAGACAGATAGTGATGCCTCATTAGACAGTTTTTTACTAGATTCCCTCTATGTATACTTTATGTTGTCATCATTTTAAAAATTACATTTAATTTTTTTAGGACGTTAGAAGGCTTAGAATGTAAGAAGCAATTTTTCCAATTTTCCATATAACACAGCAAAGATTATCAGCAAAACAAACCTCAATATCTATTAGCCTGATTCTGCGGTTTACAAAAACACCCCATTTATGCTCGTAAATTGCTGTATGGGTGCACTGCAGGGCACAGAAGGAAAGGAGCAACATATGGTTTTTGGAGGACAGATTTAGGCCTAGTTCACACGACCGTATGGCTTTTTCAGTGTTTTGCAGTCCGTTTTTCACGGATCCGTTGTTCAGTTTTTTGTTTCCGTTGTGTTTCCGTATTGTTCCGTTTTTCCGTTCCGTTTATCCGTTTTTTTTTTTGCGGAACCATTGAAATGAATGGTTCTGTATACAGACCGTATACGTAACACAAAAAAACGGCCCGTACACTCGCAAAAAAAACGATCGTGTGAACTAGGCCTTAACTGGAATGGCTTTTGGGTGTCGTGTCATATTTAAGGGCACACCAAGGCACCCCTACAGAAGAAACTCCACCATTTTGGAAACTACACCCCTCAAATAATGTATTGAGGGTTTTACTGACCACTGTGACATCACAGGCGTTTCATAATATTTAGAAACACATGGCTGTGAAAATGAAAAAATATATTTTTTATGAGAAAAAGTTGCTGAAGCCCAAATTTTTCACTGGAGAAAATGCACCCGCAGAATTCAAAAGGAAATGAGCAGCATCTGCACTTTCTAACGTTGGAATTTGCTGAAATAGATTTTAAGGGCCATAGCTTTTTTTATTTTTTTGTTGATTGAGCTGTGTGGGGGCTTATTTTTTATTTTTTGCAGCATGGGCTGTAGTTTTTAATGGTACCATTTTTGGGTACATATGACTTTTTTATGCTTTTTATTTAATTTTTTGTGTGGTGAAGTCGGCTAATATTGCAATTCTACCAGTGTTTTTTGTTTTTATTTTCTATGAGGTTCTCCGTGTGGTATATTTGATAAGATAATTTTATTTTGTGGGTTGATAGGGTTATGGCAATATCAAATTTATATTATTTTATATATGCTCTACCACTTATATAATAAAATCACTTTTTATAAAAAACTTTTTTTGCATTACCAAATCGAAGACCTATAACTTTTTTATTTTTCCATCAATATAGCTGTGTGAGAGCTTTTTTTTTTTTTTTTGCAGGACATGCTGTAATTTTTATTGGTACAATTTTGGGGTCTTATATGACTTTTCTAGCGCTTTTTATTTAATATTTTAGGAGGTGAAGCAGGCAAAACTGCATTTCTGTCAGTGTTTTTTATTTTTACTTTTTTGGGTGTTCTCCATGTAGTATATATATATGGATAAGATAATTTTATTCTGTGGGTTGCTACAGTTATGGCAACACCAAATGTGTATTGTATTTTTCATGTTCTACCACTTTTATATAAAAAAAAATTGCATTTTATTAAACTTTTTTTTTTTGGGCCAAAATCTAATACCCATATATATTTTTTTCTGTCAACATATTTATGTGAGGGCTTATTTTTTGCGGGATGGCCTGTAGTTTTTATTGATATCATTTTTGGTATGCATATGACTTTTTGATCACTTTTTATATTTTTTTGGGGGGGAGGTAAGGCAAAAAAAACAGCAGTTCCGCCGTAGTTTTTTATTTTTATTTTTACAGCGTTTACCATATAATCATTTTATAGATCAGGTCATTATGGATGCAGTGATAACGATTATGAGTAGTTTATTTTATGTTTTTAGTTTTTGAATCTCCTTTAAATGAGCGGGTATGTGAAAAGGCTATTTATTTTCTTTTTATTTTACATACTGTATATTCCTGCGTATAAGACTACTTTTTAACACATGAAAATCTTCTCAAAAGTCGGGGGTCGTCTTATACGCCGGGTGTCGTCTCATATGCCGGTATACAGCGTGCTGAAACTTACTTCCTAGCAAGACTGGAGAAGCTGTCCTTCTCCAGCTTCAGGGACAGGCGCCCTCTAGCTGAGCCACCGTGTACTGCATACCGGCCAGCCGCTCCTGAAGCAGCCCCCTCTTCCTGCTCTCAGTGGTTTTCTCATGCCGGCAGTATCACATTGCGTACTACCGCTCAGATCGTCTTGAAGACAGGGAGGGCTGGGCAGGCAGGGAGAGCTGACCCACCCAATCCAAGCAGGCTTTGTATGCAGTGTGCACAGAAAATACCGGTACATCGCTTGCTGTGATTGGCTGGTTGTTGTATACTGGGTTCGATTGGCGATTCTGAGGGAAGGCAGGGGGGAGCAGGAGCATCTGCACTTCAGCCAATTCTAATGTTGGCGGATCTCTAATGAAGTTTGGTGTGCATCTTATCTGTGGTGAAAAAACAGAGTCTATCTGGGGAGCAGATACATGTGGTGGTGAATACAGTACAACACCAGTATCTGTACCTGTACATACAGTACAGCACCAGTATCTGCATCGGTTCATACAGTATAGCGCCAGTACATACAGTACAGTATACAAATGGCTAACAGTCAAGACCCCATCATGGCTCTACCAGCAAGAAGAAAGAAATATGAAGCCAGTTTCAAACTTAAAGTTGTAAACTTTGCCATGGAACATAATAACTGCGCTGCTGCAAGACAATATGGAGTAACAGAAAAGATGGTTTGCTACTGTAAAGCAAATTAAAAGCATTAAAGAGTATGCCAAGGGGTAAGTGTGCATTAAGGAGAGGCACCCCACATTGGCCAGAACTCGAAAAACATGTAGCAGACATGGTGAATGAGCATCGCCAAAACGGTTATGTAGTGACACAAAATAAAATACGTTTGTTTGCACTTCAGTGAGCCAAATCTAACCCAGATCACAGCAACAGATTTAAAGGGAACCTGTCATGTGGATATTTGATTATAATCTAACTAATTATATACAATCATTACCTACTAAAAAGTACCTTAGATGTATTCACTCACTGGTGTGACAGATAAGTTATCTCATAATATACACACAAAGATGCCGCATGCCACATGCTAATGAGCTGATTGGAGTCCAGCGTGATGTCATTGAGTCCAGCGTATATTTAATTCAGAGTTATAGCCACTCCCCGCCCACCTGCTGCTGGTTCATATGGAAACAAACTGTCACTCAGCAGCAGGTGGGCGGGGAGAGTCAGGCGCTCATAAATCTTCATGACTCATCATTATCAGCTGGAGCTTTTCAATACAAGATGTTGGCAGATTGACTGGGTCAATTAAAGAAAGTGACACAGCATTTTGCAAGCGCATCAGTCATTTATTTATGTTGCCCTTAGTTAGGACACCATAAAACTGGTGACAGGTTCCCTTTAAGGCCACTGCATCCTGGTGTACTAGATTCTTGGAAAGGCATAGTATGGTACTGAGGCAAAAGACGAAAATTGCACAACAATTACCTGCAGATCTTGATGCCAAAGTAAATGTTGTTGGAGGGTTAGTCTTATATGGCGAGTATAGCCCAAACCCTATATTTCAACTGGAAAAGTTGGGGGTCGTCTTATACGCCCAGTCGTCTTATACGCCGGAAAATACTGTATTCTTTTACATATTTTTTTTATTTTCACACTTTTTTTTTCTTGAAGATCCAGTGGGGCTAATGGCTGTACTGTACTTTGCAATGCTCTTGCATTGCAAAGTATAGTACTATCAGGTTTCCTGGTAGATGGCAACACTGGACGCATTTGCAAAGCATCCGGTTGCCATGACAACCACCTGACCGCTACCATCGCAGTGTGCCAGCCCGATTGGTTGAGAGAGGGAGCATACAGCTGACACTCGCTGCTGATGGAGGCGGCTCAGTTCCTCCTTCACATTCAGGAGGACCACAACAGGGGGGACAGATGGGGGCTGGGCACACAGCCGGGCACAGTTGAAGACAGGGGCCGGCGTGTGCAGAGCATGGCCGGCAAAGTTAAATGTACTGCACACAGATTGCACACAGGGCATAGACGGGGGAGGCAGGAGACATTAGGGCACACAGATGGAGGCACAGATCGGGGAAGAGGACACATCAGTGGGCACAGATTGAGGGCACAGGTCAGCTTATGCCTGATTTCAGGCTCTTATCTGCAGAGCAGTCAGTTGAACTCGACAGATGCCATTGTGCAGTCTGTAGATTTGGAGGATGTCCGGTGAGTATGTTTACTCCACCAATAACCGGGCTGCTGATGGCCTTCACTATGGCTGTGGAATAATACATCTATAAGTCATCTATGCTTTCATGGAACATACATGGCTGTTAATGGCATTTTGAGAAATGTAATTGCAAATTGGCCAACTCATTGGTCTGTAAGAAGTTTATAACTATAAAAGTAAAAGTTAAAGCCATTTATGAAAATTGTGTTTCTACTTTGATGAAAGTCATACAAATGGCCAAAAATAATCCTTTTAAGTTCCCAATTTGTAAATGAAATCCTGAGTCTGATGACAGGTTACACATATGGGCACCTAGATCAAGTCACAGTGGCAACTGGATATTAATAATGGACCAAGTAGCTGGAATAATCACTCTTTTGTTACAAATGCGGCAAAAATGCACAGTGTTTTACCTACAAGAAAGAAAAATCTTAAAATAACCTAAATGGTGTTGTACACAATTTACTTCACCCCTCCCCACTGGACCTACGAAGGAAAGCATACTTACCTGCTTTTGGCTGCTCGGTTCTGGGTCTGTGGGTTCAGGACTGTCTTCACTGCACTTCGGTCCCTGCGTGAAACTCCTGGCATGGACGAGGTTTCATGTGCTGCTGCAGCCAATGAATGGCTTCAGCAGTGATGTGTCCCCAAACGGCATGGGACTAAGCAGTTAAGACAGCCCAGAACCCACAGAACCAAGTCACAGGAAGCATTTAAGTATGCTTCCCTTCAAAGATCCAGCAGGGAGAAGGAGGTATTTAAAGTTAATTGTGGACAGTTCCTTTAATCAGGTTTCCTGGTAACAAGAAGGTATCCCCTCTCCAGTTGATAGGGGATAGTTAGTGGAGGTCCACACAGTGGGAACCCCACGTTTTCACTGTTTGCACGGAGCAATGGCTAAGCATTTTCACACCAGCATTTAGTATGGGGCTGTCAAAGCTAAGTACAGCACTCAGCTATTTCTAGAAGTCCCAGAAAGTTTGACTGGAATAGTAGCACATATGCTCAAATGCCGCTTTATTTAAACAGGTAAAACTAGACCCCTATCCCTGTATGCCTCAGTGGTCTGATTTTGACCAATCTAACAAATATTCTCTATCCAGAGGATAGGGGATAACTTTTTGATATTTAAATATCCCTTTAAACTTTCTATATTTTCTTCCTTTTTTGATATCTAGCATCTTGACATTTATGTCAGTGTGTACTGTAACGGACCGTTTCAGCAGACAAGGGGTTAAAATACCAACCTCCCGAACTGGATACAAAATAGCACTCCAAACTGGAACCTCACAAATAGCTGTCCGGCAGACGAACAGGAAAAGGATCCAATCAGCTTACACTCCTGGCAATCAGTCTCCAACAGCATACAGGGAATCCCCCCAATAACGAGACAAGGCTCCGTGTTGAGGGTCAAGCAGTGCTCTGAAGTGCTGGCACACCCAGCCTGGTTTTTATTATAGTTTGTTGCAGATACAACATATCCCCACAATGCATCATGGTTTCCTTCCCTCTGTCCCGGAGACGACCGAAGACAATCCAATTATCTCTCAGGACAAAGGGGAGATCACCAATACACATGTGGAGACAACAGGACAGGAATCACCACCCAAACACACAATGGCACACCCCCACAGCAAACACAGACATTTAACATATCCCCAGATAGCTCAAGTCTGAGTGCATATCATTAGGTGAATGGCACTCAGAATACACAAATACAATAATATTAGCTATCTGGGTGCCCTCACATAACATACAATTTAACCGAACGCATAATAACATAAAATACAATTCTACAGACAGATTTAAGCTGTGCGGCTGGCCTGTTTTCTCCTTTAAAGTTACTATGGGCCATAATCCCGAGGCGAGAGGCTTTTAAACAGCCCTCTCCAAAACCCAGTGGCGAGGTTGGTTTCGCCACATGTACTATGCATGATGCTGTGCACTTTTCAATAATACACCTGTGCAGAATACAGATTTCCCAAACCCAGAAATAATAATGCTTTCCAGATGCCAATGCCGGAATTTTACAGAATTTTTTTTTATTAAACTCATCTGCCCAGTAAAAGCTATATCTCACCCAACCAAATACCATCTCTCACTCAGCTTTTTTAGCAGAAAACAAATTTTTCACTGACAACAACGCAGCAAAAAACGGAAAGCATAAAAAAAGCATATACATTTGGTAACTCCATAATCGTACTGACCCACAGAATAAAGTTAAAATGTCAATATTACTGTGCTGTGGGTTGGAAAGAAATGTACTGCAAAAAAATGGCAAATGGAAAAAGTCTTAAGTACCAAACTAGACTACATGCTTAAGGGGTTAATATTTTGAACATTTGTGGATGTGGCAATGATAAATAGGAACTTTCAATCGGGTCCGTCAGGCAGTTTTTTTTTTCATGCACCTATCTAACAGTTGTAAAAAACAGGTACATTATGTTAAAAAAAAAGTGTATTTCAGGTGTTAGAAGAAAATAAATACTCATCTTTTCCACATGAAGGAATGCCTGCTCTGCAAAGGAGGCAGCAGAATCTGACACTTCCAGTGTTGTGACATTACATGATGTGCCATGAGGACACTGGGACCATCAGGTTCTGGTGCCTCCAGTGTGGAGCAAACATTTCCTTTTGTGCAAGTGGATGAGGTGAGTTTTTTTTATTAAAGAGGTTATTTGGGTAAAGATAATGATGACAATCTGTTGTTTTAGGGAGCCAAGCACAGTATCATACATCGTATAGCGTCTGTGCTTGTTATTGAAGCTCAGTCCCCTTGACTTGAGTGGGGCTGAACTGCAATTAGTGACGTCACATGGCCTATGAAGAGGCCGCAGCACTCATGGAGCACCCAGCCAATTCTACCCATTGATCTGATATTGATGACCTATCCAAAAGCCAATAAACTGCATCCATTTTTAATGGCCGTTACAAACCGATGCAAAAGGTATGCAAAATGGCCATGAAAAAAAGATAGACAAACAGAATATTTATGCATACGTGGGTGAAAATGGCCATGAAAAACTGACCTTGTGTCCTTTTGCAGTAATTCTTTGTCGCACTCCATAGAATTTGCTGTAAGTAGGGTTCCAACCCCATTTGTAATAATCAATACAACTACAGCATAACACTTTTTTATCTTCATAGTAGATCATTTTTTATTTATTTATTGACATGTGGCAATAATCATATGTGTAACGTTTCGGAACGCAGGCCTTCTTCAGACACTATGCCGCAGTGATGTAGGAAGAGAAGGAAAGACGCAGTAATAAGTGGAATGTGTGACCACATGTATGAAGGAAAGCGTCTGCGTCACAGACGCATGTAAAAAAATAAAATAAAAATTAGCTACTATCAAGATAAAAAAGTCTATTGCTGTAGTAGTATTGATTATTGTGTCCTTTAGTTTTGTTTTCACTAGCATGTGACTGTAACTGTCACAGATGTAGTAGGAGAGAACACCAAAAGACAACAAGAAGGAAGCAGAAAGACACTAGGCCTCACCGCTAAGGAAGAAAAAGGGTCACCACCTATAAAACCCTGCTCCGGGCCCTAACTGCTATTGGGCACCTCTTGATGGTAGAGATGCTCATACACAGGAACCTGAAAAACCCTGGTAACCCTTAGATGCCCTAAAGGTAATGACAGGGCAGAGACAACCTGTTCCTTCCCTGATGAAGGAACCAGCATTTCGCTGAGGCCTAGTAAACAACCGGAGTGGGGGGGAATAAAAAAACACAAAAAGCAGAACACTTCTGAGGATTATGGATGAACAGGAATTCAACAAGAACCACACTCCAGCTCTTCCAAAACCAAATGAAGCTATCCAGACTCCAGAGCAAGGAGTGATGGGTAAAGTCAGACTGAATAGGGAGAGGTAAAGGTCACATGATCCACACCTGAACAGGAAGTGTGGACATACCAGCAACACATAGACAAAGTGAAACCAAAAGAGTCTGTCAGATCATTCATTTGCAGTCAGTCTTTCAGACCTTCTAACACCTGTCACAGGTGTGACAATAACCTAAGGGCTATGAACACTTTTGAGGATATTTTTTATTATTGCATTCTAACCATTTAGGGCTAAAATTAATTTTAATTGGTCTCTATTAAAAATTGCAGCAGATTTCTCTCTATAGCTGTGAGTTTCTGTCAATTTGCACTGACTGGCAGCATTTGACACATAAGACGCAGGGGCATTTTCCCCCCACTTTTTTTTTGGGGTGGGAAAGTGCGTCTTATGGGGCGAAAAATACGGTACTCACTATTGCTCAATTCTTATCAAACTGATAGGAATATGGCTTATAAGAGTCCTCAAATAGACAGAAACTGACTGCTGTACAGAGAAAACTGCAGAACATTTTTTAATAAAGACCAATTGCATAAATTATGTTTTAGCCAAAAATGTGTATAATGCAATCATAAAAATAATGCCCCCAAAGGTGTTCCTAGCTTTTAAAGCAAATTCTCCCCTAGAATTACTGAAGTCAGAGCTCATAGAAAAATATGTCTATTAAACTGAGCCAAAAAAGGAGGAGCAACTGCAATGCAGTTCCATTTTGCATTCACACACTGCACACAGTGCAAGTGGTGTGTGACATGACTTATCACAATGCATGAAGTACCAAACAGTATGGAAGGTCATTCCTGGCCAAAGTCTATGCAGAGATTTCAGAATGCTTTAGTGGTTTTAAAAAGTTGCAAATTATGACATACTCAATATTTTCACCATAATTTGTGACTTTCTGTGCTTCCCAACACTTTTCTAATGTGGTGATAATAGGGTGGGGCTTACCTCGAGGGGAAAGATCCTCCTGTGGCCTGCCGTATTTACTATGATTTATGCCATAAGGTGGCATTGATTATAGCTAAAGTCTTTGCCAGCCATTAGCTGGTATAGATTTGAGTTTCTGGCATACAGTGGGCCAGAGATGTACTTCATTTATTAAAAGGCATTTGCCTCTTAATAAATTAGGTGTGTGTCACTCTAGCGTACAGGAGATCAAGACTGGCTGAAGAAACGCCAATCTTGATAAATCTCCTCCTATGAGTTTATGTTCCAGGTCTCTGTGCATAAGAGCACCGCCAAAATTGATGCAAGACACAGCGAAGAGGCACCATAGGTACTTTCTTGTTTAAACAGGTTAGGGGGTAGATATTATATAACATTTGTTCTGGAAGCAATTCTGTCTCTGGGGATTGCTCTTTATCTGCCTAGATATAGTTTCATTTTAAAGACAGCAATTACTTACATGTCATCCATGTTCCAAATGTGTAATCTTCAAAGTTTTGCTCCAAGTATTGCTCTATATTTCACATTGTCTTGTCCACATATTTTTCTTTCAATTACAACTCAATGATTGGACCATAGGATCAACTCTCTCCATTTGATTTTTCCCAGATCAGAAAAGAATAAAGTAGCGGACATGCTGGTAAAGCACAAAAGGCAGATATTTTATCAAACCCTATCCCATATCCATTGCTATGGACCTTCGGCTTTCTAGCCTGGAGACCTTCAAAAAATAACAGCTCTTTCATTATAATTATAATTTATTTTCACAATACTAAACACTAACTGTGACTTCATAGATCTGTCTGGAAAAAAAAAAAAAAAGAGCAGAATATGATATATACATAATATACTCAGGATCTGCAATATGGGGAGAAGAGAATAGTGACTCATATTCCATT
This sequence comes from Bufo gargarizans, assembly GCF_014858855.1. NCBI lineage: Eukaryota > Metazoa > Chordata > Amphibia > Anura > Bufonidae > Bufo > Bufo gargarizans. Next base: position 511,182,054 of record NC_058082.1, on the reverse strand, counting down.
TCTAGAGGGATAAACTAAAATACTCTTTCAAGAAAAAGTAATATACAATAAATAGCTTCTTAAAGTTGTTTTCTGGTTCAGAAAACCCAAGTTCTAGTACCCTCATTAAAAATGCTGAATTGGATGGGGTTCCCAGATTTATTGTTTAATGTATTGTAAGTTTTACAAGTGAAGGCAATGTATTTACACTTTTGTAGTTATGAATAGAAACCTGTACTATCAAAGGTTGCGATCTCCACACCAGAACAGAACACACAGGTCAAGTTGCTTATGCTTTTCTCCACATGCGTGGACTTCAGCACCCCACTGATGTTAGTGATACATCAGAGTTATACAGTGCGTGGTTAGTAATCCAAATGCTACATCAATCCTTGTAAAAAATCTACCCAAGTTAGATTTTGTTGATTATGCGTTCTGTTGAGGTATGGATAACATGCCAAATCCAATACAATGTATAACCACAGTTTTTGCAAACATTTAAAATTATTATTAAAGAAACCATAAATAATCCAGCAAGCAGCCTTTCATATTTATATATTCAATCATTATCATCTTAAAGAAGAACTCCTGCCAAAAATGTTAATCTTTGCCCTCTTAGAAAGGGACATGATGTAATCTGTAGTGATAGTAATTTTCTTACCAGTGACTGTATCTGTGAGCTATCCCCACCTTCTGCTTCTCGGCTGTGTCATGAGACCAGTAATAAGACTCTTCAACTGACACAGCATCTTATGTGTGGACAGGAAGTCAGTTTCTCTATGTATTCCTATGGGAGACTCACTCTCAGTCTGATAGGAATGAATAGAGACGTAACTGACTTCCTGTCCTGTGTCCGTTCGAGGTCGAGAGTTGGTCACATGACATCACTTTCTAGCAGGTCAGAGAATAAACATTTTGCTGGGAGTTCTTTAATTTGTATCAAACCAGACTCCAATTAATATACTCATTTATTAGATATAGAAGAGAAAAAACAAAAGGAGGCAGCACCTCGTGTGTAGAACCTTACAAACAGTAATACAGAAATACACTGGTTGTGCTTACCATGCGGGGTTGTGTCAAGTCACAACACCTATGTTTTTCGCTTTGCTGGAAATATTCCCCTCCAGCTTGTGGGGGATGGGTCTGCATCTGCTGCCTTGGCCTATGCCCTTTTTCCGTAGCTCACGGTCAATGGGATAAAGCAGGTATAGTTGAGAGAAGAAAATCAGACCAAATTTCGAACAGCGCTGATGCAGAAGAAGGACTCCGTGCTGAGATGTTACCATAAAGGTAATCTTTTATTCAAAAGGTCTACGCATTTCAGGGGCGAACTGCCCCCTTCATCGGGACTATAAAACTTTTTCAGAACGCGTAGACCTTTTGAATAAAAGATTACCTTTATGGTAACATCTCAGCATGGAGTCCTTCTTCTGCATCAGCGCTGTTTGAAATTTGGTCTGATTTTCTTCTCTCAACTAAACCATTTATTAGATGTAGCAGAGCAACTATTAGTATACTGTACATGTGAGCCAACACAGCAATTGTTGCCTAAAGTGAATGCCAAACAATACCCATGCTGGTAGTGACAGATCAGGTAACTTGCAATTCAGCCAACATCCAGGACTTCAGACACTGGGAAATACAGTATGAAAGAAAAGAACATTGATTATATAGATAAGAAGAACAGCAAAGGAAACCCATGTTACAGCTTTAGCAATTTCTAAAATATAGTAGATTGATAGATTTCTAAATTACTGTATTTTTAGGCCTATAAGATGCACTTTTTTTCTCCCCAAAGTAGGGTAAAAATGTCAGTGTGTCTTATGGTGCAAATACTAGTGAGCTCTTCCATTATGGAAGCGCTTATTAGTACGGTAAGACTTGGGAGCGGTGAATTCAGCACTTCCTGTGTGGGCTTTATACTCACCTCTTACTGGTCTTCTCCTGCAGGTGCTGCATGCTGTGCTGTGACCTGCGCACAGTGTGAGGATGTAGGCGCGCTCTGTGACCTCACGCTGTGCAATGTTGTGTCACAGCACAGCGTGGCAAAAAGAGCAGCAAGTGCACTGAATGTCAGGAGCGGTTGCGGCTTCTGGAACTGGAGAGTTGAGTTGATTTTTTTTGTCTGATCTGGAGTCTGGTTAACATTGACAGTCTGATCTGAAGTCTGTATGGGGTTCTGATTAACATTGAGGGTCTGATCTGAGGTCTTTTTGGGGGTCTGAGCTGCAGTCTAAGAAACACTGTGGGTCTCATCTGAGGTCTGATTACCATTGTGGGGTTTGATTGGGGCTGTGATCTGCAGTCTGATTAACATTGGTGTCTGATTGGGTGTCTGATCTGAGATCTGATGAATTTTTTTTTTTTTTCTTATTTTCTGCCTCTAAAACCTGGGGGTGAAAAATACAGTGAAAAAGCATTCGTAATAAGATCAATCCAAGTAGCATAGTTAAATTCCCAATATAGATTAAAAATTTTTTCCAAGATTTAAATACTGATGAAATGACTAGTATTGATCGAGCATGCTCGGCCAAACACCAGTTCGGCTCGAGCATCGCGATGCTTGGCACATCTCTGTGCTCGGCCGAATACCACGTGTGCTCGAGTCTCCTCCCCACACGTTTGCTGGCTGCTACGCAGCCAATAAACGTGCAGGTAAGTGCTACCACTCACTGTAATGCAGTAGCCATGTTGGTTACTTGTATTACAGTGATTGGCTGGCCGGAACGCATCATCGGGTGCTATATAGCACCTGATAACACGTGGTTCGGCCACTCTTAATTAGGGAGAGCTGTGCTGTAGAAAGGACAGATAGTGTAGGGAATTTAATTTTATTTTTTTGTTAGGCAGGGTTGGTGTTAGCATAAGTAAAAGGAGAAAATTATGTGCTTCTAATATTACCTTTAATAGTTGAATTGGGGTAATAGGATATACCTATTGATACACAGTGTTACACTCACCTGACAATAACAATATAGCAGATACACAAACGGGTGGTATGGGTATAGGCATACTCTCTGGGGGAGACATTATGTACTGGACGGGTTGGTTGCAAAAGTCTGTCCCTACCCGTTCCTTAAATAGACTCTGCCCAGTGATGCCCCCTAACGGTGGAGGCACCCTGTCCCTGTGCCTAGGCCCTAGACCAAACCCTATAAAACCCTACATATATATATATATATAGATGCCCAGCATAGCAATATATAATGCTCACACTACCAAAAGATATTTATTAGCGACCCCAACGCGTTTCTTCCGCAACACACTGTTCATCAGGGGGTAATTAATTATTCAAATATTCAAGTAGGGATAATACTCTAGATATACAAATATAATACTCGATATACAAAGAAGAAAGGTACTTTGCTTCTCTGAAATCAATGTGAGAAATAAGATGGAGCATAAGTGCCAGTCGATGTGAAAAGCTGAACAGGGAGACAGGCAAAAAAATCACCATCATATTCCAATACACTCCTGATCAATTGATATTTAGTACATCTGCAAAGCCATACTTACTGGCAACGATCTCACAAGACCCGCCCCATTGATGACATGGGGAGCTCTGCTAGCTAATGACCGCCGCCAGCGCTCAAAATTTTAAACGCAGGTGCCAAGCATCATTTCCGGACGCCAAAAGGCACACTTCCGGTGCGTGAAACGCATAGATGGAGCGCACGCACGTGACTTCCGGGATTTGGAGCGCAAGTGTTGAACGCATCACTCCGAATATGCGGAAGTAAAGAAGCTGGAGACCCAACGATGATATTCAATAAGAATGCAGGCACAGCGCTTCTATTTACTAGATATATCTGTGAACCATAATGGAGACAGGCATGTGAAATATTGCCAGAATAAGTCACAGGTCATTATCTAAAATGTATTGAAAGGGGAGGGAGAAACATACAAAGGATAATAATGATATAATATTAAATTGGTGATGCCCCAAATTATAATAGAGAATAATTCACCAATTATTAGATAATGAGGACCCCGATATAAGGGTTAACAACCCATAACAAGCGGTACTTCTCGTACCAATTTGGGCCAAAAGAGAGGGACACTAACAAAACAATTACTGAAAGCTAAGCTCATACTAATATAGGAGAGACCATCTCAAATTAAACACGTGAAAGTAAGTCTCTCATTCAGACCAATTGGTGACTGGGATTGGAAGCCATAAATCCACTCATTTTTCTTTTGAAGGATCTTCCAATCCCAGTCACCTCCTCTAGGGGACAATGGAACAGCCTCCAAGCCTGAAAAGGTAATGGAATTGGGGTTCCCCCATGATGTTGATTTACATGATTTGCAATGAGGGTGTCATTATGTTTCACAACATCATTGACATGTTCACATATTCTGCGTCTAAATTCTCTAAATGTCTTCCCAATATAATCCCTCGGACAAGTATACTGGCATATGTATACGACTCCCCTCGTCTTGCAATTAATAAAATATTTAATTGTGTGGACATAATTACTGGCAGAACACGTCATGGTTTTTGATGTCTTTATAAAGTTACAGGCCTTACAGGTGCCACACCTGAACACTCCCACCGGATTGCTATAAAGCCAAGTGCCTTCCTTTTTTGGGCCAGTATAGTGGCTATGTACTAACCGGTCTATGATAAGTAATCTGTGGAAAATGCACTATGGCTTTCGAAAGATCTTTATCCATTGATAGGATCGGCCAGTAAGTTTTTAAGATATTTACGACTTCTTTATTAGCAACGTCAAATGTCCCAATCAGATGAATCAGTCATCAGTTTTTTTTACCCTGGGCATAAGGAGATCACTCCTTCTGCTTCCTTCCCCTGCATGAAAGGCTTCTGTTAAAGTTGGAGCAGGGTAGCCTCTTTGGGAGAGTCTATTTTCTAGTTTTTTTGATTCACAATAGAGCTTCTCATTGTTAGAACAATTTCTATGTACACAAAGGTATTGTCCATTTGGGATACCTTTCGTAATGGTGAAAGGATGATGACTACTCCAGTGTAATATAATATTTGTAGCTATGGATTTTCGAAACACCGAAGTGGATAGACTCCCAAAAGCAAGTCTCACTTCTACATACAGAAAAGTAATCACATCAGATTGTATTTCATACGTAAAACTAAGGCCTATATCATTGCTATTAAGTGAGGTGATGAAGTTGTGAAACTCTGTTTTGGTCCCCCCCCAGATGAGAAAGACATCGTCAATGTAGCGTGTCCAAAAGAGGATCTTATCACTCCACCAGACTTAATGATCTGGAAAGACGTACTTGTTAGAGACACAAAAGGGTTGGTGTTAGAGACACAAAAGTCCTTTTAAGGACTATTGTATCTGGCAGCAATTGTTTGGCCTTGGCAGACAGTGACATTATCTGTGCTACATCTTCTGTGTAACGTGTGCGCAGCCTAAAAATATCTGTGACATCCAGTGTACTTTTTCCGTAGACGCTGCGGACAGCGACAATATCTGCGCTATATCTCCTGTATAACGTTTGTGCATCCCAAATAAATAAAATATGTACCATCTTTTCTATTCATCAGCACGGGCCTCATTTCAACTGTATACAGCTGGCATACATGTTATAGGAATCACCCTGGGACTGGCGCATTGATATACGGGACTCATTTCTATCTGCATAGAGGTCTTATATCCGTATAGAGCCTGCATTTTATGTATATGTATTTTTAGGGGAGTATATATTTTTAGGTTTAATAAATTGTGCATCTTTGTTCTTTCAAGTGCACCCTTTTGAGTGTGCCCCTTCTTTGTTTTTGCTATCTACATTTTCACTTTGGGCCTTAGGGTGGGCCTTGTAGGTGAGCACCTTTTCCATACGGTGAGAGGTTGAGCCGCTGAGTTTTTTATATACATCCCAAATAACTGTGTCATTCCCTGTCATTTTTTATTAGCCGCTGGTGACAGCAACAACATTACCTGCACTACATCTCCTGTATAACGTTTGCGCATCATAAATATCAGTGACATTCCGTTTAATATTTTTGCCGGTGGTGAGAGCAACAACATTACCTACGCTACATCTCCTGTATAACGTTTGCGAATCATAAATATCAGTGACATTCCCTGTAATTTTTTGTTAGCCGCTGGTGACAGCGACATTACCTGCGCTACATCTCCTGTATAATGTTTGCGCATCAGAAATATCATTGACATTCCCTGTAATTTTTTATTAGCCGCTGGTGACAGCGACATTACCTGCACTACATCTTCTGTATAACGTTTGTGCATCCTAAATATCAGTGACATTCAGTCTAATTTTTTCGTTGCTGGTGGCAGCGACATTACCTGCACTATATCTTCTGTATAAAGTTTGCACATCCCAAATAGCTGTGACATTCCTGGTAATTTTTTTATTAGCCGCTGGTCACTGCGACATTACCTGCGCTACATCTCCTGTATAAGGTTTGCGCATCCTAAATATCAGTGACATTCAGTTTAATTTATTTGCGCATACACTTACAAAACTTGCTCTAGTGTACGTGTGACATACTTGCAAGCATATATCCTATTTAATATGCAGAAGGTGAGAAGCTGCTTATGGTGCACGCAAGAGGCCGTGGCCCTGGGCGCGGTGAAACTGTGCCTGCTGCCAGAGCACAAGAAACACACTCATCCATGATAATTAGCTTCATATCCTAGTTTGCAGGGCAGCACAGGACACCACTCTCGAAATCAGACCAGTGCGACCAGGTGGTAGGTTGGATTGCAGCAGATAATGCTTTCAGTCGGATAAGCACCACGCTGTCTTCCACAAAGTCCAGTCTCAGTAGCCAAGAGTCTGGTCAACAGAATCCTCACCCTGATCCTCCTTACTCGCACCATGGAGAGATTTGCAAAACAAGTAATCCCACACTTGGATATTCCGAGGAGCTCTGATCATTGCCATTCCTTGATTTGGGCCTCTCGCCAAGCCTGGTTGAAAAGGGACATGAGGAGATCGTGTGCACCAATGCCGAAACTCTTGAGCATCCACAGTCAGAAGAAAATGCAAGAAAAGGCAATTAGTGTTTCACGAGGTGGATGATAATGATGAGACACAGTTGCCAATAAATCAATGGCAATTAGTGTCTCAAGAGGTTGATGATGAGGATGAGACACAGTTGTCAATAAGTGAGGCTGTTGTTAGGCCAACAAGTCAGAAGTATGACCTGAGTGAGGAAGTGGAAGAGTAGGTGGTGGACAATGAAATCACTGACCCAACCTGGGAAGGTGGCAAGCCGAGTGGGGACAGCAGTACAGAGGGGGAGGGATCCGCAGCACCACAACAGGCTGGAAGAGGCAGTAGGGTGGCAAAAGGGAGAAGGTGGGCCACACCAAACAGCTTACCTGGAGCACGCCCTTGCGGCAATCTCCCTTGCCAAGGAGAAGGTGTTCTGCAGTCTGGCGCTTTTTGGAGGGAAGTGCGGACAATAAAAGAATTGTCATTTGCAACCTGTGCCATACCAAAATGAGCAGGGGCGTGAACACTAGCAACTTCACCACCACCAGTATGATCCGCCAAATGGCATCAAAGCACCCTAATAGGTGGGCTGAACGTCTGGGTCCGCAATCAGTGTCTGTGGGTCACACCACTGCCTCCTCTTCCCCTGTGTTACGTGCTGGCCAATCCCCTGTCCAAGACGCAGGCCCGGATGCCTCCCGCCATACACCTGAAACTTTGCAAGCACCATCAGCTAGCACATCCACTCCCATTGCAGTGTACAGATGTCCATATTCTATGCCTAAGAACAAAAGCACAAATAACCAGCCACCCACCCACAGGCCATAGCACTAAATGTACACCTTTCCAAATTGCTCGCCTGGAAATTTTGCCATTTAGGCTTGTGGGCACTGAGGATTTCCGCAGCCTGATGCCTGGCGGTCCCTCGTTACTCAGTCCCCACCAACAACTATTTTTCCCTGTGTGCCGTCCCCGCCTTACACCAACATGTGTCCCGTAACATCACCCCATGCCCTGATCAACGCAATTATTGGGAAGGTCCACTTAATGACTGACACATGGACAACCTCTGTGAGGTTTTACACAACTTTGAGGAATCAACACAGATGGTGAGCAGCGATGCAGCTATTATCATCGTAACTAGTGATGGACAAACATCTGCCGAGACGGTTCGCGAACGCGATCGCAATCAAATGTTCGCAAAAAGCAAGTTTGCGGTGGGTCCCATTCATTTTAATGGCAGGCGAACCTGAAAAACCTTCAGCTCATATTTGCAGCGAAGAAATAATTACTAGAAGTGCACAAATAGTCCCACAACATGGACAGTGACATACCAGAGATTATTCGAATTTGCGATGTCCATTTATTATTTTTTTAAATGCGAAATATTGACAATATAATGAGGGCTGCTATATTCCTGCTTCCACAAAATAATGAATGAGGGCTGCGATATTCCTGCTTCCACAAAATACTGATTGAGGGCTGTGATATACCTGCTTCCACAAAATACTGATTAAGGTGTTTGATATACCTATTTCCACCAAATATTGATTGAGGCCTGCGATATATCCTCTTCCATAAAATACTGATTAAGGGGTTTGATATTCCTGCTTCCACAAAAAAATGATTAAGGGCGTTGATATACCTGCTTCCACAAAATATTCGAATTTGCGATCTCCATTTATTATTTTTTAAATGCAAAATATTGACAATATAATAAGGGCTGCTATATTCCTGCTTCCACAAAATAATGAATGAGGGCTGCGATATTCCTGCTTCCACAAAATACTGATTGAGGGCTGTGATATACCTGCTTCCACAAAATACTGATTAAGGTGTTTGATATACTTGTTTCCAACAAGTATTGATTGAGGCCTAAGATATACCTTGCCAACATACGGCACACAGTGATTTCGTCCTGGAGCTTCTGCAATTCATCCTCACTAGGAACTTCTTTCTATTCGATGGCCGGATGTACCACCAGCTCAGGGGCACGGCGATGGGCAGTTCTTGCGCGCCATCGTACGCTAATCTGCTCCTGGGCTGGTGGGAGGAGACACTGGTCTTTGGGGACACACCGAGTGAATTCACAGAACATGTTGCCCTTTGGTCTCGCTACATAGATGACATATTCATCTTGTGGAGTGGGACCAGAGGGCAGTTCAACGGCTTTGTCCAAGAGCTGAATACCAACCCTATCGGACTTAAATTTACTTTGTCTATCATGAGGGACGACCTTCCCTTCCTAGACATTACAATCTCAAGGAACGATGTGGGCAGCTTGAGGACAACCATTTACCGTAAACCCACAGCGACCAACTCACTTTTGAGATGGGACAGTTGTCACCCTGTCCCACTTAAACGGGGAATTCCCTTCGGACAGTATATCCGCCTCAGACGCAACTGTTCTGAACTAAGCGAGTTCAAACAACAGGCGTCCATCATGAGAACCAGGTTCCGCGAACGTGGTTACCCAGACAGAATCTTGAGACAAGCATATCAAAAGGCATTGGGACGCAGTAGGACCACTCTTTTATGCCCCACCATACAGTCCAACTCTGACAAGAAGAAAACCATAAGGATAATAGGTACTTTTGACTCTGCCGCAACCCAAGTAAAAGGGATCCTTGGCCGCAACTGGGAGACCCTTTTGATGGATCCCGATCTAGCCGAAGTTCTGAGCCCATATCCCTCGGTCACCTTTAGAAGAGGCACTAATCTGAGGGATAGATTAGTACACAGCCATTTCAGTCCCACGGTAAACCAAAGGACGTGGCTGGACAGTGACACTGTAGGCTGTTACAAGTGTGGCCACTGTAGCTTTTGCAATTGGTTGATAAAGGGCAAATCCTTTGCGGGGAACCCCCCGGATAAAACCCACACGATCAAGCAATTCATCAACTGCCGCAGCGTAGGGGCGATATACCTTCTTAGCTGCGAATGCGGTTTACGATATGTGGGCAAAACCCGGAGGGAACTCCGCAAACGGATGAGCGAACATCTGGGGGACATCCGCAATGGAAGGGACACACCGGTAGCCAGGCACGTACTCTCGTCACATGGTGGCCACACATCAGCCATCAAATTTATGGGAATTGAAAGAGTCAACAAATCAGTCAGAGGGGTGTGGGGGGTGATTGGGATAGGCGGATCCTCCAGCGTGAATGCTGGTGGATCTTTAAACTCAATACGTCCCACCCTCACGGCCTAAACGAACAACTACATTTTGGCTGCTATATTTGAACTCTCCTCCCATCCGTAGCATCCCTTATGTAGTCTATACAACCACTGGCAGAGTACCCTTACTGTCATCAATCAAGTCCTTTCCTAATCCCATTAGCCTGATATCACTCCTCTCAATATCCTGCTTACGGGATGTCTGCCCTTTCTCTATCTCTCCCTTCTAGGCTGGTTAGTTTCTTGACCCGCCAAAATGTCCCACCTAGTCCAATTAATAAGGGGTTAATCTTTCCCCATCTAAGGAATAAAAGTGTTGCAGCTACGTGGGTTGGGACTTGTACTCCCCTAGTGTAGCTCCACCCCCCTTCATCGGCAGACTATACTGCTGGGACGCATCTCAATGGGGCGGTCTGGTTACTTTCCACTCCCCCCCTCCACTGAGTTGCGCCCATCGGACGGACCTGCAGGCACTGCGACGCATCTACGTCACAACATTTGCCTCTGCACCTAGTCCTCTCCGATAGTGCTGTGCCCGATAGCGCATGCGCCCTGTAGTGGCATCACACCCCCGTCCGGCCCTGTCATGTGATCGGGCTATGTCACGGGGGTTTGACGTCATGCGGGACATGCGCACGGACCGGCGCCTCCCCCCTTCCGTACTCAAATACAGCGCGCCAAGGCGCACTAGCCAGGCGTACACCTCATGTGACGGTCGGCACACTGAACCTGTGGGCCGCTGCTCCTGGATTCTCTTGAGACCGCTCCAGCAGCAATGTGAGTACATGCTCAGATTTAACAAGAGGTGGGCAGCATGGACACTTAGATTTAGTACTGTATTTACACTGCTTCTCTCTATGTGTTCCTATAGGTTTTCCATATGCCTCACTCGGTCATCAGTCTGTACTTTGGAGGGTACTCCTTAATCTATTACCCCCCACATCCTTGCTACACTGGGATATCTATTACAGTGGCAATTATCTGACTGACAGGAGCCATAATACTAAGCCCCGTGTCCCCTGATGATTTATGGGGTCTTAGTTCACTACAACAGTGGATTAATTTAGATATGTTATACTAAAGTAATCTATTTAGATATGTTATACTAAGGAAACGCGTCGGGACACGTTGACATATCATTAGACACGTGCAGTCATATGTGCGTTTTAGTCTCTACTATCCTAAATTACTTATGAGAGATACACAACTTATTTATACTTATATCTCCACTTGCCTTGAGTTAAAGAACTTTGCCCCTAGTCACCCTCTGTTAGGGTCACCTAGGGCTTTCGCATCAGGGCAAGGTTCCGGACGGGGCCACCCCTTGCGGGGCACGGACCCCGTGTTAGGTCACTAGGGCCAGGTCAGGCCAAGCAGGGAGGTACTAGGGTGAGTTTCTTTCCTGATGCCACTCTAATACCGGACCAGTTGGATACCCCTGACGCCCTTCTCCGTCTTCCTTGTATATCGGATGAAGTACCTACCTGCCACATGTGACCTCCTCCTGCCTTAACCCACGAATACGTGGTCGCTAAGCGAGGCCCACATATAAATTGGTAAGACTTTTCCATTTTATTACGTTTGTTCCCTTGACTACTCCAAGGGAATCAGACAATAGGGATCACTCGGTCCCTCCACTACAGGTCTTTGTGATACTCTCCATAGGCTTTTTTGGGAGGGGACGAGACCTATTTTGGTGTGCAGCACCACCTATGTTGCACGAAACCGTCCAATAAACCCCCTCTGCAGGGGTCTTGTCTGTCTTATTGTGATTTTTGTTTGTAAGGGGTCTCTTACTCCCCACCTTGGGGGAATGGATCTAGTAAAAGTTAAGTTTTAAATTGTTACTGCTCCCCTTCGTTTTCATACTCTACGATATACCTGCCTCCATAAATTACTGATTAAGGGGTTTGATATTCCTGCTTCCTCAAAATACTGATTGAGGGCTGTGATATACCTGCTTCCACAAATACTGCTCTTCTGTAGGGACTTGGGTGAACCTTCTGACGGCTATCAAGCATGTAACCCATGGCTCCCGTGTGGATTTGGTGTTACCGCCAAGCATTGCATGCAGGCCTGATTCTTCTTATCCTTCTCCTACTCTATCCTCCGTCTCCTCCTCGGCTGACTCCTCTTTTTCCACTGCTACTGCCTCTTCCCCTGCGCCCCCCAAGCTCTCCAGAGCCTATTTGACGTCCCAAGTCAGATGTTGCCATGCTGTGCTGTGGCTGTTGTGCCTGGAAGCCAAGAGTTACTCCGGCCCTGCACTGCTTTCAGCTCAGTGGTCACAGGCCAATCAGTGGCTAAGCCCGCTCAATTTGACAGTTGGTAAAGTGGTGTGTGACAACGGTGCCAATCTGCTGAGAGCGCTGAAATAGGGCAAAATCACACACGTGCCGTTTATGGCACACATCTTGAACTTAGTTGTGCTGCGATTCGTTGCCAAATTCCCCGGGATCCAGGACATCTTGCGGCAGGCCAGAAAAATCTCTGGCCATTTTAGAAGATCTTACACAGCCATGGCTGATAGGCTGCTCCAGCAGCAACATGCAGTTAATGACTACCTGTACGATCTCTGCAGCAACACAGGTTCTGGGAGCTTGATTTCTTTTCACAACGCCAGTCATTGTTCATGCCTGACGCATTAAGACTTCTGTGGCCATTTGATGAGATCACCAAACTGGTCAGTCGCAGCCACGGTGCCATCAGTGACATCATACCTTACGCCTTCTTTCTGGAGCATGCATTGCATAGTGCCATTGATCAAGCCATCAAGGAGCAGGAGTAGGAAGATGAGGAAGTTGCAATGCTGAATGAATTCCCAGGGGGGGGGGTACTCCATTTGATACAAGTCAGCAGGAGTCTGAAGAGGAGTAAGAGGAGGATGGTGGCTGGGGCGAGGAGGAGCAAGAAGAGCAGGCTTTGAGGGGAAGTTTAAACTTTTCGGGGATCCCTGATGTTGTCAGTGGCTGGGGGGAGGAGACCAAGGTCGATGAGCAAGAGCCAGGGCGCTCCACCACTTCCAATTTAGCGCAAATGGGAGCCTTCATGCTCCAGTGTTTGAAGAGGGCCCCCATATAAGCATAAAGGGCAAGGACCAGTACTGGGTAGCAATGTACTGGGGGGGAGTACAAACACAAAATGGCAGACATGTTACCAGCATCCCAGAGGTCTGTCAGAATGCAGCATTTCCAGGCCTTGCTGCGAGAGATGTTGCATTCTGCTGTTGCAGATACTGGCAGAGGAATTTCCATCCACAGCGAAACAGGTGCGGGTACCAATCCTACCGTGCCTGCAAAAAGAAGAAGGCGATTTGAAGATGTGTTGGTCACTTCGGATATAAGGTCATTCTTGTAGCTAAATGATTAACAGCCTCCCTCCGGATCCAGCCTCATGGAACACCTAGACCGACTGGTGTCTGCGATTACATCGGGTTAACGGCCGATGTGGACGCTTTGAGAAGCGAGGAACCCCTTGACTACTGGGTGTGCAGGCTTGACCTGTGGCCAGAGCTGGCACAATTTGCCATGGAACCTTTGGCTTGCCCCTCGTCGAGGGTCCTGTTCGAAAGGACGTTTAGCATAGCAGGGGGGATCGTGACCGTTAAGCACACTCACCTAGCTCACGACAGTGTGGACTACCTCACATTTTTTTAATGAATGTGGCATGGCTCTCAAAGGAATTCAACACCTGTGATGACCATGTGTAAAAGAATTTCCTCAGGCTAGCCCACACATATCTGCCACCACCCAGAACAAAGAATGGTCCTTGCCTTATGTATATACAGCGGCATAAAAGGCCTTTTTGTCAGGTGAATGCCTAATTTTTGGGGCCTTTACTGGCCGACAGTTACATATTTGTTCTGTGACCGCCTAATGTACCTCAAGCCACAGAATTCAAAGTTCTTTCAGGGGAATGCCTATTGCCTAACTTTTGGGGCCTATACTGGCCGACAGTTACATTTTTATCCTGTGACCGCCTAATGTGCCTCCAGCCACAGAACCCAATGTTCTGTGCTATCAGGTGAATGCCTATTGACTAAGCCACATAATCACACCCTTGTCTCACTCCTCTGCCTCTCATTGCGGTGGCGTATGAACCGCATTCACCATAAGCACCTTCTAAAGTCACAGGGTCATGTGACTGTGCCCCACACCCCGTACTGTGCCCCTCACCTTGTACTGTGCCTCCTTTATACCCTATGCCAACTTATGCTCTGCATTACCACACCCTGTGCAGTACCCCTAGTCATTTCCTGTACTGTGCCCTCTTATACCCTTTTATCCGGTCACTGTATAGAGGTGTTATCAGGTCAATGTATTGTGGTGGTATCCAATAATTGGATGGCCAAAACTGTATCCATTTCCCTACCCACGCCATCCTTTTTTAGACCTGGCATGAGCAGGAAAAATATGCAGATTGCGGTGCTAAGGACCTTTGCGCCACAATCTGTGTCATAAATACGCCTAAGATGGACATATTTCTATATAATAAATGACCACCTAATTGTATTATTAGTCTGGGGTAGGGCTAATATCTTTATATTATATAGATTCTAGTGTATTATACTGTGCCCTGTATTTCCCAGTAGAAAATGATCCTTGGGAAACACAGTCCTCATCCCTGACCATCAGGACCAGGTAGTGCTCTGTCAGTATATGGCGGCCTCCCCTCTGCGCCACGCTGCTCCGGTATGTACTAGTGCTTATTCTGACACTAGGGCTGGGTTCACATCCTATTTTATCCATCCATTTAATGCATACCAAAAATGTATGCATTAACAGTTCCATGGCAGGAAAAAAATTACGCTAACGTATGCCTTTTTTTAATGGACTCTGCAGGATACAAAAACGTGGAGTGCTGCACATTTGTATACAACAAACCGATAGGAAATAAAAATTTTCTAGGCTCCAGCACGACACATTTTGAGAATTTCCCTTTAAGACGCATAAAAATATCTCCTGATTAAAATATTAAGATATTTTTTGTGGGAATTTTTGCTAATGATCCCCCTCTGGTATATCACTGTCCATGTTGTGGGACTATTTGTGCACTTCTAGTAAGTGTTTGCTGGCTGCAAATATGACATGAAGGTTTTTCAGGTTCGCCTGCCATTAATGTGAATGGGGCCTTCCGCAAAAGCACGGTTAGCGAACATTTGATTGAGAAAGCACATTCGCGAATCGTCCTGGCCGATGATCGTCCATCACTAACCCTAATCTTATGTCTTGACACATGGCAGGGCCCAAACATAAAGGAGCACCCAGTGGCTTTCGGAACACAAAATTTGCTTGAAAATGTTTTAGTTCCGATTGCACACTTGTAATAGCGTTGAGCTACCAAAGCAATAGAAAACCCCCATAAATAACCCAATTTTGAAAACTAAAGTATTCATCTAGGGGTGTAGTGAGCTTTTAGACCCCCCTAGTTTTTTTGGGGGGGAAATTAATGCTAAGCAAAGGAAAAAAAATGTTTTTAATTTTTTACAAAAAAGTGTCCATTAAAAACAGATTTTTTTCAACAAAGCACATGAAAATGAAGAAATACACCCCAAAATGTATCACCCCATTTTTTCTGTCTTCAGAAATATCCCCATTGTGGCCCTAATCTTATATCTTGACACACGGAAGGGCCCAACCCAAAGAACTTTGTGGCGTCTATTAGTGGAAAAAATATATATATTATTTGCCGTTCTGCGGTGCAGTTATATGTTCTGAAGCCTTTTGTGGCATATATAAGTGAAAAAAAGTTAGTGGCTATTTGCCTTTCAGCAGCGCAGTTATATATTTGGCATGTATTAGTGGCAGAAAAAAAGTATTTGCCGTTGTGTGGTAAAGTGGGAAAATTATAGCCCTTTTTGACGTGTATTAGTGGCAAAGAAATATATATTTGCTGTTCAGCGGTGCAGTTATATGTTCTAAAGCACTTTTTTGCATGTATTAAGCCACATGCTGGGTGCAGGAGCGCATGGCATCATAGCAACCAATGATGCCATGCGCTCCTGCAGGAATCCAGGCTGGTATCTCACGGTCCGTGTTCAACGGACGTGTGCATGAGGCTTTAGTGGCACAAAAAAAAAGTATTTGCCATTGTGTGGTAAAGTTTGAAAATGACAGCCTTTTTTGATGTGTATTAGTGGCAAAAAAATATATGTTTGCCTTTGAGCGGTGGTTATATGTTCTAATGCCCATTTTGGCGTGTATTAAAGGCAAAAAAATATATATTATTTGCCGTTCAGCGGTGCAGTTATATGTTGTAAAGCCCTTTTTGATGTGTATTGATGGCAAAAATATATATATTATTTGCAGTTCAGCGATGCAGTTAGGCTACTTTCACACTTGCGTTCGGAGCGCATCCGTCTGGTGTCTGCACAGACGGATTCGCTCCTATAATGCAGACGATAGGATCCATTCAGAACGGATCCGTCTGCATTATATTTCAGAAAAAATTCTAAGTGTGAAAGTTAGTCTGTCGGATCCGTCCAGACTTTACATTGAAAGTCAATGGGGGACGGATCCGTTTGAAATTGAGCCATATTGTGTCAACTTCAAATGGATCCGTCCCCATTGACTTACATTGTAAGTCTGGACGGATCCGTTTCCCTTCGCACAGCCAGGCGGACACCCGAACGCTGCAAGCAGCGTTCGGGTGTCCTCCTGCTGAGAGGAGGCCAAACGGTGCCAGACTGATGCATTCTGAGCGGATCCGCATCCACTCAGAATGCATTGGGGCAGTACGAATGCGTTCGGGGCCGGTTGTGAGAGCCTTTAAACTGAACTCACAAGCGGAGCCCCGAACGCTAGTGTGAAAGTAGCCTTATATGTCCTAAAGCCCTTTTTGGAATGTATTAGTGGAAAAAAACTTTTTTTTGGTGTTTTATTTTCCTTTTCATTTATTTATTTGATTTAACAGTATGTCAGACAGAGAAGTGCCGGGCCCTGCAGAGAGGAGTGGCAGAGGCCTAAATGTTTCTGGCACAGGTCACAGCAGGGTAAAGGGTCGTGACAGCAGGAGTCACAGCGACAGGCCTGAGCTCCCTGTGTCATCTAGCGGTTGTGTCTTGACCAGCAACCCAGCGGTTCTTTAATGGTTTACTCAGTCGTCCACTTTATCCCAAGTGACATCAGAAACCCCCAGCCAAGAGTCGGTGGGTTTGTCAGACACAACCCTTAGTTAGCATGGCCCGGAGCAGGCCCTGTGCCCTCACGTCCTCAACCTGCCTTTGTCCATTTCTGTTCCCTCATACACATTACAGTGAGGATGAGTTACTAGAAGCTAAGATGTGGAGGAGACATCCACTGATTCCTCCACTAGGAGGACAAATAGTGATGAGTATTGTGGCGTGGGAGCTGGTGTTGCGAGTGGTCAGGAGCTCCTGACCCAGAGACGGTTGAGGAGGACATCAGTGACGTGCAGACAGTACTCAATGATGATGATGTAGCTGAGCACACTTGGGAGCTAGGTGATTAAGGGGCCTCATCATTATCGGAAGAAGAGGGTGGCAGCTTGCCTGTGAGGCAGTGGCAGAGCCAGCAAGTCGCTATCGTCTTCAGGAGTCAGCATCGTGGCAGCAGTGGGAGGTCAGGAGCCAAAGTGTCCAGGGTAGACCACTGCTTCGCAGGAGCCTACCTGCACGGAAAGTAGTGGTGCAGGGTTTTACCGAAGCAGCAGCGGTAGCAGTCATTCAGTGCAGAGTGTTGGGGGTAAAATCACCTACTTGGCGGTGTGGCAGTTTTTTGTTAGGCCGCCAAAGGAAGTGAACATGGCCATTTGTAGAATCTGTGGGCAGAAGATGAATCGTGGCCAGGGTGCCAATGTTGGCACCATGGCCCTGCGTCAACATATGCAGCGTCACCATAAAATGTCCTGGGAGAATTGTGGCTCCAATGTGGTGGTCCAGCCTGCCGCTTCATCACCCAGTGGCACTCACTCGATTTCAGGCAGTCAAGGCTCCACCACCTCAGCTGAAGGGAGCTGTCTGTCCTTCTCATTACCTGCTGGTCCTGATGCTCCTGCTCCTCCTTCTACTCCTCGCCAGTCATTCCGCCAGCAATCGAGCACCGAAGCGATTGCCAAGAGACAACAGTATGCGTGCACTCATCCAACGTCACAGAAGCTGAATGTGCTCCTCCCTGGCCAAGTTTCCAGTGCTGCAGTCACTCCCTTTCCAAGTGGTGGACTCTGCACCTTTCAGAGAACTGATTGCTTGTGGCGACTCAAGGTGGAGAGTCCCATTTTGTCCCTTTTGCCAAAAAGGCAGTATCAGCCCTGCAGATGTATGTATAACAGAAGGTGGGCCAGTCATTGAGCCTGTCGGTGTCTGCCAAAGTGCACGGCAGCGCCAACGCATGAAACTGTAACTATGGTTAGGGACCATACATGTCCTTTACGGCCCACTGGGGGAATGTGGTTCCTGCACAGACACACCAGCAACTTGGCCAGGTCACACCGCTTCTGCCTCCACGTTCTCCCACCATTGATCTTGCACAATGTCCGCCTCTGTCTCCTCATCTTCCACCGTGTCCCTAGCCTCTATTGCAGGGACAATTCACAGTGCCCTTCCAGCATACCACATGTGCAGAGTACGGCGGTGTCACGCTGTTTTGCACCTTGTTTTTCTGGGCGAATGGAGTCACACAGGTGATAAACTGCTCCGTGTTCTTCATCAAGAAATCGAATCCTGGCTTTCTCCGCGACAACTCAAAATCGGAACCATGATGACCGACAACCGGAAGAACATGGTGTCGGTGCTGCATCATGGAGGGCTGAGCCATGCGCCCTGCATGGCTCACGTGTTCAATCTGGTTGTCAAGCGGTTCCTGAAGTCTTCCACCCAACTGCAAGACATCCTAAAAATGGTCAGGAAACTTTGCATGCACTTCAGCCACTCGTACACTGCAAAGCACAGCCTTCTTGAGCTTCAGCGGCAGAACGGCATCCCCCCAACATAGCCTGATATGCAACATTTCTACCCATTGGAATTCCACCCTCCATATGTTGGACCGACTATACGAATAGAGAAAGGCCATAAACTATTTCTTAATGATCCAAGCGGACAGGAGTACTCCCCTGTGTAACTTTGATGTCAGTCAGTGGCAGGTCATGCGTGACACCTGCCATTTGCTCAGGCTCTTTGAGGAGGCCATGTTTTTTGTCAGTTGCCAGGACTACAGGTTGAACTATGTAATTCCACTGCTTCATGTCCTGGAACAGATACTGGTACGGTAAATCTGGCTGGTCAGGGGACTGGAGACGAGGCGCCTAGATCTCATGGCCTCATGAGCCCTGTGGGGGCTGAACTGGAGGAGGAAGACATTGGAGCACAAGCAATGTGTAGCGAAATGGGTGGTTTGTATACATAGGTGACAGGTGAGGAGGAGAAGGAACATCCAAAGGAACTACAGGGCATTGAGGAAGACGAGGCAGAGGACCCAGGCACACAGTGTCAGTATACAGTGTAGATGGAGACAAGGAGTCCATCCAAGTCACTTGCACAAATGGCACGATGCATGCTCACTTGCTTGCATAGTGACAGTCGAATTGTCACCATTTGGCAGAGGGATGACTTCTGACAGCAGGTGGTGGCAAATTAGATATGTGGCCTGCAACTGGCAGAGTTTTCCCTGGAAAAGCTGTCCTTCCCAGCCAGTAGTGTGGCATCAGAGCGGGTGTTTAGTGTGGCGGGGGCCATATTTGCCCCAAAAAGAACTCGCCTGTCTACCCAAAATGTGGAGAGACTGACCTTTGTAAAGATAAATCAGGTGTGGATCAGCCAGGATTTCCACCCACCAATGCCTGATGCATCAGACTAGATCATCCATGGTGCCACACCAACACTTTGACAAAAGAGACCGGTTTCTTCTGGCTATCTTCCTCAGCTACTATTCTGATTCTGTCACCCACCTTATGCCACAGATCTGATGTCAAGTGCTCCTTCTTTCACCCACCATCTTCAGCTGGTACTGGAATTGCCACCCACCTCCCCACTCTGTCAATGGGTCACTCTGTGGTCTCCTGATGCTGTTGCCACCTCTACACTGTCATTGTGCCACAATGTGGCCTTCTCCTGATGCTGCTGCGGCCGCCACCTCCACACTCTTTCACTGTGCCACTCTGTGGCCTCCTGATTCTGCTGCCATCTCCAAACTGTCATTGTGCCACCCTGTGGCCTCCTCCTGATGCTGCTGCTGCCGCCACCTCCACACTCTTTCATTGTGCCACTCTGTGGTCTCCGCATGCTGCTTCCACCTCACTACTATGTCATATGGCCACTCTATAGACTTCTCATGCTGTTCCCACCCTCCCAACTTCATTACTGGACCACTGTTTTGCCTTTTGGCCTGGCTGACATCATCATTTATTTGACCCTTCTTCTGATTTGTCAGAAGGAAGGAAAAATTAGACACACAGCGGATCCTGCCTATGTAACAGCTGTAAGGCCTGCATGATATGGTTCCTATTTTGCATAAGAATTGGCTTGTGATTTAGTAGCCAAGCAGGAGTGGGTGCAAAACACAGAAGACATGCAAATATTCCATTCAAGTATCATCTCTGTTTTGGATCCACTACAGATTTTTTTTGGCTTTAGCAATACAGATGGAATACTGACCAAATGCTGAACGAGTGAAGGCAGATGCTCCATGGACAGGATCCGTTTTTTGGGGTTATTGTTCTGACGGATCAGAGGAAGGGCTAAATAATCAGTGACGTCAACAGAAGCTTACTGCTGACACCCTCTACACTCTGTCGGGGGGGGGGGGGGGGACCTACTTGTGTAAGTGTTTAATAGAACAGGTTCTGTAGAAATCTATGTGGAATCAGTGAATTGGTGCAAAAGGAGTCTGCTCTGTCACGCTATGGTAGGATCTTGGGCCTCTGCGCGGTTCTTTATACCTGACGCTAACATTGACCTGTAAGGCTGAGTTCACACTTGAGTTATTTGGCCAGTTTTGGCCCTGTGACTACCCAAATAAGTGAAGTGTGCAGTGATTCTAAGAGCGACGCCTGTCATCTACATGTCATACTGACTCACAGTATTGTTTCACTACCACATCAGACTTCCTATGCATGTTACTGCAAGGCACAGAGTTCTACACCACTATAAAGGCTCTCTGCAGCCAGGAAATAGAAGTTTTTTAACTCGGTTGGCCACAAATAAGTTCGGACTGAACTAAATGTCTTGGAAAAATTCTGCGAACTGGCTGAATCAAATTTTTGAGAAATTCTCTCATCTCTAATTAAAAGTAGTGATAAGCGGCAGGGGCAATATTCGAATTCGCAATATTTCGCAAATATTTGGTTAAATATTTGTCATATATTTGCGAATTTGAGATTATTTTCTTGATTGCGAAAAATCGGAAATGTAATATTTGCGTAATGCACGCAAAATACAGACGTGGGTCACTATAGCTACACAAGCTGCTAGAAGTTTCCTGAGACTGGAGAAAATGGTTGGCACGGCAGAACATTACAGTAGCTTCATATGTAGAATGCTCCAATATATTTGCGATTGCAAAATCGGCACTAATGATGCAATTATTTTGGCGCAATACGTGCAACTTCACATTTTAACAGGTCTGACTACTTATTAGTGATTGGTGAACTAAGTATTGTTGTGAACTTGTGACATCACAGCACTATGTATGTAGCATGTATGTATGGACAGCAGAACCTCAGCTACACTATATCACTATCTAACCTACACTGACTATCTCTCACTAACTATCGGTATTATATTTATAAGCTAATTATCTATCTAATGTAATGACACAGAAAAGCAGGAGCACAGCAATGACACTGCTGTCTCTCTCAGATCTGTAAAATACTGCATACAAGGGCTGCTGGGGAGGTTTTTATATAGTAGGGATAGGCAACTTTCCTATTGGTTGCTAGGGATGTTGCTAAACTCAGACAAAGACATTGCAGCCTTCTCATTGGCCCACAAGCAAGAAAGGAGGTTACTGCTGAAAAAAAATGTAGTGATAGCCGAAATTACGAATATATATAACTATATTCTAAATATTTGCGAATTCTCGAAGTGCTGATATTCACGATTAATATTCGCTTTTCAAATATTCGCGCCTAACACTAATTATAAGCAAAAGTTGAAAATTCTAATAAAGTAGCCATCACTTGATTTATAATTTAAAGTAAAAATTAGTTCCTCTTTAGCAAGAAATCCAATATGCATCATGTAAATTTACAGTTTTTTTTTAAGATTCATTAATCACCACTATGTGGGCACATATTCACAGAGTAGTAGAAGTGGACAGCAAAATATAAAACTGCAATTTCTAGTTAATAAAGTGAACCCCACGATTCATATGCTTTCGTAGGTTCCTTGTGTAATTATTGGAGGAGCAACTCAATACATAGTGTGCTACCTGGGAAATGTTAAGATCCGATGATAATTTGTAATGAAATTGTATTATTTCGGAATGGTTTATTGTCTATCATATATTGTTCAATGCCATTATGCAGTAAAAATAATGTGCAAATAGTAATAAATGAAAAGGATGAAACTCCTATCTCAAAGACTTGGCAGATGGTGAGATATGTGCAAGTAAAGGTCAAGCTGTTTTTATTAAGAGCACAGTGAAGAATGCTATGAAGAGAACTGTAGCAGTTCCCCTGCTGGGAATTGAATATAACTATTTAGAGTGCAATTAATAATGAATTGTCATTTTGAGCTGCACGGTTACATACAAGATTAAGGTAAAAGCTTTTCACTTTTAGCTGCAGTCTCCAGCTTCTTCATTAAAGGGCTATTGGTATTGTAGCTGTTTATTATTGTACTGGTTTTTATATTAACCCTTTTAGGACCCTGCCATATTTCACCTTAAAGGGCTTCTGTCACCCCACTAAAGTGATTTTTTTTTTTTTGGGCTAGTGAAATTAGTTATATTGCGATATATCACAATATAATTGTGTCACTTACTTTGATCCAGCAGTTTCTTAAAAAAACAAAGTTTTATCATATGTAAATTCGGTCTCTAACAGCAAGTAGGGCGGCTACTTGCTGCTAGCTGCTGCAGAAATCCGCCCCCTCGTCGTGTTGATTGACAGGGCCAGCCTGGATCTCCTCCTCCGGCCAGCTCTGTCGGCATTTCAAAAATCGCGCGCCTCTGTGGATTCGGCGCAGGCGCTCTGAGATGAGGAGGCTCGTCTCCTCAGCACTCCCTCAGTGCACCTGCGCCGATGACGTCTTCTATTTCGGTGATGTCATCGGCGCAGGCGCACTGAGGGAGTGCTGAGGAGACGAGCCTCCTCATCTCAGAGCGCCTGAATCCACAGAGGCGCGCAATTTTTGAAATGCCGACAGGGCTGGCCGGAGGAGGAGATCCCGGCTGGCCCTGTCAATCAACACGACGAGAGGGTGGATTTCTGCAGCAGCTAGCAGCAAGTAGCCTGCCCTACTTGCTGTTAGAGACCGAATTTACATATGATAAAACTTCGTTTTTTGAAGAAACTGCTGGATCAAAGTAAGTGACACAATTATATTGTGATATATCGCAATATAACTAATTTCACTAGCCCAAAAAAAAAAAAATCACTTTAGTGGGGTGACAGAAGCCCTTTAAGGCCAGGCCGTTTTTTGGATATCTGACATGTGTCACTGTATGTGTTAATAACTTTAGAACATTTGTACTTATCAAAGCCTTTCTGAGATTGTTTTCTCGTGACACATTGTACTTCATGATAGTTTTAAATTTCAGTCAATATATTTCATTTTTATTTATTTAAAAAATCCACAATTTACCCAAAAATTGGAAAAATTCGCAACTTTCCATATTTCAATTTCTCTGCTTTTAAAACAGATAGTGATACCTCATATAATAGTTTTTACTTTACATTTCCCATATGTATACTTTATGTTTGGATCATTTTGTGAATGCCATTTTATTTTTTGGGGATGTTAGAAGGCTTAGAAGTTTAGAAGCAAATCGTGACATTTTTCAGAAAATTTCCAAAACCCACTTTTTTAAAGACCAGTTCAGTTATGAAGTCACTTTGTGGGGCTTACATAATAGAAACCACCCATAAATGGCCCCATTTTAGAAACTACACCCCTCAAGGTATTCAAAACTGATTTTCCAAACTTTCCTAACCCTTTAGGTGTTCCACAAAAATTAAAGGAAACTGTAAATGAAATTTCTGAATTTCACTTTTTTGGCAGATTTTCAATTTTGATCCATTTTTTTCCCAGTAACAAAGCAATGGTTAACAGCCAAACAAAACTCAAAATGTATTACCCTGATTCTGTAGTTTACAGAAACACCACATTTGTAATTAGGGTTGAGCGAACCCAAAATTTAAAGTTCCGTAAAAGTTTGGGTTCGGTGTTCGGCGCTTTCTTGGCACTTTTTGAAAGGCTGCAGAGCAGCCAATCAACAAGCGGTTGACTGTCTGACCTTAGAAGCCATCACAGAAAGCCTACTAATGGCATGGCTGTGATTGGCCAGAGCAGCATGCGACCCAGCCTCTATATAAGCTTGAGTCACGTATCGCTGCACGTCATTCTGCTGTTACAAGTGTAGGGAGAGGATGCTGCTGGACTTGTGATTTCAGGGAGAGAATAGGAGAGAATCTAACTCAGCACAATCGTTTTACCCTGCCCTGAGCCCATTGACCAAAACTTTTATAATTCTGTTAGTTAGGTGGGCGGCGGCGGCGGACAATTTATGCAAGCTCAGTGCACCAGCACTGCATCTGAGCTTTTGGGACATTGCAAATCACCATTTTTATTGGCAAACTACAACGTCTTGATTAGTCAGTGTACAATTTAAGCTAGAAATACACCCATCATTTTCTGGGGTTTGAAAAACACACTTTTTTTTGTCAAAAAACAGTATTTTCCAGATCTGCAAGTGTTAAATTCAAGTTTAATATATACAGCTTTCATATTCTGTTACCAAAAAAACACTTTTTTTTCAATATACAACATCTTGATTAGTCAGTGTGCAATTTAAGCTCGAAATACACCCATCATTTTCTGGGGTTTGAAAAACACATTTTTTTTGTTGTCAAAAAACTGTATTTTCCAGATCTGCAAGTGTTAAATTCAAGTTTAATATATACAGCTTTCATATTCTGTTACCAAAAAAACACTTTTTTTTGCAATATACAACATCTTGATTAGTCAGTGTGCAATTTAAGCTAGAAATACATCCATCATTTTCTGGGATTTGAAAAACACACTTTTTTTTTCTCAAAAAAACAATAGTTTCCAGATCTGCAAGTGTTAAATTCAAGTTTAATATATACAGCTTTCATATTCTGTTACAAAAAAAACCACTTTTTTGGCAATCTACAACATCTTGTTCCGAGATCCCGCGCATGCCCAGTAGAAAACTATGGGATCTCGGAATGTCGGGGACAGCAGAAGCTGCCCTGCGAAGTGAATATTGACGAGCTGGGCGGCGCTTCAAAACGGCGGTTGGGGCGAGGCTGGCTGGGTGCAAGTGAAGCTGAAACGCCACCCCTTGAGCAGAAAGAAGAGGATTCTATCAGGTTATAAAACATGAGTTTACTATATTTATAAGGTGGACAGGGAGTATACTTATATGATTTTAATACACATTAGAAGACCTGTGCAGTCATATATATATAGCTAAATATGCTTATTGGGCCTGTCAGTGTCCCTTTAATTTAGGCCTACACTGGTTCAGGCCCTGTCAGATACACCCTCTACATACAGGGGTTTGATTCAGGCATTTGAAATACAGAAATTTTAAATACAGCCATTTTGTGCAAATAAATCTTTAATTCAAGCCTACACTGGTTCAGGCCCTGTGAGATACACCCTCTACATACAGGGGTTTGATTCAGGCATTTGAAATACCGCCATTTGGTGCACCAATATTGAATTCAGGCCTACACTGGTTCAGGCCCTGTGAGATACACCCTCTACATACAGGGGTTTTATTCAGACATTTGAAATACAGCCATTTATAATACAGCCATTTTGTGCAAAGAAATCTTTAATTTAGGCATACACTGGTTCAGGCCCTGTAAGGCCCAGGGTTGATGTTCCTGTATGGATACACCAAATGGAAAAGGATTTAGGAAAACTAGAGGAATGGTCAAAAATCTGGCAACTAAAATTTAATGTTGATAAGTGCAAGCTAATGCACCTGGGGCGTAAAAACCCAAGAGCAGAATATAAAATTAGTGATACAGTCCTAACCTCAGTAAATGAGGAAAGGGATTTAGGGGTCATTATTACAGAAGACTTAAAGGTAGGCAGATAATGTCATAGAGCAGCAGGAAATGCTAGCAGAATGCTTGGGTGTATAGGGAGAGGAATTACCAGTAGAAAGAGGGAGGTGCTCATGATGCTCTACAGAGCACTAGTGAGACCTCATTTGGAGTATTGTGCTCAGTACTGTAGACCATATCTCCAGAAGGATATTGGTACTTTGGAGAGAGTTCAGAGAAGAGCTACTAAACTGGTACATGGATTGCAGGATAAAATTTACCTGGAAAGATTAAAGGACCTTAGCATGTATAGCTTGGAAGAAAGACGAGACAGAGGGGATATGATAGAAACTTTTAGATACATAAAGGGAATCAGCAAGGTAAAAGAGATGAGAATATTTAAAAGAAGAAAAACTGATACAAGAGGACATAGTTTTAACTTAGAGGGGCAAAGGTTTAAAAGTAATATCAGGAAGTATTACTTTACTGAGAGAGTAGTGGATGGATGGAATAGCCTTCCTGCAGAAGTGGTAGCTGCAAATCCAGTGAAGAAGTTTAAGCATGCATGGGATAGGCATAAGGCCATCCTTCATATAAGATAGAGCCAGGGGCTATCCATAGTATTTAGTATATTGGGCA
The DNA here is from genome assembly GCF_014858855.1 of Bufo gargarizans. Classification (NCBI taxonomy): domain Eukaryota; kingdom Metazoa; phylum Chordata; class Amphibia; order Anura; family Bufonidae; genus Bufo; species Bufo gargarizans. The sequence continues at coordinate 511,155,114 of NC_058082.1, read as the reverse complement.
GAATAGATGGGCCAAATGGTTCTTATCTGCTGACACATACTGTGTTTCTATACACCCTCTACATACAGGGGTTTTATTCAATCATTTGAAATACCGCCATTTGGTGCACCAATATTGAATTCAGGCCTACACTGGTTCAGGCCCTGTGAGATACACCCTCTACATACAGGGGTTTGATTCAGGAATTTGAAATACAGCCATTTTGTGCAAAGAAATCTTTAACCCCTTTGGGACACATCCTTTTTTCACCTTAAGGACAATTTTTTGCAAATCTGACTAGTGTCACTTTAAGTGGAATTAACTTTAAAACGCTTTTACTTATCCAAGCCATTCTGAGATTGTTTTTTCGTCAGATATTGTACTTCATGACACTGGTAAAATAAAGTCAAAAAAAATTAATTTTTAATAAAGAAAAATAAAAAATTTAGCAAAAATTTGTAAACAAATTGCAAATTTCCTAGTTTCAATTTCTCTACTTCTATAATACATAGTAATACCTCCAAAATAGTTATTACTTTACATTCCCCATATGTCTACTTCATGTTTGGATCATTTTGGGAATGATATTTTATTTTTTGGGGATGTTACAAGGCTTAGAGGTTTAGAAGCAAATCTTAAAATGTTTCAGAAATTTGCAAAAACCCAATTTTTAGGGACCACTTCAGGTTAATGGGGTATTTTTATAGAGGAAATTCTTAAGGACGCGGCGATACCTAATAAGTCTGAGAACCATAGTTTTTTATCCGATTGTCAGTGGCAACATTGGGATATAAATTTAGTACTCCATGGAAGTGTGGTACTCCCTGAAGCATCCAATAATGCAGAGGCCCGGATGATTGGGGCACGTGTCACATTGAGTAGTGGTGTGCTTCCATATCCCCCTTCTATGACACACTGCACCTTTTTGGGGTTTGTCCCTTCTTTCCAGTATGGGGGACCACACCTGGAAAGTGTTGGCCAGGGACAATCCGGGCGCCTCCAGTTCCCGAGGTACTCCGGCCTGCTCTTTCCCGGTCTGAAAAGATCAGGGCCTTGAGGACTGCCTCATAGAACTGAAGGAATGTCCCTGTGTTGCCAGCGCTCCGGGACAGCACAAAAGACCCCTGGGGATAGGTACCTGGAGGGGGTGGTCAGGGAGACCGTGTTGATGTTTCCGCACGGTCCCACAAGCGGACGTGGATCTGGCGGCGAGGGACTGGAACAAGAGGATACTAGTATAAAAGTTATCCACGTAAAGGTGGTAACCCTTATCTAGCAATGGGTGCATAAAGTCCCACACAAGTTTCCCGCTAAAACCCAGAGTGGGGGGACATTCTGGGGGTTGAATACGGGAATCTCGCCCCTCGTACACACGAAACTTGTAAGTGTACCCTGAGGTACTCTCACAAAGTTTGTACAGCTTCACGCCATACCTCGCCCGCTTTGAGGGAACATACTGGCGGAAAATAAGTCTCCCCTTGAACGCAATGAGAGACTCATCAAGCGCAACCTCCCTGCCAGGTACAGTACATAGGCCTGTACAAATTTGGCCCCAAAGTGATCGATGACCGGCCGTATCTTATACAGACGATCATAGGCAGGATCACCTCGGGGGGACATGCTGCATTATCTGAATAATGCAGGCATTTCCGGATTGCCTACACTGGTCCAGGCCCTGTGCGATACACCCTCTACATACAGGGGTTTGATTCAAGCATTTGAAATACCACCATTTGGTGCACCAATATTGAATTCAGTCCAACACTGGTTCAGGCCTTGTGAGATACACCCTCTACATACAGGGGTTTTATTCAGGCATTTGAAATACAGCCATTTGCAATACAGCCATTTTGTGCAAATAAATCCTTAATTCAGGCCTATACTGGTTCAGGCTGTTTGAGATACACACTCTACATACAGGGGTTTGATTCAGGCATTTGAAATACAGCCATTTGAAATACAGCCATTTTGTACAAATAAATCTTAGGCCCACACTGGTTCAGGCCCTGTGAGATACACCCTCTACATACAGGGGTTTGATTCAGGCATTTTAAATACCGCCATTTGGTGCACCAATATTGAATTCAGGCCTACACTGGTTGAAGCAGTGTGAGATACACCCTCTAAATACAGGGGTTTGATTCAGGCATTTGAAATACAGCCATTTTGTCCAAAGAAATCTTTAATTCAGGCCTATAATGGTTCAGGCCGTGTGAGATACACGCTCTAAATACAGGGGTTTGATTCAGACATTTGAAATACAGTCATTTGAAATACAGCCATTTTGTCCAAAGAAATCTTTAATTCAGGCCTATAATGGTTCAGGCCATGTGAGATACACCCTCTACATACAGGGGTTTGATTCAGGCATTTGAAATACAGCTATTTTAAATACAGCCATTTTGTGCAAATAAATCTTTGATTTAGGCCTACACTGGTTCAGGCCCTGTGAGATACACCCTCTACATACAGGGGTTTAATTCAGGCATTTTAAATACTGCCATTTGGTGCACCAATATTGAATTCAGGCCTACACTGGTTCAAGCCATGTGAGATACACCCTCTAAATACAGGGGTTTGATTCAGGCATTTGAAATACAGCCATTTGAAATACAGCCATTTTTTGCAAAGAAATCTTTAATTCAGGCCTACACTGGTCCATGCCCTGTGAGATACACCCTCTACATACAGGGCTTTGATTCAGGCATTTGAAATACAGCCATTTTGTGCAAAGAAATCTTTAATTCAGGCCTATACTAGTTCAGGCCGTTTGAGATACACACTCTACATACAGGGGTTTGATTCAGGCATTTGAAATACAGCCATTTTGTACAAATAACTTTGTAATTCAGGCCTACACTGGTTCAGGCCCTGAGAGATACACCCTCTACATACAGGGGTTTGATTCAGGCATTTTAAATTCCGCCATTTAGTGCACCAATATTTAATTCAGGCCTACAATGGTACAGGCCATGTGAGATACACCGTCTACATACAGGGGTTTGATTCAGGCATTTGAAATAGAGCCATTTGAAATACAGCCATTTCGTCCAAATAAATCTTTAATTCACGCCTATGCTGGTTCAGGCCGTGTGAGATACACCCTCTACATACAGGGCTTTGATTCAGGCATTTGAAATACAGCCATTTTGTGCAAATAAATATTTAATTCAGGCCTACACTGGTTCAGGCCCTGTGAGATACACCCTCTACATACAGGGGTTTAATTCAGGCATTTGAAACACCGCCACTTGGTGCACCAATATTGAATTCAGGCCTACACTAGTTCAGGCAGTGTGAGATACACCCTCTGCATACAGGGGTTTGATTCAGGCATTTGAAATACAGCCATTGTTATACTGCAGCACAATTGCTCATATTTGTATTTTGGATATTTCACACTCTTTTGGAGTGTACCCTAATTTTAAAAAATTAAATTAAAACCAAAAACCTTTGTTGGCTACCTCGTCCTCCTCCACCGCCGCTTCCACCTACACCGCTACGTCCACTGCCTCCTCAAACTCCAACTTCATATTGAACTCCACCTCATAAATCAATTTATTTTTATTTTATTTGTACATATTTTATTTTATATAATTTCACTACTTTGCCATTAACATTTTCAGGTGAAATTCACAAATTTTTGGGTGTATAGTACCACTGCTATACCTAGTAGGTCGGTCCCAAAAAAATTGTCATTTACATTTTTAGGTAAAATTCACCAATTTTTGGGTGTATAGTACCACTGCTATAACTAGTAAACCGGTTAAAAAAATTATATTTCATTTATATTTTAGGGTGAAATTCACCAATTTTGGTGTGTATAGTACCACTGCTACACCAACTAGACCGGTTAAAAAAAATTATAAAAATTGTCAGTTACATTTTCTGGTGAAATTAACAAATTTTGGGGTGTATAGTACCACTGCTTTAACTTGTAGACAGGTTAAACAAAACAAAACAAAAAAATTTGTCAGTTACATTTTCTGGTGAAATTCACTAATTTAGGGTGTGATTTACCACTGCTATACCTAGTAGACAGGGTAAAAAAAAAAATTGTCAGTTACATTTTCCGGTAAAATTTACCACTTTTTGGGTGTAATGTACCCCTCCTAATATATTATTCAGTAATTAATGCGCACCACATCCTTTCATTCAATGCTTAAACTTTGAAAAGTTTTCACACTTTACTTTAATAATTTCTCATATTTCAACTCTATAATTTTGAATTTGAAAAAATGAATCCTCCCTTGGATGTGGTCTCTCTTTCTCACGCTCACTCTCTGGTCTGGAACCCTGATTCCCTGCCACCAGTGATCACCATGGTAGGCGCATAAAAGAACATTGAAAGTTGATAGAGCAGATATCAAAATGGATCGTGAACATCATGGGGACGTGCGACATGGTGGGGCAGTAAGTGTGCACACACCTACACGAACTGACTGACAAGGTTCAGCCCCTGCAACTTCTGGGTCTCCAAATTGGGTACATGGCCTGAGCTTGCCCTTTACCCCTTGGAGGTGCTGGCCTGCCCTACTAGCCAGTGTATTGTCTGAACGTGTGTTTAGCATGATTGGAGGGGGTTATCACAGGTTGTATATCCCAATGTTTTGGGGTGTACCCTAATTTAAAAAATACAAATACATTTAAAACCAAAAACCAGTATAGGCTATCTCCTCCTCCTCCACCGCCACTTCCACCTACACCGCCACATCCACCGCCTCCTCAACCTCCTACTTCATATGGACCTGGTCCTCCTAGAGCAAGATTATAATTTTTTATTTTTACGTATTTTATGTTATTTTAAGTCATTTCCCTATACACATTTGTTTGCAGAGCACTTGCCATGCTCTTAACCACATTGTGACGACATTTGCAGCCCTCTAGCCCTTTCCATGACATTTTTACAGCCATTATAGTGCTCAAAAGTTCGGGTCCCCATTGACTTAAATAGGTTTCGGGATTCTGAACTCAAACTTTTTTCCGAAGTTCGGTCGAACCTGAACATCCAGGTGTCCGCTCAACTCTATTCAGAACGCATAACTTGACCGCTAAATGGCAATAATATTTAAATTTTTCTACTTATACACGCCACAAAACACCTTAGAACATATAACTGCACTGCTGAACGGCCAATATATTTTTCTTTTGCCACTAATACACGCCACAAAAGGCTTTATAACATATAACTGTACCGCTGAACAGCAAATATATTTTCATTTTTCCACTTATACACGCCACAAAAGACCTTAGAACATATAACTACACCGCTGAACGGCAAATATATTGTTCTTTTTCCACTTATACATGCCACAAAACGCTTTATAACATGTAAAGAGATAAGCAGGCACACTTATATATGGGTAGAATCTGATCTAATTTATTTATAGGAATAATATAGATAGTGCTAATTAAGAGATGAATAAAATCAATAGTACAAAGTGTAATTCAATAAAATATTCCTTGGAGTAAAAATAAAAATGAAAATAAAGAATAAAAATAAAAATATAAATATGTATATAATAGCCACTTATGGTAAAAAATGGTAATAAATGGATAAATGTAGTCAATAAATGGAGTTCCACCGTATTATGAGGATATGTACGGTGGAACTCCATTTATTGACTACATTTAACCATTTATTACCATTTTTTACCATAAGTGGCTGTTATATATATATTTATATTTTAATTTTTATTCTCTATTTTTATTTTTACTCCAAGGAATATGTTATTGAATTACACTTTGGACTATTGATTTTATTCATCTCTTAATTAGTATTATCTATATTATTCCTATAAATAAATTAGATCAGATTCTACACATATATAAGTGTGCCTGCTTATCTCTTTACTTCTTATTCCACTATCCTGACTGGGTGAGTCAGATTTAGCAGTTCCTGCACCTCTATCAGTAGAGCAGTCTATCACATTCAGCTTTATAACATGCAACTGCACCGCTGAACGGCAAATATATTTTTCTTTTGCCACTAATACACGCCACAAAAGGCTTTAAAACATATAATTGCACAGCTAAACAGCAAGTATATTTTACTTTTGCCACTAATACAGGCCACAAAAGGCTTTAGAACATATAACTGCACCGCTGAATAGCAAATATGTTTTTCTTTTACTACTTATACACACCACAAAAGGCTTTAAAGCATATAACTGCACCGCGGAACGACTAATATATTTTTCTTTTTACACTTATACACGCCACAAAAGGCTTTAGAATATATAACTGCACCACTGAACGGCAAATATATTTTTCTTTTGATACTAATACATGTCACAAAAGGCTTTAGAACATATAAATGCACCGCTGAACGGAAAATATATATATATATTTTTCCACTTATACACGCCACGAAAGGCTTTAGAACATATAACAGCACCGCTGAATGGCAAATGTATTTTTATTTTGCCACTATTATACGACAAAAAGGGCTTTATAACATATAACTGCACTGCTGAACAGCAAATCAATTTTTACTTTTTTCACTCATACACACACCACAAAAGGCTTTAGGACATACAAACCGGATTCCAAAAAAGTTGGGACACTAAACAAATTGTGAATAAAAACTGAATGCAATGATGTGGAGATGGCAAATGTCAATATTTTATTTGTAATAGAACGTAGATGACAGATCAAACGTTTAATCCGAGTAACTGTATAATTTTAAAGGGACAAGTAGCAATAAGAGGCTGGAAAATGTAAATTTGAGCATAACGAAGAGCTGGAAGACCAATTAACACTAATTAGGTCAATTGGCAACATGATTGGGTATAAAAAGAGCTTCTCAGAGTGGCAGTGTCTCTCAGAAGCCAAGATGGGTAGAGGATCACCAATTCCCACAATGTTGCGCAGAAAGATAGTGGAGCAATATCAGGTAGGTGTTACCCAGCGAAAAATTGCAAAGACTTTGCATCTATCATCATCAACTGTGCATAACATCATCCGAAGATTCAGAGAATCTGGAACAATCTCTGTGAGTAAAGGTCAAGGCCGTAAAACCATAGTGGATGCCCGTGATCTCCGGGCCCTTAAACGACACTGCACCACAAACAGGAATGCTACTGTAAGGGAAATCACAGAATGGGCTCAGGAATACTTCCAGAAACCATTGTCAGTGAACACAATCCACCGTGCCATCCGCCGTTGCCAGCTGAAACTCTACAGTGCAAAGAAGAAGCCATTTCTAAGCAAGATCCACAAGCTCAGGCGTTTTCACTGGGCCAGGGATCATTTAAAATGGAGTGTGGCAAAATGGAAGACTGTTCTGTGGTCAGACGAGTCACGATTCGAAGTTCTTTTTGGAAATCTGGGACGCCATGTCATCCGGACCAAAGAGGACAAGGACAACCCAAGTTGTTATCAACGCTCAGTTCAGAAGCCTGCATCTCTGATGGTATGGGGTTGCATGAGTGCATGTGGCATGGGCAGCTTGCATGTCTGGAAAGGCACCATCAATGCAGAAAAATATATTCAGGTTCTAGAACAACATATGCTCCCATCCAGACGTCATCTCTTTCAGGGAAGACCCTGCATTTTTCAACAAGATAATGCCAGACCACATTCTGCATCAATCACAACATCATGGCTGCGTAGGAGAAGGATCCGCGTACTGAAATGGCCAGTCTGCAGTCCAGATCTTTCACCTATAGAGAACATTTGGCGCATCATAAAGAGGAAGGTGCAACAAAGAAGGCCCAAGACGATTGAACAGTTAGAGGCCTGTATTAGACAAGAATGGGAGAGCATTCCTATTTCTAAACTCGAGAAACTGGTCTCCTCGGTCCCCAGATGTCTGTTGAGTGTTGTAAGAAGAAGGGGAGATGCCACACAGGGGTGAAAATGGCCTTGTCCCAACTTTTTTGGGATTTGTTGACACCATGAAATTCTGATTCAACATATTTTTCCCTTAAAATGGTACATTTTCTCAGTTTAAACTTTTGTTACGTGATTTATGTTCTATTCTGAATAAAATATTAGAAGTTGGCACCTCCACATCATTGCAGTCAGTTTTTATTCACGATTTGTATAGTGTCCCAACTTTTTTGGAATCCGGTTTGTATAACTGCACTGCTGAATGGCAAATATATTTTTCTTTTTCCACTTATACACACCACAAAAGGCTTTAAAACATAACTGCACCGCTGAACGGCAAATATATTTATATATTTTTTACTTATACACACCAAAAAAGGCTTTAGAACATATAACTGCACCGCTGGATGGCAAATCCAGTTTTTTTTTTTGTGCTTATACATGCCACAAAAGGCTTTAGAACATATAACTGCACCGCTGAAAGGCAAATATTTTTTTATTTTTCTACTTATACACACCACAAAAGCTTTAGAACATATAACAGCACTGCTGAATGGCATATATATGTTTATTTTTCCACTTATACACACCACAAAAGGCTTTAGAACATATAACTGCACCGCTGAATGGCAAATATATTTATATTTTGCCACTAATATATGCCACAAAAGGCTTTAAAACATTTAACTGCACGCTAAACACTAATACACGCCACAATTTTATTTTTAACCGATAACTGCACCGCTGAACGGCAAATATATTTTTCTTTTGCCACTTATACATGACATAAAGTGCTATAATTTAGGCACTTCACCACACAACAGCTAATAAGCCCTTTTTTACCACTAATACGAGCAAAAAAATGCTTTAGAATATATAACTGCACCTTACAAGGGAAAATAAGACATAGAAATATTTCCTTATAATAAACCCTGCTAATGGCTGCAACACCCCAATAACAAGAACGGTTTGCTGGAATTACAGAGCTGTATAATGGCAATTTGGGTGCCCAGTCAGTACAGCAAGGTGTAATAGGATTTTTATTTTTACCCAGGCTGTCACTACCTTTACTGAGCCCTGTTCAACATAAATACTGTGGAATGATTTCTCCCTATCCTTTCTAGTGTTGATCGAACATGCTCGAGTTTCCTCCCCGCACGTTTCTTGGCTGCTAGGCAGTCACTAAACATGCAGGTAAGTACTGCCCTCACTGTAATGCCAGTAGCCATGTTGGCTACTAGCATTACAGTGATTGGCTGGCTGGAACGCATCATCGGGTGCTATATAGCACACAATGACGCATGTTCGACTCATTCGTAGTCAGGGAGAGCTGAGCATAGGAAGGGACAGAGAGTGTAAGGAGTGTACGGTAATTGAATGTTCGTTTTGTACAAAAATGTTTCAGAAACTCAAAAGTCCTTGTAAGGACTATTGTGTGTGACAGCAGCAATTTATGTTTGTAGCGCATCCTGCGCTAAATTGCTCAGTGTTAGGGAGAGCTGTGCATAGAAAAGGACAGACAGTGTAGGGAGTGTAATAGAAAGATTTTTATACAAAAAACTTTTGAGAGACCAAAAAGTCCTTTAAGGACTATTGTGTGTGATAGCAGCAATATATATTTGTAGCACATCCTGCGCTAAATATCGTGTAATAGGCTGCCGCGGACAGTTAAATGTCCGCACCACATCTCCTGTTTAAAGTGTGCGCATCCCTAAAATATCAGTGACATCCAGTGTATTTTTTCCATAGACGGTACACTGTGGACAGTTAAATTATGTGCCACGTCTCCTGTTTAAAGTGTGCACATTCCCAAAATATCAGTTACATCCAGTGTACTTTTTACGTAGACGCTCGCGAAGTCAGCCCAGTGCGAGCAGGTGGTCGGTTGGATTGCATTAGATAATTCTTCCAGTCGGTTAAGCACCACCCTGTCTTCCACCAAGTCCAGTCTCAGTAGCCAGGAGTCTGGTCAACAGAATACACACCCTGATCCTTCTTCCTCCCACCATGTACAGTCTGGTTAAACAAGTAATCCCACACTGGGATATTCCGAGGACCTCTTTTCACTATTACTTGATTTGGCCCTCTCGCCAAGCACTCTTGAAGAGGGACATGAGATCTTGTGCCCTGATTCCCAACCTCTTGAGCATCCACAGTCACAAGAACATGACTGTAGGAAACTGCAATTAGTGCTTAATGAGGTGGATTATGATGAGACAAAGTTGCCAATGAGTCAACCACAATTACTGTCTCAAGAGGTTGATTAAGAGGATGACACACAGTTGTCAATCACTAAGGTTGTGGTTAGGTCAACATATCAGGAGAATGATCAAAGTGAGGAAGTGGAAGAGGATATGGTGAACGACGAGGTCACTGACCCAACCTGGAAAGGTGGAAAGCCGAGCAAGGACAGGAGTACAGAGAGGGAGGGATCTGCAGCACCGCAACAGGCTGGAAGAGGCAGTGGGGTGGCAAAAGGGAGAAGGCGGGCCACACCAAACGGGCCTGCAACTGTTCCAAGGAGCACCCCCTTGCGGAAATCTACCTTGCCAAGGGGTAGATGTTCTACAGTATGGCGCTTTTTTGAGGATAGTTTGGACGACAAAAGAATAGTAGTTTTGTACCTGTGCGATACAAAAATGAGCCAGGGTGTGAACACTAGCAATCTCACCACCACCAGCATGATCCGCCACATGGCATCAAAGCACTGTAATAAGTGGGACGAATGCCTGGGTCCACAATCTGTGTGTGCGGATCACTCAACTGCCTCCTCTTCCCCTGTGTTACGTGCTGGCCAATCCCCTGTCGAAGGCGCAGGCCCGGATGCCTCCCGCTCTGCACCTGGACCTTCGCAAGCACAATCAGCGACCATATCCACTTCCGTGTGCCAGTGCAGCATACAAATGTCCTTATCCAAGGCCTTTGAACGCAAGCAAAAATACCCAGCCAGCCACCCCCAGGCCATAGCACTAAATGCACAGCTTTCTGAATTACTGGCCCTGGAAATGTAGCCATTTAGGCTTGTGAACAATGAGGCCTTCCGCAGCCTGATGTCGGTGGCCATCCCACGTTACGCAGTCCCCAGGCGCCAGTATTTTTCAAGGTGTGTCGTACCCACCTTACACCAGCATGTTTCCCGTAACTTCACATGTGCCCTGACCAACGCAGTTACTGGGAAGGTCCACTTAACCACGGACACATGGACAAGTGCATTCGGCCAGGGACGCTACATTTCCCTGACGGCATGCTGGGTGAATGTTGTGGAGGCCGGGAGTGAGTCATACCCTTGGATGGCACAGGTGCTACCGATGCCAAGGATTGCGGGCCCTACCAAGATCAGGGTTTCCGCCAGCACCTATGTTAGTGGCTCCAAACCCCACTTTTCCCCCTCTGCTTTCTCTTCCACTTCCACCTCTGAATTATACATGTTCAGCACCAGTCAGTCATCAGTCAGTAGTTGGAAGCAGTGTAGCACTGCAGTGGGGAAGCCACAACAGGCTGTGCTGAAACTCATTTGCTTAGATGACAAACAGCACACCGCTGCAGAGCTGTGGCTCTCGCCACTCAACCTACAACCAGGCATGGTTGTGCCTGATAATGGCCGTAACTTGGTGGCGGCTTTGGAGCTCGGCAAGCTGAGAACATATACCATGCCTAGCCCACGTGTTCAACTTAGTGGTTCAGCATTTTCTCAAAACCTACCTCATTTTGCCTGAGCTACTGGTAAAGGTGCGCCACATGTGTACTCATTTCTGAAAGTCATCAGCAGCGCTTGCAATTTCCAGCTCACCGACTGTTGTGCAATATGAGCATGCACTGGAACTCCACGCTCCACATGTTGGCCAGGCTTTGTGAGCAGCAGAGGGCAGTAGTGGAATACCAGCTGCAACATGGTGTCGTTGCCTTTCCAGTCAGCTTCCGCTATTCACAAGCGAGGAGGGGGCATGAATGTCTGCCCTCTGTGAGATTTTAAGAAACTTTGAGGAATCCATACAGATGGTGAGCGGCGATAACGTTATTATCAGCGTAATCATCCCACTTCTGTGTCTACTCGCTGCTCACAATTAAGGACGACGCTTTGCATGTGGAAGAGGAGGAAATGGGGGAAAATATAACACAGGGTGATAGACAAACCACTCTCAGTTCATCTTCTCAGTGCAAATTGGACGATGAAGAGTTGGAGGAGAAGGAGAAGGTTGCTCCAAATTGCTCCAAAAATTTCAATCTGACAACGCTGGCGGCAGAGTCCATAGTTCCTTGGCCAACCGAAGAGGGAACAAGGGGAACACACAGCAGTTCCAACCGAGGCAGGGTGTCCTCAATTATCCCTCAGTGCCTTACAACTACTGGGTGTCCAAGCTAGACACGTGGCACGAAATGGCCTGCCCTGCTGCCAGCGTTTTGTCTGAGCGAGTATTTAGTGCTGCTGGTGGCATTATAACAGATAAGCGTATCCGCCTGTCAACTGAAAATGCTGACAGGTTGAACAAGGCCTGGATTGACTATGACTTCTCGACTCCACCAGAGGAAAGCTGATGAACACAAAGGCATTTTAAATGTGTTGTTTATAATGTACTGAATACACTGTATTCCCATGCACCCCTTCTACCACAAACAAGGGTATATGGCCTTTGCATATAATGTTTTACAGGGTCAGCTCACCAGCAGGCCCTCACCTACAATGTTTTACAGGGTCAGCTCACCAGCAGGCCCTCGCATATAATTTTTTAGAGGGTCAGCTCACCAGCAGGCCCTCACATATAATGTTTTACAGGGTCAGCTCACCAGCAGGCCCTTGCATATGTTTTAAAGGGTCAGCTCACCAGCAGGCCCTCGCATATAATGTTTTACAGGGTCAGCTCACCATAAGGCCCTCGCATATAATGTTTTAGAGGGTCAGCTCACCAGCAGGCCTTCACCTACAACCTTTTAGAGGGTCAGCTCACCAGCAGGATCGCACCTAAAATCATTTACAGGGTCAGCTCACCAGCAGGCCCTCGCATATAATTTTTTACAGGGTCAGCTTACCAGCAGGCCTTCACCTATAATCTTTTACAGGGTCAGCTAACCAGCAGGCCCACATCTAAATTATTTTACAGGGTCATCTCACCTGCAGGCCCGCACCTTATTATACCTAATAGGTAATTTGTGCACAAGATGCCTAGCTTGGATGTGGTAGCCGCAGCTGTTTCTGAGGCTCCCTCTCCAGAATCGAACCATGATTCTCCCGTTACTCGTGGTCACCATGGTTTGCGCTGAAAATAACATCAAAAGTTGATAGGGCAGACATCCGAATGGATCGTCACCATCAACGGGACGTGCGATCGCCCCAGGTTATCTAAAGTCACCAAAGCGGCAGCAGGCCCTCGCCCATAATTTTTTAGATGGTCAGATCAGCAGGTCCTTGCTCCAAATGTTTTTAAGGGTCACCAGCAGGCTATCAATCATAATTTTTCAAGGCTGTGTAAGATTCCCTCCTTTATGTGTAACAAAGGGTGTATTGGAGTGCGGGTTCCTTGTAATTTTTGGCAGCTCTTTCACTTAGTGCATAGGCTTTATGAGTGTAGGAGTCCCACTACCTGAACAATTGTAACACAATATGAATGAGGCCCTCCTTTATGTGATATACAGGTTGTTTCATAGTGTCTCTTCTTTGTAATTTGTGGCAGCACTTGCACTTTACATATAAGTAAATATACAGGAAAGAATGTTTTTTAACATTTTTTCCTCTAAAATCGTTTTTTATCTTTGGTTTGGTGCGTATTATTGTCTGTAAAAGTGGCATACTACTCGGACAACATCGTTCCCAGCAGCGACCTGGAAGTAAAAGATGCATCCAGACATCCTCCCCATGCTGTTCCCAAACCATTTAGGTGGTGTTTCCATTATTTCATGACCTTTTCCTATGAACCAGCCACCCTCCCCTCTACAGAGCAGGGGGTGGCTGGTTTATTGTTTGGGTTCTTCCATTGACTTCCATTAAACTTGGGTGCTCAGTAGAGCACCCGAGCATCCCGATGTGTTTGGCTAGAGCACCCGAGCACTTTGGTGCTCGATCAACGCAAATCCTTTCCCTACACCTTGAATAATCTTTCCCTGCACTTGTAAATCATTTTTGTTTAGCACAATGAAGTTGTTTCTAACACTGTCCCTAGCACCTGCTGATGTCTCTCCCTGCACTAAGTACACTGGAGAATGGCAGAATCCAAGATGTCTGAGGCTATTTATAGGGTTGTGACATCACAGTGCTGGCTGGCTGCTGATTGGCTGCATGCATGGCATTATAGGTGATCCTGCCTTCCCAGAGTTCCTTGCTCCATGTCCTCACACGTGCCGCAGCCATTTTAGGAAAAAATTTGATTAGTTACCATGAAGCGTGAGGAATTTTGGATATGGTGCAAATCCAAATGTTTCCTGAAATACGATCGAATTCCACTTTGTCAGCTTCGATTCGCTCATCTCTAATCGTTGGGTTGGTTTGGGAAAGAGCTGGACTCTTCTATAACATGACTCTTTACCAGCATGTGATGCCAGCATTAAAATTAAAATTATTGGCATCAACTTTACTTGAGCTGCTAAGACACACACCACTGCTTTTACATGTTAGTCACTATTTTATGCTGATCTTAGTGACATTTTTTTTTTGGGGGGGGGGGACAAGATGGCCAAATAATAGCAATTCTCTCAGTGGCAATTTAGTTTTTCATGTTTTAATACTTTTGCATCATAACATAACTTTTTGCAATACAAATAATCAGTTTTTTTCTTGTGTAGCTATATTCTAAAATCAATAACATGTATTATGTGTTTTCTGTGGAATGACCTGCAGTTTTTACTAGTGCTATTTTGCTACACAGTAGAAACATAGGGGGAGATTTATCAAACTGGTGTAAAGTAGAACTTGCTTAGTTGCCCATAGCAACCATTCAGATTCCACCTTTCATTTTCCAAAGGATCTGTGAAAAATAAAAGGTGGAATCTGGTTGCTATGGGCAACTAAGCCAGTTCTACTTTACACCAGTTTGATAAATCCCCCCCCACCCCCTAGTTTATATTACAAAGTTACTTGTTCTTCATTCTGTTTTCTATTACATACATTTATTGCTCATGCAATTTTTACATTTTATTTTCAATGTCTGTTCTTCTTTCCTCATTCTGTTTTTGCTACAGATTTCAGCAGACACACATAGTCATTTGGATTCATGCCTTTCATTATTAGTTTTCCAGTTGGCACACAGAATATGAAATCCTATGTGGTGCTATATCTTAGTTTATGTGCCAGCTCTTAATATCTCCAGTTAGGTCAAGGATAAGCAACTCATAGTGCCCCAAATGCATGCTGAGATACACAGCCCATTACAGCATTTGCCCTTGAACAATGTAGTCTACATAATTGACCATATTTCATAATTGCTGACAATTCAGTAATGTCGTGAGGAGAAATGAATGGAATGAATACAAAATGTGTGTTCTTTCCTACAAGGTCAGATTACTGCTCTAAATCTAGTCTTTGGATGTTATTGCTATTTCTTAAAATGTCAAACATTTATGGTATGCTCACAAACTGAGGATTTTGGTGCAGGTTTTCACTCAGAAAGACAGATTTCTTGTGAATTTTGCTGTTGAGTTAACCATTGTAATGAATTCATCACTCAAATATTTATGTCCAAATAAAATAGTGTCCTGCTACAGATTTCTCCATAGCTTTCCATTAACTTCCACTATTCTGCATTTTTTGTACAAATTATAAGTTTTGCAATGTAGAAAAAATATTTTGAAGCATAATCTACAGTAGAACATCTGCCTCTTCTAAAATGCAGACATTGATCACATAAATGCAGCTAAAATCCCCCTCTAAAGTAAACAAGTAATCCACTGCCATGCTCAGTGGCAAATTTCAGAGGCCATCTAATTGATGAAATAATAATTAATTCATTTATATGCCAGTGCTAATTTTATGTCTTTCCATGTCTTGATCTTTCGTTTTGCTATTCTACCAGTTTTTTTTTCTTTTGTTAGATAGATAGATAGATAGAATTCATAACGCTGGGTTCACACCTGAGCGTTTTACAGCGCGTTCCTACGCGCTGTAAAACGCACAACAGGCAAGAACCAATGATTCCCTATGGGAAGGGTTCACACCTGGGCGTTTTACAGCGCGTACGATCGCGCTGTAAAACGCCCGACGCTCAAACAAGTACAGGAGCTTTTTTTGGCGCGTTTGACGCGCGTTTGGGCCATAGACTCTTTGGACAACACTGCTGTCAATCACCCAAACGCACGTCAAACGCGCGTTCACTATTAAAAAAACGCGCATAAAACGCGCGACAAAAACGCGCATAGAAACGCGCGTTTGAGAAACGCCTAGGTGTGAACCCAGCGTAAACATTTCATGTGGGAATTGAAGAGGTGTTCCAGTTTTACAAATTTTCTGAATCACTTGACAGGAAACAATAAGTTATCACTTAGGCCTCATGCACACGGCCGTGACTTTTTTTGCGGTTCACAAACCGCGGATCTGCAAAAAAACGGAAGCTGCCTGTGTTGCCTTCCGAATTTGCATAACAGAATGGGACCCAGCAATATAAATGCCTATTCTTGTCCGCAAAGCGCGGACAAGAATAGGACATGTTTTTTTTTTTTTTTTCCGGGGCCGTGGAACGGAGCCACGGATGCGGACAGCACACGGAGTGCTGTCCGCAACTTTTGTGGCCCTATTGAAGTGAATGGGTCCACATCCGGACCCAAAACGGCGGCTTGGATGCGGACCCAAACAACGGTCGTGTGCATGAGGCCTAACTAATAGTGATTGTTTATCTGTAATGCCCCATTTTCCTTCACTTAATTGAAGTCACGTGATTTCCCATTGTGTCATTTCCCTATCCCGATGACATCACATCAACACCTGGGGCATAGCAAAGCTTGTAAGGCTACTTTCACATCATCAATTGGGACAAAACCAAATCAGCTTTGTCCCCATTCGTTGTCTGAGGGGACAAAACTAAACAAATCATAACGGAGTACCTCAGAATGCATTCCATTCTGTTTTGTTGCATTACCATGCCGGACAGAAAAGCGCTGCAAGCATCGTTCTTGTGTGCAACATGAGATACTGATCAAGATGGATCCTGCATGAAACACAATGTACGTCAATGGTGCCTGATCCGATTTTTTGGGACACGGAAAAAAATGATCTGGCGCCCATTGACTTACAATGGTTTTAGTGCTGGATCTGTCTTGTTCATTTTGGAGATAATACAACCAGATCCATTCTGAACGGATGCAAATTATTTACCAGATGCATTTTTGCTGATCCCCTGCCAGATTCAGCAAAAACACATATGTGAATGTAGCCTAAGACTCTCCCCTGTCAACACAACATCATCAAAGACCTTGCTTCAAAGATTGATGTTCTGCTTATTCTCCTGGACCCTGCCTTGTAGATATGATGTCAGCAAAGATATTGTGTCTTAGGGCATAGTTTTTCCAGAGAGGCTTCAAGCAGGGTTGGATCAGTATCGTTTGAGCTGGTAGGGAAAGAAGTAGTAGAGACCTAATGCTACAGACACTTCATGTGAGGCTTGCGCCAGGATGTAAACAAAAAGTGTGGGTCACAGATTGCAATTACACTTGAGGAGTAAAAAGGCACTCAGGACTTTATTATCTGACTTATATAATGCAGCAAGCTTGAATGCTGGTGTTATTAACTTTTTTTGTGAAAACAGAAAATTAAATAGTATATATGAAATATATGTTTTTCTAGATATCTGCCTTTTGGCTGTTGCAATAAATATCTTTAAAAGGGCTTTCTGAGATTTAAATACTCTAGATAGGTCATTAGTATCTGATCAGTGGAGGTCCAACACCCAGGACATCCACCGTTTAGCTGTTTGAGAATGCACCCGAGCTTTTATGAGCACTGCGATCTTCTCTGTGCTCACCAAGCACAGCGCCATACATTGTATAGTGGCTGTGCTTGGTATCGCAGCTCAGCCTCATTTACTTCTAGGAGCTGAACTGCACCTTGGCCATGTGACCGATGATCATGTCATCAATCGACCTAGGGAAAGCTCTGCTGCCTTCTCAAACATCTGATTGTCAGGAATCCTTAGGTGTCGGACGCTCACCGATCATATACTAATGACCTACAGTATCTTCTGTATTTAAGTCTTGGAAAAACCCTTTAAGGAGTGATGTACTCTAAATAATCATGTCTTAATAAAAGGATACATTTTAACTCTGTGGTGTTCTTTCTTACTTCTAGGTCATGGATTATACGGGACATTTGAAATGTTGTCTTCTTGGAGGAAAACCAGAGAAGATCAACACGTAAAAGAGAGGATGGCTGTTGTGTATGCAGACACCATGATTTCCTTCTCACTCACCACTGCCATGTATTTAGTCACCTTTGGGATTGGCGCCAGTCCCTTCACAAACATTGAAGCTGCAAGGATATTTTGTCGCAATTCATGCATAGCAATCCTCTTCAACTACCTCTATGTACTATCATTTTATGGCTCTAGCCTTGTGTTTACTGGGTACATTGAAAACAATTACCAGCATAGTATTTTCTGCAGAAAGGTGCCAAAGCCTGAAATCCTACAGGTCAAGTCATTGTGGTACAGGTTTCTTATGACTGCAAAATTTAGTGAAGACACAGCGGACTCCGAAGAAACAAATTCTTATGAAAGTCATCTTCTAGTTTGCTTCCTCAGACGCTATTACTGTGACTGGATAACAAATACTTATGTAAAACCTTTTGTAGTTCTCTTTTATCTTGTTTATATTTCCTTTGCCTTAATGGGCTACCTGCAGGTCAATGAAGGGTCTGATCTGAGTAACATTGTAGCAACCGAGACAAGAACCATAACTTACACAAGCATTCAGCAAAAGTATTTCAGCAACTATAGTCCAGTTATAGGCTTTTACATTTATGAGTCTATTGAATACTGGAATACAAGTGTTCAGGAAGATGTTCTTGAGTACACAAAAGGTTTTGTGAGAATATCTTGGTTTGAGAGCTACTTGAGTTATCTAAGAAAGCTTAATATGTCTACTGGATTACCCAAAAAGAACTTCACAGATATACTTCGGTATTCCTTTATTAAAAATCCGAGATATGCACATTTTTCTGAAGACATTATCATACCCAAAAAATATAACAATGCAGTTGACGTGGTGGCCTCTAGGATGTTCTTGATTGCCAAGACCATGGAAACAAACAGGGAAGAACTTTATGATCTCCTTGAAACATTACGGAAACTTTCTCTAACCTCCAAAGTAAAATTCATTGTCTTCAATCCATCCTTTGTCTACATGGATAGGTATGCTTCTTCAGTGGGAGCTCCATTGCAGAACTCCTGCATAAGTGCTTTGTTCCTGCTTTTCTTCTCTGCATTTCTTGTTGCAAGCTCTATCATCAATGTCTGGATTACGCTAACTGTGGTCTCTGTCGAGTTTGGAGTAATTGGATTCATGACTTTATGGAAAGTAGAACTGGACTGCATATCTGTACTTTGTCTTATCTATGGGATTAATTATACCATAGACAACTGTGCACCACTGATATCTACTTTTATTTTGGGAAAGGAATTTACAAGAACTAAATGGGTGAAAAATTCATTGGAAGTACATGGGGTAGCCATTTTACAGAGCTACCTCTGTTACACTGTTAGTCTGATCCCTCTTGCAGCTGTGCCTTCAAATTTGACCCGTACACTGTTCAGGTGCTTGTTTTTAATAGCGTTCGTCACATTTTTTCATTGCTTTGCCATTTTACCAGTTATGCTTACTTTTGTACCACCTTCAAAGAAGAAAAGGAAAGAAAAGAAAATGCAAGAACATCGTGAAGAGATAGAATGTGTTGAAATGGTGGACCTAGACAGTACCAGAGTGGTTGACCAAATTACAACTGTCTGATATAGTTTCTTTGTATGTTTTTTTCACCCTAGGTCTTACCAAGAGAATGTTTTAATTGAACTTTTGATCTATAAGGGGAGGAAATATTAAAACATATATCCAATACAATCCTATTGATGGATGTTCTAGAAACTTACTTTTAGCCTCAGTAAAAAAAAAATAATACAAATGATATATGCATTGGTTTCAAGATGGTAGTCTATATCCAGATAATACTGTAGATTTTGGTTTTCTCTTCAATCATATATATATATATATATATATATATATATATATATACACAAACAGGCTTGAATACCATTTGAAGACCTTTTAATATTCCAAAGTTAAGAGAGAACACAGGAGAAAAGAATATAAAGTCTGAGTTTGCACCACTTAATTGTTTAAGCAGGAAATGCTATTTATATGCTGCTTGTAAGGCTGTTACTGTTGCTGAGTCCAAACGCCTACAAAGGTTAATTGTTAAGACAGAGTTACTTGTATCGATAAAATTTCCAACATTTTGTGAACTTATCTCAGATTTTAAAGTTCAAGATAAATTCTTGAAGCTTTGTTGTCAACGCTTTCTTTTTTAAGCTGGTGTATATTTTATATAGCACAAAATATTTGACGCTGTATTCATTTAACACACAAGATAAAAAGTATCACTGTACAGCACATTCATGTGTAATCTGGAATGGCTAAATATGATAAATCTGTAAAATTATGGATATCTAACAATGTACACAAAGACATTTGCTCTTTTCTTTGTATATTTTTCAGTAGAAGTATTTTTATCAAGGGTTTTACTACATTGACAAAACTGGATTGCCAGAGCCACATTTCCATTTGTGCTCCATAATTCACACAGTTGCAATGGGGCAGATATTTCAACAACTTTACACCAGTTATCGCTCATAAATAAATAAATAAATATCTGTTTTTCGACATAACAATTTACTTTCTTTCTGTGTTGGAAAAAAAAACTGTATTATATTATGTTGCGTATAGAGATGAATCAATTTTACACATATCACATTTTTGTTATGGATTTCCCAAAATATTCTAATTTCTGCAAATCTGAAACTTTTGTGATTTGTCCAGCACAAATTGATCAAAATGGCAGCGTCAATTATACAGATCAGAAGAAGAAGGCATCTGCCACCAAAAAAAGATAATTTTTGGATTATTTTTAATTAAAAAAATCTGAAAATGCAGTGTGTTTTTAAACAGACTGTTTGTTACCACTGGCCACCATCCATTTACTCATAGCCATATATGTTGATGTCACTTTAACATTACTAATGCTGTCTCCTAGTAGACTTCACAGTGTTATACATTACTTTTCTGGGCACTTTATTAATATTTATTTATTTGCTTGGGCCAAATTGAATCTGATGGCTGATTTGACCAAATCGGGCTAGAAACAAAAATTGAGAAATTTACTGTTCTTTAATTGGGAGATATTTCATTTTAAATAACCTAGTGTAGGCTAGATTAAAAGGGTTGTACAAGGTAAAAATTATAGCTGTTTGTCTCTAAAAAACGATGCCACGATTGCCTGCAGGTCAATACTATTGCAGCTCTTCCGATTTACTTCAAGGAAGCCTAGCTGACTACCAGACACAATCCATGGACAGGTGTGGTACTGTTTTTTTGAAGAAAGCAACTACCTTTTTCGAATCCTGTATAGTACCCTTTAACTTTTCACACACACAATATCATAGTAATATATATATATTTTTTAAGTTGTTAATTATTAGTAAAAGAAAGAAGAAAATAGACCTCGAATTAGTGCAATATGTTTAAGATTTAAGACCTGAGCCAAAATTAGAGCCTAGCAAATGATAAAGTATTTATTTTCTAATGATAACATTGAATATAAAAAATGATTCTTGTCCAGAGGCGTTTGGATCCAGAAGTAGAGTAAGTACTTTAATGTAGCCTTCGGAACAATTATTTGTATATTTATTTGGTTTGTTTAGCTGTGTGGTGTTTCATTATTTTATATCTAAAGTTATTCCATGTTATCGGCACAAAATCCTTTGTATTGTATCAGCTATCATAGAATTTTATTTGAAAAAGGTCCGGAGTTGCACAAGCTCAGGGATCTTGCACAAATGCCCTTTGAAAACTGACGCCTTTAAAGTCTCAATAATGCAGAAATAAACAAATTAAAAAAACATACATTTACTGTTGTGAAATTTTATTGTTAACACTGATTAATATTGTATGGACTGAAAGATTGATAGGAAGACTGATGGTCTGTGTGATGGCTGCCATCAGAATGCTAAAGGTAGTACTGATGTCTGTGGCTGAAGCATATAAAGGGGCCCAAAGTCACCTGTACACTTCTGATGAACTGCTTCCCACTCATTGCTACATGGAAGGACCCTAGCCAACAGAGTTGGAAAATCTTACTACCAATACCGTTACCTTTATTTCATTTAGGCCTGATTCAGATGTTAGTCTTTTCAGTTCACATGCTATGCGGACTGCACCCACATATCTATTCAAAAGCAATTCACTCATCAGTTTCTCCACATGGAGCATTGATCTGTGCAGAGAAACTCACAGCCTTCACCAATCTTATCTGTGTTATGTGAGAAACATAACCATAACTTTCTTGTGAAAATGTGGCCCTCTTTTCCTGAGAAATTCTTAGTTTTATATTTCTACAAATACATTTTCAGTGCGTGGTGCGCAGGGCCGCACCTTTTCGTGCAACATCAGTTGACCAGTAAGGGCTGTTTAACTCGAGCGGCAACTGTGATTTTGTAGTAAAGAGGTCACAGAGAGACACGGAGCATTATCAGTCATGTTAATGCTCTGTGCCTCTGCAGTCTGCATCGGGTCTTGGCTGTCTTTCACGGAGCAGATGCCACGCACGGCATCCGCTCGTGTGAAACAGCCCTAACTCTACCCATCATCTAACTCTCTTGTTTTATTGATAATCCCAGAGACTTCAGAGTCATAGCCATAAGGCCTCATGCACACGACAGTTTTTTTTCACTGTCCGCAAAAACGGGGTCCGTAGGTCCGTGATCCGTGACCGTTTTTTCGTCCGTGGGTCTTCCTTGATTTTTGGAGGATCCACGGACATGAAAAATGAAAAAAAAAATCTAAGTCAAGTTTGCCATTGAAATGATAGGAAAAAACGGACACGGACCACGGACACAGACCACGGACACGGATGCCAATCTTGTGTGCATCCGTGATTTTTCACGGACCCATTGACTTGAATGGGTCCGTGAACCGTTGGCCGTGAAAAAAATAGGACAGGTCCTATTTTTTTCACGGCCAGGAAACACGGATCACGGATGCGGCTGCCAAACGGTGCATTTTCCGATTTTTCCACTGACCCATTGAAAGTCAATGGGTCAGTGAAAAAAAACTGAAAACGGCACAACGGCCACGGATGCACACAACGGTCGTGTGCATGAGGCCTAACGCAGAGGAAGTCAGGTGCACAGAATAGATAAGCCCTGCCCACAGGACACCCAAAGCCTTATTTGCTGAAAATCATTTCTCAGGATGAAGGGACTAGATTTTTTCAAAATTCCATTTGGCTGCTTCGCAGAATTTTGCCAAAAATTACTTTGTCACAAACTGCATTTTTTTGTAAGTAGCAGGTGCAATGACAGGGAACACGATTGCGCCACCTCCCATCATTGAACCCCTAAGATGCAGCATTCATATTTGTGAATTTGAGATAAATATTAAATATTAAAGCATCAATATTAAATCTTTTTTTTCCTAAAAAATAAAATTAAAATTGTACTTACTTCATCCATTTGAGTGCGAAGAGGCCACCGCAGAAATCTTGCTTGAAGATCCAGCGCAAAATCTCACGCTGCCCTTGATAACGCCATCACTGCGGCCAGCGTGGTGACGTCATACATCACCGCGCACAAGTTTAATTCAGGATCTTCAAGCAAGATGTCCATGGCTGCATCTTCGCACTCAAATGGATGAAGGCAAGTATACGGTAATTTATATATATATATTTTTTTTTTCATTTTTACCACCATTTCTGGGAAAATCGATTTGTTACCACAAAGCACGAGGAAATTAGGCTTTGCAGCAAATTGCATTTTTCCTGAAATTTGGAACAGAGTCCACTTCATTAACTTTAATTCTCTCAACACTAGCTTTGAATATGCCTGTGCAAAATATAATTCTCTCTGTATTTCTTTCTTATGACCAGTGGATTTCATTCTTTTCTTTTTTCTCTTTCTTCCTAGAAAATGGTACAGTAATGCACAATTAAGCAAAACAGTAAGTTCTGTTCTTATGCAATTACCATTTAGTTAATGACTATTCACCTTGTTTCTCACTATATTTAATGAGAGCTTGGCTGTGAGGCTGCAGTAGCTTAATTCAAAGTTAAATGGTAATTGCATACAACAATATTTTTGTGTCCAATAAATTTGATGATCATCTAGTTTTAACACATTGCATTTCTGCACTTCACTATATATATCCCTATATCTATTTACCTTGCAGATATATTCTTGGACCATAGATACTATGTCTTCATGTATCCAAATAGTCGAAATTTTATAAAAATATGCATTGGATTGAAAAGTGCAGACAAACTGCTGTCAAGTGTTAGCACATTTAGCATAACACACATGCAGCACTGAAGTCTCCGCCTGACCCCGGGTTCTGTCCTCCCGAAAAAAGCTGTTGGAGGGTGAAAGTTTTAAATGATATCAGCTGGTTTGCACAATGTTTTCATGAAGTATCTTAGTTTCTTGCACCAGTTTACCATTGTTGTGTAAAGGGTAGCAAGTAACATTTCCTTGAGGGGATGACTTTATTTCCTTTCTTTTAGGCCTCATGCACACGACCGTTGTGTGTTTTGTGGTCCGCAAGTTGCAGATACACAAAACACAAATAACGTCTGTGTGAGTTCCGCAATTTGCGGAACGGCGCGGACAGCCATTAATATAACTTCCTATTATTGTCCGCAAAACGGACAAGAATAGGACAGGTTATATTTTTTGGGTGGACCACGGAACAGAGCAACGGATACGGAAAGCACACAGAGTGCTGTCCGCATCTTTTGCGGCCCCATTGAAGTGAAAGGGTCGGCATCCAAGCCGCAAATACTGCGGCTCAGATGTGGACCAAAGCAACGGTTGTGTGCATGAGGCCTTACTTTATTTATTTATCCCAGTGTAGCAGCCTCAGATCTAATAGGATACCTGAGCATTAAGCTGACATGCCTAATACAATGCACTACATAAGTACTATAGTGTATTCCAGTATATCAGTGATCAAGCCCCTTAGATATGAGCTAGAAAAAATCCCAAAAATTGACTTTCCCATTACATATTGCTAAAAATTAAAACAGTAAAAAATTACTCACTATTTGTTCATGGTTGATAAAACTATTAAATTAACACACCATAACTGTTTTGTGAATATACACATTAAAGTCAATGGAAACATGTCCTGTTGGTAGAGACTGCTCACAGCACATGTCCGTGATTCACTGACATTTGAAAGAGGCCTTACACTGTTCAGTATAAGGCTGGGTTCACATGACTATTTTATTTCCCAGAAAACAATGAAAAAAAAATGGATCCTGTATGTTATCCACTTCACATCCGGACCATTTATCCCCTTACTGACCAGACCTAATTTTGCAAATCTGACATGTGTCACTTTATGTGGTAATAACTTTTGAATGCTTTTACTTATGCAAGCCATTCAGAGATTGTTTACTCGAGACACATTATACTTCATGACAGTGGTAAATTTAAGTCAATATATTTCACCTTTATTTATAAAAAAAATCTAAAACTTAACAAAAATATAAAAAATAACTGTTTTCTAAATTTGAATCTGGCCTCTTTCAGACAGGCGTTGCGGGAAAATGTGCGGATGCGTTGCGGGAAAACCCGTGATTTTTCAGCGCGAGTGCAAAACATTGTAATGCGTTTTGCACTCGTGTGAGAAAAATCGCGCATGTTTGGTACCCAAACCCAAACCAGAAGTTCGGGTCTGGGACCAGTGTTCTGTAGATTGTATTATTTTCCCTTATAACATGGTTATAAGGGAAAATAATAGCATTCTGAATACAGAATGCATAGTAAAATAGCGCTGGAGGGGTTAAAAAAATATAAAAAAATGTAACTCACCTTAGTCCACTTGATTGCGTAGCCCGGCATCTCTTCTATCTCCTTTGCTGAACAGGACCTGTGGTGAGCATTCATTTCAGGAACAGGACCTGTGGTGACGTCACTCCGCTCATCACATGATCCATCACATGATCCATTACCATGGTAAAAGATCATGTGATGGAACATGTGATGACCGGAGTGACGTCACCACAGGTCCTATTCAGCAAAGAAGACAGACGAGATGCCGGGCGATCAAGTGGACTAAGGTGAGTTACATTTTTTAAATTTATTTTTTAACCCCTCCAGTGCTATTTTACTATGCATTCTGTTTTCAGAATGCTATTATTTTCCCTTATAACCATGTTATAAGGGAAAATAATAATGATCGGTTCTCCATCCCAATCGTCTCCTAGCAACCGTGCCTGAAAATCGCACTGCATCAGAACTTGCTTGCGGATGCTTGTGATTTTCACGCAACCCCATTCATTTCTATGGGGCCTGCGTTACGTGAAAAACGCACAAAATAGAGCATGCTGAAATAAGTGATGCGTGAAAATCACCGCTCATGTGAAAAGCCCCATAGAAATGAATGGGTCGGTATTCAGTGCGGGTGCAATGTGTTCAACTCACGCATCGCATTCGCACAGAATACTCGCCCGTGTGAAAGGGGCCTCTCTCTGATTTTAAGAAAGATAGTGATGCATCATAAAATATTCATTAATTAGCATTCCCCATATGTCTACTTTATGTGGGCATCAATTCATTTGGTAATGTAATTTTATTTTGATGGATGTTAGAAGATATAGAATTTTTTTAATTTTTAAGAAAATTTCCAAAGTCAACTTTTTTAAAGACTAGTTCAGTTCTGAAGTCACTTTGTGGGGCTTACATAGTAGAAACCCCAATAAATGACCCCATTG
The DNA here is from genome assembly GCF_014858855.1 of Bufo gargarizans. Lineage (NCBI taxonomy): Eukaryota > Metazoa > Chordata > Amphibia > Anura > Bufonidae > Bufo > Bufo gargarizans. Next base: position 511,128,353 of record NC_058082.1, on the reverse strand, counting down.
TAGAAACAACACCTCTCAAGATATTTAAAACTGATTTTGCAAACTTTGTTAACCCTTTATGTGTCCCACAAGAATTAAAGGAAAATGGAGATGAAATTTCAAAATTTAACTTTTTTGACAGATTTTCCATTTTAATCCATTTTTTCTTTAACACATCGAGGGTTAACAGCCAAACAAAACTCAATATTTATTACCCTGATTCTGCGGTTTACAGAAACACCCCACATATGGTCGTAAACTAATGTAAGGGCACACGGCAGGGTGCAAAAGAAAAGGAGCGCCATATGGTTTTTGGAAGGCAGATTTTGCTGGACTGGTTTTTAGATGCCATGTCCCATTTGAAGCCCCCCTGATGCACCCTTACAGTAAAAACTCCCAAAAAGTGAACCCTTTTGGAAACTAGGGGATAAGGTGTCAGTTTTATTGGTACTATTTTGGGTTACATATGATTTTTAATCGCTCTATATTATGTTTTTTGTGAGTCAATGTAACAAAAAAATAGCTGTTATGGCACTGTTTTTATGTTTTACAACATTCATCTGACAGGGTAGATCATGTGCTATTTCTATAGAGCAGGTTGTTACGGACACGATGATATCAAATATGTCTACTTTCTTTGTTTCAGTTTTACATAATAAAGCATTTTTGGAAAGAAAATATGTTTTTGTGTCTCTATTTTCTGAACGCCATATATAGATATATATATATATTTTTTTTTTTTTTCCAATCGTCTTGTGCAGAGCCTCGTTTTTTGCAGGAATATTTGAAGTTTTTATTGGTACCATTTTTGGGTACATATGATTTTTTGATAATTTATTATTACACTTGATGGGGCAAGGTGACCAATGAATTGCTTGTTTTAGCAGTTTTATTTATTTATTTTTACAGAGTCCATCTGAGGGGTTAGGTCATGTGACATTTTTATAGAGCAGATCGTTACGGACATGGCAATACCTAATATGTATACTTTTTCTTATTTATTTAAGTTTTACACAATAAAAGCATTTTTTAAACAAAAAAAATTATGTTTTAGGCCTCTTTCAGGATTTCCGCACGGGTGCATTACGTGAGATGAACACATTGCACCCGCACTGAATCCGGACCCATTCATTTCTATGGGGCTGTGCACATGAGCAGTGATTTTCACTCATCACTTGTGCGTTGCGTGAGAATCGCAGCATGCTCTATTTTGTGCGTTTATCACTCACCGCAGGCCCCATAGAAGTGAATGGGGCTGCGTGAAAATCACAAGCATCCGCAAGCAAGTGCGGATGCGGTGCTATTTTCACTCATGGTTGCTAGGAGATGTTCGGGATGGAGACCCAATCATTATTTTCCCTTATAACATGGGTATAAGGGTAAATAATAGCATTCTTAATACAGAATGCTTAGTAAAATAGGGCTGGAGGGGTTAAAAAATAACTAAAAAATAATTTAACTCACCTTAATCCACTTGTTCGCGCAGCCCAGCTTCTCTTCTTTCTTCTTCTTTGTTGTGCAGGAGGGATAGAAACTGTGGTGACGTCACTTTGCTCATCACATGGTCCGTCGCATGATCCTTGACCATGGTGATGGATCATGTGATGGACCATGTGATGAGCGCAGTGATGTCATCAAAGGTCCTTTACCCAGGTCCTGAAGAAAGAAGAAAGAAGAGAAGCTGGGCTGCGCGAACAAGTGGATTAAGGTGAGTTAAATTTATTTATATTTTTTTAACCCCTCCAGCCCTATTTAACTTAACATTCTGTATTAAGAATGCTATTAATTTCCCTTATAATCATGTTATAAATGAAAATAATGCAATCTACACAACACCTAACCCAAACCCGAACTTCTGTGAAGAAGTTCAGGTTTGGGTACCAAGCATGCCGATTTTTCTCACGCGCGTGCAAAACGCATTAAAATGTGAGGTGACAGTTTGATTGGTACTATTTTGGAGGGCATAAGCCTTTTTGATCGCTTAATGCTGCACTTTATGTGATGTTAAATGACAAAAAATTGCTTTTTTGGCACTGTTTTTATTATCATTTTTTTTACATTGTTAACCTGAGTGGTTAGGTCGTGTGATATTTTTATAGAGCAGTTTTTTATGGACGCGGCCATACCTAATATGTGTACTTTTTTATTTATTTCACTTTAACACAATAATAGCATTTTTTAAACAAAAAAAATGATGTTTTAATGTCTCCATGTTTTGAGAGCTCTAGTTTTTTGAGCAATTTGCTTATGTGGGGGCTCAATTTTTACGGGAAGACGTGACGGTTTTATTGGTACCATTTTGTCGGGACATATGCCTTTTTGATCACTTGATGTTGCACTTTTTGTGATGTAAGGTTACACAGTTAAAAAAAAATGGAATGGTGTTTATCGAACTGGGTGGATCATGTGATATATTTATAGAGCCGACCATAACAGATGCAGCAATACCAAATATGTCTATTTCATAATTTTTTTATATATATAAAAAAAAATATTAATTACTTACTTGGTAAGTATTTATTTATTTATTTATTTTATACTTTGCATCCCCCATAATGTCATAGAAGACCTCTGGGGGACATTTAACTTCACTTTTTTCTTTTTCTTCACTATTGATTTAACCTGTAACTGTGGCTGACATAGTAGCCCCAGTTACAGGGAAAATACAACCCCCAGAGAGGCTGTACAGCATAATACAGCACATTACAGCCTTAGTGCAGGGCTGATCGAGGTTTATGGAAGACCCGACAGCTCCTGCACTCTCCCTTGCCCCAAAGGTCATATGACAACCGGGCCGGGACAGGAAGCGCATAGCGATTAGCGTGCGGCTTCCATCTCTGAATGGACGTTCAGAAACGTCCATTCAGAGATAGAAATCTACCTCCCGGACCTTTATAGTCAACAAGCAACCTTGAGGTGGTTAAGCATCCGTTATGCTAATTTATGCAATATTTTGCTACTGCTTTAGCCATTTTTGTCTGAGATCCATTATCTTAGATGGAAAAAAAAGTCCTACACAGTTTTCTTTTCTTTTTTTTAGCATAAGCATAACTGATGCTTAAAATACAGGATCCATTTTTGCTGTCAATTTTTGTTCTTCTGACTGATCAGAACAATGGAAATCAAAATTGTGATGTAAACCCAGCCTTAGGCAAGGTGGGTCAGGAGTGAGTTTAGCTCATGAATATATGCATACTTGGATTAGATGTAACTCGGCTTTCCTGCACCTGGGGCAAGGATTTAGTACGTCGATCCCATACCACACCCCAACACACACACTTACGTCGCAACTTTAGTAAATCGAGCCTGCCTGGCAGATCTGCCTGAGCATCTGCGCAAGATCATCCCATGTAGGCCCATAACTCATGCACGCAGGCAAGGCAGAAGGCGCATAATGAAGCTTGTCCTGAGGTATGGGAACCAGTATCCACGCTTGTTGACCCACTTGGTGGGTCCTCTTACAAGCCTTCTGTTTGTACCTCGCTTCTGGTCGGTCTGGGCCTGCCCCATACTGTCATGCACCAACTGTGACAAGGCCTGTGCCTTTTCCTGGAAGCGCATGACACACTCGATGACCGACACCCCAGGGGTGGCTACGTCTCCTGTCCAGGCCTCTGTCTTAGCAGCCACTGGGTATCTGGCCATCGGAATTTCATGCGCAACCCACAAAAACTCTGTCCTGAGTGGATAGGGTACCACAAATTGTCAGTCCATAGGCCACGCCTTCGGTAAGCCCTGCTGGACCATTTCCCGGCACAACCGTCCTTGGTCCCAGACCGCCCTCTGGAGGTCTGAGACCAAGGGAGGCTGTGCCACCTGCTCTGTGAGAGCTTTCAGGCTGGCGCTAGCCCCTAACACCACCTAAGCCCCTGGTGGAGCGTGGCCAGAATAGACGAGACTGCCACTTCCCCTGTCAGTTCTACTAGCCGGTACAGCCGTCCTTGGTCCCAGACCACCCGCTCGAGTTCTGAGTCCGTGGGAGACTGTGCCGCCTGCTCCTTGAGACATTCAGGTTGGCATTAGCCACTAACACCACCTGAAACCCCTGACGTGGCCAAAATAGACGAGACTGCCACATCCTCCGTCAGGTCCTCGGGACCTGTCTCCTGGCCTCCATCTGACTCGGCAGCCACTTGGTCGGAAGGGGAAACGCCATCAGACCCCTGAGGGGCCCCTATGCCTGCAGCACTCCCACTGCATGTGACAGCAGCTATGGCCGCTGCCACCGCTGGCTAAGTGCCTGCTTTCCATTGGCTTCCGACCAAATCGCCAGTCCAGACTGACTAACCTGGGACTCTGACATCCTGGTTGTGGAGGAACCCTGCACTGAGGCTTTACCTGGGAGTCCTACTTCTCCTGGGACAGCCTTGACCTCATTTGCATCCTCCTCCTCCGCAGGTGTCTGCTCCCTGCTTGACCCCTGAGTAGCCACACTTTAGGACAACAGGTTCAGGCATGCTTGCTGGCCACACCTTGGGGCCTCAGCACAGCTGGTGTTAATGACCCTCTCCCCACTGAGGAGAGAGGCACGCATTATATCCTCCACCCCCATATTCCCATCAACAGACATGTAGGATTGAGCGAACCCAAACTGTAAAGTTCGGGTTCGTATCAAACTTTAGGATTTTTGGAGTACGGACCCGAACCCAAACTTGTCAGTAAAAGTTCAGATTCGGGTTTGGTGTTCTGCGATTTAATGGCGCTTTTTGAACGGATGCAGAGCAGCCAATCAACAAGCGTTTAACTTGTGTGCAATCATAGCCATGCCTACTAATGGAATGGCTGTGATTGGCCAGTGTAGCATGTGAACAACCCAGCCTCTATATAAGCTGGAGTCAAGCAGCGCTGCACGTCACTCTGCTCTGATTAGTGTAGGGATAGGATGCTGCTGCTGTGAGGGAGAGAATAGGACAGAATCTTTAATATGAAGTGCTTGTTAACTCAGCGATCTACCTAGATTTTGTTTTGTGGATGCAGTGCACAATCTTCCCTGAGCCCAGTGACACAGAAAAATAACTTTTTTCCATCTGTTAGTTAGGTGGGCGGCGGCCATTTTATGCAATTTCTGTGCACCAGCACAGCATATGTGCATTTGTGACAGTCAAATAGAAGCTTGAAATACTGCAATAATTTTCTGGGTTTAAAAAAACACCCATTTTTGGCAATACCCTCCATCTGGGGCCTATGCCGCATTTGTCAGTGTGCAATTTAAGCTTGAAATACAGTAATAATATTCTGGGTTTAAAAAAACACCCTTTTTGGGAAAAATACTAGGTTTTACAGCCCTTGCTACATCTATCAGTGTGAAATACAAGCGTTACATACTGCTGTCATATTTTGTTATAAAAAAACCCACCCATTTAGGGCAAAATCCTAATTTTTGTGGCGTTTTCTGCATCTGTCATTGTTAAATACAAGCTTGAAATAAAGCAAGATTTTTCTGGGTTTAAAAAAGCACCCATTGTTAAATACAAGCTTTAAATACTGCAATAATTTTCTGGGTTTAAAAAAGCACCCATTTCTGGCCATACCCTCCATCTGGGGCCTATGCAGCATTAGTCAGTGTGAAATTTAAGCTTGAAATACTGCAAAAATGTTCTTGGCTTTGAAAAACACCCTTTTCCGGCAAAAGACAAAATTTTACAACCCTTGCTGCATCTGTCAGTGTGAAATACAAGCATTATATACTACTGTCATATTTTGTTATTAAAAAAACACCCATTTTGGGCAAAATACTAAATTTGTGGCATTTGCTACATCTGTCATTGTTAAATACAAGCTTGAAATACTGCAATAATTTTCTGGGTTTAAAAACGCACCCATTTTTGGCAATACCCTCCATCTGCGGCCTATGCAGTAGGGATCGACCGATTATCGGATTTACCGATATTATCGGCCGATATTCAGGATTTTGAACGTTATCGGTATCGGCATTTATTTTGCCGATATTCCGATAACGTCCTGGGAACACAGATCGCGCTGCTGACAGCGCTCTCCGTGTTCCCTCAGCAGCAGCACAGGGGAGAAGGAGCAGTGTCTCCTCCCCCTGTGCTGCTGCTGCCGCTCCAGCCAATGGGAGGACAGGGGACAAGAGGAGGGGAGGAGCTATGGCCACTGCGCCACCAATGAAGCTTAATCTCACATTAATTCATATACAGGAGGCGGGAGCTGCAGAATCACATAGCCGGCTCCCGGCCTCTATGAGCTGTAGCTGCGATCTGCGGTAGTTAACTCCTCAGGTGCTGCGGATCGCAGCTACAGCTCATAGAGGTCGGGAGCCGGCTATGTGATCCTGCAGCCAGCTCCCGCCTCCTGTATATGAATAAATTAGAGATTAAGCTTCACTGGTGGCGCAGTGCGCCCCCCCAAGCCCCCCAGTATCAGACATTGGTGGCGCAGTGCGCCCCCCCTCCCCCCCAATATCAGGCATTGGTGGCGCAGTGCGCCTCCCCCCCAAGCCCCCCCAGTATTAAGCATTGGTGGCGCAGTGCGCCCCCCCCTCCCCCCAGTATTAAACAGTGGTGCGCCCCCCCTCCCCCCCCACCCCAGTCGCAGTGCGCCCCCCACAGGATCCCCTCTCCCCTGCTCCTCCGATCGGAGCCCCAGCAGTGTAATGCTGGGGCTCCGATCGGTTACCATGGCAGCCAGGACGCTATTGAAGCCCTGGCTGTCATGGTAAGCTCCATGCTGCTGTGTGCAAAAAGCTTCTGTCCCACAGCAGCAGGGACAGTGTGAGCTCCTATTCACCCTGATAGAGCTCTATCAGGGTGAATAGGACAAGGGTTCTAGTCCCTAAGGGGGCTAAAAGTTAGTTAAAATAGAAATAAAAACACCAAAATATTAACTATAAATGAAAAAGAAAGATTTACAAAAAAAAATAAAAATACACATTAACAATAAACATTAATTTTCAGCAGATTTGTGGGATTTTTTATTTTTTTTTTCAAAAATGAAAATTCCCAGAATATCGGTATAAATTATCGGCTATCGGCCTGAAAGTTCACAAATTATCGGTATCGGCCCTAAAAAATCAATATCAGTCGATCCCTACTATGCAGCATTAGTCAGTGTGAAATTTAAACTTGAAATACTGCAATAATTTTCTGGGTTTTAAAAAAACACATTTTTTTGGCAAAAAAATAAATTTTACAGCCCTTGTTGCATCTGTCAGTGTGAAATACAAGCGTTAGATACTACTGTCATATTCTGTTATAAAAAAAAATATAAAATGTTTTGGGGCAAATACTAAATTTGCAGCCTTTGCTGCGTCTGTCAGTGTGAAATACACACGTTAGATACTGCTGTTATCTTCTGTTATTAAAAAAACACCCATTTTCGGGGAGCAAAATACAAAATTTGCAGCCTTTGCTACATCTGTCAGTGTGAAATATATGCGTTAGAAATTGCTGTTATCCTCTGTTATTAAAAAAACACCTATTTTGGGCCAAATAATACATTTGCGGAGAATGAGGAGAGCGTCAAATAAGGGACGTGGCCCCGGTCATGGTGCTGTTGGTAGAGCTCCTGTTGCAGGGAGAGGACGTGGTCATTCTGTGCCAGCTACACGCATAAGTGAAACACCTTCCTCAGGTGTGAGTAGACGACAGACCCTTCAGTAATATTTGGTCGGGCCTAATGCGGCTCTACTAATGGTGAGGCCAGAACAAGTACAGGCGATAGTAGATTGGGTTGCTGACAGTGCCTCCAGTTCCTTTACATTGTCTCCCAGCCAGTCTCCTGTTGAAAGATCAGAGTAAGCAACTGCAGCCTATCTCCATCAGTCTTTCACCACACCCTCTTGCAAATCAGCCAAGCAGTCTGAGCCCCAAGTCATGCAGCAGTCTGTTCTGCTGTTTGATGACTCTGCTAGCAGGGTTTCCCAGGGCCATCCACATAGCCCTGCCCCAGAAGTGGAAGAGATTGAGTGCCCAACCACTTATGTTTCAAGATGAGTACATGGGAGGACCATCGCAGCTTGTCTCGGATGATGACGAAACATAGGTGCCAACTGCTGTGGCTTACTGCAGTGTGCAGACCAACAAAGAGGGCAGGGGTGAAGACTAGGTGGAAGATGATGGGGAGGACAATGAGGTTCTCGACCCCACATGGAATCAAGGTCATGCGAGTGACCTGTGTAGTTCAGAGGAAGAGGCGGTGGTCACACAGAGCTGCCAACACAGCAGAAGAGGGAGCAGGGTGCAAAAGCAGAGCAACCGTCTACTGTCCAACACAGCAAGGGACCAAGCACACCAAAGCCAGCTCCAAACAGTTCCCTACCGTGGCAGTTCTTCAGAAAATGTGCTGACGACAAGACACGAATGGTTTGCACGCTGTGCAATCAGAGCCTGAAGCGAGGCATAAACGTTCTCAACCTGAGCACAACCTGCATGACCAGGCATGCAAAGCAAGAGCTGCAGTGGAGTAGACACCTCAAAAACCAAGAAAGGTCTCTGTCTCCTCCTGCTTCCTCTTCTGCTGCAGTCCCGGCCTCTTCATTCACCTCTGGAGTGACAGTGGCACCTGCCACACCGCAAACAGAGGATCTGCTAGCAACACCACCTCTTGGGTCACCAAGCATCTCCACAATGTCCCACAGAAGCATTCAGCTTTCCATCTCACAAACACTGGAGCGGAAGAGGAAGTACCCCCCTACCCACCCGCGATCCCTGTCCCTGAATGCCAGCATTTCAAAATTACTGGCCTTTAAAATGCTGTCATTCCGTCTGGTGGAGATGGAGAGTTTTAAAAGCCTTATGACGGTGGCTGTTCCACAGTACGTCGTGCCCAGCCGCCACTACTTTTCCAGACGAGCCATCCCTTCCCTGCACAACCAAGTAGGGGAAAAATCCGGTGTGCACTGAAAAATCTGTGACAATGTCCACCTAACTACAGATACGTGGACCAGTAAGCACGGTCAGGGACGATATATCTCCCTAACAGCACACTAGATAAATGCACTGGCGGCTGGGCCTGAGGCGGATAGCAGTTTGGTGCATGTCCTTCCACCACGGAGGATTGCAGGGCCCTTCAGTTTCCCTCCTGTTGCTTCCTCCTCCTAATCCGCTTCCTTATCCTCTACCGCCTCCTCATCCGGTCAGCGAAACACCTTCACCACCAACTTCAGCACAGCCAGGGGTAAACGACAGTAGGCAGTTTTAAAACGTATCTGTTTGGGGGACAAACCCCACACCGCGCAGGAGCTGTGGATGGGCATGGAACAACAGACTGATGAGTGGTTGTTGCCAGTGAGCCTCAAGCCCGGCCTGGTGGTGTGCGATAATGTGCGAAATCTTGTAGCACCTCTGGGACTAGTTGGTTTCACGCACATCCCTTGCCTGGCGCATGTGCTGAATTTGGTGGTGCAGAAGTTCCTTAAAAATGACCCCGATATGTCAGAGCTGCTGCAGAAAGCGCAGGCCATCTGTGCGCACTTTCGGCATTCTCACCCTTCTGCTGCTCGCCTGTCAGTGCTGCAGCGTAACTTCGGCATACCCATTCACCACCTCATATGCGACGTGCCCACAAGGTGGAACTCCACATTGCACATGCTGGCCAGACTGTGGAGTTTCATCTGCAGCACGCACGGGTGAGTATCTCTCCAGAATAGCCACATTTCACCACCAATGACTGGGCCTCCATACAAGACCTGTGTTCCTTGTTGCGCTGTTTCGAGTACTCCACCAACATGGCCAGTACCAATAACGCCGTTCTCAGCGTTACTATCTCACTTCTATGCCTCCTTGAAAAAACGCTTCTGGTGATGATGGAAGAGGATGTGGCTCAGGAGGAGGAGGAGGAGGAGGAGGAGGAGGAAGAGGGATCATTTTATAGGGTTTCCAGCCAGTCATTCACAAGTGGCTCCGAGGGTGGGTTCCTGCACCCACAAACGTCAGGTACACAATTGTCCAGCCAGGGCACAGTTCTGGAGGATGACTAGGTGGAGGATGAGGAGATGGAGGAAGAGGAACCGTGTTGACAGCAGGGTGACACCCAAACCAGCTCATGGCCATCACTGGTGCGTTTCTAAGGGGATATAGAGGACACAGACGATACACCTCCCAAAGAGGACTGCTTTTCGTTGCCTCTGGGCAGCCTGGCACACATGAGCGATTTCATGCTGCAGTGTCTCCTCAATGACCACTGATTTGCCCACATGCTGACTTGTGCTGATTACTGGGTGGCCACGCTGCTGGATCCCCGTTATAAGGACACCGTCCCGTCCTTAATTCCATCACTGGAGCGTGATCGTAAAATGCGCGAGTACCAGCACACGCTGGTAGATGCGCTGCTGGTTGCATTCTCATCTGGCAGTAGGGGCACAGTGGAAGCACAAGGCAAAGGCAGAAGAGGAGGAATCGGTCGCCAACGCAGCTGGGGCACCACCAGCACCTCAGAAGGCAGGGTTAGCATGGCCGAAATGTGGAAAAGCTTTGTCAGCACGCCACAACAACCAGCACCACCAGCTGATATGGAACGTCTTAGCAGGAGGCAGCATTTCACCAACATGGTGGAGCAGTATGTGTGCACACGCCTACATGTACTAAATGACGGGTCTGTCATCTTCAACTTCTGGGTCTCCAAATTGGGCACATGGCCTGAGCTTGCCCTTTACGCCTTGGAGGTACTGGACTGCCCTGCAGCCAGTGTATTATCTGAACATGTGTTTAGCACGGCAGGGGGCGTTATCACAGACAATGTGGACAAGCTTACGTTCATTAAAATGAACCAGGCATGGATCCCACAGGACTTGTCCCTACCTTGTGCAGAATAAACATGTATACTGGCCTTAACCAGACATTGTTATACTCCAGCGCAATTGCTCATTGTTCTATCTTTTATATTTCTACTATTTTGGGGTGTACCGTAATTTAAAAAAATAAATAATTAAAACCAAAAAACAATGTTGGCTACCTTGTCCTTCTTCACCTCCGCTTCCAACTACACTGCTACGTCCACTGCCTCCTCAACCTTCTACTCCATATGGACTTCCACCTCATACATCAAGATTATTTTTTTAAATTTGTATGTATTTTATTTTATTTTGTGTCATTTAACTATTTTGTCTGTTACATTTTCGGGTGACATTCACCGATTTTTGGCTGTGATATACCCCTGCTCTACCTAGTAGACAGGTAAACAAATTTCACTAATTTGTCTGTAAAATTTTCGGGTGACATTCACCAATTTTTGGCTGTGATATACCCCTGCTCTACCTAGTTGACAGCTTAATAAATTTCACTAATTTTTCTGTTACATTCTTGGCTGACATTATACCATTTCTGGCAATGAAAAAACAGGTGACAGGGACTTAAATTTCAAAAATTTGTCTTTAATTGGCCCTTTTATTCAATCCTTCTGTTTTAATAACTTGTCCCACATTTCCGCTTGATCACATTGCAGCTATTGATCTTTCTTGGATGTGGTCTCCCTTTCTCACGCTCCCTCTCTGGTGTGCATCCCTGATTCGCTGCTAACCATGATCAACATGGTAGGCGCAGAAAAGAACATCGGAAGTTGATAGATATCCAGTTGGATCGTGGGCATGTGCGATCATGCACTTAAGAGTCCTGCATTGTTATTTATCGTCACTACCTCCCCGAGTCGGGAGTGAGCAATTGCCGTTATCAGTACCAACAGGAGTAGACATTGCGTCACATTCTGGGGGACTGGACATCTGTCCCCAGCAAAACACTGGCAGGGATATTTGAGTAGACCCCACCTCCCTTACTGCTTGACCGGCGCCCCAGTCCAAATAGTCCTTGGCTACGGAGCCAGGAGCTCCCCATGCCAAGGACCCTGTGGTCCACACTAGTATGAGCAGCCTTGGGGCTCGTACTAGTTTTCCGGCCCACCAGGCAAGTTCACCGGTGAACTTGGCTGCAATACCCCAGAGGATTTAGAGCCCTTGTCTTCTGACTCTGTCAGCCAAACAGGAATCCAGATTCGCACAGTGGGCTTCACTGAATATGACTTTTTTAGGTTTTTTTTCAGTGACCACTTTGTGAATCTGATGGTGGAGCAAACAAACTTGTTTGCCCAACAGTTTATTGCTCAACACCCGGTCTCCTTTTTGGCTAGGTCCAGTGACTGGATTCTGGTCACTGCAGCCGAGATGAGGACGTTTTGGGGCCTCGTGCTGCACATTGGCCTAGTAAAAAAAAACACTGTCAGGCAGTACTGGAGTGGGGACGTCCTCTACCAGACCCCACTTTACAGCATGGCCATAACACGCTCCCATTTTGAGGCCATTCGGAAAAGCCTGCATTATCACTTCGGGGCCAAATTTTTGTAGGCCTATATACATTGAAGGGAGGTCGCTGTTGAGGAGTCTCTCATTGCTTTCAAGGGGAGACTAAGTTTCCGCCAGTACATTCCCACTAAGCGGGCGAGGTATGGCATGAAGCTGTACAAACTTTGTGAGAGTACTTTAGGGTACACTTACAAGTTTTGTATGTACGACGGGCGAGATTCCCGTATTGAACCCCAAGAATGTCCCCCCACTCTGGGTGTTAATGGGAAACTTGTGTGGGACCTTATGCACCCACTGCTAGATAAGAGTTACCACCTGTACGTGGATAACTTTTATACTAGTATCCCCTTGCTCCAGTCCCTCGCCGCCAGATCCAAGTCTGCTTGTGGGACCGTGCGGAAAAGTCAATGAGGTCTCCCTAACTACCCCCTCCAGGTACCTATCCCCAGGGGTGAGACCTGTGCCCTTACCAGTGGAAACCTGTTGCTGGTCAGATATAAGGACAATAGGGATGTCCTTGTACTGTCCATAATTCATAGTAACGGCATCACCCCTGTCCCTGTGCGAGATATCATGGCACAAGTCCTCAAGCCCGATTGTATCGTGGACTACATTCAGTATATGGGAGGAGTTGATCTTTATGATTAAATCCTCAAGCAATATAACACCATGCGCAAAACCCAAGCATGGAACAAGGAAGTTGTGGTCTACTTGGTGCAGGCTGCCTTGTACAACTCTTTTTGTGCTGTCCCGAAGCGCTGGCAACTAGAGATGTCGCAAACATAAAATTTTCCGTTCGCGAACACAAATTTTCGCAAATGTTCGCGAATGGGCGAACCGGGCGAACCGCCATTGACTTCAATGTGCAGGCGAATTTTAAAACCCACAGGGACTCTTTCTGGCCACATTAGTGATGGAAAAGTTGTTTCAAGGGGACTAACACCTGGACTGTGGCATGCCGGAGGAATGGAAAATTACATAGTTGACGCAGAGTTGGATTTTAATCCATAAAGGGCATAAATCACCTAACAATCCAATTTTTTTTGAACAACGTAGTTTAAAACATCCAGTGTGTGTATATGATCAGGTATGATGTTGTATCGATCAGGTAGTGTAAGGGTTACGCCCGCTTCCCAGACATTGACAGACCAAACTCCCCTTTTAATGCACCGCAAACCACCGCAAACAGTCCATTTGCCCAACCGCAAACTTCCCATTTGCACAAGGTTGGATACCAAGCTAGCCATGTCCCGTTGATGTCATTGAAGGTTTCTTCCTCCACCCAGCCACGTACAACACCAAGGGTCCCGGAAAGGTGAATTGAATTGATTTTTCGAATGGGGAGATGGTTAAAAAAACGCTGGCTCCCTCCCCTTTGTTTGAATCCACGGTCACTGCATCTGTGCCGTGCAATTTACTGTCCACCCGATATGAGTGGTATTTCTTGTAGTTCTCTCTTCTCATCAGTTTAATCCCTGTTACATCCCCAATCTGGGGTCCATTTATTAAATAGATTTTTCGAACAGGGAGATGGTTAAAAAATTGCTGGCTCCCTCCCCTTTGTTTGAATCCACGCCACGGTCACTGCATCTGCACCGTGCAATTTACTGTCCCACCCGAAATGAGTGGTATTTCCTGTAGTTCTCTCTTCTCATCAGTTTAATCCCTGTTACATCCCCAATCTGGGGTCCATTTATTAAATAGATTTTTCGAACGGGGAAATGGTAAAAAAATTGCTGGCTCCCTCCCCTTTGTTTGAATCCACGCCACGGTCACTGCATCTGCGCTGTGCAATTTATTGTCACACCCGATATGAGTGCTATTTTCTGTAGTACTATTCTTATCAGTTTAATCCCTGTTACGTCCCATATCAGGGTGGGATTGCCTTTTGTGAAAAAAAAAAATTAGGCCGGGTATCTTCGACTGCCTTAACAGTGACAGACCAAACTCTGATACACCAAACTGAATTGATTTTAGGAACTGAGAGATGGAAAAAGCAGCTTGGTCGGTCCTCTTACTCCCAAGTTGGGGCACTGCGCATGCACGGAGCAATGTGCTGTGAAACCCTATATGAGTGGTGTATTAACTAGTCCTATTCCTATCAGTTTAATCCCTGTTACGTCCCCTATCCGGGGACGTGTGTCGAATTGATTAACCATTGTCGAATTAACGAACCATTACGACATCCTGGAATAATTTAGTTCTGAGCTTTGTACTTGATTTGTATAGGAATTGTTGGGGATTTTTTAAATTGTCTGCATTATTTCTAATAAACTATAAAGAGACTTTATTATGATTTTTTTTATTTTATGTATTAAAAACCCACCCATACAACTTAAAAAAAGATAAATAAATAAATTAAAGTTTCTTCTAGGAAAAAACATCCAGCCGTCCCGATCGCTTTTGGTCTGATCATAATGAAGCAACGGCCTTATCATCTGGGGTGTGGCAACATTGCCAACACACTCATAAAGGTGATGATCGCTTCAATGTGATATGCAAGCCCCTTCACCACAACAAGGTAACGATCACGAAAGGGGAATTGACACTTGTATGTGCCTTTTTTTTGTTTTGTTTTTGCAGCCAACTTCAACTGTAAAGAAAGCAATAAATGACAAAAAGAAAGCATATAAAACACTAAAACAGGAAGGTAGCACGGAAGCACTGAAAAACTATAAGGAAAAAAATAGAACATGTAAAAAACTAATAAAAGTGGCCAAACTAGAGACTGAGAGATTCATTGCCAAAGAGAGTAAAACTAACTCTAAAATGTTCTTCAATTATATAAATATTAAAAAGTATAAATCTGAATGTGTCGGCCCATTAAAGACTAATGAGGGGAGAGTCGCAGAGAGCGACGAGGAGAAATCAAATCTGTTAAATATTTTTTTCTCCAATGTATTCACTGAGGAAAATAAACTGTCAGATGACATGCCGAATGTTGAAATAAATTCCCCATTAAAAGTGTCCTGTCTGACCCAGGAAGAAGTGCAACAGTGACTTAAAATGATTAAAATAGACAAATCGCCAGGACCGGATGGCATACACCCCCGTATCCTAAGGGAATTAAGTAATGTCATAGCCAGACCCTTATTTCTGATATTTGCAGATTCTATATTGACAGGGAATGTCCCACAGGATTGGCGCATGGCAAATGTGGTGCCAATATTCAAAAAGGGTCCAAAAACAGAGCCTGGAAACTATAGGCCGGTAAGTTTAACATCTGTTGTTGGTAAACTGTACTAAGGTTTTCTGAGAGATGCTATGTTAGAGCATCTTAACGGAAATAAGCAAATAACGCCATATCAGCATGGCTTCGTGAGGAATCGATCATGTCAAACAAATTTAATCAGTTTCTATGAGGAGGTAAGTTCTAGACTTGACAGTGGTGAATCAATGGATGTCGTGTATCTGGACTTCTCCAAAGCATTTGACACTGTACCACATAAAAGGTTAGTATATAAAATGAGAATGCTCGGACTGGGAGAAAACGTCTGTAAGTGGGTAAGTAACTGGCTCAATGATAGAAAACAGAGGGTGTTTATTAATGGTAAATACTCAGATTGGGTCACTGTCACTAGTGGAGTACCTCAGGGGTCAGTATTGGGCCCTATTCTCTTCAATATATTTATTAATGATCTTGTAGAAGGCTTGCATAGTAAAATATCAATTTTCGCAGATGACACTAAACTGTGTAAAGTAATTAACACTGAAGAGGACAGTATACTACTACAGAGCGATCTGGATAGATTGGAGGCTTGGGCAGATAAGTGGCAGATGAGGTTTAACACTGACAAATGTAAAGTTATGCACATGGGAAGGAATAATGCAAGTCACCCGTACATACTAAATGGTAAAACACTCGGTAACACTGACATGGAAAAAGATCTAGGAATTTTAATAAACAGCAAACTAAGCTGCAAAAAACAGTGTCAGGCAGCTGCTGCCAAGGCCAATAAGATAATGGGTTGCATCAAAAGGGGCATAGATGCCCGTGATGAGAACATAGTCCTACCACTTTACAAATCATTAGTCAGACCACACATGGAGTACTGTGTACAGTTCTGGGCTCCAGTGAGCAAAGCAGACATAGCAGAGCTGGAGAGGGTCCAGAGGAGGGCAACTAAAGTAATAACTGGAATGGGGCGACTATAGTACCCTGAAAGATTATCAAAATTAGGGTTATTCACTTTAGAAAAATATGTATAAATATATCAGGGGTCAGTACAGAGATCTATCCCATCATCTATTCATTCCCAGGACGGTGACTGTGATGAGGGGACATCCTCTGCGTCTGGAGGAAGGAAGGTTTGTACACAAACATAGAAAAGGATTCTTTACGGTAAGAGCAGTGAGACTATGGAACTCTCTGACTGAGGAGGTGGTGATGGTGAGTACAATAAAGGAATTCAAGAGGGGCCTGGATGTATTTCTGGAGTGTAATAATATTACAGGCTATAGCTACTAGAGAGAGATCGTTGATCTAGGGATTTATTCTGATTGCCTGATTGGAGTCAGGAAGGAATTTTTATTCCCCTAAAGTGAGGAAAATTGGCTTCTACCTCACAGGTTTTTTTTTGCCTTCCTCTGGATCAACTTGCAGGATGACAGGCCGAACTGGATGGACAAATGTCTTTTTTTGGCCTTATGTACTATGTTACTTATGTACTATGTTACTAGCCACAGTGCAGCACCAGAGGCCAGAAAAATTAGGCATGTGCACATGCCTGAAAAACAATGTTATTGTTGCAGCCGCTGTTGTAGCAGCGGCCTGGAAAAATCGATGTTTTCAAGGCAGAAAGGTGACTAAAACATTGCGGCTTGAACCCTAGTTGGTGGCGGAGAATTCACGAAAGTCATCCGGTATGCAGACATTAAATACAGCAGCGTGGGGAAAAATTTTGAGGCCAAGGCATGTCAGGCCTTTTGTTAGTTAAACGTATCCCCTACTGTCAGTCCCTTCGGGATCCATGCCTCATTCATCTTAATGAAGGTGAGGTAATCAACACTTTTTTGACCGAGGCGACTTCTTTTGTCAGTGACAATGCCTCCTGCTGCACTGAAGGTCCTTTCTGACAGGACTCTTTAAGCGGGGCAGGCCAGAAGTTCTATCACAAACTTGAATAGCTCAGGCCACAGGTCAAGCCTGCACACCCAGTAGTCAAGGGGTTCATCGCTCCTCAGAGTGTCGATATCTGCAGTTAAGGCGAGGTAGTCTGCCACCTGTCAGTCGAGTCGTTCTCTAAGGCTGGATCCCGAAGGGCTGTGGCGATGTGTAGGACTGAAAAAGCTCTGCATGTCCTCCATCAACAACACATCTGTAAAGCGTCCTGTCCTTGCCGCCGTGGTCGTGGTAGGAGGAGGATTACTTTGACCTCTTCCCCAGTTAGATTCCCGTTGTGCTGTGACATCCCCCTTATAAGCTGTGTAAAGCATATTTTTTAGTTTGGTTTTGAACTGCTGCATCCTTTCTGACTTCCGGCAATTTGGTAACATTTCCGCCACTTTCTGCTTATACCGGGGGTCTAGTAGTGTGGCCACCCAGTACAGGTCGTTCTCCTTCATCCTTTTTATACGAGGTTCCCTCAACAGACATGACAGCATGAAAGACCCCATTTGCACAAGGTTGGATGCCGAGCTACTCATTTCCCGTTCCTCCTCCTCACTGTTGTCATTGACGGTCTATTCTTCCCCCCAGCCACGTACAAGACCACGGGTCCCAGATAGGTGACATTAACGAGCACCCTGGGATAACTGCTGTGGTTGGTCTTCCTCCTCCTCAAAGCCACATTCCTCCTCTGACTCCTCTTCCTCATACTCCTATTGCAGCGTTGCCGCAGGTCCGGCAAGCGATGATGACAAGGCTGTTTCTGGTGGTGATGGTGACCACAACTCTTCTTCTTACTCTTCACGCTCATCTATAGCCTGATCCAGCACTCTTCGCAGGGCACGCTCCAGGAAGAAAACAAATAGGATGAGGTCGCTGATGGTGCCTTCGGTGCGACTGACTAGGTTTGTCACCTCCTCAAAAGGACGCATGAGCCTACAGGCATTGCGCATGAGCGTCCAGTAACATGGCAAAAAAATTCCCAGCTCCGCAGAGGCTGTCCTAGCACCCCGGTCATACAAATACTCATTGACAGCTTTTTCTTGTTGGAGCAGGCGGTCGAACATTAGGAGTGTTGAATTCCAACGTGTCGGGCTGTCGCAAATCAAGCGCCTCACTAGCATGTTGTTTCGCCGCTGAATGCCTGCAAAGTGCGCCATGGCCGTGTAGGAATGCCTGAAATGGCCACACACCTTCCTGGCCTGCTTGAGGACGTACCTGTAAGCCTGGGTACTTAGACACAAAGCATTGTACGATGAGATTCAACATATGTGCCATGCACGGCACATGTGACAACTTGCCCAAATTCAATGCCACCAACAAATTGCTTCCATTGTCACACACCACTTTGCCGATCTCCAGTTGGTGCAGGCTCAGCCACTGATCCACCTGTGCGTTCAGGGCGGACAGGAGTGCTGGTCCGGTGTCACTCTCTGCTTTCAGGCAAGTCAACCCCTAGACAGCGTGACACTGTAGTATCCGGGATGTGGAATAACCCCTGGGGAGCTGGGGGGGTTCAGTTGATGTGCAGCCAGATGCCACAGCAGAAGAGGACTCAGCCGTGGAGGTTATGGAAGAGGATAGAGTAGGAGGAGTAGAGGAGGTGGCAGTAGGCCTGCCTGCAAGTCGTGGCGGTGTCACCAACTCCGCTCCAGAGCCACGCATTCCATGCTTGGCAGCCGTCAGCAGGTTGACCCAATGCGCAGTGTAGGTGATATACCTGCCCTGACCGTGCTTTGCAGACCAGGTATCAGTGGTCAGATGGACCCTTGCCCCAACACTGTATGCCAGAGATGCCATGACTTCCTTTTCAATCACCGAGTAGAGGTTTGGGATTGCCTTATTAGAAAAAAAAAATTGTCCGGGTACCTTCCGCTGTGGTGTCCCAATAGCAACAAATTTTTTGAAGGCCTCAGACTACACCAGCTGGTATGGTAAAAGCTGGCGGGCTAAGAGTCCCGTCAAGCCAGCTGTCAGACGCCGGGCAAGGGGGTGACTCTGTGACATTGGCTTCTTATGCTCAAACATTTCCTTAACAGACACCTGACTGTGGGCAGGTGAGATGGAACTGCTCAAGGTGAGAGGGGGAGTGGCGGGTAGTTGAGAGGGGGCAAGGAGGACAGCAGTGGTTGACGTGGCTGAAAATGCTGGACCAGGAGGAGGATGGTGGCTTTGAGCTTGTGTGCTGCTTCTACTCGTCATCATGTGTTGATCACATAGGCGTTTGTGATGTGCCATCATGTGCCTTCGCAAAGCAGTTGTACCTAGGTGGGTGTTGGATTTCCCACGACTCAGTTTCTTTTGGCACAGGTTGCAAATGGCATTAAAGGAAAAATATAGGGATGGCACTCTGATCATAGGTAGTGCATGGAAAAGAGCATATTATTATTTTTAAATGGTTGGTTGTGCCCGCTATTGTCAATAGATACAAGTATAAAAATTTGTTTGAATCAAAATGATAGATAGATTGTAAAACTGTAGTACTGATAAAAATCTTAGGTCTAAAGTGGCGTCCTCCTAGGAATATAAAATGTACATAATATACTATCAATGCATAAACAGTAAAATACACAAGTAAAAATACACAATTAAAATATCCAAATAGGGTGGTGATAATATAGAAGTCTTATAGACCTATTGGAGATAGGTGCAGGTATCAAGTCCAATGATGTCACAAGAAGAACAAGTATAGGTGAGAAGTGGGGACCCCCTTTAAGGGATATGGTAATGTTCAGTTCAATCTGGTTTTACCCACTTTGTTTCAGATAAATGAGGTGTTCACCTCCGGTTAGTGTTTGTTTGTTTTCACAGTTATCCAACAATAGTAGTATTGTAAAGTGTTGCTAATTTAGCAGGTACATTACCCTCCTGTGGATCAGAGGTAGGCTGGTGAGCGGCTCCTGGCGGGCGGGTGGCATCCACGTGCGTTGTTCCCGCTCACGGGGCTGTATGCTCTGCCTATCTGCTGCTATAGCTGTTCGTCACTTCCCGTGACGTCACTTGCGCTCGCTGACTCTCCCGCTCGATTCTCATCGGTGTTGCACGTGGTGTCCGATGGCGGGAATAGGAGGCTGCGGCTTTTTTCAAAAGTTAAAGATACTCCGGAGCTCTTGTAGTTTTAGGATCCTTTTGGTTTTAGCTAGCTTTGTATGAGTATGGCTACCACAAAGTACCCCATACGCGTTTCGGAGCTTACTGCTCCTTCTTCAGTGGGAAGGTTGCAAATGGCATTGCTGTTGTCAGAGGCAGACACACAAAAAAAATGCCACACTGCTGAGCTTTGCAATGATGGCATTCTGGTGGTGGCAACAGCATGCGTTGATTGGCATGCTGTCTGGCTGACCCCGGGTGCCGATACATGCTGTCTGACTGTGCCACTAACTCCTTGCGACGACCTCCCCCTGCTTCCAACTCGTCTCCTCCTTCTCTTTGTCTCCCCTTCTGAACTTTCCCCCTCTTCTTCTTCTCTTCGAGCAGGCACCCACGTGGCATCCACGGACACATCGTCATCATCAACCGCTTCACTTGTATCTGACACCTCAGCAAAGGAAGCAGCAGCGGGTACAAC
This sequence comes from Bufo gargarizans, assembly GCF_014858855.1. NCBI lineage: Eukaryota > Metazoa > Chordata > Amphibia > Anura > Bufonidae > Bufo > Bufo gargarizans. Next base: position 511,107,449 of record NC_058082.1, on the reverse strand, counting down.
ATCATCATCATCATCACACTGTACGTCCATGTGTGTAATTCTGCCTGACTGAGACATATCCCTGTTATCTACATCCCCTGGCAATAATGGTTGCGCATCACTAATTTCATCCAACTGATGTGTAAATAACTCCTCTGAGGGATCAAGTGAAGCGGCTGTGGTGGATGTGGTGGTAGTGGTGGTGGTGGCGGCGGGCGGGAGAGTGGTGACCAAAGCTGAGCTCGAGGAGGATGGTGCGTCAAGGTTCTTAGCGGAAGCTGTTGAAGATTGGGTGTCCTGTGTAAGCAAGTCCACTATTTTCTCAGAATTTTTGGGGTTCAGGGTACGTGGCCTCTGAACACTGGGCATTATTCCAGGGCCAGTGGAATTCACAGCACCACGAACACGACGGCCCCTGCGGCGTGGCCTGCCTCTGCCTGTCATTTTTTATTAGATAAGTGTTACTATGCGTGCAAGGTACTGTGCCACTCTATATAAGTGGTGGGCAAAGGGCACAGTGCAGTCTGTGTGGGCCTGGCTGACACACACGGGCTTGCACATGTGATTAGATCAGTTAAAAAATTTTTATTTTATTTTTTTCGGAAAGGTATTTGGGTGAATGACACCCTGTAACGGTATGAGTGCAGGCCTAGCCACTAGCCAGTGAACACAATACAGTATGAGTGGGGGCCTGACACACACAGGCTTGCTAATGTGATTAGATCACAGTTAAATTTTAAATATAATTTTTTTTTCTGAAAGGTATTTGGGCGACTGACACCCTGTAACGGTATGAGTGCAGGCCGAACCAGCCACTAGCCAGTGGACACAATACAGTATGTGTGGGGGCCTGACACACACGGGCTTGCTAATGTGATTAGATCACAGTTAAATTTTAAAAAGATTTTTTTTTTCTGAAAGATATTTGGGCGAATGACACCCTGTAACGGTATGAGTGCAGGCCGAACCAGCCACTAGCCAGTGGACACAATACAGTATGTGTGGGGGCCTGACACACACGGGCTTGCAAATGTGATTAGATCACAGTTACATTTTAAATAGATTTTTTTTTCTGAAAGGTATTTGGGCGAATGACACCCTGTAACGGTATGAGTGCAGGCCGAACCAGCCACTAGCCAGTGGACACAATACAGTATGTATGGGGGCCTGACACACACGGGCTTGCTGATGTGATTAGATCACAGTTAAATTTTAAATATATTTTTTTTTTCCGAAAGGTATTTGGGGGACTGACACCCTGTAACGGTATGAGTGCAGGCCGAACCAGCCACTAGCCAGTGGACACAATACAGTAGGTGTGGGGGCCTGACACACACAGGCTTGCAAATGTGATTAGATCACAGTTACATTTTAAATAGATTTTTTTTTCTGAAAGGTATTTGGGCGAATGACACCCTGTAACGGTATGAGTGCAGGCCGAACCAGCCACTAGCCAGTGGACACAATACAGTATGTATGGGGGCCTGACACACACGGGCTTGCTGATGTGATTAGATCACAGTTAAATTTTAAATATATTTTTTTTTTCCGAAAGGTATTTGGGGGACTGACACCCTGTAACGGTATGAGTGCAGGCCGAACCAGCCACTAGCCAGTGGACACAATACAGTAGGTGTGGGGGCCTGACACACACAGGCTTGCAAATGTGATTAGATCACAGTTACATTTTAAATAGATTTTTTTTTTCTGAAAGGTATTTGGGCGAATGACACCCTGTAACGGTATAAGTGCAGGCCGAACCAGCCACTAGCCAGTGGACACAATACAGTAGGTGTGGGGGCCTGACACACACGGGCTTTCAAATGTAATTTGATCACAGTTAAATTTTAAATCGATATTTTTTTTTCTGAAAGGTATTTGGGCGAATGACACCCTGTAACGGTATGAGTGCAGGCCGAACCAGCCAATAGCCAGTGAACACAATACAGTATGTGTGGGCGCCTGACACACACGGGCTTGCAAATGTGATTAGACAGATTCAGAGAAAAATATTAAATATAATTTTTTTTTTTATCTGCAAGGAATTTTCTGTCACACCCTGTATGAATGGTGTGCACTGTGCACACAGTGCTGTCTATGACTGAGCCTGTAGCCTCTCACACACGGGCAGCCAGGCAACTGCAATATATATATATATATATATATATATATATCAGCACACTGATGTACCAGCCCTGAAAAGGGCTTTTTGGGGTGCTGTCTGGATGCTGTCCTTACAGCAGATGAGTCTGTGGACACAGAACAATGCCCTAGCTAATGCTTTCTCTATTGAATCAGCAGCAGCTACACTCTCCCTCCTCTCTCTGTGAAAGCAGATTCCGAATGAATCTAAAATGGATGCTGTCCTGGAGGTGGGAGGGTCTGGGAGGGAGGGTCTGCTGCTGATTGGCTGGAATGTGTCTGCTGACTGTGAGGTAGAGGGTCAAAGTTTACTCAATGATGATGTATAGGGGGCAGACTGAACATTGCATATGTTCGCCCGCAGCGGCGAACGCGAACAAGCTATGTTCGCCGGGGGGAACTATTCGCCGGCGAATAGTTTGGGACATCACTAATGAGCAGTTGCCACATCTTACCACAGGCGTTTTTTGCCCATTCCTCCTTGCAATACTGATTCTGCTCCTTCAAATTTGATGGTTTGCGTTTGTAAACAGCAATCTTTAAGTCTGACCACAGATTTTCTATTGGATTGAGATCTGGTCTTTGACTAGGCCATTCCAACACATTTACATGTTTCCCCTTAAACCACTCAAGTGTTGCTTTAGCAGTGTGTTTGGGGTCATTGTCCTGCTGGAAGCTGAACCTCCGTCCTAGCCTCAAATCACGCACAGAGTGGGACTGGTTTTGCTCAAGAATATCCCTGTCCATCTTTCCCTCAACTCGGACCAGTTTCCCAGTCCCGGCTGCTGAAAAAAATCCCCACAGCATAATGCTGCCACCACCATGTTTCATTGTGGGGATGATGTTCTTTGGGTGATGGATGTGTTGTTGGCTTTGTGCCAGACAAGTGACGGACTGAACCATTACTGTGTCTGCAGTAGAAGCCTAAAGGCCTAGCCTCTTTCCTACAGGCTTTGGACACAGGACTATGGAGACTCCCACTCCGACCTATTTGGTGAAGAGGGAACTATAAAACATGAATTTTTGGTTGACTTTATAGGCCACATTTTTCGTATTCCCAATTAAAGTATCATGGTGTGAATCCATAAACGCAATAAGGGTTAACTCTGCTCAGAGACTCCAAATGAATGTGTTGGTTTATTTGTCCCTTTGTCCTATTGTGTTACTGATGGGATTAAGAAGTAGCCGCCTTTGGTGTAGAGAATTATATCATCCTATGATACACTGAGGAGATAATCCCATCCCATGGGTCTCCTCTCGCCCTATTGTTCCATCAAGGCACTGTGGAGGGGATGTCTTTTTTCATACTGTTAATTTTGGATTGAGTTATGCATCATAAAGCTGGCAGCCAGTGCAATTATATATAGATCCCTCCATATTGGAATATCTTTATATCAAATGTTTTTAAGATTTTGGAGTTGTTTATCTAAAATCTGAACATTTTGTGATCACAGACGTTCCTATTCCCTCCATTCGGAAAAGGCGAACGGTGGAGGTTGTGGCGGTAGAGGAGGAAGAGGAGGTGGAGGCAGGACCCTCCCAGCCTATTGAGCCACCCCCACCAGATGTGGGAGAAGTAAAGGAGGTGGAAAGTGCTGTACCCTCCACCACCACCCCATCTCAGGACTCGGAGGAAGAGGAGATGATCACCAGCCTCCGGCAGGAGGGTAAATATGTGCACATAGCAATATCATTATGTATCCATAAGATGTACATAAAAATTAAAAGGGCCGACAATGAGGCGACAACATACACGCTAGTAATACAAAAAAAAGAACACTGGCCAATAACTCTTTAATCTACTTTAAAACCATTGATTTAACAAATAAATAATAATAAACTCAATTGAATTATCATTAACTAACAAACAAAATAAAATTATAATGTAACTAATATACCATATAATGATCTTAAATATCACTAACTAACGTATTGTGATTTCAATCGTCAATGTGTATAAAGACTTTTTTTTTTTTTTTTTTAAAGACTTTAAATAAAAAAAATAAAAAAAGGTAAACAATAGACAAACAGACATATTTTGTACCGCCGTCTACATATCGACTGTCTATATAAAAATATCATATGATATTAGCCCTCCAGTGAACAATTTAAATGTAAAAATAAAATAAAAAATTAAACGAGAATATGAATTTATTCAACCTAACATCACTAAAAGTGCAACACCAAGCTAGCTAAAGAGACATATGCCCCCCAAAATAGTAAGGCCTCTTTCACACGGGCGTCATGTTTTTTGCCCGGATAAGAGGCGGGTGCGTTGCGGGAAAATGCGCGATTTTTCCGCGCGAGTGCAAAACATTGTCATGCGTTTTGCACTCGCGTGAGAAAAATCGCGCATGTTTGGTACCCAGACCCGAACTTCTTCACAGAAGTTCGGGCTTGGGATTGATGTTCTGAAGATTGTATTATTTTCCCTTATAACATGGTTATAAGGGAAAATAATAGCATTCTGAATACAGAATGCTTAGTATAATAGTGCTGGAAGGGTTAAAAATAATAAAAAAGTTAACTCACCTTCTCCTCTTGTTCGCGTAGATGCTGGTCTGTTCTTTAGCTGTGGGCTGAATGACCTGAGGTGACATCAGATCACATGCTCCAATCACATGGTCCATCACCATGGTGATGGAGCATGTGATCTGACATCACCACAGGTCCTTCAGCCCACAGCTAAAGAACAGACCGGCATCTACGCGAACAAGAGGAGAAGGTGAGTTAACTTTTTTATTATTTTTAACCCCTCCAGCACTATTATACTAAGCATTCTGTATTCAGAATGCTATTATTTTCCCTTATAACCATGTTATAAGGGAAAATAATACAGTGAATAGACTGTCACCTAGAACCCATGCGTGAAAATCGCACCGCATCCGCACTTGCTTGCGGATGCATGCGATTTTCACGCAACCCCATTCATTTCTATAGGGCCTGCGTTACGTGAAAAACGCACAAAGAGGAGCATGCTGCGATTTTTACGCAACGCACAAGTGATGCGTGAAAATCACCGCTCGTGTGCACAGTCCCATAGAAATGAATGGGTCAGGATTCAGTGCGGGTGCAGTGCGTTCACCGCACGCATCGCACCCGCACGGTAAACTCGCCCGTGTGAAAGGGGCCTAACAATCGGTCAGTGCATTCTGCTAAAAATGAGACCCAACCGTTAGACAATTGCCACATAAAATCAATAATTTGGCTCTCAAAATATGGACAGTAAAACATGAATTGTTTTTGGTTCAACAATTCTTATATTGTGTAGAAGACAATTTACTATAAAATAAGGAAAAATAGTAGTTTTGGCTGCACCTGTAACAACCAGCTGTCTAAAAATATCATACTAAATAACCCCTTAGTTGGACACCTTTTTAAGCAAAAATGTACAACTGTTAAAAAAGGCAATTTTATGGACAGATTTTCTCACAAAAAGGTGTAATAGCAAGTGATCATGAAGTCATATGCACCACAAATTAAAGGTTTAATAAGAGTTGCAAATAATGTTCATTTTTATTTTCTTTCAAACAGGAATGAAGACATTGAAGGCCAAATTGGCCAAACTGCAAAGGGCACATCTCCATGATATACGGGCCGTTCATGAGCACTTGAAGGGCATGGAGGAGAGGCAACGCAAGGCCATGAAAAAGGTGCATGAAATTATCATGCTTTTGGAGAAATTGCCTTAATTAAAAAAAAAATATTCTACTAAGTTATACAAATCCTTTGTACAGTTATAACGTGTATTGTGTTTTTTGTAATATTGCTTGGTTTTACTGTAATAGTTCGGCCTAAATCAGCCAGAACTGACAGCAGTCGGTAAATACATGTCAAATACATAGAGTCCATTCATACGTCTGTTGAATGTGTCCGCAGAAATAAGTGTCAGCTATTACAGGCCTCAAAAATTAGCCAACAGGCGTTCCCCTGACAGCAAATAACTTTGTATTGTGTTGCTGGTGGTACATTAGGCATTCACAGGATACAGAAGTTAGTGTCGGCCATTACAGGCCACAAAAATTAGCCGACAGGCGTTCCCCTGACAGCAAATAACTTTGTATTGTGTTGCTGGTGGTACATTAGGCATTCACAGGATACAAAAGTAAGTGCGGCCATTACAGGCCACAAAAATTAGCCGACAGGCGTTCTCCTGACAGCAAATAACTTTGTATTGTGTTGCTGGTGGTACATTAGGCATTCACAGGATACAGAAGTAAGTGTCGGCCATTACAGGCCACAAAAATTAGCCGACAGGCGTTCCCCTGACAGCAAATAACTTTGTATTCTGTTGCTGGTGGTACATTAGGCATTCACAGGATACAGAAGTAAGTGTCGGCCATTACAGGCCACAAAAATTAGCCGACAGGCGTTCCCCTGACAGCAAATTACTTTGTATTCTGTTGCTGGTGGTACATTAGGCATTTACAGGATACATAAGTAAGTGTCGGCTATTACAGGCCCCAAAAATTAGCTGACAGCCGTTCCCCGTTCAGCAAATTGCTACTTCCTCATCTTCCTTCTCCTGCTCTTCGACGGCTTGATCAATGACACGGTGCAATGCATGCTCCAGAAAGAAGGCGTAAGGTAGGATTTCACTGATAAGATAAGATGCCTTTATTGTCACTGTACAATACAATGTAATACAATGTACAATGGCGCCCTGGCTGCGACTGACCATTTTGGTGATCTCTTCAAATGGCCGCAGAAGTCTGCATGTGTCGCGCATGAGCAGCCACTGGCGTGGTGAAAAAAAAAAACAAGCTCCCCACAACTTGTCTTGCCGCAGAGTTCGTACAGGTAGACGTTAACTGCACCTTTCTGCTGGAGCAGCCTATCGAGCATATACAAGGTGGAGTTACATCGCGTCAGGCAGTCACAAATAAGACGTTTGACGGTCAGGTTGTGTCACCGCTGGATTTCAGCAAGGCGAGCCATGGCCGAGTAAGATCTTCTGCAATGGCCCGCAATTTTCCTGGCCTGCCGCAAGACATCCTGGACCCCGGGGTATTTGACAACGAATTGCTGCACGACCAAGTTAAGGACGTGTGCCATGCACGGCAAGTGTGTCATTTTGCCCTGTTTCAGCGCACTCAGCAGATTGGCACCGTTGTCGCACACCACATTACCAACTGTCAAATTGAGCGGTGTTAGCCACTGATCTGCCTGTGAACGCAAAGCTGAAAGGAGTGCAGGCTTGGCTTCCAGGCACACCAGATGCAGCACAGCATGGCAACGTCTAACCTGGGGATCTTGGTTGGCGCAGCTGAAGAGAGGGTAGCAGCGGAAAAGGAGGAGTCAGCCGAGGAGGAGAGGGAGGATGGAGTAAGAGGAGGAGAAGAAGAGGCAGGCCTGCATGCAATCCGTGGCGGTAAAACCAAATCTACACGGCACCACGGGTTACATGCTTGACGGCCGTCAGAAGGTTCACCCAGTGGGCAGTTATATACCTTCCCTGCCCGTGTTTGCTAGACCACGTGTCTGTGGTAAGATGTATCTTGGCACCGACACTGTGTGCCAGAGATACATTCACTTGCCGCTGAACGTGACCATATAGCTCTGGGATGCCCTTCTGCGAGAAATATTTCCTTCCTGGGACCTTCCATTGTGGTGTTCCAATGGCCACAAATTTTCAAAAGGTCTCAGAGTCCACAAGTTTATATGGCAGTAGTTGGCGGGCTATTAGTTCCGACAAGCCAGCGGTCAACCGTTGGGCAAGAGGGTTATCCGGCGTCATTATTATTTTATGCTCAAACATTTGATCCACGGAAGCCTGCCTTTTTCCTGACAAACGTGAGGACGGCATGATGGAAGGCGGAGTGGAGGACAATTGGGAGGCGAGAGGAGAAGGAGAAGAGGCTGGACGGTGAGAGCCTGGAGTGTGGCTTTGTGGGTTCTGACAGCGTTGCTCCCACTGGGCTCAGTGATGTGAGGCCAGGTGCCTTCTTAAGGAAGTCATTCCTAGGTGAGTGTTGGGCTTACCGCGACTTATGCGTTGACTGCAAAGGCTGCAGATGGCAATACTATTGTCAGCCACTGACACATTAAAAAAAGCCCACACTGCAGAGCCATGTGGCGGTGTCCTGGGAGCGCCAGATGTGACCATACATAGTTGATGGCTCGCTCCTGATACATTAGTAGTCTGGTTTGTCCCTACTGTGCAATGTAAGTTCGGCCTGCTTCTCCTCCCTATCTGCTGGTCCATCTTTCCCTCTGAAATCCTCTCCTCTTCCTCTCTTGTGGGCACCCACGTTACGTCCATAGACATGTCATCATCGACATCACCTTCCCCACCACTAACATTAGAGATCTCGGAGTAGGCAGCAACAGCGGGGACCAACCTCCTTGGGCTGATCTGGGTACTGTCGTCAGACAGTGACGGCTGTTGCACTTGTTACCTCCTCTTCCTGATCCGATGCCAAGAATGGCTGCGCATCGGAAATTTCTTGTGATGGATCGGAAAATAATTCCTGTGACTCAAGTGGAAGGTATATAGTGGTGGTGGTGTTGGTGGTGGTGTCTTTGCGGGTGCACACAGCAGAGAGTGAAGAGGGTGCAGATAGAGAGGATGAGAAGGGTACAGAAGTGGAAGGCTGAGTGAGCCACTCAACCAAGTCTGGTGCGTCCTTTGACAAAATTGAACGCACCTTCTGCAACTTCCAACTTTGGCTCCGGCCTGGTGCTCCTGCCCTACCCCTACCACCCCAGCAGAAGGGCCTGCCTCTTCCTCTGCCTGTCATTTTTTTAATGACCCGGTGACAAAAGTCTATAGAGAAGCGCAGTGTATGTGGAAGAAAGCATATAACACCCTGCTATAATCACACCAGTTAAAAAAAAAATAATCTTTTAAATTCTATCACTGTGTGTTGCAGCACACATATTTGAGTAGTATATTCTTAGATAACACTGCGATTCTATATGTTGTTTTGGGGCCCACTGGTCTTTTACACCAGTTTAGGTCTTCCTTAAAATTTTCTCACTGTGTGTAGCAGAGGTAAAGCAGTGAAAGCGGATACATTTCTGCAGCGCATAAATACACTATTTGAGTAGTATATTCTTAGATAACACCCTGCTTCTATATGTTGTGTTGGGGGCCACTGGTCTTTCACACCAGTTATAAAAATGTTTTCCTTTAAATTCTATCACTGTGTGTAGCAGAGGTATCACAGTAAAAGCGGATACATTTCTGCAGCACACAAATACACTATTTGAGTAGTATATCCTTAGATAACACCCAATTCTATATGTTGTTTTGGGGCCCACTGGTCTATCACATCAGTTATAATACATATTTTTTATTGCGTTTGTCACTCTTTGTTGTTGTAGTATCGCTGCAGAACCGATCACAAGTCACAATGCTGCACTAAACAAATCCACTATAATATGCTTTCTATATTATAAAGTATATTATAAGTGTATTATACCCCTCTGTTCTGCACACCAATCAATAGCACACCTTTACCAGTCTGTAAAGGACTTTTATGGCCCTATTAGCTAGCATTTGGTGTCACTAACAGTCTGTATCTGCTCCACACAGCAACCTCTCCCTACACTGACAAAAGACAGAATATAAAATCGCAGCCAGATCAGGTCTATTTATAAGGTAGGGGGTTTGTCCATTTGCTGAAACGTCTTAATTGGCTGTCCTGTACCACCTGATGGATGTGTCATGGGAAAAAGTTCTCACAATGTAAACAAATATGGCACCGGTGAATATCTCCATATGTTCGCATTTTCGGTGAACCGCGAATGTGTAAAGTTTGCCGTGAACCGTCCGCCAGGCGAACCGCAAGGCCATCTCTAGTGTACATTCACCCATACGTTAAAAAAAAAAAAAAAAAGCCAGTTTCACATAAAGAATTTCACCACTAAGTACTTCGGTCCATACCGCAAGAGGAGGTATACATTTACCCACACGTTTTCCGCAAGAAAGACAGTGTCACATAAAGAATTTCACCACTAAGTAATTCGGCCCATACCGCAAAAGGAGTTGTAGAATCGACCATACATCTGCCCAAAAAAAGGCTGTGTCACATAATAAATTTCACCGCAAAAAGGGCTTTACCACATATAACTGCACCGCTGAACGTCAAGCAGACCCTTAATTGAGAGGGGTCGCACATGGTTTGCATACACTACATGCCTCCAACATAATTCTTGGCTCTCGCCATGAAAATAATGTATTTGCTGTAAATCGCAAGAGGGGCATAGCTGGAGACATTGACTTCACAAGAGATACTGAGCTGCGGAGTTCAGACACCTCTATTTGCTTCCTGCTGTTTACTGATCCTCAATTGAAATTTGGGCAACCAGCTTCAGCTTCCTCTGATGTGTATGCCTCCGGAGTCCTTTTGTCATGGCTTTGCACAGGGAGCAAGATTATTACACACAATTCTGATGGAACTCCTGATCTTAAGAAACTGGATTTAATTGTGAATAGATCTACTTTTACACAACACAAAAGTCTTTTCAACAGATTAGTGCAACGCTGGACTGTAAATATATTTTTATTTCGCCACTAATACACGGCAAACAGGGCTGTAGACTATATCACGGCACTGCTGAATGGCCCTAAATTTTTTCTAATTTTACATAACACAACAGGCTTTTTTAACAGATAAGTGAAACACTGGACGGTGATTATATTTTTATTTTGCCACTAAAAAACAGCAAACAGGGCTGTAGAATATATCACTGCACTGCACAAGGGCAATTAGGCCCTACTTTTTTTCAATTTTTACACAACACAAAAGGCTTTTCAACAGATAAGTGCAACGCTGGACAGCTAATATATTTTTATTTTGCCACTATTACATGGCAAATGGGGCTGTAAAATATATCACTGCACGGCTGAATGGCAATTAGGCCGTCATTTTTTTCCATTTTTACACTACACAAAAGGCTTTTCAACAGATAAGAACGGTTTGATGGAATTACAGAACTGTATAATGGCAATTTGGATCCCCAGTCAGTGCTGCAAGGTGTAAGAGGAATGTTCCTATTACCCAGGCAGTCACCTCCCCGACTGAACCCTTTTTAACAGAAATGCTGTGGAATGATTCCTCCCTATCCTTTCCCTACACCTTGAATAATCTTTCCCTGCACTTGTAAATAGTTTTTTTTTTTTTTTTAGCACAATCACGTTTTTTCTATCACTGTCCCTAGCGTCTGCAGACATCTTTCCCTTCACTAAATAGACTGGTAAATGGCAGAATATAAGTTGGCTGACACTATTTATAGAGCTGTGACATCACAGGGCCGGCTGGATGCTAATTGGCTGCATGCATGACATTGTGGGTGATCCCGCCTTTCCAGAGTTCCTTTCTCCATGTCCTCAGACGTGCAGCAGCCATTTTAGGAAAAAATGCAATTCGTTACCACGAAGCGCAAGGAAATTCGCATTCGGTGCGAATCAAATTTTTCCTGAAATTCCGAACTAATACCACTTCGTCAGCTTAGATTCGCTCGTCTCTAGTTGCAAACCATAACCTGTCTCACTCTTCAACTTGTAGATACTAGCGAGTGTTTCGTGAATCATGTTTTTTTCTATTATTATACTGTAATAGTACTCGACATTACCAAATTACAACCCTACTGATACAGTATATAAACTTGCTGCCAAAACATCAGCTGTCCAAAGCAGCAGTTAATATTAGAGATGAGCAAAGTTTAGAAAAATGTGATTTGGCAGCTTCACCGAAGTTCAACAAGAAACTAGCTATAGCTATGTTGAAAGCCCATTCGGTCTATCAATCAAGGGGACGAAAGTCTGAACTGCCATTAAAAACAGTAATACACTAGTGCAATGTGGTCTTTGGGCTTTAAAAAAAAAAAAAATCACTCACCTCATCCACTTACTCGCGCAGTCAGTCTGTTCCTCTCTTGATTAAAAAATACCTGCCGAAGGACCTACACTGAGCGCGATGACATCACTGCACGCTCCCACAGTGATTATGTGGTGATGTCATTGTCAAGGGAAAGAAAATTCTGTTTAGTTTAGATCGAAGTTTTCCTAAAATTTAGATCAAATTCCACTTCAGATGCTTTGCTCAACACTAGTTAATATTAACGGCTATGAACACCTTCGGTGGCAATTTTTTTTATCATTTCACTCAATTGCAAAAATCATTTTTGCAATTGATCTTTCTCTAAAATGTTCAGCAGTTCTGATACAGAGGTGAAATTTCATTTTTTTTTTTTTTTTTTCTCTTAGTTGCATCAGATTAAAGCCTCATTCACACGTCAGTGATTTCCATCAGTGATTGTGTGCCCAAACCAGGTTTGGAGTCTATACAGAGAAAAGATCTGGAAATCACTGATCAAAACACTGAGGTGTGAATGAGGCATAAGTCTGATGTATAGCTCTTAGCTCTGATCTCCTGACTTCACAAACACTCATTTAAGCCAGACTTTTTTCAGTTTGATAACAATTTAGCTATAATGAGTGTTTATGACATCAGATTAGAGAGATGTAAGAGCTCTACATGAACAGTAATCTGATGGGACTCGGAAATAGACTGAAATTTAACTCCTGTATCACATAAACTGCTAATTTATTTATTTTTTAATAAAGACATTGCAAAAATCATTTTAGCCCAAAATGAGTAATCTGCAAACCTAAAAAAAAATTGCCCCAATGGTGTCCATAGCCTTTAAAGGCATTTTCCAAGATTCTGATATTGATTACCTATCCTCATCATAGACTATCAATATCTGATCAATGGGGGTCCGACATCCGGGACCCCACCAATCAGCTTTTTAACCCCTTCCCGCAACATCACGTACGTGTACATGGGGGAATGTGGTGCCTTACCGCATCCCCACATGCATGTACGTGATCGGGTTTCACTGTCAGCGCATGGAGCGATGAGCTGATAGTTCAGTGAAGCCGGCATACTGGGGTTGCTAGGCAATCAGTGATGCCGGCGGGAATGGAATTGGAGTGCTGAACTGCCCGCGATCACCGTGATTGATCCATTACTGCTGAGGGACCAATCACAGCGCATCGGGGCAGGTTGGGGGGTAGGGAGGGACTATGTGCTTCTCCTTTTCAGATTGTCCCAATTCCTGTCAGGGAAGCGATCAGAGAAGGAGATAGTGTCAAATGCTGCAGTACAGTATTACTTACCAGAGAGAATTAACCCTTTGTGTGCCAAAAAGCCGCTTCTGTGCCCCAATCAGTGACACAGATCAACTCTGTGCCTCATCCCCTGCCTCATACATAATTAACCTCTAATTAACCCCTTTAGTGCTGATTTGCCCCAGTCAGTGACAGATCAGTCCTGTCCAGTCCTGTCATCATCACCTCATCCAGACACCTGTCACTACAGCCTGTCTGTCCGTCAAGATATCTGTCACTTCCACCTGTCCATCCGTCAAGACACCTGTCACTTCCACCTGTCCGTCCGACAAGACAACTGTCCTTCAAGACACCTGTCACTCCAGCCTGTCCGTCAAGACACCTGTCCGTCCGCCAAGACATTTGTCCCTCCAGCCTGTCCATCCGTCAAGACATCTGTCACTCCAGCCTGTTCGTCCATCAAGACTACTGTCAGTCCAGTCTGTCCGTCCATTAAGACACCTGTGACTCAAGTCTGTCCATCCATCAAGACACCTGTCACTCCAGTCTGTCCGTCCATCAAGACACCTGTCACACCAGCCTGTCTGTCCGTCAAACACTTGTCACACACTCCCAAGTTACATAAAAAATATAAAAAAATAACCCTGTCACTACATGTGCCATCCTCCTGTGTGTACATACTTGTGTCCTGTGCTTGAGTGGCACAATTCTGTAAAATATAAGTCTCTTATGCCCCATGTGGATTTGATAACTGTAAAATAATACATTATTTGCCCCGGTAAGGATATTGGCACTACTCTGTGCCCCATAATAGACCCCTGGCTCATTGACAGCCATCTGAGGTAACTGTGACATCTGTCAATAACTGCCAAGTGACTCTGGGAGTATTTATCCTATTCTAAAGGATATACAGTATTTTAGTTATCTGTTCTATAAAAATAAAAAAAGCCTAAAAAATCTACTTTAGTTTACAGTTAAAAATGACTAAACGTTTTTTCACTGCTGAAGAGGCATATGCTGTGCTTTTTGAGGATACTGACTCAAACAGTGGAGATAAAGTGACATTTTTTGTTTCATCTTCCTCAGATGAATCATCTAAAGATGCACCCCCTTCCTAAACCCCCACACTTGGGTCCGAATGTCCCGCGTGACACTTTGGCGCAAATTCATTTCTTTCACACTAAAGAGGCACTTATGGCTGCAGCGCGCAACAAGAACCCACTACCTGCTCCGTATCAGAAAATCAAACTTTTCACGGACCTCTCTATGGTCACCCTTCGTCGGCGCAGAACGCTACTGCCCATTACGACGGCCCTCCGGGACAATGATTTCCCCTACAAATGGGGTTACCCCCTGAAGATTCTTGTCCGGAAAAATGGACAGACCCATGCCATCAAGACCCTGGAAGAAGGGAAACATCTGCTTCAGCTGTGGCAAATTCCGCTGCCTTCCAGTAAGGCGGATACTGACCCTACCTCCATGACCTCCAGTGCCACCCTTGCAGCAGAGGGCTGATGCCCTAGACACCCTCGCAACAGATGACATCTCCTATACCAGGACTGCCACAGGGGCGAAGCTTTGTTTACTCTTTCCCCTTGGTTTCTCTGTGACATCCTATTTGGGCATTTTAAAAGCATCCAGTTGTTTTGGTGCAGGCCCTCGGATACCTCTTTTTTTCTTTTTGCTTAGTTTATTTTGATTCTAGCACCGAACTCTCGCCTTACCTATACTTAGACGGTTACCACCGTCTCGTTTATTGCCTACTGAGATTTGGACGGCGACCTCCGTCTTATCTGTTTTGTTTGTTGTCTCTCCCACCCTCCCTCTTTCCTCCCTCTCTTACCCTCAATAGTGCCTTAGTAATTGTAATCTAACGTATTGATATTGCATACTTTTACTGTGTTTTCTTCTTCTTAGCAGGAGCTAGGATAACTATACTCTTTTAACATCATGGGTCTCAAGATTATGTCCCTTAATGTTAAAGGCCTTAATTGTCCTCAGAAAAGATCTTACATGTGGAAAGAAGCTTTGTCAGCTAATGTTGATGTTTTATGTATCCAGGAGACTCACCTACTACAAGCAGACGCCGATAGAGTACGCCACCGCCTGTTTCCTAATATTCTGCACTCCCACTGTGACAGGAAGAAAAGAGGTACCCTGATCGCTGTCAAAAACACTGTTGCCTATACCCCCATCAAAACCAGACTTGACCCGAACGGTCGCTATATTATTCTAGTTTGTTCCATCAATAACATTACATATACACTAGTTAACTTGCATGCCCCCAACTCCCGACAACTGGCCTTCCTACACAAACTGATGCGCAATGTGAATAAGCTCAAACAGGGGAAAGTAATCCTCTGTGGGGATTTTAATACCGCTTTACAGCCTGACATTGACTCCACATCCCCTGCAAGGAGACTTGATAGAGGGGTCGCTTCCTTCCTGTGTTCTGAAGGCCTAACGGACATATGGAGGGCCCAACATAGCCTGGAGAGGGACTATACCTTCTTCTCCCCAGTACATATGACATACTCAAGGATAGATATGTTTATGGTGGACCATCCTTCCCTACTCCACACACTATCTACTGAGATTGGTCTTATCAAATGGTCGGACCATGCCCCGATCGCAATCACCCTTGAGGAACGGTTTCAATCTTCAAGAGCCCCTATTTGGAGGAATAATGCATTTCTCTATAATAACCCGAAGCATGTTTTGGAACTTTCCGCACACCTGAATGAATACTTTCATTTTAACAGCGGATCAGTTTCAAACCAGTTTGTCTTGTGGCAAGCCCACAAAGCATTTATACGGGGATCTATGATTAAGCTGAACTCCACAGTAAAGAAACTCAGAGAGCGAGATATTACACAAACCTTAGAACACATTGCTGACCTGGAAGCCATAAATAAACCCTCCCCCACCTCACAGACCTCTAATGAACTTAGACTTGCACGGAATAAACTTAGCAGCCTACTACTCCAAAACTACCACAAATCCCTTTTGAGGCTCCAATCCAAATTTTACTCCCAAGGAAACAAAGCGGGCAGACTTTTGGCCCAACAGCTGAAAGCCCAACAGTCGAAGTCAAAAATCTCCCATCTGGTACATCCCACCACTAAGATGAAATTAATTCATCCCAGAGACATTGCCAACCAATTCAAAGCATACTATCAAGCACTATACAATCTAAGAGATGACACTCCACTACCTGAAAACTACTCGGCCTTAGTAGAGGAGTTCCTCCTGCAAGCGTCCCTTCCTACTCTTTCCCAGTCACAACTACAGTCACTAAACGCTCCATTTTCAACCACAGAAATCAAGAAAGTGATCACATCACTCCCATTAGGCAAATCCCCTGGCCCTGACGGACTATCTAATGAGTACTTTCGCCACTTCCAGCATATCTTGACTCCTTACATGTTGGAAATGTTTAATGCCATACAGGAGGGACACTCTTTCCCCCCAGACATGCTAGAGGCACTAATTGTCACCATCCCAAAACCCGGCAAAACACCTGATGTACCCCAAAATTTCCGACCTATCTCACTGCTTAACTCTGACGTTAAAATTTTTGCCAAAGTCATTGCTAACAGATTAGCTCCACTCCTCCCATCACTGATCCACCCGGACCAAACCGGGTTTGTGCCAGGCCGACAAGCTTCTGACAATACCAGGCGAATCGTGGACTTATTCAATTATGCTGAGGTGCGTGGTCTCCCAATGCTCGCGATCACATTAGATGCGGAAAAGGCGTTTGATCGCCTGCACTGGGACTACGCATTTTCGACACTCCGTCACATGGGCTTCTCAGGACAGATACTACAGGCCATCCACTGCCTATATTCCTCTCCCTCCGCGAAAGTATGGGTCAATGGAGTACTGTCGGATTCGTTTGGAATCACCAACGGATCTAGACAGGGGTGCCCTCTATCACCCCTATTATTTATCTTAGCATTAGAGCCCCTAGCACAGACTATAAGAAACTCGCCTTCAGTAGCGGGGATGGAGATAGGGGGAAGATCCCATAAAATTACACTTTATGCGGATAACATCATTCTCACTCTAACCGACCCCATCAACTCGTTAGGAACTGCCCTTAGAATGATCTCACATTATGGCTCCCTCTCCTACTATAAGATTAACAGCACTAAATCTCAAGCATTACCCATTAACATACCCATGAAGGAGAAGGCCACCCTACAATCTTTTCATGAACTAGACTGGCAAACGTCAGAAATCCCCTATCTAGGAGTAAAGATTACTTCACCTTGCTCCCATCTCTATGATAGGAACTATCTCCCCCTTCTAGCCACTCTATCGCGTGACTTGACTAGCTTCGCCATGAAGGCATTGTCCTGGGTGGGTAGAGTAGCTTCTTTCCAGATGATGACCCTCCCCAAGCTCATATATATATTCCGTGCCCTACCAATCCCGGTCCCTGCAACATTCTTCAAAAAGGCACAGTCGATTTTGGGCAAGTATGTCTGGGGTCCGACCAAGCCCAGAGTAGCTCGAGCATTATTGACTAAGAAAAAACACGCTGGAGGGTTAGGCCTCCCTGACATTAAAGACTACTTCCGAGCCGTATCACTCTCATTTGCTCGGGAATGGTGGATCCCTGACAATACAAAAGCCTGGATTCAGATTGAGTCCCATACAATCAAACATGCTAGTTTAAAAGATTACCTGATCCATTCGTTATGGAACCCTTCCCAATCGCACAATGAATTACTGACAGTACAGCATGTCGGCAACCTGTGGTCCACAATTCACAGAGCGCAGGCGGACTCCAAATCCACCCTGCTACCTCAAGCAGACATAAGCGCACTGGAACTCAGCATTACTGACATTAACCTGACAAATTGGCGGGGAAAGGGGATCGTTTCCATATCCCAAATAATGCCGGATGGCCACCTCCTCCCCTTTGATTCACTTCACAGCTTATTCGCATTGCCGCATACAGAATTCTATAACTATTTGCGAATACGACATTTTATCGCAAATATTAAACAATCTCCACCCTCAATAAACTCTTGCATACTAAGACTGTTTCAATTCCCATCCCTCTTCAGAAAACATACCACACGATACGTATATGACGTATTAGGAAATAAAGCCACATTCACCAAGACCTTACCCATAAAAAAAATGGGAACGAGAGTTGGGGAAGACTTTCCTAGATGAAGATTGGATTTTGGCTATTAGGTTTTTGGCTTCTAATTTTAAATGTGTCACACACTACGAGGCAGGGCTTAAGACCCTATTACAATGGTACCTTACTCCACAGAGGCTAAACATAATCTACCCCTCATCCTCTCCACATTGTTGGCGAGGTTGTGGCGCTAAAGGCTCTCTACTTCACATTCTATGGGACTGCCCAATACTCACCCCTTATTGGCACAGTGTTTTTGACTTGATATCAGGGTTGGCAGCCCAGAATATTGATCCTATCCCGGAGCTGGCTCTTTTGTTTCTGGGTATACACGCTATCCCTCCAGTACATAGGAATATCACAGGACATGTTTTACTTAGTGCTAAGCTAATTATTACACGTCACTGGAAGCAACCAACCTCGCCGACCTTGGCTGAGGTCATACAAGAGATTAACATGTCTTGTAGGTATGAACATTCCATACCTTGCACGACTATCTCTTCTAAATCCAAGCAACTTACCTGGGGTCCTTGGCTCCACAATCCTAATTACTCACCCTAAATTTTGGATAACTATGTACTATTCACTGCTGTTAGACAATACCAAATATTACTTGAAGGCCCTTCCTTCCCTTCCCCCCTTTTCCCCTCCCCCTCATTCCCCTTGATTGTTATGGTCCTTTTGTTGTAGACCTTAATGTACTCTGTTCTCACTATGCAAACCACCTACGTATTACGCTCTAGTAGCAAGCCTATTGTATAAGCGTTTACACATGCTATTTTGATCAAGAATTTCCGGATATACGGCTTGATATCTATGCTTTACTAAAATGCCAATAAAAATGATTTACTCTAAAGATGCACCCCCTTGTAGGCGTCCTAGGGGTAGTGTGCAGTCGCAGTCCCGTACAAGTGACTCTTCATGGATCCCCACAGATAACTATGTGCACCAGGTGCCTGAAAATACAGCCACTCCAGGCATCAATGTAGATACCACAGATTTCAGTGAAATTAATTTTTTCCAATTATTGTTCACTGATGACCTAATTAACTTGATGGTGGAACAAACAAATATATATGCAGAGCAATTTATTGCCTCCAATCCAGACAGTTATATGGCAAGGATCCACAAATGGACCCCTACTAACACGACTGAAATGCAAAGGTTTTGGGGACTTCTCCTAAGCATGGGCATTATAAATAAAATAAAAAAATATGTTCGTATTGGAACAAAGATATTCTTTCCACACCCCTCTTCACTGTCTTGCCATGCCCCGGGCCCGTTTCAAAGCTCTTCTAAGATTTCTACACTTCAGCAATAATATTGATTGCCCACCCCCAAGCGACCCCAGTTATGGCAGACTCTTTAAAATTAGGCCAGTGGTTGACCACTACAATTCCAAATTTGGTCAAGTATATAACCCCCAAAAATGCCTCTCAGTGGATGAATTATTGGTCCACTTCAAAGACTGATTACATTTTCGCCAGTACCTGCCCAATAAAAGGGCTAGGTATGGTGTGAAGTTGTATAAGGCCTGTGAAAGTGTATCCGGGTATACATTGTGCTTTCATATTTATAAGGGAAAAGATTCCAAAACTGAGCCACCCGATTGTCCCCTGGTTCTGTGTATAAGTGGGAAGATATGGGATTTAGTCCACCCCCTGCTGGACCACAGATACCATCTATATTTGGACAACTTTTACATTAGGGTCCCTCTCCTGAAGTGCCTTGCTGAGAGGCATAGGCACATGTGGCACAATTAGAAGAAATGGGCTCCCTAATATAGACCAGACTGTGTCGTGGGGAAAGCAGGGCTGTTTGCTCAGAAAATTTGATGCTGCTAAAATACAAGGACAAATAGGATGTTCTCGTGTTAACTACCATCCATGCAGATCAGTCCACCCCAGTCCCAGTCCAAGGAACTACAGAGCAGCACATCAAGCCTGTGTGTATTCAGGATTACAACAAGTTCATGGGCAGAATGGATCTTTCAGACCAGGTACTACAGCCCTACAGCGCCTTAAAAAAATCTAAGGTGTGGTACAAAAAATGAGCTATATACCTAAGCCAAGTGTCACTATATAATGCCTTTGTCATCGACAGAAAAGCTGGTCATGGGGGGACCTTCCTGGAATTTCAGGAAAAAATAATATTTATTTTTATTTTTGGCGCTTAGGAAGAAGAGAGCAGTTTTTCAGCCAATCAGTGCTTCTGGGGTCTCAAGTACTTTCCCCCACAGGAAAAAAAAAGGCTACCCCAAAAAAAAGGAAAGACACCACTCATTACTGTCAAACCTGCCCCTCTAAACCGGGGTTCTGCATTGGAGTTTATCACACCTCCACTGAGTCCATTTCATTAATCATTCAGTTTAGCATTTTTCAATTTGGCAATCCAATAATAGCTCCCCCCCAAAAACAAAACAAAAAAACACTTAAAACTTCCTATTATACCCCTAGATGAATACATTGAAAGGTGTAATTTTATTAAATGAGGCATATCTTCAATTTCCTTTTATGTTCTGGCACCCTAGAGACTCGTTTTTGTGGTTTTCACTGTGTCTTCAAATGCGACATGGTGCCTGAAAATTATTCCAGCAAAATCTGCCTTCCAAAAGCCACACGATGCTCCTCCCATTCTGAGCCCCGCTGTGTGCTCATACAGCACTTCACAACCACATATGGGGTGTTGACGTATTCAGGAAAAAATTAGTAACAGATTATGGGGTGCATTTTCTCCTGATACCCATTGTTAAAATGAAAAATTTGGGCAAAAAGCGAGATATTCTTGTAAAATATTAAATTTTTTATTTTCACTGCCAAGTCTTTCTAAATTCTATGAAAAGGCTATTGGGCAAAGTGCTCAGTGCACCCCTTGAAAAATTCTTTGGGGGTGTATTTTCCATAATGGGGTCACTTTTTTTTTTTTTTCTTCAAATGCGACATGGTGCCTGAAAATTATTCCAGCAAAATCTGCCTTCCAAAAGCCACACGGTGTTCCTCCCATTCTGAACCCCGCTGTACACCCATATAGCAATTCATGACCACATATGGGGTGTTTCTGTAAACTTAAGAGTCAGGCTAACAAATATTAAGGTTTATTTTTCTTTTAACCATGCTGGGTTGCAGGAAAAATTGATCTAAATGGAAAAATCTGTGAAAAATTTGAAATATTACAAATTTGCCTCCATTTTCCATTAATTCTGGTAGAACACCTAAAGGGTTAACAATGTTTGTAAAATCAGTTTTGAATACCGTGAAGGGTGTAGTTTCTAAAATGGGGTCATTTATAGGTGGTTTCTATTATATAAGCCCCACTAAGTGACTTCAGACCTGAACTGGTCCTTATAAAGTGGGTTTTGGAAATGTTCTGAAAATTTTTAAAATTTGCTTCTAAACTTCTAAGCCTTCTAAAAATATATATATAACATTTACAAAATTATGCAAATATGAAGTAGACATATGGTAAATGTAAAGTAATAACTATTTTGTGAGGTACCACTATCTGTCAGAAAACCAGAGGAATTCAAATTTAGAAAATTGAGAATTTTTCCCAAATTTCTGTAAATTTGGGATTTTTTATAAAGGTAAAACATATTGACTCGAATTTATCACTAACATAAAGTACAATGTGTCACGAGAAAACAATCTCAGAATGGCTTGGATAAGTAAGTGTTCCAAAGTTATTACCACATAAAGTGAAACAGGTCAGATTTGCAAAATGTGGCTTGGTCCTGAAGGTAAAAACGAGTCTGTGGAGCTTCAGTGAGCCAAGCAGAAAACCGTCCATTGGATAGCAGCTATGCTTGGGATTGCAGCTCAGCTCACTGAGCTGCGTCTAGGCCACTTGACCGATGAACATGATGTCACTGGCCTAGGAATAGGCCATGGCAATCACTGGAGCACTGTATTCAGGGTGTGGGACCCCTACCATTCTGATATAGATGACCTATACTGAGGATAGTTCATCAATATCAGCTTCTCGGACAACCCTTTAATGACAGCAATACACATTTCAAAATATTCCATCTCACTAATATTTTTCTCCACACAAAGAGATGAGTTTTTCCAAAAATACTAATATTCCTCAAATCAGATAAAACTTAGGGGGGTTATCATCCACCTATGCCAGGGATTTTGCATTAAAAAGTCACAAAACCCAGTTTTGCTAAACTAAATGTAGTCACAACTTTCCTTTTTTACATTACCTTCACCAGTTTCCAAAAAGGGGGCTTGGCGAGGGTGGGACATTCATCATCATTTATGACCAGAAACTTGTTCAAATGATGACTTAAATATATACCAGTTATGAGCTTTAGTAAATTTCAGTCTGGCGCACGGACTGCTGGAGGAGGCATTTTGTATTGGAATGCATTGGCTGTATGAGTAACACTGTGTGTATTACTCATACAGCTTCCGGTCTGTGAGATCCAGGGGGCTGGATCTCACAGGCTCGTCACCGGAAGGCAGCGTGATGCCTTCCTTAGGCATCGCGCTGCCTTCCATGCCATCGGGTTCCCCCTACAGCCGCATGGGGACCTGATGGCACCGCCAATCGCTGCCGCAAACCGCAGGTAAAGCCGCAAACCGCAGGTCTGAATTGACCTGCGGTTTGCGGAGATCGCCGACACGGGGGGGTCACGGGACCCCCCCCCCCCGGCGTTGTGACAGGATGCCCGCTGAATGATTTCCTATTAACCCCCGCCGTGCCGCAATTTAGTTTTAAAGCTGATTGTTGGCTGAGTCCTTGCCATTTTGGCTATTCTTCTATCCATTTGAATGGTAGTTTTTCGCTTACTTCCACGTCTTTCAGGTTTTGGTTGCCATTTTAAAGCATTTGCGATCATTTTAGCTGATCAGCCTATCATTTTCTGCACTTCTTTATATGTTTTCCCCTCTCCAATCAACTTTGTAATCAAGGTACGCTGTTGTTCTGAACAATGTCTGGAATGACCTTAAGGACTCGGGAAACAAAGTGAACAAAGCTCAAAATCCTTCTAATAGCTTTTATTTCCATACACACAAATGCATTGGGAACACTACACATTCTATTCCAAATCAAAACATTAAGAAAAATATATAAAATTTGTATTGTTCCTCAAAAGAAATGGAAGAAAAGTGAATATAAGACTGTTTAAAAAAAATAGCAGTGTTTGTATTCTTTGTATTCTTAAACTCAAACATTCACTATATAAACTGAAAAATGTTTGAAGACTTTGCTTTCCTTTGAATCACTTAACTAATAGTTTCTGAGAACTGCTGTACATCTGTGTTGCATAGAGTCAACCAACTTCTGGCACCTGTGAACAGGTATTCCAGCCCAGGATGATTGGACTACATTCCACAGTTCTCTATTTCTTGGTTTTGCCTCAGAAACTGCATTTTTTATGTCACCCCACAAGTTTTCCATTGGATTAAGATCTGGGGATTGGGCTGGCCACTCCATAACGTCAATCCTGTTGGTCTGGAACAAAGATGTTGCACCTTTACTGGTGTGTTTGGGGTCGTTGTCTTGTTGGAACACCCATTTCAAGGGCATTTCCTCTTCAGCATAAGGCAGAATGACCTCTTCAAGTATTGTGATGTATTCAAATTGATCCATGATCCCTGGTATGTGATAAATAGGCCCAACACCGTAGTATGAGAAACATCCCCATATCATGCTGCTTGCGCCACCATGCTTCACTGTCTTCACAGTGTACTGTGGCTTGAATTCCGTGTTTGGGGGTCATGTGACAAACTGTCTCTGGCCACTAGACACAAAAAAAACAATCTTGCTTTCATCAGTTCACAAAATGTTGCACCATTTCTCTTTAGGCCAGTCAATGTGCTCTTTGGCAAATTGTAGCCTCTTCAGCACATGTCTTTTTTTTCAACAGTGGGACTTTGCGGGGGCTTCTTGCAGATAGCTTGGCTTCACGTAGGTGTCTTTTAATTGAAACAGTACTCACAGGTAACTTTAGACCTTCTTTGATCTTCCTGGAGCTGATTGTTGGCTGAGTCCTTGCCATTTTGGCTATTCTTCTATCCATTTGAATGGTAGTTTTTCGCTTACTTCCACGTCTTTCAGGTTTTGGTTGCCATTTTAAAGCATTTGCGATCATTTTAGCTGATCAGCCT
Organism: Bufo gargarizans; assembly: GCF_014858855.1. NCBI lineage: Eukaryota > Metazoa > Chordata > Amphibia > Anura > Bufonidae > Bufo > Bufo gargarizans. Next base: position 511,082,974 of record NC_058082.1, on the reverse strand, counting down.
ATCATTTTCTGCACTTCTTTATATGTTTTCCCCTCTCCAATCAACTTTGTAATCAAGGTACGCTGTTGTTCTGAACAATGTCTGGAATGACCTATGTTCCTCAGAATTTAAGAGAAAAATGAACTGTAACCAGCATGTACAACATTTGCTGCCTTCCTTCCTTAAATAAGGGGAATCATTCCCACCTGTTTTTCAAAGAATCAATGACCTCACAAATTGAACTCCACACTGCTATTATTTTGAACATGCCGCTTTCAATTAGTGATTCAATTACACAGAATCAGCAGCATGCATGCCATGACTGTTGGGTCTGTTGGATTTCTATTACTCTACTACACCTGCTAGTAAATTTTTGCCATGTATAAATATCATTTCTACCAAAAACAGTGATTGATCAGATTAGTGATGTCTGACTGTTACTATTTTGAACACAACTGTATGTTCATACTCTTTGCATTTTGATGCTGTGCTCTGATGAACCAGCAGTAAAATATATTGAGAGGACGCCCGAGTTCACACACATAATGGAAAGGACTCAAGGAGGAGTTCTCTCAATTCATTTTACTGTCGGATTGTATGTGAGTATGAACATAAAAATGACATAACTCAACTTCACTTACACCATAAACCGCTAAGGCTGAGTTCACACTTCAGTTATTTGATCAGTTATTTCCATCAGTTATTATGAGCCACAACTAGGTGCGGGTGAAAAACACAGATAAGGTTGAGATCTTTCAATTATATCTGATCTCTGAATAGGCTTGACTACAGGCTTTGGCTCACAATAAGTGATGGAAATAACTGATCACATAACTGAAGTGTAAACTTAGCCTTAGGCCTCATGCACACAACCAATGAGTCTGTTGAAAACTCGGAAAATGCACCGTTTTTTGGACGGACACCGGTTCACGGACCCATTCAAGTCAATGGGTCCGTGAAAAAACACAGATGCACACAAGATTGGCATCGGCGTCCGTGATCCGTGGCCGTAGGACACTTTCACACAGACAGATCGCACAGATCCGACAGTATATTCTAACACAGGCATTCCCATAGTGATGGGGACGCTTCAAGTTAGAATATAATATGAACTGTGTACATGACTGCCCCCTGCTGCCTGGCAGCACCCGATCTCTTACAGGGGTCTGTGATCCGCACAATTAACCCCTCAGGTGCGCACCTGAGGGGATAATTGTGCATATCAAATCCCCCTGTAAGAAATCAGGTGCTGCCAGGCAGGAGGGGGCAGACCCCCTCCCTCCCCTGTATTACATTCATTGGTGGCCAGTGCGGCCCCCCTCCCTCCCTAATATTATATTCATTGGTGGCCAGTGCGGCCTCCCCTCTCCCCCCCCCCTAGTTAAAATCACCTTCTCCCATCATTGGTGGCCAGCGCGGCCTCACCTCTCCCCCGCAGTTAAAATCACCTTCCCCCATCATTGGTGGCCAGTGTGGCCTCCCCCCTCCCCCCCCCCAAATTAAAATCACCTTCCTCCATCATTGGTGGCCAGTGCAGCCTCCCCTCCCCCCCTAGTTAAAATCACTTCCCCCATCATTGGTGGCAGCGGAGAGTTCCGATCGGAGTCCCAGTTTAATTGCTTGGGCTCCGATCGGTAACCATGGCAACCAGGACGCTACTGCAGTCCTGGTTGCCATAGTGTCACGGCCTATGGTGTGTTTTGTGACACTTTCCTTCACTTGGTTGCCCGTCGCAACGTGTGGTGTTGTGTGCATGTGGTGGCAGTGTCTCAGCCCTATGGCTGATCCCCAGGACATGGTTGCCACGCATGCCGTTGCCCGCGGCAACAGGTGAAGTGTGTGTTTATGTGTGTATTTCCCCTTTAAGTGGCCGTCTTCCCTTGCCTTGTGTTGGAAGGGTTAACTCCCTTCTGTGTGTGTGATCACCTGGTGTGTCTGAGTGTGGGTGTGGCTACTCTGGGCTATAAAGCCTCTGCTGTTTTCAGTTAGCTGAGGGGTTCTTCAGCCATGGTTGCTGGAGACAGCCTCCTGTTATACCATCTGCCAGTGGGGGCCACCCTTGTGGTCATAAGTTCACTTATGGTGTTTTGAAGATTGTTTGGTCTCCTTATTATTGCAGCATATGGTTTCCTGGGTTCCTGTGTGATGTCTGGTGTGTGCTGTGTCTTTTGTGTTGTTGTGGACAGCAGCACTTATACATGGGTTCCAGGCTCTGTGTCGGTGGCAGGTAGGTGTGGTACTAGTCTCACTTACCTGCCATTGCCATATGTCTGTTTCTGTTTCCCCTGTCTTTATAGCTTGGCCAGTGAGACTCCTGTTCATCCGTATCTAGGAGGAACAGGTAGTCTTACCCAGCTCCTAGTCCAGGGCCACCCTGAGGGCTAGCAGGAATATCAGGTTCCGGAGTATGAGCCCTCCTACCATCAGGGTCAGCTCATACAGGCTAGGAGACAGGTTCAGAATTAGGGATTGTTAGGAGGTGACCTGCTCCCTGATTCCTGTCCTGGCCATGCTCTGACCATCCATCTGCTGATACCGCACGGCTGAGGGTTTTCCCCATCCTCAGCCGTGATACATGGTTACTTAGCAATTTTTAGAAGCATTATACTTACCTTCGATGTCTGTGTCTGGCCGGGCGCTCCTCCTACTGGTAAGTGACAGGTCTGTGCTATAAGCAATGCGCCGCACAGACCTTTCACTTACCAGTAGGAGGAGCGCCCGGCCGGTCACAGAAATCGCAGGTAAGTATAATGCTTCTAAAAATTGCTAAGTAACCATGGCAACCAGGACTGCAGTAGCGTCCTGGTTGCCATGGTTACCGATCGGAACCCCAGCGATTAGACTGGGACTCCGATCGGAACTCTCCGCTGCCACCAATGATGGGGGAAGGTGATTTTAACTAGGGGAGGGAGAGGGGAGGCCGCACTGGCCACCAATGATGGGGGAAGGTGATTTTAACTGGGGGGGGAGAGGGGAGGCCGCACTGGCCACCAATGATGGGGAAGGTGATTTTAACTGGGGGGGAGGGGGGCCGCACTGGCCACCAATGAATATAATATTGGGGAGGGGGGCCGCACTGGCCACCAATTAATGTAATACAGGGGAGGGAGGGGGGTATGCCCCCTCCTGCCTGGCAGCACCTGATCTCTTACAGGGGCTATGATATGCACAATTAACCCCTCAGGTGTGCCACCTGAGGGGTTAATTGTGCGGATGGCAGCAGGGGGCAGTCATGTCCACAGTTCTTAGTATATTCTAACTTGAAGCGTCCCCATCACCATGGGAACGCCTCTGTGTTAGAATATACTGTCAGATCTGAGTTTTCACGGTGTAACTTAAATCCGATGGTATATTCTAACATAGAGGCGTTCCCATGATGATGGGGACGCTTCAAGTTAAAATATACCATCGGATTAGAGAAAACTCCGATAGGGACTCCTGACTTTACATTGAAAGTCAATGGGGACGGATCCGTTTGCAATTGCATCATATTGCGTCAACGTCAAACGGATCCGTCCCCATTGACTTGCATTGTAAGTCAGGAAGGATCCGTTTGGCTATGCACGGCCAGGCGGACACCAAAACATTTTTTTTTACTTTCCTTCATGTCTGGTGATCCTCCAAAAATCACAGAAGACCCACGGAAGAAAAAACGGACACGGATCACGGAACAACGGAACCCTATTTTGCAAACCGTGAAAAAATACTGTCGTGTGCATGAGGCCTTAAAGGAAGACTTTTCATTTTATTAACTTATATCTGACTATTTTATGTATTATGTATTTTATTTATAAAAAAAATAAGTGTTTTATATAAATAATGTGAGGGATTAGCTCTATCTCTGGGGATTTCGGTCCCAGATATCTCTCTAAAAACCATGTTGCAGTCCAAACAGTGCATTTATTTTGGCACACCAGCAATACCAGAACAACAAAACAGTAAACAAACACCTGCCCCGGCTGGCCTCTAACTAAACATACAAGACAATCCCTGACTCACCTATACAGTGCTGTTCAGATACAGTGTCAGACCCGGCTTCCTCAGCCAAGCATATACCAGCCCCCAGGCTGTAACACGGTCAGTCCAGGTTATTTCCCAGCCTCATGGTTTCTTGACCAAGCCCGACTGAAACCACACATCCATAGCCTCACCTGGCCTCTGGTTGTAACCACACCCCCAACTGACAGTCTGTGATGGGCTTTTACTCCCCAGTAATGATTGTTGCACCTGGTGCTACCTCAGAGCTGCTGATTAATGAGGAAGAGATGGAAAAACCTTCCATACACCTCCCCTAATAGCCATGAGGCCTGTCAGTGCCTCACATACCCCGACCCCCCTTTGTTCCAGCCCATAGGGGTGAACACTAGCATCAAACCTAGATGCTCATGAAAGGGCATCCACTTGCCTTACAGTCTTCCCTTTATTCTGCCAGACACAGGACAACAGTCACAAACATTAATTTATTACAGAGCAGATAATACCTACAGGATTTCCTTGCTCATCTCATGACCAGGTAGTCTCTTTCACGAGCGGGGATGATGCGTTTTAGCATCCGTGGCCTCTCTCTTCTTTCTCTCCACTTTTTGCATTCAGCCTCTGGACCTTTTCACAGGAGATATTTTTATATGTTCAGCAGGCTCTCTTTTTAGACTCTCTGGCTTTTGCACATACTCCTCATGTACTTTCTTGGACAGCTGCAGCTCTTTGACTGAACTGTTCCCAGTCCTGGTCGGGTCTCGACCCTTTTCTCATTTGCTTTGCGGGGCTCCTTCTGCAGAGGATGCTTGGCGCCCAACGTGGGGCTTAAACCCATGACCCTGAGATTAAGAGTCTCATGCTCTACTGACTGAGCTAGTCCCCCATTAAACTCTTGTCACATCAGGTATGACCATCATCTGGTTGCTACCAGTAACCACCTCAATATGGGACCTTACCTTGCGGAGTTGCTAACGGCCACTGCACATACATCACTTATACTGCTCGTTTTTATTATTAATCCTGACCTCTAGGGGCACATTTGAGCTAATACTAACCTGGGACTGCTCCCTAGCAACCATAGAACCCAGTGGAGACCGCATATCCACCTCTGGTACATGTGGCACCCCCTCTATTTTTCTCACACTTTCCTGTACATTCACCCCATTGGGGTCCCTCAGTTGTACTTTCTCAATATTCATCAACATCTTTGTCTTTTTATATTTTCTCTTCTAGGGCGTGCTATTCCCCTGACCACATCCTGTGACGGAAAAGGCATGTCAGTATCATCACATTTTTTTTACAAGACATAACATTTTCATAATGTACTTTATCAACACCATAGTTTCTAATTGTCACTTCAGTCCCAGTTGTCACCATAGTCTCACGTCCAGTAAGAACTACCTGACAGTCTGTTTTCATCACATGTCTGTCCAGCATATGTATCGCTTTACCAGTCTTAGGTTTCACTATCGTGCTACCTTTTACCCGGGCTAACATAGGGTCTCTAACTTTTGCCACCCCAAGCCTAGCCTTGGTCACAGGCATTTTTGGACACACAATAACCTTCTCCCCTGCAGATTCGTGCGAGGGAGCCACTGCAACAGGCCTACTCACCTGTTCAGACACATCCCCTTGCCTCTGCGACTTAATACCCACTGGCCCAGCAGGTAGCAACTGTCGCCGAATCACTGTCACGTGGTCTGCCAGACCAATAAACACAGGAATGTTCTTACTGCCTGATGTTGCAGATTCAGCAGTCTCGGGAGACAAAAATATCCCAAGGTCATCTCTACCAAGCCGCATCTTCCGCCAAATGTGAGGGATTAGCTCTATCTCTGGGGGTTTCGTTCTCAGATATCTCACTGAAAACCAGGTTGCAGTCCAAACAGTGCATTTATTTTGGCACACCAACAATACCAGAAAAACTAAACAATAAACAAACACCTGTCTGGCTGTGCTCTTACTAAACATACGATACAATCCCTGACTCACCTATACAGTGCTGTTCAGATACAGTGTCAGACCCGGCTTCCTCAGCCAAGCGTATACCAGTCCCCAGGCTGTAACACAGTCAGTCCAGGCTATTTCCCAGCCTCATGGTTTCTCAGCCAAGCCCAGCTGAAACCACACATCCAGAGTCTCACCTGGCCTCTGGTTGTAACCACACCCCCAACTGACAGTCTGGGATGGGCTTTTACTCCCCAGTAATGATTGTTGCACCTGATGTTGCCTCAGACCTGCTGATTGATGGGGAAGAGATGGGAAAACCTGCCATACACCTCCCCTAATAGCCATAAGGCCTGTCACTGCCTCACAATATATATTATAAAGGGGTTGTCTAATATCAGCAAATGGCATTTATTGTCTGTCAAGGAACCATGAACCAGACGTACAACAAGAGATAAGTGGAAATAAGAAGGCTTTATTGAAAATCAAGCTGTAAGCAAAAGTCCAAACGGATGGCTAAACCGAAGCAGGGTCTTGCGTAGACAGAGGTCAGGAACCAGGAGGGTAGTCAGACGAAGCCTGGATCAGGAACCAGCAGGGTAGTCAGACGAAGCCAGGATCAGGAACCAACGGGGTAGTCAGACGAAGCCAGGATCAGGAACCAGCGGGGTAGTCAGACGAGGCCAGGATCAGGAACCAGAAGCAGCAGCAGTCTTAGAAGCATGTGAACACAGGAGGACCAAGCAAGGAACTGAAGCCACAGACCTCCTATATATATGAGCTAGGCATCCAGCTCCTCCCAGTGGGAAGGAGAAGCCGCAGGGTGGGAGGCTACAAGAAACCCAGAAACCAAGATGGCCGCCAGCACATGTCAAACGAAGGAGAACAGTGAGAAGGTAAGACCATGACAGTACCTCCCCCTCAAGGGCCCCTCCTCCGTGGGGTAAGGAACGGTTTCTGGGGGAAGCGTGCGTGGAAGGCTCGGAGCAAAGCAGGAGCATGGACATCTGCGGAGGGAACCCAGGAACGCTCCTCTGGACCATAACCACGCCAATGGACCAAAAACTGCAACCGACCGCGGACCAGGCGTGAGTCCAGGATATTGCTCACCTCATATTCCTCACGATTGCCCACTTGGACCGGACGGGGCCGAGGAACCGAGGAAGTGAAACGATTACACACCAATGGCTTCAACAGGGAGACATGAAACACGTTGGAGATCCGCATGCCAGGAGGAAGCGCAAGGGCATAGGCTACCGGGTTTACCCTGCGAAGCACTCGGAAGGGACCAACAAAGCGAGGCGCCAGCTTGGGAGTGGGCACTCGAAGGTTGAGGTTGCGGGTGGACAACCATACACGGTCTCCGACCTGGTAGGAAGGAGCGGGCGCTCGTCTGCGATCAGCCTGGAGTCTCTGGCGCTGCGCAGAGACCTCAAGGGACCTCTGGATCTGTACCCAAGAAGCACGTAGGACGGAAAGGTGATCCTCCACAGCCGGAATATCCTGGGGAGAGAATACCTCCGGTAACACGGCAGGTTGGAACCCATAATTGGCCATGATGGAGACGTCCCAGAGGAAGAGTTCACCGCCGTGTTCCTGGCAAACTCAGCCCAAGGCAGGAGGTCAACCCAATTGTCTTGGTGATCGGAGACATAGCAACGAAGGAATTGCTCCAAGGCCTGATTGGATCGTTCTGCGGCCCCATTGGACTGAGGGTGGTAGGCCGAGGAGAAAGAGAGATGAATCCCCAACTGGGAGCAAAAGGCGCGCCAGAACCTGGACACAAACTGACTCCCCCGATCCGACACAATCTCCTTGGGCAAACCGTGCAACCGGAAGACCTCCCTGGCGAAAATCGTGGCCAACTCTTGTGCAGAGGGTAACTTCTTGAGAGGAACACAGTGGCACATCTTGGAAAACCGATCCACAATCATGAGAATGACCGTATGGCCTCGGGATGCAGGGAGGTCCACAATGAAATCCATCCCCAGGTGTGACCATGGGCGCTCCCCGGTGGCTATGGGTTGCAAAAGGCCCAACGGAAGGTGCCGAGGGGACTTACTCTGGGCACAAACGGAGCATGCCGCTACATATGCGGCGATGTCGGAACGTAGAGAAGGCCACCAGAACAGACGTGAAACAGCCCAGGACAGCTGATTCTTTCCAGGATGCCCCGCGGCCTTGGAGTTATGGTAGGTTCACAACAACCGAGTGCGCAACTCCTCAGGCACAAAATACCTGCCGTTGGGTCTCCCAGAGGGAGCACCAGATTGAGCCGCCAAAATCTGCTCACCCAGGGGAGAGGTCAGGCTGGTGCGAATGGCGGCCAGGATCTGATTCGGAGGTATGACCGAAGTCGGACTCGACTCCTCCCCGGACAGCTCGGAGTACTGCCGTGATAAGGCATCCGCTCTGATGTTCTTGGAACCGGGTAGGTAGGAGACCACGTAATTAAAACGTGACAAGAACAGAGCCCATCTGGCCTGACGTGGTGTCAATCTCTTGGCCTCAGAAAGGTAGGTCAGATTCTTGTGGTCTGTCAGGATGAGAACCGGAACCACCGAACCCTCGAGCAAGTGCCTCCATTCTTTAAGGGCCTGCACGATGGCCAATAACTCCCTGTCACCAATCTGATAGTTGCACTCCGCGGAAGACAGTCTCCGGGAGTGAAACCCACAAGGAAGCAGAGGACCCTCTGGTGTTCTACGCTGAGACAGAAGGGCGCCTACTCCCGTCTCAGACGCGTCCACCTCGAGGACAAAGGGCAACCCAGGGTTGGGATGCGACAGAATCGGAGCCGACACAAAGGCGGACTTTAGAGCCTCAAAAGCTCGGATGGCCTCGAGCGGCCAGACCTGGAAATTACTGCCCTTCCTGGTCAGATCCGTGAGAGGCTTGGCTAGCATAGAAAAGTCCCTGATGAACTTCCGATAATAATTGGCGAAGCCCAAAAAGCGCTGCAGGGCACGGAGACCACTGGGCTGGGGCCACTGTAAGACAGCCGAAACCTTCTCAGGATCCATGGAGAACCCCTCAGCGGAAATGATGTAACCTAAGAAGGTTACCTGGGATCGGTGAAATTCGCATTTCTCAAGCTTACCGAACAGCCTGTTCTCTCGTAACCGTTGCAACACTCGTCTGACATCCATAATGTGGGCCTCCATGGATTCAGAATATACCAAGATGTCATCCAAATAGACCACCACACACTGCTGCAACAGGTCACGGAAAACATCGTTGATGAATTCCTGGAAGACTGCGGGCGCGTTGCACAACCCAAAGGGCATAACCAAGGATTCATAATGACCGGTCCTGGTGTTAAACGCGGTCTTCCACTCATCGCCCGCCTTGATCCTTACCAGGTTATATGCCGCCCTCAGGTCGAGTTTGGTAAAGGCGATCGAACAGCTCGGAAATCAAGGGTATCGGGTAAGCGTTCTTGATCGTGATGCGATTGAGACCCCTGTAATCGATGCAAGGCCTCAACTCACCGCCCTTCTTTTTCACAAAGAAAAATCCAGCCCCTGCCGGGGACGAGGATTTGCGAATGTGTCCGCGTGAGAGCGCCTCCCTCACGTACTCCTCCATGGCCTCATTCTCCGCTACCGACAGTGGATAGACTTTGCCACGAGGAGGAACGGCACCAGATTGTAACTTTATGGCACAATCGTATGGGCGGTGCGGAGGTAGGGCAACCGCGCGCACCTTATCGAATACATCCCGGTACTCTTCGTATTCAGGAGGCAACAGAGAGTCCGAGGAAGTACACAGCAACTTGACAGGCCCATGGATGCAACTAGCCCCACACTGCGGTGACCACGAGAGGATCTCGGCCGATCTCCAATCGAAAGTCGGATTATGCTTCTGGAGCCAGGGGTACCCCAAGACCACCGAGTAGTGTGGAGACGAAATCACCTGGAGACAGACCGACTCTCTGTGAACGGCACCAATGGCTATCCCCACTGGAAGGGTCTCATGAGTCACGTGTGGCGGCAGAAGGGGTCTGCCGTCTATCGCCTCAAGAGCCAGTGGGGAACCTCGAGGCTGCAGAGGAATGGAATTGGCGGCAGCGAACACATTATCAATGAACAAACCACCAGCACCAGAGTCCACCAACGCCTGGGTCGTCACCGAGCCCCCGACCCAGGAGAGGACAACAGTGATCAGTGGTTTGTCAACACGGGAAACCGGGGACGAGGAGACTCCACCCAAGATCTGCCCCCGACAGGATCTCAGGTGCGAGCGTTTCCCGGACGGTTCGGACATGCCAACCGAAAATGCCCACCGAGACCACAGTACATGCATCGGCCCTCGCGTCTCCGGAGTACCCTCTCCCCCTCGGACAGGCGAGCAAACCCCAGCTGCATGGGTTCACCCCCAGACAAGTCATCCCCAGGAGGCGTGGGAGGAGAGGGAGGCACGGGTGGGACAGCAAACGTAGGCGCCAATCTGTTAGAAGACCTCCGCAGGCTCTCCTTAAAGGAAGGTCTCTCCCTGAGTCTGGTGTCAATCAAAATCAGGAAAGAAATAAGAGACTCGAGCTCCACTGGTAGGTCCTTAGCTGCAACCTCATCCTTCAAGGCATCCGAGAGACCATGAGAGAAAGCAGCGACCATAGCCTCATTATTCCAGCCCACCTCTGCTGCCAGGGTACGAAACTCAATGGCGTATTCAGCTACGGATCGTGAACCCTGTCTGATGGACATAAGGAGCTTCGCAGCAGAGGCAGCACGAGCCGGCACATCGAATACCTTCCGAAGAGAAGCAACAAAACCGGAAAACTCGGCAACCACCGGATTGTTGTTCTCCCATAAAGGGCTGGCCTTGTCCGAGAGCAGCGAGATCAAGAAGCCCACCTTTGATCTCTCAGTAGGAAAGGCATGTGGCAGCAACTCGAAATAAATGCCCACCTGGTTAAGGAAACCTCGGCACTGAGTTGGCTCTCCCCCAAAGCACTGTGGAAGGGGGGCAGAACCGGTCATACCCCGAGACACCGCAGGCGCAGCAACAGGTGTCGGGGTAGACTCTGGCGCAACAACCGGAGCGGCAGTAGGAGCGGGCCCAGGAGCGACAACCGACCCATCGGCAACGGAAGCGAAATGAGCCGTGCGTTCAAGCAGGGTTTGCAACGCCACAGCGAACCGACCCAACAGGTGATCCTGCTGATCAAGTCTGGCAACCAGCGTAGGTAGCGAGGATGGCCCTGTACCGTCAGAATTCATGGCTTGGTCCTAATGTCAAGGAACCATGAACCAGACGTACAACAAGAGATAAGTGGAAATAAGAAGGCTTTATTGAAAATCAAGCTGTAAGCAAAAGTCCAAACGGATGGCTAAACCGAAGCAGGGTCTTGCGTAGACAGAGGTCAGGAACCAGGAGGGTAGTCAGACGAAGCCTGGATCAGGAACCAGCAGGGTAGTCAGACGAAGCCAGGATCAGGAACCAACGGGGTAGTCAGACGAAGCCAGGATCTGGAACCAACGGGGTAGTCAGACGAAGCCAGGATCAGGAACCAGAAGCAGCAGCAGTCTTAGAAGCATGTGAACACAGGAGGACCAAGCAAGGAACTGAAGCCACAGACCTCCTATATATATGAGCTAGGCATCCAGCTCCTCCCAGTGGGAAGGAGAAGCCGCAGGGTGGGAGGCTACAAGAAACCCAGAAACCAAGATGGCCGCCAGCACATGTCAAATGAAGGAGAACAGTGAGAAGGTAAGACCATGACATTGTCCAGACAAAATCAATACAAGGCACTTACTAATGCTGTGATTGTCCATATTGTGTCCTTTGCTGTGCTTGCATACCAGAGGAAAAGTGTCTATGCGCACCCCCGGAGTCCTGGAAACCAGAAAGGCCACCGCTTTTTCCTGGATTTTAGGGTGGTTGTAACCCCTGGATAAAAGCAGTGTATAATGTGAAGTAAAAATGAATCAAGCCAGTAAAGGAGGCAATATGGACAATCACAATACATTAGTAAGTGCCTTGTATTAAATTTTTCTACATGATACACTTAACAATCTTTGTCAGACTATTAATAAGACCAAGGAGGAGTGAAAAGTGTTTATTCAGTCAGGGCTGTATTAGACAGCCTGATTTAACAGGGTGATTGTTTGGAAGGAAGAGTTCCTTTCCAGCAATCGCCTGCTCGGTAGCGGAGTTGACTGCTGCTATTATTATGGTAAATTCAGTATGTTCCAATGCAGCACTACCACCTGCAGGCCTACATTGGAATATACCTGTGATAGATCTGATAGCCTCATACAGGCTCCAGACTATCACAACAAATAAATTACTTTGTCTATCTCTGTGCGGGTAAGCCATTTGGGTACTCTGGCTCCGCTCCAGAGAGGGCGCCATCTTTAAAGAGACAACCTCCTTCGTACACATAGAGTGCAAGTCATCAAGTGTTTAAGGGCATTGTAGCCTGGCCACAGTTGACAATGTCATCTGAGAAGTTGATTGTCTAAAATCCTAAACATTATTCATGGGTGTCTGCTGTGAGAAACAGCAGACACACAACATCTATGGCACCAGCCCCGCTCCAGAGTGGGCTTCATCTTTAAAGAGACAACATCCACCTTATATGTACACGGCATGTGATCAAGGGGTTAAGGGCTCAAACACTCTGAGTGTTAAGCAGTTAGCAAGAATATAGAACCTCACATGGTCTAATGTAAAGATACTTTTAGGATAAAGATATTTTCTATTATTACTGAGCCATTATTAAACCACCAGTTTAGTTTATAAAAGACGATGGTCTAGAATCCCTTTGTTCTGTAAAGAATATAATATAAAGAAGCTGACACCAGAATTGTCAACCTGCTCAGTAATGTCAGCTTTATTTCTTCTCTCTTTGAAATATAAAGCGCATAGGAAAAGGGCACTAGGATAAGGATGGCATTAAAAGTGCAGCAAAAAATCAATGACTAAAACTTTGTACTGATATAAAAACATTAAGTGAAGTTATAACAAAGCTTAAAAACTGTATTATAACTCGACTTTGAGGAAGATAAAATTTGACATAATCATAGCATATACATAGTCAATATTAAGTTTAGGACTGAGTTCATAACAATTATTGTAAGATGTGTCATTTTTTTTTAAATGTATTCTGTACCTGCTAATATGCAAAAGGGTAGCATATCATCGCCTACCATCAATTATAGAAGAGGGAAACTAGGCTATAAAATCACACTGCATGGGCTCAAAATGATTGTGACACATATATCAAAGCTGATCATAGATGTCTGTTAGCCAGATATAAGAAAAAGTGTTTCCTTTTGCCATGTCTTAGTATACTTTTTAGACAATTTGTTTTTAGAATAGTTTTTATATAAAATATACAGTGTGATTCAAAAGTCGCAGGACACCCTTTTATTTCAGAAACTAAAGGGAAAATGAAATATCTAAATACCCCACCAAGTAATGGGTGAGGGGGCCTATCATTCAGGCTATGTCCGGAACACGGCAGCCATCATGAAAACCGCCATATTGGATCATTTTTCCAGTGGGAAGGGGGTCATGTAGCATATGAAAGAAGACCAGCATTTTCTTAGAAATCGATTGCCGTCATCGGATTTGCAATATCTCTTGTGGTTCAAAAGTTAAAAACACAGAAAGTTGCAACAACAACCAGGAACATTCCCTGTGATGCACAGCTACTTGATGTGTTCAGTGGTACTGAACAAGGAACTTTGAAGTTTTGAACTTTCTGTGTTTATAGCTTTTTTTTGTTGTTTTTCAGGATACTAACTGTGGAACTCTCCCTACCACAGAGCAACAACATGACATTGCACATCAGAGTGCCAACCCTTTTCTCATCTATTTTTACACCCAAAAATGTATCTGGTTTGAAAACATGTCCCCCATAATTGTTAAGCATAATCGCTTTTCAACAAATCTGCATGCTCACATAAGGGTTAAACCATACGGTATACATTTTTATAAAAAGGGAAAGTCAAGGTCATAACTAGAAAATACAAACCGGATTCCAAAAAAGTTGGGACACTATACAAATCGTGAATAAAAACTGAATGCAATGATGTGGAGGTGCCAACTTCTAATATTTTATTCAGAATAGAACATAAATCACGGAAAAAAAGTATAAACTGAGAAAATGTACCATTTTAAGGGAAAAATATGTTGAATCAGAATTTCATGGTGTCAACAAATCCCCAAAAAGTTGGGACAAGGCCATTTTCACCACTGTGTGGCATCTCCCCTTCTTCTTACAACACTCAACAGACATCTAGGGACCGAGGAGACCAGTTTCTCAAGTTTAGAAATAGGAATGCTCTCCCATTCTTGTCTAATACAGGCCTCTAACTGTTCAATCGTCTTGGGCCTTCTTTGTTGCACCTTCCTCTTTATGATGCGCCAAATGTTCTCTATAGGTGAAAGATCTGGACTGCAGACTGGCCATTTCAGTACCCGGATCCTTCTCCTACGCAGCCATGATGTTGTGATTGATGCAGAATGTGGTCTGGCATTATCTTGTTGAAAAATGCACGGTCTTCCCTGAAAGAGATGACGTCTGGATGGGAGCATATGTTGTTCTAGAACCTGAATATATTTTTCTGCATTGATGGTGCCTTTCCATACATGCAAGCTGCCCATGCCAAACGCACTCATGCAACCCCATATCATCAGAGATGCAGGCTTCTGAACTGAGCGTTGATAACAACTTGGGTTGTCCTTGTCCTCTTTGGTCCGGATGACATGGCGTCCCAGATTTCCAAAAAGAACTTCGAATCGTGACTCGTCTGACCACAGAACAGTCTTCCATTTTGCCACACTCCATTTTAAATGATCCCTGGCCAAGTGAAAACGCCGAAGCTTGTGGATCTTGCTTAGAAATGGCTTCTTCTTTGCACTGTAGAGTTTCAGCTGGCAACGGCGGATGGCACGGTGGATTGTGCTCACTGACAATGGTTTCTGGAAGTATTCCTGAGCCCATTCTGTGATTTACTTTACAGTAGCATTCCTGTTTGTGGTGCAGTGTCGTTTAAGGGCCCGGAGATCACGGGCATCCAGTATGGTTTCCCAGCCTTGACCCTTACGCACAGAGATTGTTCCAGATTCTCTGAATCTTCGGATGATGTTATGCACAGTTGATGATGATAGATGCAAAGTCTTTGCAATTTCTCGCTGGGTAACACCTTTCTGATATTGCTCCACTATCTTTCTGCGCAACATTGTGGGAATTGGTGATCCTCTACCCATCTTGGCTTCTGAGAGAAACTGCCACTCTGAGAAGCTCTTTTTATACCCAATCATGTTGCCAATTGACCTAATTAGTGTTAATTGGTCTTCCAGCTCTTTGTTATGCTCAAATTTACTTTTTCCAGCCTCTTATTGCTACTTGTCCCAACTTTTTGGGGATTTGTTGACACCGTGAAAATTTGAATCAACGTATTTTTTTTCTTTAAAATGATACATTTACTCGGATTAAACGTTTGATCTGTCATCTACGTTCTATTACAAATAAAATATTGATATTTGCCATCTCCACATCATTGCATTCAGTTTTTATTCACAATTTGTTTAGTGTCCCAACTTTTTTGGAATCCGGTTTGTACTATGATGCAAACAACATCCTCCATACCCTCCTCCATCTACACTTGCTATATACCCACTCAGTCATGTAAAAGATATGAAAATAAAATGAGGCAAAACTTTACAGTTACAGCCTGGGCCCTGTTTGCCCTCTTAGTGCCCCACATAATAGAATGGTCTCTTACTATCCCCATACAGTGCCTCCTTCACTGTAGTAATGCTGTCTTAGTGTCATGGACAGATACAGACTACTATAGGCCCTGGGCCATATTAGAAATGTGGGTCCCCACAAAGTTTTTGAATCATTGCATATATATCCTCATGTAAGGGTGAGTTCACATGTGGTGAGCCTGCTGCATAATTCCAGCTGTGGAAAATCCATAACAGATCAGGAGGAACAGAGAAAAAAGTTGGTTTTCTCAGGAGTATCGCTGTCAAGACTGCAGTAGTTCCTCATCTGCATTCAAACTGCATTTAAAGGATTAATAAATGTTACAAAACTGTTGATATGGATCTGAGTACTAAGAACCCCCAATCACTAGAACGAGGAGATTGAAGTGCACATATACGTAGCTCAGTCTCTCTCCTCACTGCAGAAGACGGGCTCAATGGAAAGCTTATGGGTAGGGATGAGCGAACTCGAACTGTATAGTTCGGGTTCGTACCGAATTTTGGGGTGTCCGTGACACGGACCCGAACCCGGACATTTTCGTAAAAGTCCGGGTTCGGGTTCGGTGTTCGTCGCTTTCTTGGCGCTTTTGTGACGCTTTCTTGGCGCTTTTTGAAAGGCTGCAAAGCAGCCAATCAACAAGCGTCATACTACTTGCCCCAAGAGGCCATCACAGCCATGCCTACTATTGGCATGGCTGTGATTGGCCAGAGCACCATGTGACCCAGCCTCTATTTAAGCTGGAGTCACATAGCGCCGCCCGTCACTCTGCTCTGATTAGCGTAGGGAGAGGTTGCGGCTGCGACAGTAGGGCGAGATTAGGCAGATTAACTCCTCCAAAGGACTTGATTAACTGATCGATCTGCAGCTGTGGATCATTGAGCTGCTGATCCTCAATTGCTCACTGTTTTTAGGCTGCCCAGACCGTTTGTCAGTCACATTTTTCTGGGGTGATCGGCGGCCATTTTGTGTCTTGTGGTGCGCCAGCACAAGCTGCGACCAAGTGCATTTAACCCTCAATGGTGTGGTTGTTTTTTGGCTAAAGCCTACATCAGGGTGAAGCTGTCACACCAAGTGCATTTAACCAGCAATAGTCTGTTCATTTTTTGGCCATATACAAAATCAGGGGCAAGCTGCGCCTGTCACCAAGTGCATTTAACCCTCAATGGTGTGGTTGTTTTTTGGCTAAAGCCTACATCAGGGTGAAGCTGTCACACCAAGTGCATTTAACCAGCAATAGTCTGTTCATTTTTTGGCCATATACAAAATCAGGGGCAAGCTGCGCCTGTCACCAAGTGCATTTAACCCTCAATGGTGTGGTTGTTTTTTGGCTAAAGCCTACATCAGGGTGAAGCTGTCACACCAAGTGCATTTAACCAGCAATAGTCTGTTCATTTTTTGGCCATATACAAAATCAGGGGCAAGCTGCGCCTGTCACCAAGTGCATTTAACCCTCAATGGTGTGGTTGTTTTTTGGCTAAAGCCTACATCAGGGTGAAGCTGTCACACCAAGTGCATTTAACCAGCAATAGTCTGTTCATTTTTTGGCCATATACAAAATCAGGGGCAAGCTGCGCCTGTCACCAAGTGCATTTAACCCTCAATGGTGTGGTTGTTTTCTGGCTAAAGCCTACATCAGGGTGAAGCTGTCACACCAAGTGCATTTAACCAGCAATAGTCTGTTTATTTTTTGGCCATATACTACATCAGGGGCAAGCTGCGCCCGTCACCAAGTGCATTTAACCCTCAGTAGTGTGGTTGGTCAAGCTGTGACACCAAGTGCATTTAACCAGCAATAGTCTGTTCATTTTTTGGCCATATACTACATCAGGGGCAAGCTGCGCCCGTCACCAAGTGCATTTAACCAGCAATAGTGTGGTTATTTTTTGGCCATATCCCAGTCTAATTCTGTCACTAAATCCATACCGGTCACCCAGCGCCTAAATACTAGGCCTCAAATTTATATCCCGCTAAATCTCTCGTTACCGCTGTCCTGTTGTAGCTGGGAAAGTTATTTAGTGTCCGTCAAAGCACATTTTTTGTTCTGGGTTGAAGTACAATTCCCAATTTAGCAATTTCATAATTTAGTGGTTTCTGCTATATCAGAGCTATTTGAAATCTATCCCTAAAAGGGTATATAATATTCAAGGTGCACATTGGGTCATTCAGAATAACTTCACACACACCCGCTACTGTGTATTTTCAAGTCTAATTCTGTCACTAAACCCATACCTGTCACCCAGCGCCTAAATACTAGGCCTCAAATTTATATCCTGCTAAATCTCTCGTTACCGCTGTCCTGTTGTAGCTGGGAAAGTTATTTAGTGTCCGTCAAAGCACATTTTTTGTTCTGGGTTGAAGTACAATTCCCAATTTAGCAATTTCATAATTTAGTGGTTTCTGCTATATCAGAGCTATTTGAAATCTATCCCTAAAAGGGTATATAATATTCAAGGTGCACATTGGGTCATTCAGAATAACTTCACACACACCCGCTACTGTGTATTTCCAAGTCTAATTCTGTCACTAAACCCATACCTGTCACCCAGCGCCTAAATACTAGGCCTCAAATTTATATCCTGCTAAATCTCTCGTTACCGCTGTCCTGTTGTAGCTGGGAAAGTTATTTAGTGTCCGTCAAAGCACATTTTTTGTTCTGGGTTGAAATACAATTCCCAATTTAGCAATTTCATAATTTAGTGGTTTCTGCTATATCAGAGCTATTTGAAATCTATCCCTAAAAGGGTATATAATATTCAAGGTGCACATTGGGTCATTCAGAATAACTTCACACACACCCGCTACTGTGTATTTCCAAGTCTAATTCTGTCACTAAACCCATACCTGTCACCCAGCGCCTAAATACTAGGCCTCAAATTTATATCCCGCTAAATCTCTCGTTACCGCTGTCCTGTTGTAGCTGGGAAAGTTATTTAGTGTCCGTCAAAGCACATTTTTTGTTCTGGGTTGAAGTACAATTCCCAATTTAGCAATTTCATAATTTAGTGGTTTCTGCTATATCAGAGCTATTTGAAATCTATCCCTAAAAGGGTATATAATATTCAAGGTGCACATTGGGTCATTCAGAATAACTTCACACACACCCGCTACTGTGTATTTCCAAGTCTAATTCTGTCACTAAACCCATACCTGTCACCCAGCGCCTAAATACTAGGCCTCAAATTTATATCCTGCTAAATCTCTCGTTACCGCTGTACTGTTGTTGCTTGGAAAGATATTTAGTGTCCGTCAAAGCACATTTTTTGTTCTGGGTTGAAGTACAATTCCCAATTTAGCAATTTCATAATTTAGTGGTTTCTGCTATATCAGAGCTATTTGAAATCTATCCCTAAAAGGGTATATAATATTCAAGGTGCACATTGGGTCATTCAGAATAACTTCACACACACCCGCTACTGTGTATTTTCAAGTCTAATTCTGTCACTAAACCCATACCTGTCACCCAGCGCCTAAATACTAGGCCTCAAATTTATATCCTGCTAAATCTCTCGTTACCGCTGTCCTGTTGTAGCTGGGAAAGTTATTTAGTGTCCGTCAAAGCACATTTTTTCTTCTGGGTTGAAATACAATTCCCAATTTAGCAATTTCATAATTTAGTGGTTTCTGCTATATCAGAGCTATTTGAAATCTATCCCTAAAAGGGTAGATCATATTGAAGGTGCACATAGGGTCATTCAGAATAACTTCACACACACCCGCTACTGTGTATTTCCAAGTCTAATTCTGTCACTAAACCCATACCTGTCACCCAGCGCCTAAATACTAGGCCTCAAATTTATATCCCGCTAAATCTCTCGTTACCGCTGTCCTGTTGTAGCTGGGAAAGTTATTTAGTGTCCGTCAAAGCACATTTTTTGTTCTGGGTTGAAGTACAATTCCCAATTTAGCAATTTCATAATTTAGTGGTTTCTGCTATATCAGAGCTATTTGAAATCTATCCCTAAAAGGGTATATAATATTCAAGGTGCACATTGGGTCATTCAGAATAACTTCACACACACCCGCTACTGTGTATTTCCAAGTCTAATTCTGTCACTAAACCCATACCTGTCACCCAGCGCCTAAATACTAGGCCTCAAATTTATATCCTGCTAAATCTCTCGTTACCGCTGTACTGTTGTTGCTGGGAAAGATATTTAGTGTCCGTCAAAGCACATTTTTTGTTCTGGGTTGAAGTACAATTCCCAATTTAGCAATTTCATAATTTAGTGGTTTCTGCTATATCAGAGCTATTTGAAATCTATCCCTAAAAGGGTATATAATATTCAAGGTGCACATTGGGTCATTCAGAATAACTTCACACACACCCGCTACTGTGTATTTCCAAGTCTAATTCTGTCACTAAACCCATACCTGTCACCCAGCGCCTAAATACTAGGCCTCAAATTTATATCCTGCTAAATCTCTCGTTACCGCTGTACTGTTGTTGCTGGGCAAGATATTTAGTGTCCGTCAAAGCACATTTTTTGTTCTGGGTTGAAATACAATTCCCAATTTAGCAATTTCATAATTTAGTGGTTTCTGCTATATCAGAGCTATTTGAAATCTATCCCTAAAAGGGTATATAATATTCAAGGTGCACATTGGGTCATTCAGAATAACTTCACACACACCCGCTACTGTGTATTTCCAAGTCTAATTCTGTCACTAAACCCATACCTGTCACCCAGCGCCTAAATACTAGGCCTCAAATTTATATCCTGCTAAATCTCTCGTTACCGCTGTACTGTTGTTGCTGGGCAAGATATTTAGTGTCCGTCAAAGCACATTTTTTGTTCTGGGTTGAAATACAATTCCCAATTTAGCAATTTCATAATTTAGTGGTTTCTGCTATATCAGAGCTATTTGAAATCTATCCCTAAAAGGGTATATAATATTCAAGGTGCACATTGGGTCATTCAGAATAACTTCACACACACCCGCTACTGTGTATTTCCAAGTCTAATTCTGTCACTAAACCCATACCTGTCACCCAGCGCCTAAATACTAGGCCTCAAATTTATATCCTGCTAAATCTCTCGTTACCGCTGTACTGTTGTTGCTGGGCAGAGTATTTAGTGTCCGTCAAAGCACATTTTTTGTTCTGGGTTGAAATACAATTCCCAATTTAGCAATTTCATAATTTAGTGGTTTCTGCTATATCAGAGCTATTTGAAATCTATCCCTAAAAGGGTATATAATATTCAAGGTGCACATTGGGTCATTCAGAATAACTTCACACACACCCGCTACTGTGTATTTCCAAGTCTAATTCTGTCACTAAACCCATACCTGTCACCCAGCGCCTAAATACTAGGCCTCAAATTTATATCCCGCTAAATCTCTCGTTACCGCTGTCCTGTTGTGCTGGGCAAGTTATTTAGTGTCCGTCAAAGCACATTTTTTGTTCTGGGTTGAAATACAATTCCCAATTTAGCAATTTCATAATTTAGTGGTTTCTGCTATATCAGAGCTATTTGAAATCTATCCCTAAAAGGGTAGATCATATTGAAGGTGCACATAGGGTCATTCAGAATAACTTCACACACACGCTTCTGTGCATTTCCAAGTCTAATTCTGTCACTAAATCCATACCGGTCACCCAGCGCCTAAATACTAGGCCTCAAATTTATATCCCGCTGAATTTGAATACAATACATTGGGCCAAATAATATATTTGTTGTTGTGGTGAACCATAACAATGAGAAAAACATCTAGTAAGGGACGCGGACGTGGACATGGTCGTGGTGGTGTTAGTGGACCCTCTGGTGCTGGGAGAGGACGTGGCCGTTCTGCCACATCCACACGTCCTAGTGTACCAACTACCTCAGGTCCCAGTAGCCGCCAGAATTTACAGCGATATATGGTGGGGCCCAATGCCGTTCTAAGGATGGTAAGGCCTGAGCAGGTACAGGCATTAGTCAATTGGGTGGCCGACAGTGGATCCAGCACGTTCACATTATCTCCCACCCAGTCTTCTGCAGAAAGCGCACAGATGGCGCCTGAAAACCAACCCCATCAGTCTGTCACATCACCCCCATGCATACCAGGGAAACTGTCTCAGCCTCAAGTTATGCAGCAGTCTCTTATGCTGTTTGAAGACTCCGCTGGCAGGGTTTCCCAAGGGCATCCACCTAGCCCTTCCCCAGCGGTGAAAGACATAGAATGCACTGACGCACAACCACTTATGTTTCCTGATGATGAGGACATGGGAATACCACCTCAGCATGTCTCTGATGATGACGAAACACAGGTGCCAACTGCTGCGTCTTTCTGCAGTGTGCAGACTGAACAGGAGGTCAGGGATCAAGACTGGGTGGAAGACGATGCAGGGGACGATGAGGTCCTAGACCCCACATGGAATGAAGGTCGTGCCACTGACTTTCACAGTTCGGAGGAAGAGGCAGTGGTGAGACCGAGCCAACAGCGTAGCAAAAGAGGGAGCAGTGGGCAAAAGCAGAACACCCGCCGCCAAGAGACTCCGCCTGCTACTGACCGCCGCCATCTGGGACCGAGCACCCCAAAGGCAGCTTCAAGGAGTTCCCTGGCATGGCACTTCTTCAAACAATGTGCTGACGACAAGACCCGAGTGGTTTGCACGCTGTGCCATCAGAGCCTGAAGCGAGGCATTAACGTTCTGAACCTGAGCACAACCTGCATGACCAGGCACCTGCATGCAAAGCATGAACTGCAGTGGAGTAAACACCTTAAAACCAAGGAAGTCACTCAGGCTCCCCCTGCTACCTCTTCTGCTGCTGCCGCCTCGGCCTATTCTGCTGCTGCCGCCTCGGCCTCTTCCTCCGCCTCTGGAGGAACGTTGGCACCTGCCGCCCAGCAAACAGGGGATGTACCACCAACACCACCACCACCACCTCCGTCACCAAGCGTCTCAACCATGTCACACGCCAGCGTTCAGCTCTCCATCTCACAAACATTTGATAGAAAGCGTAAATTCCCACCTAGCCACCCTCGATCCCTGGCCCTGAATGCCAGCATTTCTAAACTACTGGCCTATGAAATGCTGTCATTTAGGCTGGTGGACACAGACAGCTTCAAACAGCTCATGTCGCTTGCTGTCCCACAGTATGTTGTTCCCAGCCGGCACTACTTCTCCAAGAGAGCCGTGCCTTCCCTGCACAACCAAGTATCCGATAAAATCAAGTGTGCACTGCGCAACGCCATCTGTAGCAAGGTCCACCTAACCACAGATACGTGGACCAGTAAGCACGGCCAGGGACGCTATATCTCCCTAACTGCACACTGGGTAAATGTAGTGGCAGCTGGGCCCCAGGCGGAGAGCTGTTTGGCGCACGTCCTTCCGCCGCCAAGGATCGCAGGGCAACATTCTTTGCCTCCTGTTGCCACCTCCTCCTTCTCGGCTTCCTCCTCCTCTTCTTCCACCTGCTCATCCAGTCAGCCACACACCTTCACCACCAACTTCAGCACAGCCCGGGGTAAACGTCAGCAGGCCATTCTGAAACTCATATGTTTGGGGGACAGGCCCCACACCGCACAGGAGTTGTGGCGGGGTATTGAACAACAGACCGACGAGTGGTTGCTGCCGGTGAGCCTCAAGCCCGGCCTGGTGGTGTGTGATAATGGGCGAAATCTCGTTGCAGCTCTGGGACTAGCCAATTTGACGCACATCCCTTGCTTGGCGCATGTGCTGAATTTGGTGGTGCAGAAGTTCATTCACAACTACCCCGACATGTCAGAGCTGCTGCATAAAGTGCGGGCCGTCTGTTCGCGCTTCCGGCGTTCACATCCTGCCGCTGCTCGCCTGTCTGCGCTACAGCGTAACTTCGGCCTTCCCGCTCACCGCCTCATATGCGACGTGCCCACCAGGTGGAACTCCACCTTGCACATGCTGGACAGACTGTGCGAGCAGCAGCAGGCCATAGTGGAGTTTCAGCTGCAGCACGCACGGGTCAGTCGCACTACAGAACAGCACCACTTCACCACCAATGACTGGGCCTCCATGCGAGACCTGTGTGCCCTGTTGCGCTGTTTCGAGTACTCCACCAACATGGCCAGTGGCGATGACACCGTTATCAGCGTTACAATACCACTTCTATGTCTCCTTGAGAAAACACTTAGGGCGATGATGGAAGAGGAGGTGGCCCAGGAGGAGGAGGAGGAGGAGGAGGAAGAGGGGTCATTTTTAGCACTTTCAGGCCAGTCTCTTCGAAGTGACTCAGAGGGAGGTTTTTGGCAACAGCAGAGGCCAGGTACAAATGTGGCCAGCCAGGGCCCACTACTGGAGGACGAGGAGGACGAGGATGAGGAGGAGGTGGAGGAGGATGAGGATGAAGCATGGTCACAGCGGGGTGGCACCCAACGCAGCTCGGGTCCATCACTGGTGCGTGGCTGGGGGGAAAGGCAGGACGATGACGATACGCCTCCCACAGAGGACAGCTTGTCCTTACCCCTGGGCAGCCTGGCACACATGAGCGACTACATGCTGCAGTGCCTGCGCAACGACAGCAGAGTTGCCCACATTTTAACCTGTGCGGACTACTGGGTTGCCACCCTGCTGGATCCACGCTACAAAGACAATGTGCCCACCTTACTTCCTGCACTGGAGCGTGATAGGAAGATGCGCGAGTACAAGCGCACGTTGGTAGACGCGCTACTGAGAGCATTCCCAAATGTCACAGGGGAACAAGTGGAAGCCCAAGGCCAAGGCAGAGGAGGAGCAAGAGGTCGCCAAGGCAGCTGTGTCACGGCCAG
Source organism: Bufo gargarizans (assembly GCF_014858855.1). NCBI lineage: Eukaryota > Metazoa > Chordata > Amphibia > Anura > Bufonidae > Bufo > Bufo gargarizans. The sequence goes on along the minus strand of NC_058082.1, from coordinate 511,058,616 downwards.
CTCCTCTGAGGGCAGGGTTAGCATGGCAGAGATGTGGAAAACTTTTGTCAACACGCCACAGCTAACTGCACCACCACCTGATACGCAACGTGTTAGCAGGAGGCAACATTTCACTAACATGGTGGAACAGTACGTGTGCACACCCCTCCACGTACTGACTGATGGTTCGGCCCCATTCAACTTCTGGGTCTCTAAATTGTCCACGTGGCCAGAGCTAGCCTTTTATGCCTTGGAGGTGCTGGCCTGCCCGGCAGCCAGCGTTTTGTCTGAACGTGTATTCAGCACGGCAGGGGGCGTCATTACAGACAAACGCAGCCGCCTGTCTACAGCCAATGTGGACAAGCTGACGTTCATAAAAATGAACCAGGCATGGATCCCACAGGACCTGTCCGTCCCTTGTCCAGATTAGACATTAACTACCTCCCCATAACCATATATTATTGGACTCCAGGGCACTTCCTCATTCAATCCTATTTTTATTTTCATTTTACCATTATATTGCAAGGCTACCCAAAGTTGAATGAACCTCTCCTCTGCCTGTGTGCTAGGCCTAAATATATGCCAATGGATTGTTGCAGTGGTGGCTGACGTGAAGCCTCATTCTCTGCTATGACATGCAGACTGATTCTCTGGTGACATGAAGCCAGATTGTCTGTTACGGGACCTCTCTCCTCTGCCTGGGTGCTGGGCCTGAATTTATGACAATGGACTGTTGCAGTGGTGGCTGACGTGAAGCCTGATTCTCTGCTATGACATGCAGACTGATTCTCTGGTGACATGAAGCCAGATCCTCTGTTACGGGACCTCTCTCCTCTGCCTGGGTGCTGGGCCTAAATTTATGAAAATGGACTGTTGCAGTGGTGGGTGACGTGAAGCCTCATTCTCTGCTATGACATGCAGACTGATTCTCTGCTGACATGAAGCCAGATCGTCTGTTACGGGACCTCTCTCCTCTGCCTGGGTGCTGGGCCTAAATTTATGACAATGGACTGTTGCAGTGGTGGGTGACGTGAAGCCTGATTCTCTGCTATGACATGAAGACTGATTCTCTGCTGACATGAAGCCAGATCCTCTGTTACGGGACCTCTCTCCTCTGCCTGGGTGCTGGGCCTAAATATCTGACAATGGACTGTTGCAGTGGTGGCTGACGTGAAGCCTGATTCTCTGCTATGACTATGCAGACTGATTCTCTGCTGACATGAAGCCAGATCGTCTGTTACGGGACCTCTCTCCTCTGCCTGGGTGCTGGGCCTAAATTATGACAATGGACTGTTGCAGTGGTGGCTGACGTGAAGCCTGATTCTCTGCTATGACATGCAGACTGATTCTCTGTGACATGAAGCCAGATGCTCTGTTACGGGACCTCTCTCCTCTGCCTGGGTGCTGGGCCTAAATTTATGAAAATGGACTGTTGCAGTGGTGGGTGACGTGAAGCCTGATTCTCTGCTATGACATGCAGACTGATTCTCTGCTGACATGAAGCCAGATCCTTCTGTTACGGGACCTCTCTCCTCTGCCTGGGTGCTGGGCCTAAATTATGACAATGGACTGTTGCAGTGGTGGGTGACGTGAAGCCTGATTCTCTGCTATGATATGAAGACTGATTCTCTGCTGACATGAAGCCAGATTGTCTGTTACGGGACCTCTCTCCTCTGCCTGGGTGCTGGGCCTAAATTATGAAAATGGACTGTTACAGTGGTGGGTGACGTGAAGCCTGATTCTCTGCTATGACATGAAGACTGATTCTCTGCTGACATGAAGCCAGATTCGTCTGTTACGGGACCTCTCTCCTCTGCCTGGGTGCTGGGCCTAAATTATGAAAATGGACTAGTTCCAGTGGTGGTGACGTGAAGCCTGATTCTCTGCTATGATATGAAGACTGATTCTCCGTGACTGACAAGAATAGATTGTCTGTTACGGGACCTC